>NW_024543828.1:8110781-8734687 GCF_018167655.1 Microtus oregoni | reverse complement strand
GTATGAAGGACCTTAGGTTGGCCATTCTAAGCCAGCAGTGTGGAATTCCCAACCAAGCCATAGGGCTTATGTAGTAAAACTTTCACGAATATAAGTTCCCACCACTCCATGTGGTTTCTAACAACAAAGAATAAAATCTCTGCTCTGGCTTCTCCTGAAGATTCTGACTCTTATTCCCAGTCATTTTCCTCTAAAATTTAGTAGGCAAAGACTTCTGACTTGGTGACGTGGACACCATATTCAGAAGCTTAGATGTAAGTTATCTTGGGATGTAGGAAGTATGACTGCAAGATTCTGAGTAAGGGAGGAATGGTAGAGAAGAATTAAAAGGGTATTTTGTGAAGCAGTTCACAGTGCTTGTCATCTTTTCTCTCTAAGATTATTTAGCTAAACATACGTACATAAATACATACATACATACAATTGTTTGGTTCCAAATTATTTACATATAGGATACCAAGAAAGATATTGTAAAATGCCCTGCAGAAAGGTAGTTTCACCATTTTTTAAAGAATTCCTTTTATCATCTGTCAATCTGCAAAAATTCTTGATACTTGCATTTATCTCCCTATAATAAAACAGCTGCCTCCTGATTTCCCTATTACTTATACAAATATTGCACAATTACTTTGTCACAGCACCTCAGCTGGAACCCATCCAATGGTTTCATTATTAAATGTAAGTATGTCATGTTTTCATAGCACTTATCTGAAGACAGATATATGCACATTTTGTCTCAAGTGCGACAAACTACATCAAATTCATTGGAACAGCCTTGTGATGAAAAGTATAGGCTGCTACTTCAAGTGGAAATCTATTTGCAGACAAGGTGCACCGAGTTCAGTGCTTCTCTTCCAGTGTTAGACTGAATCACATTTAGCAGAAAACTGCATCTGGAAACCTCTAGGGATTCATTAAAACCAGATAACACTGAAGCATAGCAAAATGTTTTCTATTTGGACCACAGCGCTCATTTAATAGATTCATGGAGAACAAAATGATTAAGTGGCTTCTTGTGTGGACAGACATCCAGCCAGACAGTTCCTACAACGAGCTAATATTTATAGTTGACCTAACTTCTTTGACCGTAAGACTTAGACACAAGTGACAAGAGATGGCCTAATGTCATAATATAAATGCACTAGAATAGTGGAGATTAAATTGCATCCCTTTCAATATGAAGTAATAGTGAACAAATATACCTCATTTATTTGACATAAAAAGTAAGAATAGTTACTCTATAGGAGTAACACTTGCTAATGGGGACTTTGGTTTGATTATGTGTATGAAATATGAGAATCTCATCTCTCAAAAGAGAAATAACTGTTAGTCAATAGACTAATCCACCATCATTTTAGAGATTTGGAAAAAACACAGAAGTAAAATGAAATTCATCAGGAATCTGATGGGTTGGCTATTACCAATGTTACCATTTGATGAAATTATATATTTTAAAAATGCATATGTTATTAGTAAGCATTTTAGTATGCATAATTTGAAAAAAGTATTTTCTACAGTAAAGATTACTTTACTCCATCACTGGAACTACTTGATGGATATCCACATATCTATTCCTCTTTATAATATTTTTACATGAATACAATGTATTTTGGTATATCTATGCTCTACTTCCCCCTGCACCTCCCCCAAAGCCTCCCCAATATGTACCCTCTCAACTTTGTGTCCTCTTTTATTTCTTTGTAACCCACTAAATTCAATTAGAGTTGCCCATATGCACACACGAGTGAAGGAGCAACCACTGGAGCATGGGCAACGTCATGGTGGCTGACTTCTCCCCTTCAAATGATTATTCTCCCTCCAGCAGTAGCCACCAATTGCCAATAAACTCAACTTGGCCCTCCTTCATCTAAGCTGGAAAGGTGACTGGCAGGCCTTATGCAGGTAGTGCCAGTTACTATGGTATCATATCATATTTAGAAGACAGTTTCACAGAAATTCTCCCTATACTCTTGTTCTTAGGTTCTTTCAGCTTTCTTCTTTTGTGACATTCCCTGAGCTCTGGGAGGAGGAGGCTGATATAGATGCCCCATTTAGAGCCAGTCTTTCACAGTCCCTTATGCTCAGTACATTGGCCAGTTATGAGGCTTGGTGTTAACCACTAACCTCTGCTGTAAGTGTTTCTCTGAGCGACACTGAAAACAACACAGATATGTCAATAGAAACACAAATATTTAGATAACAGTCTGACAACATGACCATTTAGCAAAATAGCAATAATAGTAGACTACCACTATGGTCTCTGACATTCTCAACCAAAAGTATTAAAACCCTCAACTTTAATCATTGTTACATTTTTAACCAGTATTATACGAACATATATATAACCGAAATGGGTGTCTGATGCTTATGTAAGCAATTTTGATAGCTGTTCGAAAATGCTTTCAAAAGGCCTAATTGAAGTTATAATGATGCCCATTGAAATGTGGACCACTCTAGTGGATGTTAAAGTGGCCCTTTCCAGGGACAGCTAATGTGTTCCTTTTAGAGAACACTCTGGTAGGAACTATTGGCCATTGTCAAGACTGCTTCTTTAGAAATCACAATACCTAAGTTCTCATTCTGGCCTTCCACTAAGTTGATACTCAACTTTGTTTATTTCACTACATATGGAATTTGAAGGGAGTTTGCAGAGGGGATGTTTTAAGTGCTCTGAAAGCATACCTGGTCTAAACAGAAGATGCAGATGATTGCTCTATGAGCCATAAGATATTGAATGGTTGGACAGCACCTGGAATTCAGAAAAGGTAAGCTGTCAAAACAGTGAGATTACATTAATGAGAGCTGGGAAGACAGCAAAGAGCAAACAGGAAATTGCCTAAAATGATTTTCCCCCAAAATACAATGAAATGTCTCCTTTATATAAGAGTTGAAAACAGCATTATAATAATGCTAAGACATTTACTTGCTGAGTTTGGAATCTGGGCATCCACATCCCTTTTCTTCCTTCCTATCATAAAAATTTCTTTACTGTGTCCATATTTTATTAATTATATTTATTAGAGCATTTGAATGGCATGGATATGAGGTAAACACCAGGCTGAGTAGTTTATTACACTAATGTTTGGAAATAAATTACCAGGAAGAATAATAGACTCTTATTAAAACAGTTAATCTTTCCTTAAATTCTTCTGCCTGTACTTCCCCTTCAAATGTACAAGGAAAACAATTGCACACACGTATTTGTAAATTTTACTAATGAGATTTTGTTTTCATTCTCTTGGCTCAGTCCTGCTCAACCTCTTACATGACTCAGTGTAAGAGAATCTTCTTATCTATGTGACATTTGAAGACCTTACAGCTGACAGAGCAGTTAATGAATGAGACAAAGAGCAAAGCTTTGACAGGTGACAAAGTGCCAGGGCCTGAGACAGGCAAAAACTATGAATCTCAAAATCGGTCATGAAGTTGGTATGGTTCTACTAATCATAACCACCCTTCATGAAGCTGGAAAAGAAACCTCACTTTTCAAACCACCTACTATTTTCTGTATAACTTCCATGCTGGCTTTCATTATAGATTATTCATTTTCTATTCATTCAAAGTCAGCAAAATACCGCTAAGGATGGAGGGAGACTGTAAAACTCTGGGAAACTTCAATATTTTGCCTCGTCACTGCCTGTTTCCAGACACAGAAAACAGGGAAAGTGGGTATTGAAGAACAAAGGAAAAAAGTGAAGGATAAGAAACATCAAGTAAGCAGGGCGATGGTGGCGCACGCCTTTAATCCCCGCACTTGGGAGGCAGAGGCAGGCGGATCTCTGTGAGTTCGAGACCAGCCTCGTCTACAGAGCTAGTTCCAGGACAGGCTCAAAAGCCACAGAGAAACCCGGTCTTGAAAAAAACAAAAAAAAAAAAAAGAAAGAAAGAAAGAAAGAAAGAAAGATCAAATATTCCCTTTTCCCTTGCAGTTATCTATGGGGTCTGCTCTCTGAAATATATGGGGAAATATTAAAAAAACAACAAATCGCTATCATATGCAAACTAAAGTGTGAAAGCAACACTACCTCACCCCAAGGAAACAAATTTAATAATGCATAAACTTTCCCCACTGATGGTGGAACAACTGATTTCCAGCAGCTTAGCCATAATTCCTCGATGAGGACATTATGAAAATTAACATGGGACTGAGAACTTTGCATATGATAAGTGGCCAGATAATAGCATCTGGAAATGAAAGAATAATAAGAAAGAAAGGCATCTAGAGAAGCAGCCAGAAGTCGCAACATTTATGAACCATTATGCAGACAGCTGTGAAGGAGTCCTCAATATAGCTCTTTGTAGATCCTGGGAGACAGAAAAACTCAAATGTCTTCTTAATAGCAGAAAGGAAAGGCTTAACTCTACTGTTAAGTCAACATAACTGATATGCAACTAGTATGCTAATATGCTGTTTGTATACATTATAAGTGGTTAGTGATCAATTAAACTATGCGTTTCCTGACAGGATTCTGGACACGAAATTTAACCTTGAGCTTTCTTGACATGATCCATAGGGATCTGGGGATTGCACATGAAGCAAAATTTCCAAATTCTTACATTTGACAGTGGGATTCTATTTAACAGGCCAATGATGTCAATAAACCGGAGAAGACTTGATTAAGGAGTGCATACAAGTTAAAATAACAGAGAGGTAGCTTATAGCTTAGGGACCCCAGGAAGAGCCAATTAGGCAGTCCCTTATCAGCTCTGTTTTCTTCTTTTGCTGCCTGCAGGGGATTCTCTTGACTGCCCCACTTACTCAAGCGGGAACATACAGAATCTATATTTTCTATTCTAAAAGTCATGGAGCTAACAGGACGTGAGCACACTTTGAGACACTGCAGGATCATTCTTCTAGGAGTTCTCCCAAATGGCACCTGAAATATGTAAAAGAGCTGAATCCACAGAAGAACATGGTTTAAATATGGCATGAGATTAACAGATTCCAGAATATGATCCCAAGACTAAGTGGTTCTTGAGATTTGGAAGCCTTAGTGTCTTTGGTCTCATGGCTCTAGTTCCCTGCTGTCTTTTCAGTCTAGCTCTTGGTTATTGAGTGGGGAGGGAAAACAATAGAACAATGCCAACAGCAGGCCTATCTGAGGTGTAGATTTGAGTGAGGCTTTGAATGTGAGAAAAGGAGCATTAGAAACTAATTATTCATATATTTTTATTTTTTGTTTTCAATACATCCATTTTCCCATCCTGACCCTCTCTACCCCATGTCCCCTCTCCCCAGCAGATTCATTCCTCCTCATCAGTTTCCCTTCAGAAACGAGCAGGGCCCCAGGAATATCCACCAAACATAGCCTAACAAAACTAAGCTCATCTGTTCTCTAAACACAAGAACACTCAAGTTTGTAAAAGAAATACTACTACAGCTTAAATCACACATTGAACCCCACACATTGATAGTGGGAGACTTCAATACCCCACTCTCACCAACAGACTTGGCAGCCAGACAAAAATAAGCAGGAAAATACTAGAGCTAAAAGATGCTATAAAGGAAATGGTCCTAACAGATACCTACAGGGCATTTCACACAAACACAAAAGTACATAACTTCACAGCACCTCATGGAGCCTTCTCCAAAACTAGCCACATACTTGGTCGCTTGGTCACAAAGCAAGTCTCAACAGGTACAAGAAAAATTGGAATAACCCCCTGCATCCTAGTACATCACTATGGATTAAAGCTAGATTTTAATAGCAACAGAAATAATAGAAAGCCTACAAACTCATGGAAACTGAACAACTCTCTAATGAGTGAATCCTGGGTCAAGGTAGACATAAAGAAATGAAAGGCTTTGAAGAATTCAATGAAAATGAATACACATCATACTCAAACTTAGGGACACAAAGAAAGCCATGCCAAGAGGAAAGTCTATAGCACTAAGTGCCTACATAAAGAAATTGGGAAGATCTCATACTAGCAACTTAAGAGCATACCTGACAGCTCCAGAACAATTATTCCTATATAGAAGATTAACACTCCCTCATAAGCAGCACATGGGGGTCTTAGAAATGACTTAAGGTTCAAGATGCCTACTTGTCATTTTGGAGTGTGTGTATAGTCTACCCAAGAGACAGAAGAATTAGCTGAAATGGTAAGTAATCTTTCATAGTTTTATAAAATTCTATCAAACATATTCTTCATCCATGAGAACCCAAAGCAAAATATATAGAGAACCCAGAGAGCTGTTTGCTTTACAAAGTAGGAGTTATCTTGGTCTAAGAAGTAAACAGATTTGCAGGCCAAAGAAACCAGTTTCAATCCCAGATGTTTCATTAAATGTACATTTTGTGCATTCAATCACCTTGATTTAAGTGTTCTAATTTCTCAAATGGACCTACTAATGGCACCAATTTATCAATATTTAATGCAAATTTACTTAATGGTATATAGTATACATTGTATACCATAGGCATATTATACATAATTCTCACTTTTGCCCCATTTTGTCCCTTGTTTCATCCTCATGGATTACAGGAGCTTGAGACCCAGACACAGGTTAGGAAAGCTAAGAAGTGAAAGATGACTAAACACAGTACATCTCCAGACTAGAGCTAATGACAAACTACTTCTGCCGTCTGGGCTCTGAAAGGCTTCTCTATAGCAATCTGGGGCACGAAGAGAGGCAACTAAAATAAACAGTTCATGAAGTTTTAACATTTAATGGGTATGACAAGAGGCAGGAGGAAAATAGCTGTATTTTAAGGCCTCTTTGGTCTGCTTTGTGCATCTTCGCTCTGAAGATTTTCAGCTGCAAGATGAGCTTGCTAGGGGACAGGCTTGGAAAGGTTCAGTTTGCTCACTTGGAAGACTGGGATTTTCACTGCAAATGCCTGATAATGGTCCCCATTCATTAAACCCCACATAGATTCATCACAGAAGTCTTGAATTTGAAGGGATAAGCTAAAATTCATTAACATTGTGGGCAGCATTTTGTGAGATTGCCGACCAAGAAAACCATCTTTTTTGCTGGAAAGGATATAAACAAGAGCGAGTGCCAAACAAGCTGCCATAGTAACCTCACCTAGGATAAGCCTTCATGGAGTAGTGGCCCAAAGCCCAGAAATACAAAGAGCTAAAAATCATAAAATAGCAGAAAGATGCAAGTAGTTAGGAGTCAAATTATTTCCATTGCTAAACTCTGCAGGTGCTTTAAGAATGGCCGAGAAAAATCAAATGCATTAACAAATCCACCACAAATTGTATACAGAAAATTAGAACTCCGTTTGCTCAATTTGCTTGAAAATTAGCATTAGAAACCATTTTTTAAGTCCAGATTTTCTTTCAATAGGGTCTTTTTTGGCCATAAAGGAAAGAAGTTATGATTCATTATGAAGCAAGCACAAAGGAACACAACTGCCAGCATTTGGGCAACTGCTTTCTCATTGGTTATACTGTGCTGATGACCAATTAGCAGAATCAGCTGAAAACGTCATCAAACAGCAGAAGTTATGTTTGGCTTCTCAATTGTGTATCTGGGGTCAAAACACTGACACCAAGTTCGTGTCTCCATTAGCTATAGCTAAAATCTATTAAGTTCTGATTCTGAGCACCCAGGCAATCCATGTGTGTCTGCTATAGTTCTTTTTTGTGATGAAGGAGATATTGTAATTTAGAAAGGCAAAGAAAGAAATAAAATTAGTTTCCATTAAAATTAAAGGGAAGCATTAGCTGACTTCATTAAGCCAAGTCAGAGCCATTAGGAAATGAAATTACATATCCCAAATAATGAAGCTCACAGATAGAGCAGTAAGTATGGACTCTATTTCTGTTCTAAATTTATCCAGTATTACTTCAAAATCCTGCCAGTAACATAATTCATTCTCTCATTTCCCTTTCCTAGAGTTTTAGAACTTTACATAAGAGGCTAAAATTAACCTATATTGTAAGATACTTACTAGAAGGTTATTCATGTTTTTAGTCCTTGGCAAACCAGTCTGTGTTATCCCGTTAAATTTCAAAGGAAGTAATCACTTACATTTCTTAAACACTGCTGTATCAGAGTCCCAGTAAGACAAAGATGACGTGCCCATGTAGGATACATGACTGTGGGTTAACATACAGACCACTTTGACAAAGACATAGACAGGGCAGGAAAAGCTAACACACAAGAAAAAGAACCAAGCAAAAACCATAAGAAACACATATAGGCAGAGACACATTCACAGACAAAGAAATCCCATAAAAGACACAAAAACAGAAGTCAAATACACAACAAGCTGTAAGTTAACAAAAATGCCCCAACTTAATATTATGAGACATGGAACCTCAAAGATGCTATTAAGTTTGTTTGATGTTGGGCATCTACTGATGGACATGTAGTCTAGCCTCAAGAGTAGCTTGTTTCTCCAATGAGATTACCTTGGAGAAAAGTAATTTTCCATTTGCAAGTGGTCTATCAATTGGAGATAGCTTCTGGCTTAGGGATGGGAGTCTATGTCTGCTTCCTCTGTTGGCTTTAGAATCCTATGTGTCGCAGACCCATGCAGGACTTGTGCATGTTGTCTCGGTCTCCAGGAGTTCATATGTGTGCCAGCCCTTCTGGGTCTAGACGGCCTTGATTCTTTGGTGTCCTTCCCACCCTCTAGCTCTAATACTCCTTTTGCCTCTTCTTCCACAGAGTTCTCTGAGCCCCAAGGGGGAAGACTTGATGGAGATCTCTCTTTAAGGCTGAGTGATCCGAAGTCTTTCACTTTCTGCATATTGTCTAGCTGTGGATCCCTGTATTCCCATATAGTGCAGGAGAAAATGTCTCTGATGATGGCCAAGCAAGGCACAAATATAAGAGTATGCCAGAATGTGGGAGTCATTTTATTGCTAAATTCATTTAGTAGAACTGCACTATTTGCCTTTATTTTATGTCCCTGGTCTGTATAGTCTCAGGTCTTCACCCACTTAAGCCGTGCTGGGTATGCACTACATCTCATAGAATGGGCCTTAACTTAAATAAGATATTGGTGGTTACTCCCGCAAGCTTTATGCCACTATTGCACCCGTGTATCTTGCAGGCAGGACAGCATTGTAAATTAAAGAGTTATACCTGGGTTGGTGTTTGCCATTCTCCTTTGATTTTGTGCAGAGAACCTTCCAATACTATGGATATTTATTTGTTCATAAAAGTTCAAAGGCTATAGGTAGGCACCAGTGTTTGACTTCTCCATGTTCAATGAGTTGTATAGGTATTTCCTTTGGAAAATAGAGCCTGGCTGTCAGTTTATAGCATCAGTTTATAGAGTCTTGGAAATATCCTGGGTTGTTTGAGGGTTCCCATGGAATCCTTCAGACAAGAACTTGTTTAGATATAACCCATTCCCAGCACTTGTGGCTAGCCTTATTTAGTGAGTAGAGATGTCCAGTTGGAGCTCTGTCTCCATCATTTGCCAATTTCATTTAGATCCACTTCATATATGGTAAATCATGATAAAATAAAACTTCAAGAGTATGTTTGGTGAGGTGGAGATCATCTTCCAGGGTAGAGTATTGTATCTTCTGAAGTAATTCAGTCAATAAATAAACAAATGCTATAGTTTAAATGGACTCTAAAGCTTTGCTGTTAGAAACTTGATCCTTGGTGAAGCCGTGACTAAGTGTATCTGGTTTCACCTGCACAGAAGCATCTTGAAACCCTAACTAAAAGCACACAAACCCATTTTACAAAAGTCAGGACTCAAGTAAGAGAAGAGGTAGATTTTGTTGAAAATTGGCCAAGCCTAACTGCTAATCCTAGTATATCAGGGTCAAAAATCACAGTTGAAACCTTTAGTCAAATACTTTTATGAACTAGTTGTGGTTCATCCCTTCTAAAACTTTAACAACATATTTCTCAATATTGACCCTTGGTGGTTCATTAGAAGGTGTTTGAATCTGGTCAGGCTCTAATGTCACAAAGGGATTAATGAAGATATTACAGGACTCAATTGGTTTCAGGAGGTAAGTAAGAAAGCAAAGAAGATGGAATTCGCTTTGGGGGCTTCCTCTCTCACTATGTGATGATACAACATGAAGCCCTCGCCAAAAGATAAACAGATTATCGTACCATGCTTTTATATTTCCAAGTCTCAGAAACTATGGAACCAAAGCTAAACACTGTTAAAAAGAAAACTTTATTAACAATTTACAGCAACACTTGAGACTCAAAACATCACATAAGGCATGTGGGCAGAGGAACTCTTTGTGCGTGTGGGTGGGTGGGGGGTTATAAGTAGCAATGGATACAGGTAATTTAGGGAGTCATATGCATATGCATTGCCAGACATTATGTTTGAAAAAGGGCCGAGATGTTCTTAAGCTGTTACCTTAGACTTAATCCTGTTTTCACCAAAAGCTTAGGTTCGGCTGCAGATCTAATCTGCAAAAGCAAGGAGAGGAGTCTTGTGTTCCTGAAGGTCAAGAAATTCCATGTTAAAATACTGAGCGTAACCTACTTCAAAAGCTAATTCTTATTGTATGTGACAAATAACAGCTAGTTCTTTTCTTTCCATTTTTTTATTGAGAAAAGGAGAAAAAAAAAACAAGTTTCCACCTCCTCCCAGCCTCCCATTTCCCTCCCCCTCCTCCCACCCTTCTCCCCCTCCTCCCACCCTTCTCCCCCTCCCCCCACTCCTCTCCCCATCCCTCTCCAGTCCAAAGAGCAGTCAGGGTTCCCTGCCCTGTGGTAAGTCCTAGGTCCTCCCCTCTCCATCCATTTCTAGGAAGGTGAACATCCAAACTGGCTAGGCTCCCACATTACATAGGTTCAAAACCCTGTGCCATTGTCCTTGGCTTCTCATCAGCCCTCATTGTTCGCCATGCTCAGAGCTAGTTCTTTTTTCTAAATTTTTTTATTAATTATTTATTAAAGATTTCTGCCTCCTCCCTGCCACCTCCTCCCATTTCCCCCCCCCCTCCCCCGGTCAAGTCCATCTCCCTCGTCCCCCTTATACATGACAAATAACAGTCTTTAAAAGAACAATGTTGTTTAGTTGCTAAGCAAGTGGTTGACTGGGATTTCTCCCCCACCCCCAAGTTTTTAGAGACCAGCATATATTGCAGAAAGGAGGGACTCTTGGAGAGAAGGATAGTACTTGAGGTAGCCTTAAAGGGTTAAGATGCCTTATGTTTAGCAAAGGAGTGGCAAGTAGGGAGAGGAATGGTTTTGGCCATGCTATAGGAAATCCATACTATAGAAAACAGCATCTAACACTCACTTTAAAATACCTCATCCTCTGCAATAGAAGGCACAGACTGTCTTCTAGGAAGGACAAGGAAAAAGTCGCTACTCAATATTTCCTATGAAAGTTCAGGAAAGTTACTTTCTCCATTGGGAAGATTATCATTTTCATTAGGTTGGCAAGAATTGGAACTAATCTTATTAGCTCTTATGAGGGGGATAGAGAGAAATAGTGGGAGTTGAAAGTTAGTAACTATTTAGTGGTGGAAGTAAAAGGAACTTTGTATACAACCTCGTTTTTGCACATGAGAAAAAGAGATCAAGTGATAGAATATGACTTTTCCAACAACAAACTGAGGATCTATACTTTGAACTAATTCTGGCTCTTTTATAAGTATATTGTAGCATTTTTTTTGGAAGCAGAAAAGCAAGTTAATAGAATATTTAAAATAATTTGTAATTATTTTCTTTTCAATTTTCTCACAAAAGAAATACAGATATTAATTGATGTTGTGAATTGACATGTATACAAATATCCCCTTAAAATATAGTATTTTAGTAAATTGTATCATCTATAATTTATAGTTCTTGAGTTGTTAAAACTTCATTATATGTTCAACTTAATCAACATCTTCCCTCATCTTCAGTATAGTCTCCCTAAAAAATGTTAACAAGAACAGATGCAACAGACAATGTGCCATTTAAATATAACTCAGGATTGAACATATACATTTGTTACAATGGATATCACGGAAATTTTACTTCCATACTTTCAAATAATGTCAAAAATAACTAAATTCTTGTGGTTTATTTTTTAAACTTTTAAAAATTATTAGGGTGTATCTTCAAAGTGACATGTTTTTTGATGACATTTTGGTATGTGTGTATCACATACTTGGCTCCTGTTTATCCGTATTACCTTTCCTTGTCATCTTTTCCCCTTTCACTGGCCTTCTCATTTCTCTTTCAAAATATAGTTAAAAAGTGAATATAGATCTAATTGTAATAATTATATATAAAATCTACATTTTACATATGAGAGAAAAATATAGTTTGTTTTCCTATGTCTGTATTCCTTTACTCAGATTGATTATGTGCATTACTTTATATTGAAATTTAAAGGTATGTAGAAGTAACTTATCAACAATACTTTTGTTCACTAGAGAATCCAGTATTATGTGTGAGCTTCAACCATGCAATATCATGTAGTATATCTCTGCATGTGTGTTTTTAATAGTCAAAGGTTTACTGGGGAGACTGAATTAACATTGTCAACATACATGCCCCTAAAGAAAATTAAACATAATAGAAACTGATAGACTGATTATAAAACATGACCAGGATTCATCATAAGATGTTCCATAGGACTTATTTTCTTTCTTTCAGGACAATGCTTTGACAAAACTTTTTCTGTCAAAACTCAGTAATTGGAATACCTGCAGAGTATTCACATCATTTATTTTTTGTTTTTAATACTTAGGAATGTGTAAACATTCATACATACGTAATGGTGTACAATACCATTAAGATCTGATGCTCATTACCTGGAAGGATACCTCTGATGGGAACAGCGATTGCTTTCTACTAACACATCCATACTGATTGACACTATATCTATTCTATCAGCCCAAATGGCTTTTTCCAGTTGCTGTAGGGAGTTTTCCCTCATCATCAGTGTGAAATGCCAGCCTTATAATAGCCACCGCCTGGAGTTAGAAGCTAACAATTTATTACACCAAACCCTGAGAATCAATTAAACTGCTTTATTGAATCAATGACTCAAACTTTCATCATGCATCGTCTCCAAGGCCCTAAAGGACAACCATTCCTCCTGTATATATCCATTATCTCAGTATTTTTCCTTCTTTTGAATTCTTTCATCTATCTGTTCATTTTCTATTTTGGCAAAAAAAAATGCATGCTATACGTAGTAGGCTGAAGAAATTAATGTTACTGTAACACTACCTAATAGCAATTATAATGAAGTTGGTAAAAGTATGAAGAAGAATAAATATTAGTTTTTATTATTGCTACAAGCCGCAACATTATACAGCAAATACGCAGCCATCTTTTCACAAGCAACTTATCAGAACAAAGGGATCTGGTAAAGGCTAAACCAAAAGGCATGGCTTTGGGTCATTATTGCTTGTGAATAAAGTGGATGTCCTCTGCTGTAAATTTTTGCTATAGCTAAATCCCTTTCTGTCACATATTTGGGAATTAATTCCCACAGTATAGAACTGTTTCGTGAGGACAGATTCTCACTGCCAGGCCTCCATTCCTCTCTCCTAAGTAAGCCAAACATCTGCCTTCCTGCAATTATCTTTATCAGAAGGCATTTGGTCAATGCTTAGGGTCCAGGCAGAGAGCAGCCCATCTAAGATATTCACAGATCCCCAAGGACATAGAATTACTGCCTGCCCAAAGCTGCTGTTGTGGTTTTACCCCCACTCAAAAGATTCTTAACTCCTTACACTCACTTTCAACCTCAGTTTGCGGATGATTTTAGATCAGGACTCTCCAGGACAGCAGAAGGGATAATTAACTGCAGCCCAGAGAAAGACCGACAACACCCACGATCAGAGCAGCTGATAACAGCATAGCCCAGAACTCATAATTTAGAGGCCTGGGTCTTTGCTTTGTTTAGAGCGGTAAGTCTAACTCCAGACTTAGGCCCATAGAAACAACAGCATCTGGTGTATGTGGGATCTGATGAAGAGCCATCAGCTTTTTCCTGGTTGTTTACATAGGTTGCCTAGTTACCTGAAATCCTCTATGTATACTGGAAGAAAAGAAATGGTGTGCTGATTTAAACAATTCATGCCCTCTTCATAATTTTACTGAAAATAAACCTTTTTAGCTCTTACTAACCACCTAAAAATGTAGCATAGCACACTAACCTTGCCCTCTAGAATTTCCTGGTGATTTAGTCCCTTCTTAACTAACTTTCTCCATTAAGGAGTTGACCAGGGCCGGGCGGTGGTGGCGCACGCCTTTAATCCCAGCACTGGGGAGGCAGAGGCAGGCGGATCTCTGTGAGTTCGAGACCAGCCTGGTCTACAAGAGCTAGTTCCAGGACAGGCTCCAAAACCACAGAGAAACCCTGTCTCGAAAAACCAAAAAAAAAAAAAAAAAAAAAGGAGTTGACCAGATGTGTACTAGCTTCTCTCTCTCTCTCTCTCTCTCTCTCTCTCTCTCTCTCTCTGTGTGTGTGTGTGTGTGAAAACTCTTATTTGATTTTCTATGAAGCACAACAACCTGCTAGGGCTGGGGAATTAGTGGTTTTAAGGGCATACATGACTGGTAACATCTGTAATGAGGAGGACAAGGAAGAACGATGTAGAATTAAGAAACAATGTAGAATTAAGAACAATGTAGAACTAGGAGAACGGAAAACAGGTTGAACAATGAGAAATGATGGATTGGAGAGGGAAGAATAAAGAAACATGGACAGATAATTCCTGTTGTGAGTAGATTTCTTACCCCTCACATCTTTACCCTCACATCTTTAGCCCCCCCCCCCCCCTTAGCTATCCATGGCCTCTTAAATTAAGCCTTGAGAGAGTATTAAAGGAAAAAACTTTTAAGGCTCTCTCTCTTATCATAATAATAACTTTTTAAAGAATTAAAACTATCAAAAATATCTCAAAAGCCCATAGCACACAAATGTTCCTTTTTTCCAAATTACTATATATACTATAGACACACGCATGCTTATTTTACAAACTAAAATTTATTATTGAAGTTAAATTAATCTTATATTTAAAAAGAGGAAGAAGTGTATACAATTTATTAAGAAAATTTTGTAAAAGAAGAAATAAGGCAGTTCTATAACAAAACAATTTTGAAAGAATAAAAATATTATAATACTAAACTAAATGAAACAGAAAAAACCTTTTGATAAACATCACATACAGAGCATATATAAATACATAATTAAAATTCTGTGTTAATTTGATGGGAAAAGATATATCACATATGATGAAACCAAATCCAGTTTAACCATATAAAAGAAAAAACTACCATAGAAAAGCTGAACTCAAATGATTTATTTTAGACATAGTTACCACCTAATATTTTATTATCAATTCAAAATTAGAAACAATTGTCATAAGTTGTCATTTATATGAATTTAAGAAATAAATAAAAGGAGATGATAATAAATAGAAAATAAGATAAAATATGGGAAAATTCAGCATCAAAAACAGAGATGACTTTTTACTTATTATACTGGCAAATTCATGTAAAATTCTAAAAGCTGGCATTGGCAATAGAATATAGACTATGAATGCTGGTGGGTTGCAACTGAGAGAGCAATCTAGTGAATTTCTGATGGCAATCTAGCAACATGAGCCAAAAACTCTGAAAACACTCAGCCGCTGCGAGACAACGTTTCTGCTTCTAGGAATTGATCTGGAGGAAATATCATGGAAATCCGAGTTTGAGATGAAGGAATGCCCCTTTAATATGATACATTATGCTCCAAGTTATTCCTTAATTTCCCCCTACATTTCTACAATATAGAATTTTGTTGTAAGAAAGAAGGTATAAATTGCTTATCATTAAAGTTAAATGAAGAAGCCATCAACTTAGAAGAAAATATATTAGAGATGAGATCTCAAACCTAGGAGTACCCTATAACATAACATACATAATAGCTTTTTTAAATGGTAATTTTTGGAGACTATGTCATTTCTGGCCTCTAATGCTGTATCATTTTCTCATATTAACAAGCCAAAGACTATGAACATCTCTCTTACCATCATTCCTGGCCCACAGAAGAAAGTTACCACTTAAATTCTTACTGGTTCTCCTTAGCACATTCCTGAGGATCCAAAAGAATGTGATTTCTTTGGATTCCACCATGGAACCTAATTGTCTAATGGGTTTTACAGAATATATCAAATTTTGTATACAGAATATATCCAATTCTGTACATTCACTTCCCTGACACTTTCTTTTGCTTCTTTTACCATTGACTAGAACAATTCTGGTATTTCCATGTCCCACAGAATGAGGTATGTTTCATGTTCTCTAGGCTTTCAAGACACATGTGTGCAGTGAGTTTTTCCCATCAGAGTCCTTGCCAGAGTATTAAATACTGTGCCCTTACGAAGTGTCCTAAGTTAATGGATTATTGATAATTCATCATTGAACTCCAGCTACCCTGTAGAGGCATGCCTAGAATTTATTCCAATGGGAAACTATGCCATCTATAGAAATACTCCAAAATGATTACAATTGAGCTGGATATGTAGTACAGTTAATACAGTGATTACCCAACATGCACAAAACCCCGACTTCAGTCCACAGAAACACATAAAAGCAGGCATGGTGGTATACATCTGCAAAGCCAGCACTAGGGAGGTAGAGGCAGGAAGGTTAGGGGTTCAAAGGGTTGCACTCATTTGATGTATAATGTTGATCCTCTCCTCAGAATCATGACCTACAATGTCAGGTCCTACAGGAACTTACTCTTAGCTATTGGTTTAGATACCAGGAAACAGGATACGACATCTCAGCAGATAGAAGGCACCAGTTGTCTCGCACTGGGTAGGCCTCTACAGTTTCTTCCATCATTGAAGAGCCATTGATTTTTAAATCCACAATGGTGTTCAGCTTCTGGACAAAATAACAAAAACAAAAACAAATTCCCTAAATTCCTATAGAGCCTTCATCCTCTTTAGCGCTGCCTGTTCTGTTACTTTGATGTCCCTTGGTACGCTATCAAAATACATTAGAGGGTATCATTGCAACTTAGTCAACAACTGGCAGTTGTAGTTCCTAGACTACATCAAAATTTTAAACATTTGTTTTTCACAAGGTATCTTAGTTAGGTGTCTACTACTGTAAAGAGACACTATGACAATGGCAACTCTTCTAAGGAAAAATTAATTGAATCACTTACAGTTTCAGAGGTTTAGTTTATGATCTTCATGTCGGGACATGACAGTGTGTAGACTGACATGGTACTGAAGAAGGAAGCCACGGTTTCACCCATAGGCCACAGGAAGTGATCTAAGACACTGGGCATGGCTTAAGCATATGTGATAACTCAAAGCCTGCCTCCACAGTGATACTCTTCTTCCAGCAAGACCATACCTCCTTCAACAAAGCCACTCCTCCCAATATTGCTATTCCTTTTGAGGGTCATTTTTTTTTCAAACCATCACAGTCCACTTCTTGACCCCCAAAGGCTTACAGCCATAGAATGCAAAAATACATTCAGTACAACTTCAAAAACACCCATAGTCTACAACAGTCTCAAGCTTATTTAAAAGTTCAAAGTATTTTCTGAGATTCATGTAATCTCTTAACTGCAATCCCCTATGAAAATCAAAATACAAAAGCAGATAATATATATAAGACACACACACACACACACACACACACACACACATATATATATATATGTAAACACAGGATATACATTATTATTTCAAAATGTAGAAAAGAGAGCATAGTGAGGAATACTGGACCAAAGAAAGACTGAAAACCAGGTGGGCAAACTCCAAAATCTGCATCTCCATCTCTGACATTAAAAGGATCTTCAGATCCTTTCAGTTTTGTTGACTGCAATACACTTGTCTCTCTTGGGCTGGTCCCACCCATTAGCACTTTTCCTGGGCAGATGTCCATGGATCTGGCATCTCCAACATCTTGGGGTCTCCAAGGCAGTCCAGGCTTCAACTTCACAGTTTCATGTAATGGGCTTTCTGGGCCTCCATTCAAGAGCACCCCTGACACTTACGTAGCCTCGGTGGTTTTCTTTAGTCATGGAGACAAATTCTGTAGCCCCTTTCTCTAGCCTTAAAACCTGAACCATGTGGCCAAAGCTGCCAAGTTCTGCTCCTTACTGGGTCTAGAACATAACTGCCTAGTTCAATTACATCTTCATCAACTTTCTGTTTTCCATGGTTTCCTTCATTGCTTGGCTCTCCTGAAACTGGATCTATAGACGGGCTGGCCTCAAGCTCAGATATCCACCAGTCTCTGCCCTTGGGGTGCTAAGATCAACGGTGTGCACCACTACACCTGGCTCTAACTTTTCTTAATTCTTTTTCACAAGTTGGAAACTTAGCTGGGTAGAATCTTACCCTGAGGTCACCACTCCCTTTATTCCATTTTTTAATCTCTTTACCTCCTTGAATATAGAAATTAGCTCCATCATACTTTCTGGTGCTCCCTTTCTCCTCAAATAGTTTTCCTTGCTCTGCTTGCTCCTTTTCATTATATATCTGCATTAAAGGTAACACTAGTAACCACAAAACAGAGTCTATTCTAGGCTGTTTTGAGATTTTCTATGCCAACGAAATTAATCTAAAACTCTTTAGACTTAGGCGAACTCTTCTGAATGTGGCAAAAAATCAGCCACATTCTTCACCAAAATATCACAAGACAGTATCTAGCCCATATACTAACATTATTCTTCTCTGAAACCTCTTGATCCAGGCATGCACAGTTAAAATGATACTCAGCACCAACATTTTCCATGTTCTGATAGGATGGCTCATTACATAGCACTTAAAGCATTCAAGTGCTTTTATAATCCATGGTACCAAGGACCATATTCCTTTAAATAAAAGCATGGTCAGGCTTATCACAGCAATACCCAAGTCCCTGGTACCAACTTCTGACTTAGTTATGATTTCTATTGCTGTGAAGAGACAACATTCAACTTTTATAAAGGAAAATATTTAATTAGGGTGGTTTACATTTTCAGAGGTTCAGTCCATTTTCTTCATGGAACAACAGGCTGGTGTGCAGGTAGACATGGTGCTGGAGAAATAGCTGGGAGTCCTACATCGTGACTTGCATGCAGGAGGAAGTAGTCTGAGATACCGGCCTCTCAGTACTTATGAGACCACAAAGCCTGCCTTTACAGTGACACGTGTTCTCCACTAAGGAGGTCATACCCACTCCAACAAAGTTGCACCTCAATAGTGCTACTCTATTTGGGGGACATTTTCTTTCAAACAACCACACAAGACATTCTAAACAAAAGCCTACAACTGCCACCAAGACCAAACATGTTCAAGGCTAGAGAACAAATATTAATATGCTTAAAATAAGTTAGATTATACAGATTGTATTCTGACTACAATAAAATTAAGCTTGGCAAAAAAAATGTAGAAATAAATAAAAATAAATTAACAAGGGAAATTTGACAACATTTTGAATATGTAACAAAAACGTAACATATCAGAAATTCTATGAATTACAACTAAAGTAACACTAGGGAAAATTGACATTGAATTCTAGACTATAAAAGAAAGAAATAGCACCCAGTCTCTAATATTTAACAAACAAAACTAGGCAAAGTAAAGAACACTTAACAATGAAGAGAGAAAATGTAAAGATAAGAGCAGTGGGATTGGAAAGATGGCTTCTCGGTTAAAAGCACATTTTTCTCTGTAAAGGACCTGTGTTTGGTTCCTAGTACCTACAACGTGGTTCAAAAATATCTTTAATTTAAGTCCCAGAGGTTCTGATGCCTCCTCTGACCTCCATATGTTCCTGCTCACATGTGGTGCACATGCATGCTTGGGCAAGCACACCCCCCCACATATTTATTTAAAAGATAAAAGCTCTGAACTTGAGAAACAAAGAGAAAACAGATTTCTTCCAAAGTCATCAAATTTTCTGGGTGGTGGTGGTGCACGCCTTTAATCTCAGCACTTGGGAGGCAGAGGCAGGCGGAGCTCCGAGTTTAAGACCAGCCTAGTCTATAGAGTGAGTAGCAGGACAACTGGGGCTACAAAGAGAAACCATATCTTGGAAAAAATTGAAAAAAAAAAGCATTGTAGAGAAAAGCTTCTTGTTCGTCCAGGCTGCCCAGCTAGGTTAGCATCAAAATTACCACACGGAAACTGTGTTCATTAAATCACTGCTCTAACTTCTTATTGGCTAACTCTTTCATCTTGATTTAGTCCATTTCTATTAATGACAGCAGCTTACCAGAAAAGATTCAGCATGTCTGATTCTGGCAGCTCCATTGTGTCTCCCTCTCTGCTTTTTTTTCTCCCAGAATTCAGTTCTGTCTTCCCCACCTACCTAAGTTCTGCCCCTATCAGGCCAAGGCAGTTTCTATATTCATTAACCAATACAAACAACACATAGAAAGAAGGACCTCTTACACCTAAAAAGTCTAAAAATTTGAACAGAATGCCACCAGACTAGCCAAGACAAAGGGATCCTCAAGCATAGATCCAAGAGTTTATCTGTGTATGGTGGTGTGCCCATTTAAATCCCAGCACTAAAGAAATGGAGACCAGAAATTTAGTCAACCTGGTCTGCATGCAGATTCTCAGGCCATATTATACAACTAGAGCCTGTCTCAAAAGAAGAAATTGAGAAAGAGGGCAGGGAGACACTATAAGCAATGCTAGTATTAGAATCATAATAACCAACTATTAAAGACAGCACAATGGCAAATTGTATAATTTAAGCGAAGCATGTGGATTCCTTAAAAGATTTCAAAGCTCATGGGATGACACTGAATTGTGTTGTGTAACTCTAAGAAATTGAATTTTGAGTTGAAGTATTTCCAACTAGAAAGAATCATACTGCAGAAAGTTTCACTGATAGATTTTTATCAAGTGCTTAAGGAAGAAATAATGGCAATTCTGCAAAAATTCTTCCACTATACATAATAAAAAGGACTATTTCATAACTCAACTTATGAGGCCAGCATTATATTCCTAAGGAAATCAGATAAAGACATTCTAACAAAGAAAACCACACATTAAAGTCCTTCATAAAATTGATTCAAAAATCTCCAATAAAATACTTCCAAATATAAGCTCACAGTGCATAAAAAAGGAGAATGCATTTAGAATAAGTAGGGTTTCATGTCAGTTAGAGTAGGTCAACATAATCATGTGTGAGAGAAGAAAACCATACAATCATTTCAATAGATATGGAAGATGCTTTTCAGAAAATTTAGTATTATGATAAAAGGAAAAAGTTCAAGAAATCTAATAGAAAATAATTTCCTCAATCGATTAAAGGCTATATATCCTAAAAACCCCAGCTTCCTGAGTACCTGAAATTTATATGCCTATGCTACCAGGCTTGGTTTGTTGTTTCTTTAGTAATGGAGGGAAAGTTTGCATTAAAAGTGACTTTTCATAACATTTGAACAACTTAACTATGTTTTTAAAATGTAGGTTAATGGAAAACATTCTAATATTATTAATGAGAAGGTATCCATCAGCTACCCTTGAGCTTCTTTTTTTTTTCAGAATGTAAATCTCACCTCACTTCTCTCTGATCGGCATTCAAAATAACAAGTTTCAGCACAGGATTGTCATACATACGTATTTTGTTGTCGATGCTGTTCCCACATCCCCTCTCTAATTAATTATCTGCCACCTCGTGCTACTGTCATTGCCTCTGCTGGTCCTGGTGTGTTTCTTTACTGACTTAAACATGTGACCACATGAGGTGGTGTGGAGAATCACCAAATCTAATCTAATAGCATTTTATTGAGATTTCAAAATTATTCTTGTATGTTGTGGTCAATCTTATCTTGGTTGTCAAACTTGAATGCACCTTGAATCTTAAAACTTAAAACATAAGCTGCTGGGGGCTTTTTTTAGAGATTTCCTTGTCAGACAAAGCAGGAAGATGCAGCCTACATGTGGAAGGAGCCTACTGGTGGTAGCCCAAATAAAATGACATGAAAAAACTTTGCCTTACTGCCTGCTTGTCCACACTTTCACTGGCAAGTCCATCTATGCTGTTGCTGTTGAATCCCTTCAGGGATATTAGAATGAACCTCTTCAGGCTACCAACATAGACCAAAGAGCAACAGTTCTCCAGGACTCCTCCAAGCCTTCGCCACCAGGTTGGGACTGCTGAGACATCTAGCCCTGTGGCCTGACCAACTATTGTATTCTTGACCTCCCCATTGTGAGATGTCCATGGTTAGGCCATTTTATGTAGGCTACTCTAATAAAAACTCCTTAAATGTTTATCAATATCTATATATGTGTTATCAACATATATGGTGATAACTCATTCTATCAGTTCTGTTCCTTTAGAGAACCCTAATACATATTGTGGAACCAGGAGTGTTTCTGAACAAGCAGAATAATAGGAATGAATTTCTCTAGTTAATTTGGCATTACCTGGTGCTGATTTTCCAACTAGACAAACTACAGTTACTAAAGTCTCCTCTGATAGCATGGACAGGACTGAAAACCTGTGGTGACCATTTAAAGAACTTGTCAAAATAAGTGCGTTTGGTGATCCTGATTCGCCTCTGTGACAGCAAGGAGTGCAGTGATAATATTAACCTGCTCTAGATTAGCATACACATGGTTTCTAAGTTTTCTCTAGAAGGGAATTTTTTTCTCCTGCAGCCACAGAGAGCAAATTGCCAAAATCAACCTTGAATCTTCATTATACAACTGGCTAACTTACAGTGTAGTTTCAAATCCTAGTCTTGAAGAATATCAGATGTTCAAACAAAGAGAACTTATTGAAAAATTATAGGATCCTAACACTTCAGGGTAAAACTATATAACAGGACCTTAATAAGGCTTAGGATTTGAACCCTAAGACTTTGAAGTTTTTCACCTAAAAATAGTCTACCTATCCTTATCATAGGATACATTATCTCCTTCAGTCTGTGCAGTATTGCCCTATTCACTTTTTTTGCTGGGAGACTTGATACTCCATTGTCTGTAGAATCAATCCACAGTGACCTTCCCTGAAAGGTACCAGGCAAGACAATGCTGATGTCCCCCAGGAACCACCCATCATTGCTTCTGAACCTAGAACCAAACTCTACACTAACCAGGCCCTTAGAGATGGTATAGAAAGTGTGTCCCAGAAGGAGGTGTTATGTAACCATGAAAAGCTTAGTGAGTTTGTTAATTTATTCAATAGAAGTCTGGGGAATATGTGTGGGAGTGGGCTTTAAAGTTGTGGGATAATGGTGGAAAGAAGATAAAACTGGATCAGGCTGAGTTTATTACTATGGACACACTGAGTGGAGATTCTAGGTTTAGTGATAAAGCTCGCATGGTTTAAAAAGATGTCAAGAGTTTATTTGATTGGCTGGCTAAAGTGTTTGTCAAAAAATGGCCTACTGAGAAGAAGCTGGAGATACCTGGTATCCCCTAGTTTAGGGTTCGTAGAGGGATTTCAGGCTCAGAGAAATGAGAAGACTCAAGTGAATTCACTTTTTAAAATCTAATCCACTACAATGTGAATGGCCGTAAAACATCTGCATCATTAATGCTGTAAGATGAGAAATGGTGAGAGGGCACTCGAACATTTGAAGAACCGCTGCCGGTGCGGGGGTGGGCAGCCTCCAGCAGTGCAGGACTCAAAGGGAATTCCAGAGTCAATGTACTGCAGCGTATTTTCTGTGGGAGTTAGGAAAAAATACTTACACTCTCTTTATAATTTCCTTCTTTAGTTGTCTCCTGTATTCTTTTCTTGGTTCTCTACTTTCCCCCTACAGCTTATATACCCCAACAAATAAATAACAACCAATTATTTCTTTCTGTATTTGCCTAGGCTTCAGCGTTATTTTGTTTGGTAAATCGTTTACTACCTCTCTCTGCTGTTTATCTTTCAATTTTGTGTTTATTTTCTCTTCTGCTATCATCTCTCTTTTCCTTTGCAGTTTGACTTTAGATGTGTGATATTTCTTTGTGAACCTTTAATGGAATTTAGAATGGTACCACAAAGAAGTATATGTTTTCATGTGACATTTCATAGCTTCCTTGTTGTGTGATGTATATTACATATAATTTATTCAGTCTAATTATACATTTCTTGAATTTTAATATTTTTAGTGTTGTTCATCTGCCTCCACAGTACAGTTTTAGAACATTTATATCATTTCAGAAAAGTTTTATGGACATGTGTTGGCAACACACACACCCAGGCCCAGGGGACCAGTGATATTTTCTGTAATCATAAATTTCTCCATTAAATGTACTTATATAAAGAAAATAAAACAATATACAATATTTTACTTCTTTATTTCTTCCCTTAGCATTATATTTTTGAAATTCAATCCTGTTGAATCTGTTGAATCTATTACTAGTCTTTCTCTTTTAAAAAAATGAGTAATATTCCATTGGATGGATAAGCATATTGCTTATTCTTTCGCCAGTTGATGAACTGCAGATTAACCCCCATTATTTAAAAAAAATATTTTTATTTTATGTATGTGGGTTATGTGTACCACATGTATGTAGTGCCTGTACAGGCCAGAAGAGGGCGTTGGATCCCCTGGGTCTGGAGTTGCAGATAATTGTGAGCCATCATACAGGTGCTGGGAATTGAACCCTGGTCCTCTGCCAAGAACAACAAAGCACTTTACTGAGCCATCTCTCCAGCTTCTGTAGCTTTTTTTTTTTTCACATGAAAAAGTTTTGAGGAACATTACTTCACAAGTCTTTGAGAGAACATCTTTTTCAGCCATTTGGACAGATAACTGTCATGTGGTATGTTTGTGCTTAATTAAAGAAATTGTCAAAAATTTTTATGAAAGTATAAGGAGAATAAATGTGTAATTCAGGAGAGTAATGAGAGGAAGAATGGAATAAAGAGGGAGGGTGCAGGTTAAAGTTAACGGTCTCCAGATTATATGGTATATCATATATTATGGCTTGAGACATTTTGCATTTTCATCATTAATGTACAAGGGTTCTTTTTTTCCATATTCCTTTTTAACACTTGCTATATTCTCTTTCTTTGTAGTCATTCTATTGGTTGTATGCTATTATGTGTTTATGTTTTGTCTTTCTCTGTGTGTATGTATGTAATTGTTCATGCATGCACACATACGTACATGTGGAGTCCAGAGGTCTATGTTGGAAATCTTCCTCAGTTGTTGTACACCTTATATTTTGAGTTAGTTTCTCAATGAACCCAGAGATCACCAGCTCAGCTGGTGGAGACAAAAGTCCCAGGGATCCTCTTGTCTCCACAGTCACAGCACTGAGATTACAGGTGTATGCTGCCTGTATTTTGCTTTTCCGTGTGTACTTGAAATATGAACTCTGGTCATTATGTGTGTGCTTACATAGTCCTTTCCCCAGATCTTGTAATTTCCATTTATGTTTTCATAATAACAAATGTTGAAACTTTTTATGTGCTTATTTACTACACCAATGCATTTCTGATGAAGTCTTTATTTGAATCTCATGCCTGTTGTTCTTATTGACTTTTAAAGTTAATATACACATAATTATTTGCATATGTATGATATAGATATAGATATAAAATTCTGTTGATCCTTCTTACCTTGTCACTCGTTCTATTGTTGTTCCCCATATATCCCCCAATACTGCTGCCTAATAATTTCAAGTTAAATGCATCCCATTAGCTTCTCTTCTCTCTTTTAAGATCTTTTTTCTTTTTACGGTTCCATTTTTATGATCTACAAACATGCACTACTTTTATACAAATACACTGGTTTACATATAAATTCTCTATATAACAGAAAACATGTGATATTTTTCCTTCATAGTCTGACTTATTTCACTTATTGTGATGATTTCTATTTCTACCCACTTTCCTTAAAATGCCATGGTTTAATTTTATGACACCTGAATGAAATTCCCTTGTATATATATTGATAGCTACCTAGCCTGGGTGCATCTCCTAATGATGGTAAATACGGAACAATAAATATAGCGTGCAACTGTCTTTGCAGTAGAACTTAGAGTCTTTTGGGTGTATACTAAAAAGTGTTATGGCTGGTCCATATGATAGATCTAATTTTAGCTTTTTTCACACTTAATAAAGGGGTTTCAATAAAGAATTTTCATACATATTGTGCCATCATATTTTATTCTGATTAGTTCCCTTCTTTGTCTTCCCTAAGCTCCACTGCCTACCCCACTGATTGGTTCACTCTTTCTCCAATAGGTCTCACTCCAGCTTTCATACCCTATAGTTTTTATTACTCTCTCAATTCCCCCTCCATTAGGATCTCTTCCTTTCTACTCATGATCCTCTTTCCAGTTTCATGACCTACATACACACACATATTAAATCTGGATTTCACATATGAGACAAAACATGCAATTGTCTTTGTGCATGCATTTATCTTTGTGCTTCTCGCTTATTTTACTTAACATCAAGATTTATCTTCTACAACTCAAGAACTTTATATTTACTTAAAATTTTATTTGTCAATATCTTCTTTTATCAACCATACCTTTGATATTGCACTTAATAATTTACCTAATCCCAAAGTCAAATTTTTTTTCTTAAAGTTTTAAATTTTACCTCTGACATGTGGAGAGGATAAATTTTAATTTTAGAATTAATTTTGATGTTGTTGAGTATGTTCTCAGTAGTGTAAATTCATCATTTGCATATGCTATTAAAATACCACAGAACCGAAGCTGGGCAGTGGTGCTGTATGCCTTTTATTCCCAGCACTCAGGAGGCAAAGGCAAACAGATCTCTGTGAGTTTGTGACCAGCCGGGTCTACAAAAGCTAGTTCTAGGAGACACTCAAAAACTACAGAGAAACCCTGTCTTGAAAAGCCAAAAGTAAAAAAATTAAAATTAAAACCACAAAACCATTTGTTAAAAGGAATTATCACTCTACTATAGTCATCGTACAACTGTGATAAATACCAGTTAGTTGATCATAAATATAAGGATGTATTTTGAGGATTTTAGCTCATTTCTACTAAGACATATGCCAATCTGCTTCCTAATATTATACTATCTTTAGTTTTTAATTTTTAGTGTATGTTGAAATTAGAAAATAATTTTTTGTGACTTCGTTCTCTTTCATTATTGTTTTTTACTATTTTGGATCCTTTTTCTTCCATATAGATATTGGGAAGAACATGTCAATTTGTGCAAAAGTAAATCCACTTTTCAATACAATATCTACTCATATTGCCATGTTTTATCCAATTCTCAGCTATAATGTGTAATCTTCAAAATAACCCTATAACGGTCACTGTAACTTTTTCATTTAAAATATTAATTACATGATTATATATGAAAACTTTCATAAATGTGATTTCTAAGATGATTTGAAAAAAATCACCCTTTCTAAGAATGCCAAAATTGTCAAAGTTTAAGAATTATTTGTATGCTGTTAAAAATAGCTAGGTACCCATAAATGTGATTTAAAGTGTGAACAAATACTGCTTTGTCAATTTAGAGGAAAATACTTAAGATAAAACTGCAAACAAACAGTTTATAAAAGCAAATAATATATTAATTAATTAATAATATACTTAATTATATGCTATTATATTAATTGTATATGGTATATTATATAATATATAATATATAAAGATATAAAATATATAATATATAAATATATAATACATATAAATATACAATATTTGAATTAAACCATCACTAATTATAATAATTATATATTTTATATTTATATAATTATATATTATACAACATTTAATTATTTGATTATTAATAATGATAATATATTAATTATTAATATATAACTATTTATATATATTTATTTATTTATCATCTAAGTTGGGTTATTTCTCTAGAAATTGTAAAGGTCCATGAGCACATAGAAACAGAAAAGCCCCTTTGAGATCTAAAGCCAAAACTAGTTCACTTTTACTTCTGTATTTCTCTTTGATGTATGGCAAACCACCCAGTCCTATTCAAATGTGAACCTGGGACAACATGGAGGCAGCAATATGGCTCAGAGAGAGAATGAGAAATCTGAAACAAAAGTATGTATCTAAGCCTCAGAATAGCTAAATATTAAAATTCTGAAGACAGAGTGCATTCAGTTATGATTATTCAACCCCACATTTGAGAGTCTCTTCCTTTTTTTAATGACTTTCAATAATGGCTATTTATCTTGGTATGGGAGCACTTTGTAAATAGGAAGATCATAACTGCATGGCTACATAGTGAGACATTGTCTGGAAAACGAAGCCAATCCATTGTCAGAGTGAGGCAATAATGAAACTGTTTTATATGAGTCTTTCTTCCACAGTCTGGGACTTAAGTACATGAATGCAAATCTAAAAAAAGCTTATATTGGGTGTGTGAGCCTACACACTATACCAAAGCTAAAGACAGCTCAACACTGCTCTGAAATATCACAGCTAATGTATTTAATTTGATAAAAAAAACAACAGACTTTGTACTAAACACATTAAAAAGCCTCATACCATCCAGATGGTACTGTGTCCTCAGAATTCCCTGAAACTTAAATGAATCATACATTTTGGTTATAGGTAAATATATGTCTGAAACAATTCATTGGTTCAGTACAAGCCCTCAGTTACTTGCTATTCCATTGTTCCATTAGGAAACTTGTAATAACTCCTTTGGAATCTATTCATTTTAACAGCTGATTCCTGCATCCTCATTATTTATAAACCCTGAGGCAAATGCTGTATATTTCTAGACATTGTTCAAGAAGATTTCAGTCTAAGAAAGGAGACTGATACTAATGGCCACAAGAAATGTTTCTGAGTGATTTTTCCTTGCTAGTCATCATGTTAAGAGTTGGATGGTCATTATGCTATATAATCTCAGAATTCTAGTCTTAAGTATCATCAGTATGCTCATTTGACAAATGAGATAATGAAGTCCTAGAATGGCCAGATAATAGGTGCATGGCTCCATAGCTAGTGAAACTCACAGCCTGATGTAAAGACAGTTCTTTTGGACTTGGCATTTCATTGTTCAATTAGAGGTAAGTGATCTTTGTAGAAAAGGAGTGCAATAATCTCCATGAGAAGAGATTTATTTTCTCTTAAGGATGTGAATCTGAAATATGTATCTACAGTGAGAAAGAGAGTTTTAGTAAATGGGATTGACAAGCAAAGTGCAAACCTGACAGAATATGTTCAGGTAAGGACAAAGAAGTTGGTGATAGCTGATGCATTTGGCTCACCTCCTGTCTGTCCTGAATTTGCTCCTAATAATCACATGACACTTCACTTGGGCCTTATCACCTTCTCCAAAGCTATCTTAGCATACATTCCTGTGTACATCTTAATTCGTTGTGTACTTGGTGTCCTATATCTGCTTCTTGCTTCTTTTACTGTTGGTTGTTCTTATACTACATTGCAGTATCCAGTTTGTTTAAATAATTTTATTGAAAGCCAATTCTTTTCATACAATATATTCTAATCAGTCTCTTTTATCCCAACTCTTCCTAGATCTTCCCCACCCACCAACTCTACCCCTTCTTTCAATCTATAGAAGCAAACAGACAAAATAACTCAGAGGTCTATGAGTTCAAGGACAGGCTTATTCATATGTGAGCCCTCAGATTTTGCACCATTTATGTGCAAAGGCACATTTGCTGACTCAATGAACCCACATGTAATCGGGTAGCTAATATATTTGCAAAGTGATTTAATTTCTTATGATTCATGATGTTAATCCTAAATGCTGTAAAATGAGATGAAATAGATTATCCTTACAATCAATGCTTACTTTTAACTTAATGGGTTATTTACTTTCAAAGAGTAACAAATGTTTGAACTAAATAGCTACACAAAACCGAACTAGTTCAACTATCCTTGCTCAAGAATAAATACCACGACCCACAAAAGTACACATGAAATAATTGACTTTAAGACCAATATGAAGTACTGTGTCCTCATCACATCATATTTCAGACACAGTTGACTCTGCTTGTCTTTTCCCTTTTTCTCTTCAGATGGTTCCAATTTTCTTTATTATTAAACTTTGTATATCCTCCGTGTTTATAGTAAGATATAGGATCCATTTCCTAATTTCAAATGATTGACAGAAATCCTCGGTAAATGTTTGAATTGCTCTTTTCATATTAATATCAAAGTGATGTCATGAAATCAGAAGAGATATCATACAAGTGCAAATGGGTACTTGGCTCCTTTTCTAATATGAACACTTAGGTCTACTGAATTTCAATACTATGAATCCAAATAAATCCCAGTTCTTTCTTTTTCACAATATGAAGGAAGATTCAGTAACTTTTCCTGAATTCATATACAGATGTCTACTGATAAACTTATTTTTCTAGTACCCTTTGGACTTACCTAGTATGCAAAGAATATATCCAATACAGAGTTCTTTTTGTGGCACGTTATTTCTTACCTGCAGCATAAATTACTTATTATAAGTGTAATTTTCTCTCATGGAGGAATCTGAGACTCAAGATTCCCATCCAGCAAATGGGTAATGCCTTCATTTACAGTGCTGAATTGTAGGACATTCTTGGAAGGTATAGACTTTAAGAGGTCTCCCTGCATACACAAAACTATGTATATATGTATGTGTATATATGTAGAGTGTGTGTGTGTGTGTGTGTGTGTGTGTGTATGTTGTATGTGTACACTGGCTGCAGGGGTAGATAACCTGGTAGTTATTTATTCCAAGAAGTCCAGCACCATCATCATTATTGAATTGACAGTCTGGCTTAATATGTTTTATTTTCCAAATGTGTCTATCACACATTTGTATGATTACTTCTCAGGGAAATCAGAATTTAGATAGCCATTCAAACTTTATTACAATCATTATCACTGATTGAGTCAGCCATCACTTAAAACAGTTCAGAATTTTATCCATGTGTATGATTTGGGAGCCCTATTTAATATATTTTCTACTATGAACCTCTCTGCACATTTGACTGCATTCTGCAAGGGTTGAAATTCTCAATAGAACAGCTACAGGCATAGTTATTATTGTTAGACTTATGCCTCTATGTATGTGGGGAAAATTGCAAAAGGAGCTTCCTAATTTTTCAGCATTTTGAACCCCTTTCTCATCTCAATTCAGTAGATTTGATCGGGCTATGAAGGTTTTTTATTTCTCGCTCAAGAACTTACACATTAGTAACAGATGAGCATGGCAAACAAGTGAAAACAAGATCAAAGGCTCTTTTTACACATATTAAAACTTTAATGATGAGAAACTGAATTTTCATATATATATATATATATATATATATATATATATATATAGAGAGAGAGAGAGAGAGAGAGAGAGAGATTTGAGTTACTTCAAGTCACATTGTAAAAATGTCTTGAATTTGAAATCTCTCCAGGAATACATTATCAACACAGCTTCTTTTCACATTTTATTAGTGTTATCTTAAAATTTAAGCATTTCTTTTAAAAATATCAGCAAGAAAGTACATGATTTAATTACACGGAAAGAAACCAAAAGAAATAGTTTTGGCACAGAAGTTTGCACGCTGTCAGAGTATAGTTTATTTTTGTGCACTTAAGAATATACAGAGAAGAAAGAATATATTTTCATCTCAGAGCTTATTGTTTACTATATTCTCTTTGAGATGACTGGGATAAAATTAAATAGCACAAAAAGCCCATGATTTTCACCCTTTTCAGCCAAAATCGGATGAGCATTCATCTAACTAAACTTTGTTTATTCCAAATCTCCTAATTGTTAGTTATATTACCCAGGAAGTCCTTCTATTGGTTATATTACCCAGAAAGTCCTTCTGAGATGGATTCACGGTGGCATATATTTTCTAATAAGTACCCTTGAGATAGAAAGCAATGGAGAGGAAAAGGAAATAAGCATAAATATCCTGTGAGACAAGTTAATTTGTGAAGCAGTCCAATCGCAGGCACAGGGATCTCTAACTATTGTTGCAATTCAGAGGTGGCCCACTCCACAGAGTGTGGATATGGCCAGTCTTACGTATGCCTCAATCAATTATTTATTGTGTCTAGGCCATTTTGGCATGAGTTATGGTATTTAGTAAGGCATCTCTCTGCAGAGAAAATGATCTCTGTTCTAATTACTGCAGATGGTCCGCTGTCAATATTCCCCATAGCTAGGGCAATGACTGAAGAACATCTGAATACCATATCACAGTGTTCATGCATTGTGCTAAGCCCTAGAAGCACAGAGGTAGAAACAATTTCTGTTCTCGATAACAGTGGTAAAGGCCTGGAAGAACTCCAGGGAAATGCTGATATGTCTATATTGAAAGGCTGAAGGATCAGGAGTTTAATATCCACAGAAGACAGTAGCAATAAACACACTTGGTCAGGAAGAACACAGCCTGTGCATACTGACTAGCTTTGTTTTCTTTCATTTTCATTCTACAGATGCTCTCGGCTTACAGGAAGGTGATGTGGCCATTGTCAGAGTAGGTCTTTTTCTTTCAGCTCCTCTCCCATATGTCACTCTTCTCTGGAAATTCTCTGACAGACACATCCAAAACCATGTTCTATGAATCCCCAGCTATCTCTCAGTGTAAAAAAAGTCAACAACCATTTAAGCATCACCATGCATCTTAATGCAAACGTGTAAGTAAACCACGCGGGACTTGTAACTTTGTGTCATCCTTCACAACAAGAGTGGACATGTGGCATAACTCCGGGAAGGGAGTCTGTCTCTTCGAGGTTCTTTATACTTGCAGCCGAAACTAGATTAATGTCTCATCATTTCATAGCTACATTGTGTCAACAGCCTTCTGGGTGATTTCCTTCCTACTTTTAATCATTCTCTCTCCTCTTCCTGTATTGAGAATCTTCTATATATGACAGGCAGAATGATGTGTCAGAAATTTAAATGGGATTATGCCAATATCATTGCTAACTCCTTACCATAGTTCCCAAAGACACACAAGAGAAACTTTATATTTTGCATTGCATATGTAACCTGATAGTTATTTGTCCCCTGGTGATATCCTTTGCCTTGTATCTCATTACTTCTCCACATTCAGAGTCAAAATTTACAAAAGTGATGTTCCCAGGATGCTGAATAATTTGATACCTCTCAAGTCAATGTTCTTTAAATACTTCTTCAGCCAATTTTAATTGTGTGTATAAGAAATGGATTGCCTGATGATACAATATTGTTCCTCTTTATGTCCCAGGTGACGGATTTCTGACATTAATTTATCCTATACAGTTTCTAATTTCTGACAATTTCTTAGGAAACATAGTAAAACATTTAAAATTTAGCCACTAGATTAAATTTCTAATATCAAACAGATAGCTGTTGACTTCACTGCTGAATTTACATGACTGCTCTTTGACTAGCTTTAGATTTGGTTGAGACAACTGTAGCTGGAACATGCAACAAGCCTATATGTTACAAGAACCATTCACGAATGAGACTATGACACCATTAGGAACATATTTTTAAAATCTCTTTATGATATTGAGTACTTCAGAGAAACAACATGTACTTTCTATATTGCCTATTATGTGATGAGTCATAAATAGAAATATGGAAATTAGGATCATTTAATATAAAACAAAAGAATGTACATAAAATTATAGATTGACAAACTATGTAGCTATTGGTAATAGAATTTCCTGAACTAGGTTCTGGCCCAAACTATTTTATCTGGTTAGTATTATATTTGTAAGCTTTCAATATGCTATAGATTATTTTTCTTTTTTGAAGAAAGGCTTTTATTAGGGATGGGTGGAGAAACACACACATAGAGCAAGCACACAGATAAAAAGCAAAGAAGAGTGGGAAAGACTCAGGAAGCTGAAGCCCCATGCCATAGATTCTTTTTCTCCATTAATTGAAAATAGATTATTTTCCTGAGGATGCCTATGTGTTTGTCTTTGGATTCACCTTATTTAGCTTCTCTAGGAACATGAATGGGAGACAGAGACAGAGACCCACACGGGAGCACCGGACAGAAATCTCAAGGTCCAAATCAGGAGCAGAAGGAGACGGAGCACGAGCAAGGAACTCAGGACCACGAGGGGTGCACCCACACACTAAGACAATGGGGATGTTCTATTGGGATCTCACCAAGGCCAGCTGGCCTAGGTCTGAAAAAGCATGGGATAAATCCGGACTAGCTGAACATAGCGGACAATGAGGAATACTGAGAATTCAAGAACAATTGCAGTGGGTTTTTGATCCTACTGCACGTACTGGCTTTGTGGGAGCCTAGGCAGTTTGAATGCTCACCTTACGAGACCTGGATAGAGGTGGGCAGTCCTTGGGCTTCCCACAGGTCAGGGAACCCTGATTGCTCTTCGAGCAGATGAGGGGGGGGGGACTTGATCGGGGGAGGGGGAGGGAAATGGGAAGCGGTTGTGGGGACGAGGCAGAAATCCTTAATAAATAAATTAATTAAAAAAAAATAAAATAAAATAAAAAAAAGAAAAAGAAAATAGATTATTTTCTCATAATATATATCCTTGTTATAGTTTTCTCTCCATCTATGCTTCCTAGTTCCTGGCCACCTCCCCTTGCCTCCAGATATGCTCCCTTTCTGTCATTTGAAAAGAGCAGGCTTCTAAGAAATGGCAAAATATAACAAAATAAAATACAAGATAAAACAAACAAAACACCACATTCAAGTTAAACAAGGCAAACAAATTGAAGAAAAACAGCTCCAAGAGAAGACATAAGAATCAGAGACCACTGCTTCACACACTCAGGAATTCTATAAAAACACTAAACTGAAATCCAATATACATACATACACACAGACACACACACACACAGACACACACACAGACACACACACACACACACAAACACACACATATATATGCAGAAAACCTGGTATAGACCCATTTAGGCCTTGTGCTTGCTATTTCAGTCTCTGTGAGTTCGTATGAGCTTAGCTAGGCTGATGTAGGCAGCCTTGTTCTCCTGGTTTCCTCTATCCCTTCTGACCCTTACACTCTTTCCGTCTCCCCTTCAGTGAGGTTCCCTGAGCTCTCAAGGGAGGGAGTTTATGGAGACACAACACTTAGAGTTTTATATTCCACAGTCTTTCTAATTCTATGTAATGTCTGGCTGTGGATCTCTGTATTGGTTCCCATCTGCTGCAGGAGAAAACACCTCTGATGAGGGCTGAATATGAATAAGGCACTTACATGTGTGTATCAGAATGTCATTAAGAATAATTTCATCACTGCCTTTAAAAAATACCAATAGTACTTGATTTTACCCAAGGTATCTGGGTTATTGAATCTCTTGTTCTTCATCACCCAAGTCCTATCATATTTTGCACACAAGGCAGTATTACAGATCAAAGGTTTTGTGGCTGGGTTTGTATAAATATTCCCTTTTGGTACCCTGCAGATACTTTCTCTTATGAAAGACAGCATGGGGGTGAAAGTTCTACGTAGGCACCATCTAGTCCTCTCTATGTTCAGTGAGCTGTATGGGTGTTATTGTTAGCATGGGGGCTTTGCAGTCAGTTTGTGAAGAGCAAGCTATTATTTTGCCAACATCCTGAGTTGTTTGGGTATTTCCATGAGACCCTCTTAGACAACAACTAATTTGGATATAATATAGTCCTAAAGTTCATTTGGTGACAAGAGATGGGTACTTAGAACTCCTCTGTCTTCCCCATCATTTAGAGGCTTTCTTAGGATTGCCTTTATATTTTGGGGGAGTTCCCACTACACTAGGTCTCCAAGCCACCACTCAAATGCCCCCCTCCAGTTTTAGCTCTTTCTCCCTATGTTCCCTCCCCTCACCACATGATCTTCCCATCCCCTTCTCCCCTCAGTTCACCAATAAAATATATTCTATTTCTTTCTCACAGGAGGAACCCTGTGTCTCCCTCACGGAACCCTCCTAGTTACCTGATTTTTCTGGGTTTGTGGATTCTAGCTTGGTTATCTTCTACATAACAGCTATTACTGACTTACTAATAAGTACATACCATATTTATCTTTGTGGGTCTGAATCACCTCACTCAGGGTAATTTTTTCTAGTTCTATCTATTTGCTTACACATTTCATGAGGTCATTTTTAATAGTCAAGTATAATAATCCACCCTGCAAGTGTACCCCATTCTCTTTGTTTGTTCTTCTGTTAAGGGGCATTTAAGTTGTTTCCAATTCCTGGCTATTGTGAATAGAGCAGCAATGTCCTACATTTTTAAACACATAATGTTTGCCTACCTTGTTTTATCTACCTTATGGATCCTTCCTTTTTGACAAATTATAATTATATGTAATTTGAGGTACTTAGCAATGATTTAAATAGTGTTAATGACTATATATAAAGAAAATTAATGGATTTATCACCTTAATTACTTACCATTTATTACTTCAGTACAACTGAAAGCATTCTACCTTTTGATTTAGCATCATCTCATATTGCCATTCCTAGTCGCTAATAACAACTGTTTTCACTTTCAACTGCTAGGACTTTGACTGTTTGAGATTTCACACACAAATAAGAGTATGTGGTATGTGCTTTTCTGTGCTAACTGATTTCACTTAGCACAATGTCTTTGAGGTCCATCCATATTGTTGGGAATGAAAAAAATTTAAGGTTTAAAACATTCCACAATAGATAAAGACTACATTTCTATATCCACTCATCCATTGATGAGCACTTAGCTTGAATATATATACATATCTTATCTATTATATATAGAAGGAGCATATGTCTTAATAGCATGCTGGTCATAGAAGGTTTTTTCTAGTATTACTTATTCTGTGGAATTTTTTTGTAAAGCTTTCCTCATCACGTTTAAGCCACCAGAAGCAGAGTTAGCAAATTCATCATTTCTATTCGGCTATCTGCGTGACCCCTAGGTCTGACTTCAATAATTGGGCTAGATTTTGGAAACCTTTGTGGTGAAAAGATAGTTCATAAACAAAAAACAAGTTTCCACCTCCTCCCAGCCTCCCAATTCCCTTCCCCTCCTCCCACCCTTCTCCCCCTCCTCCCACCCTTCTCCCCCTCCTCCCACACTTCTCCCCCTACCTCCACTCCTCTCCCCCTCCCTCTCCAGTCCACAGAGCAGTCCGGGTTCCCTGCCCTGTGTTAAGTCCTAGGTCCTCCCCCTCCGTCCATATCTAGAAAGGTGAACATCCAAACTGGCTAGGCTCCCACAAAGCCAGCACATTAAGTAGGATCAAAACCCCCTGCCATTGTCCTTGGTGTCTCATCAGCCCTCATTGTTCGCCATGTTCAGAGAGTCCGGTTTTATCCCATGCTTTTTCGGTCACAGTCCAGCTGGCCTTGGTGAGCTCCCCTTAGATCAGCTCCACTGTCTCAGTGGGTGGATGCACGCCTCGTGGTCCCGAATTCTTTGCTCATGTTCTCCCTCCTTCTGCTCCTCCTTGGGACCTTGGGAGCTCAGTCCAGTGCTCCAGTGTGGGTCTCTGTCTCTATCTCTATCCATCACCAGATGAAGATTCTATGATGATATGCAAGATATTCGTCAGTATTGCTCTAGGATAGGGTCATTTCAGGTTCCCAATCCTCAGCTGCCCAAGGAACTAACTGGGAACCTCATCTTGGGCACTAGGGAGCCCCTCTAGGGTCAAGTCTCTTGCCCACCCTAAAGTGGCTCCCTTAACTAAGAATTGTGGTTCCGTGCTCCCCTATCCACCTTTCCTTTATCCCAATTCTCCTGTTTCCCCAGGTCCCCCCTCCTTCCCTTCTACCTTTCTCTCCCCATCTCCCCTTACCCCCATCCCACCCCACCCCCAAGATCCCATTTTCTCCCCGGAAATTTGGTCTACTTCCCTTAGCCAAGAGGATAACTATATGTTTTTCCTTGGGTTCAACTTCTTACTTCGCTATAAGTAAGGACTCCGTGGTCCTTATTTATGGCTAGAAACCAATTATGAGTGAGTGCATCCCATATTCATCTTTTTGGGTCTGGGACACCTCACTCAGGATAGTGTTTTCTATTTCTATCCATTTGCATGCAAAATTTGAGAAGTCATTGTTTTTTACCGCAGCATAGTACTCTAGCGTGTATATATTCCATACTTTCTTCATCCATTCTTCCATTGAAGGGCATCTAGGTTGTTTCCAGGTTCTGGCTATTACAAATAATACTGCTATGAACATAGTTGAACAAATGCTTTTGTCATTTGATAGAGCATCTCTTGGGTATATTCCCAAGAGTGGTATTGCTGGGTCCAGGGGTAAGTTGATCCCGAATTTCCTGAGAAACCGAAACACTGACTTCCACAGTGGTTGCATAAGATAGCATTCCCACCAGCAATGGATGAGGGTACCCATTTCTCCACAGCCTCTCCAGCAAAGGTTATCCTTGGTGTTTTTGACTTTAGCCATTCTGACAGGTGTAAGATGATATCTCAAAGTTGTTTTGATTTGCATTTCCCTGATTGCTAAGGAAGTTGAGCACGACCTTAAGTGTCTTTTGGCCATTTGAACTTCTTCTGTTGAGAATTCTCTGTTCAGTTCAGTGCCCCATTTTTTAATTGGGTTAATTAGCATTGTAAAGTCTAGTTTCTTGAGTTCTCTATATATTTTGGAGATCAGACCTTTGTCTGTTGCGGGGTTGGTGAAGATCTTCTCCCAGTCAGTAGGTTGCCTTTGTGTCTTAATGACCATGTCCTTTGCTTTACAGAAACTTCTCAGTTTAAGTAGGTCCCATTTATTCAATGTTGCCCTTAATGTCTGTGCTTCTGGGGTTATACATAGGAAGCGATCTCCTGTGCCCATCTGTTGTAGGGTATTTCCCACTTTCTCTTCTATCAGATTCAGTGTGTTCGGGCTGATATTGAGGTCTTTAATCCATTTGGACTTGAGTTTTGTGCACGGTGAGAGATATGGGTCTATTTTCATTCTTCTACAGGTTGACATCCAGTTGTGCCAGCACCATTTGTTGAAGATGCTTTCTTTCTTCCATTGTATACTTTTAGCTCCTTTATCGAAAATGAGGTGTTCATAGGTTTGTGGGATAAAATCCGGGTCTTCTATATGATTCCATTGGTCGACTTCTCTGTTTTTATGCCAGTACCACACTGTTTTCATTACTGTAGCTCTGTAATAGAGTTTGAAGTCAGGGATGGTAATGCCTCCAGAAGATCCTTTATTGTATAGGATTGTTTTGGTTATCCTGGGTTTTTTGTTTTTCCATATAAAGTTGATTATTGTCTTCTCCAGATCTGTGAAGAATTTTGATGGGATCTTGATGGGGATTGCATTGAATCTATAAATTGCCTTTGGTAGAATTGCCATTTTTACTATGTTGATCCTCCCAATCCAAGAGCAAGGGAGGTCCATCCATTTTTTGGTATCCTCTTCAATTTCTTTCTTCAATGCCTTAAAGTTCTTGTCCAATAGATCTTTCACTTCCTTGGTTAGATTTACCCCAAGATATTTTATGCTGTTTGTGGCTATCGTGAATGGTGAACCTTCTCTGATTTCCCTCTCTGCTTCCATATCCTTTGTGTATAACAGGGCGACTGATTTTTTGGAGTTGAGCTTGTATCCTGCCACATTACTAAAGCTGTTTATCAGCTGTAAAAGTTCTTTGGTGGAGTTTTGGGGGTCGCTTATGTACACTATCATATCATCTGCAAATAACGAAAGTTTAACTTCTTCCTTTCCAATTCGAATCCCCTTGAACCCATTATGTTGTCTTATTGCTATTGCTAGAACTTCAAGCACTATATTGAAGAGGTATGGCGAGAGTGGACAGCCTTGCCGTGTTCTTGAGTTAAGTGGGATGGCTTTGAGTTTCTCTCCATTTAATTTGATGTTAGCTGTCGGCTTGCTGTATATAGCTTTTATTATATTTAGGTATGACCCTTGTATCCCTAATCTCTCCAAGACTTTTAACATAATTGGATGTTGAATTTTGTCAAATGCTTTTTCAGCATCTAATGAAATGATCATATGGTTTTTTTCTTTCAGTTTATTTATATGCTGGATTACATTGATAGATTTTCGTATGTTGAACCAGCCCTGCATCTCAGGAATGAAGCCTACTTGATCGTAATGGATGATTTTTCGGATGTGTTCTTGGATTCGATTTGCCAGTATTTTGTTGAGGATTTTTGCGTCAATATTCATGAGTGAGATTGGCCTGTAGTTCTCTTTCCTGGTTGAGTCTTTGAGTGGTTTTGGTATCAGAGTAATTGTGGCTTCATAAAAGGAATTTGGTAATGACCCTTCTGTTTCTATATTGTGGAATACATTAAGGAGTATAGGTATTAGTCTTCTTGGAAGTTCTTGTAGAATTCTGCATTGAAACCATCTGGTCCTGGGCTTTTTTTGGTAGGGAGGTTTTTGATAACAGCTTCTAATTCTTCGCGACTTACAGGTCTGTTTAGATTGTTCACCTGGTCCTGGTTTAGTTTTGGTAAATGGTATTTATCTAAAAAAGCGTCCATTTCTTTTACATTTTCCAGATTTGTGGCATACAGGCTTTTGTAGTAAGATCTAATGACTCTCTGAATTTCCTCTGTGTCTGTGGTTATGTCCCCCTTTTCATTTCTGATCTTATTAATTTGCGTGTTCTCTCTCTGTCGTTTGATTAGTTTGGATAGGGGTTTATCAATCTTGTTGATTTTCTCCAGGAACCAGCTTTTTGTTTCATTGATTCTTTGGATTGTTTTCTGTGTTTCTATTTTGTTGATTTCAGCCCTCAATTTGATTATTTCCAGTCTTCTACTCCTCCTAGGTGAGTCTGCTTCTTTTTTTTCTAGAGCTTTCAAGTGGGCTGTTAAGTCTCCAATATGTGCTATCTCTGTTTTCTTTAGGTGGGCACTTAGTGCTATGAACTTTCCTCTCAGGACTGCTTTCATAGTGTCCCATAAGTTCGAGTATGTTGTTTCTTTATTTTCATTGAATTCAAGGAAGACTTTAATTTCTTTCTTTATTTCTTCCTTAATCCAGGTATGGTTCAGTAGTTGACTGTTCAGTTTCCATGAGTTTGTCGGCTTTCTGGGGGTAGCATTGTTGTTGAATTCTAACTTTAATCCATGGTGATCTGATAAGACACAGGTGGTTACTAATATTTTTTTTGTAACTGTGTAATTTAGCTTTGTTACCAAGTATGTGGTCAATTTTCGAGAAGGTTCCATGAGCTGCAGAGAAGAAGGTATATTCTTTCCTCTTTGGGTGGAATAATCTATAGATGTCTGTTAAGTCCATTTGCTTCATTACCTCCATTAATTCTCAAATTTCTCTGTTAGGTTTCTGTCTGATTGACCTGTCCATTGGTGAGAGAGGAGTGTTGAAGTCTCCTACTATTAGTGTGTGCGTTTTGATGGCAGGCTTGAGTTTTAGTAATGTTTCTTTTACGTACGTGGGTGCTTTTATATTAGGGGCATAGATATTCAGGATTGAGACTTCTTCCTGATGAATTGTTACTGTTATGAGTATAAAATGTCCCTCTCCATCTCTTCTGATTGATTTAAGTTTGAAGTCAACTTTGTTAGAAATTAGTATGGCCACACCTGCTAGTTTCTTAGGTCCATTTGCTTGATAAGCCTTTTCCCAGCCCTTTACTCTGAGTAGGTGCCTGTCTTTGTGGTTGAGGTGTGTTTCTTGTAGACAGCAGAATGTTGGATCCTGTTTTCTTATCCAATCTCTTAGCCTGTGCCTTTTTATAGGTGAGTTGAGCCCATTGATATTAAGTGATATTAATGACCAGTGGTTGTTAACTCCGGTCACTTTTTTAGTAGTAGGGTTTGTGTGTTTTCCTTCTTTGATTTGCGCTGGTGAAGATTCTCTAGATGTCTGAGTTATTGTGGTCATTGTTGGACTCCTTGGTTAGTGATTTTCCTTCTATTATTTTCTGTAAGGCTGGATTTGTGGCTACGTATTGTTTAAATTTGTTTTTATCCTGGAAAATTTTGTTTTCTCCATTTATAGTGAATGAAAGTTTGGCTGGATATAGTAGTCTGGGCTTGTATCCGTGGTCTCTTAGTTTTTGGAGAACATCTATCCAGGACCTTCTGGCTTTCATGGTTTCCATAGAGAAGTCCCGTGTAAGTCTGATAGGTTTACCTTTATAAGTAACTTGGCCTTTTTCCTTTGTGGCTCTTAATATTCTTTCTTTATTCTGTATATTTTGTGTTTTGATTATTATATGGCGAGGGGATGTTTTCTTTTGATCCAGCCTCTTTGGTGTTCTGTATGCTTCTTGAACCTTCATAGGTACATCTGTCTTCAGGTTGGGAAAGTTTTCTTCTATAATTTTATTAAGTATATTTTCTGTACCGTTGAGCTGCACTTCTTCTCCTTCTTCTACTCCAATTATTCTTAGGTTTGATCTTTTTATTGTGTCCCATATTTCCTGAATGTTTTGTGATGAGAGTTTGTTGGACTTGCTGTTTTCTTTGATCAGAGTGTTTATTTTCTCTATGTTATCCTCAGAATCTGAGATTCTTTCTTCTATCTCTTGTATTCTGCTGGTTATCCTTGATTCTGTAGTCTCTATTCGTTTACCTAGATTTTCCATGTCCAGCTGGCCCTCTGTTTGTGTTTTCTTCTTTGCCTCCATTTCAGTTTTCAAGTCATGAACTGTTTCCTTTATCTGCTTGATTGTTTTTCCTTGGTTTCCTAGGGTATCATTCACTGATTTACTCAATTCCTCGAACTTTCTATTATACTTCTCATCCATTTCTATAAGGGCGTTTTTTATATGCTGTTTAAGGGTGTCAATCACTTTCATGAAGTCAGTTTTTTCTACTTCTTCTTGATTAAGGTGTTCATGTCCTCCTGTTGTGGGGTCACTGGCTTCTGGTGGTTTCGTGTTGTTTTTCAGATTGTTGGGAGAATTCCTGCATTGTCGTCTGCCCATCTCTTCCTCCCAATACACTCCCCTTTGGATCTTCTTTTACAGGATCAGGTCTTCTTGCCCACTGATGTACCTTCCCAGTGATGTCACTCCCCAGAGATGTTTCTCCACAATGATGTTTCACTCGGTGCCCAGATCGAAACTCCGCGCTGCTTGGTTAGCTCGCGAACAAAGGGCCCACCTGATCGTTGCGGGCAGGCTATGGGAACAAAGGAGCTACCGGCCACCCCTTTGTCCTCCTGGTTCGGATTTGGTCCCAGCGCCCTAGCAGGCTGGGCAGGGAGGCGCTATGCCCCAAAGGAGGGAGGGAGGGAGGGAGGGAGGGAGACAGGGGGTGTGGGGATCTGGATGTAAGCTGAACGGGATAGGAAGAGAGAGGCGGTTTGGGCAGTATAGCCCCTGTAGGATGGCCAGGAAGTGTGGGCGGGCTGAGGTATGTTCCCAGCTGCCGCAGCACTCACTCACCACAATGATGTTTCCAAGATAGTTCAATTTTGAATATGTCTAGTTTGGAATTTTTTAGGACATCCAAGTACTGAGACCCAATATTTTGTTATATATATATATATATATATATATATATATATATATATATATATATATATATATTTAAATTTTACATAATAAAATTTGGAAATAGTTTCACATCCTTTCTAGTATCTCTGTGTCTTGATAGAAGAATATTCTGTGTAAAAGTTCTAGATTTAGGAGAATTTTAACCAGGAAATAAGGCTTCCCAAAATTAAAGAAAACAGGCCAGAAAAGAAGTCAGTAGAAGATTTAATATAAAGCACCAAAGGCTGGGCTCCAACTTCTAATTTTTCACATTGTTATCTGTGGAGCTCTAAAAACATGACTCAGTGGTTAAGCGCACTTTTGATCTTTTAGAGGATCCGCCTTCAGTTCAATTCCCAGTACCCACTTGGTTGCTCACAACCTCTGTAACTCTAGTTCTACAATAGCCAATGCCTTCTTCTGGCCTTTACAGGCACCAGACATGCACATGATACACAAATATACATGCAGACAAAACACTTGCTCTTACCCATAAAAGTAAAAAACAGATACATACTTTAATGAAATAATGAAAAGCAGTTAATGGTCATTACCTAATTACCCTTGCATGTGCCCTTAACCTAATAACCAGCATGACTTCTAAGAATTGTCAAATTTTCAAGTAGAATTAGATTCCCCTTTCCTAAGACATAGTTACACCATTCCTTATTTCCGTCTATCACTTATTATACAGTATTATTTGTGGTAATATTTTATTTTTGCTTTAACAAATAAAGCTTGCCTGAAGATCAGAGAAGCAAAGCAGCCAGCCAATAGTTCTTACCTCAATGAAATCCTCAGACTGGATGGGATATCCTTTTTCTACATTTTTTTCAGACTGAATATATCTACAAAACCTCAGACTGAATCCTGAGCTCCTGTCTCCTCCCACCTTAGATTTCTCCCTCTGCCCAGCCATATCACTTCCCATCTCTACCTCTCTAGTGCTGTGATTAAAGTTATGAGCCAGCATGGTCCTGTTTCTCTTTTAGACTGAGTCAATCTTGTGGAGCCCAAGGTGGCCTTGAACTCACAGAGATCTGTCTGCCTGTCTCCGAAGTGCTGGAATTAAAGGTGTGTGCCACTACTGCCTGGCTTCTATGGCTAACTACTAGCTAGATTCACGCTCTGATCTTCAGGGAAGCTTTGTGTGTTATAGCACAAACAAAATATCACCACAACTATTAGTCTACATGTTGTATTCTTTTTCTTCTAGAGCAAAAAATAAATAAATAAAATACACATAGCATGGTTCTTTGCTTTATATTTCTGTGACTTAGAATTTATTATAATTGTATTTGATACAAAATGAGAAGTGTCTGAAATTGGTCTCATAATAGGGCAATTGTGAGCAGATTCATACCCAGAGCAGTTTCATGCAGAGGGAAATGTATGACAAAATTGTGGTATAATCTAGAGGAGCAAAGGAGCATTCTTGTATGCCTTGTGATACAATTTTGAAGCATTCGGAGAGGATACACATAGGTTGATGGAGACAAGACGCTTTAGGTGAGTGAGCAAAAATGGCTACATATAGTGCTGTGCATCTATATGAGGCATTTGTTGTTTATTGTTTCATTTAATGTTAAAGAGTGACTGCAAAATAGATATTATTGTAAGAATAAGAATTAGAGACATGAGTTAATATGATTACATACACAATGATAATAAAAAGGGATAGTGGAATAGTATCTGAAGCCTGCATGTTTTCTAATGATTTTTCTGATACACCAGAAAACAAGTCTATGCCTAATATATAGTTAGTAAGGGAATGACAGACAATGATGCATTAAATTAGTATGCCACAATAAAATGTTTTATAGTCAAATAAATTGAGAACACTGAAATAAGTTGATCATGTATATGTATCACAGAATTGTTTAGATCTCTAAATATTCTGTTTTCTCATTAATCAATAGCAAGAAAAGCATAGTATAAGCATTTTGTAAATTAATTTTATTATAGAATCATTTCATTCATAGGTTATCCACTGCTATAGCTCATGAGATTAGCATTAGGTCAGAGCTGAGAAATACTGCCTTCTACCCTGATAGCAAATATTACTTCTCGCAAAGTTTCATTTTGTTTACAAAGGGAGAGTAACCAAAACAAAACTGGAATGATTTCCACCCATTTATTCATTCAGAAGTTATAAGCAAATGAATCATATGGCTCAGATTTCTGCTAATCCAGTTTGATTGTATGTTGATTTTGGAAGTTCCAGCATGAGTCTTCTTGAAGTAAAAAAGGCTTTGTGTGACAAGTTCTGATTATAAACTTTTTAATGAGTCATTATGGTATAAGGCCAGGTAGTTTATTGGTGTTTGATCACTGCTTTACTTTAGGTATTCAGTTGGATTTTAATTGTTTATTTTGTTGAAGAACATGATCCACATTTTCTGTGTATGATCATAAAAGATAAGAGAAATTACAAAGTAGCTACTGGAATGTCTCTTTATATTTCCATTTAGTTATGAATTCAGGTGGCTTTCACTCCCATTATAACTTCAAAATAACTAATATATACTGTCTGTCATATATGTGTCAGTATGATTTCATTTCATATCATTTATTTATACATATGAGAGAGTGTCTGTGTAGTATGCACATGCATGTATGTGAGTTGCACAGAGGCCAAAGAGGGTAATCAGGTGTCCTGCATCACTCTCCACCTTATTCTTCTAAGGAAGTATCTCTTGCTGGAACTGGAGCTTCTTTTATTTTCCCTAGGATAGCAGCCAGCAAGCTTCAAGAATCTTCTAGCCTCTGACATCCTCAGTGCTTGAGCTATAGCCATTCACAAGAACATACATAGCTTATTTTGTGGGTGCTGAGATCCACACCCCAATCCTCATACATATACGGGAAACAGTCTTAATGGCTTAATAACCTCTCTATCCATGAGATGTTATTTTAAATATGCATATCATAATAAAATTATATTTAAATTTGACATAGTATGTAGAAATATAGACTCTGGATACACTCCTTAAGAACTCTGCCCCATACTAATGATGTGAGTGACATGGAACAAGTAACACATTCTATCTGATATTTATTTACCTCTACTATAGTGTAAAATAAAGAGCCAGTGAGATAGCTCAGTGGATAAGAGCAATTACTATCAAGTCTGGAGACATGCTCTTTTCTGATATCTTCATGTGTACTATGATGCATGTGCTAATGGACACTCACAATAAATATAAATAAATAAATAAATGCAATAAAACATTTAGTGCTGAGACTATAACTTGGTAGCTCAGTGGTATAGTGCTTACTTTGTAACTATGAGGCCCTAAATTCAATTCCCAGTGCCATAAAATATTAAATAATACTAATCTTTATCTAAAGAAATATTGAGTTTAATGAGTTTAATTAATACACACACACACACACACAGAGAGAGAGAGAGAGAGAGAGAGAGAGAGAGAGAGAATGAGAGAGAGCGTGAGAGAGAGAATACCACCTCATGTACACCTCTGAAATAAAGTAGTATTATGTGGTTATTGGCAGATTAACTTCAGGATATATCAAGCCTATATTGTTATGTTTGTGAATCTCTTAGAATCTAGCTAAGAGATGGACTTTCCACCAATACTATTGAGTATTGTACCAGAATTCTTACCTAGTTGTAAAGCAAGAAAAAAGTTTGCTTTAGAAATGAACAGTACTAGTTTGAATGCTCACCTTACGAGACCTCGATAGAGGTGGGCAGTCCTTGGGCTTCCCACAGGTCAGGGAAACCTGATTGCTCTTCTAGCAGATGAGGGGGGGGACTTGATCGGGGGAGGGGGAGGGAAATGGGAAGCGGTTGTGGGGACGAGGCAGAAATCCTTAATAAATAAATAAATTTAAAAATAAAAGAAATGAACAGTACTGATATTAATTGCAGAAGTTTATCTCCATAGAAACCAAGGGAATATACAGGCACATTTTTCAAGAGGATAGCAACATTATTGCAAACCATAGCTTTAAACAACAATCAACTGTTCTTCTGAATGTCACCAACAAAAATATTGAATAAAGACTCACATTGACATCAGTAACTGGATGCCAGATATATAAGAGTTTTTTTTTTTGTTCTCAGGGAAGTGAGAGTCTGATTACAAAGAATAAGACTCAGTCTGTACAGAGGCACTCTGGCCCATGAACCAAGGTAAGAGAATCCCTTGAGAGGGTCTCACATAGAAACATCACCTTCTTTGTCTGTGAATGTTAGGGCAGGGGTTTCTGGGACAGGTATTTCCATCACCACACTCCATAGTCTTGTGGAAAGTGTTTCAGGGAAATAGAAGACCTTGTGGAAGCAAGGAATACAGACTATAGTAAGAAGAATACAAATGCTTTGAGTCTCCAATCTGAATGATAGAAAAATCCCACCCAAACCTATATAGCTATTCCTGAATCTCCTATAAATTTGTCAAACAAGGGCTGCCCCCTCCACCCCATATTGCTATTGCTATTGTATATTGGTATAGTAAAGATATTAGTTTGAGGGGTTGTGGCCTCTGGAAGAGGAAGAGATAAAAAGGTGCCGGGAATTGTAGACACAGACTAAGAATAAAGCCTATTTTTAAAAAATAGTCACTATGTTTGTTAAAAATGACATATTAATGAAGGATTAAAGGCTTGCTCTAAGGAGATAGTTAACAGTTTTGATTTATTTTTTCCATTTATTTATTTATTAAAGATTTCTGTCTGTTCCCCGCCGCCGCCTCCCATTTCCCTCCCCCTTCCCCAATCAAGTCCCCCTCCCTCGTCAGCCCAAAGAGCTATCAGGGTTCCCTGCCTTGTGGGAAGTCCAAGGACCATCCACCTTCATCCAGGTCTAGTAAGGTGAGCATCCAAACTGCCTAGGCTCCCACAAAGCCAGTACGTGCATTAGGATCAAAAACACATTGTCATTGTTCTTGAGTTCTCAGTAGTCCTCATTGTCCGCTATGTTCAAAATCAGGAGCAGAAGGAGAGAGAGCACGAGCAAGGAACTCAGGACCCTGAGGGGTGCACCCACACACTGAGACAATGGGGATGTTCAATCGGGAACTCACCAAGGCCAGCTGGCCTGGGTCTGAAAAAGCCTGGGATAAAACCAGTTTTAGTAGCCTGGCGGTGGTGGCACAGGCCTTTAATCCCAGCACTCGGGAGGCAGAGGCAGGCGGATCTCTGTGAGTTCGAGACCAGCCTGGTCTACAAGAGCTAGTTCCAGGACAGGCTCCAAAACCACAGAGAAACCCTGTCTCGAAAAAACCAAAAAAAAAAAAAAGAGTTTTGGTGCCTGTCCTGGAACTAGCTCTTGTAGACCAGGCTGGCCTCGAACTCCCAGAGATCTGCCTGCCTCTGCCAGGGACAGGCACCAAAGCTACAGAGAAACCCTGTCTTGAAAAACCAAAAAAAAAAAAAGTTTTGATTTATAAAAGTGCTATTTCATAAAAAAATTAAGATACAAAATAATGTGGTTCCTTTAATGCTTTCACATTTTATGTTGAAGGACTTCTTGCACTTTGCCTCTTTGCCGCTGGCAGGCTTCCATGCTTTGCTCCCAGTATTTTCCTTTGTATGAACTTATCGCTATCACAAGTTCTAGTTCTGTTTCCTAAAACCTTTCCTGTGCCATTAGCTTGTTCTATAGCCCATCCTACCCCTAGTGAAAACGGATGTGAGGTAAGAGGTCTTTGTTTTACAGCTTCCGTTAACGAGTGTAGGTGACGTACACTGACTTCCACTTCCGCTTCGGCTATCAGAAGCAGCGACGACGGGCAGGCGAAGGACGCGCAGCCGTTGCTCTTCAGCTGCCGGAGGGATTGCAGGCCCTGTGGTGGTTTTGGAGGTAAGGATATGCGAAAAGTTTTAGGTACATTGGTGTATAAACCTTTCCTCACAAATAGAATGGCCTCTGCTCCTTACCATGCCTCTACTGCCGGCGCTGGTGGGGAAGGCCTGTTACAGGGATCTGGTTTATGGTGGTGTCCTCCATTTTGGAATCCTGAGGGGTGATTTCTCTGACAGAGTTTAACTCTAGTCCGTAGAGGGAAGCTTCCAGACAATTCCGGACGGACACCAAAGTACGGGAATATATTGTAGAGTCTTGGGGACCTTTTTCAAACAGAACATAGCTTACGGAAACACACCCAGCCATGAGCCCACAGAAACTGCTGTGTCATGGCCCTCAAACTGCTAGAGTTACATGGCCCTGTCTCATGGAAGGCGCGTATCAATTCCAATGCCTGTACAATTCCAAACCAAACTGGGTCCCACTGTGAGATGGGGAAGTAGGCACGAGCTCCTGTCTCCAACAACAAGTACTTTCTCTAAATTAACAGCTTCTTGCAAATGAAAAATTAGTTTCTCCAAGGGAATTTTCCTGGATATCCAAACTACGCTTACGGGCGGGTCCCATGGCACCACCCTGCAGTAAATAGCCAACACAAAATAAACTCAGAGGTATTGTGGAGGTTTTTCCCTCCTAATGTTTTATTTGGACCCCTTCCTGCCCCTCCCCCATCCTCTGTTCTGCCAACCCATATCCCCCGCCCCCATGCATGCCCTGACTGACTGCCCAGACCCCTCCTCCACCCCATCCCGCTCCTCCCCATTTCCCCTTTCTCCCCACCCCCACCCCCTGTTCCGCCCCTCCCCCCACTAGTCTTTTGTTTCTATATTATTTATGGTTTCCAACTTTGAGGGTTTTCTTTTCAAAGGCAAGGTTTCTCTGTGTAACTTTGGCTGCCCTCAAACTCACTCTGTAGACCAGGCTGGCCTCAAATAAATGCAGAGATCTGCCTGCCTCTGCCTCCTAAGTGCTGAGATTAAAGGCTTATACCACTACTGGCCCAGCCAGATTTTTAAGTTTTTATGGGTTTTGCTTATGTGTGTTTGCTTTTGTACATGCCTGTAAGTGTGCGTGCATACACTTGCATACTGCGTATGTGTACATGCTGGGTAAGTGTGTGTGCACACACTTGTGTGTCCATGAATGTGTGTGCACATACACCTGTGTGTCAGTTTATTTCCCATTTTGTTTCTTTTTGCTCTTTGTTCATTTTGTTTTATCCTTGTTTGTCTTATTGCCTGTTTGTTTTCTTAAAAGAGAGAGAAAGAAAGCTTGGGATTAGAAGGTAGGATCTAGGAAGAAATAGGGAGGGGAAACAATGGTCATAATATATTCTATGAAAATAATTTCAATAAAAAATAAAAATAGGAAACTTCTCTTCTAATATTAGCCCAAGAAGGCCCCAGACAAACATGTCTGTATGAGACCCCTCTCATTTCCAGGCAGTCCACCATTTTACAAAGGTGGGGCTGTTTATATGTTGACTATTTTGTTTTAGATATTTTTAACGTGGGTGGAATCTGAGATGGGGAAATTCAGGTTGCCAGAGGGGAGGACTCTGAGGGAAGACTAATGGACCTCCTTTTAAGTACATACTAGATTCTTCTGCCACTGCCAAGGTCTAAAGGATAGTGAGCAGAGGTCACTATCCTTAGTCTTATTGGTCTTAGTTAGGGGAAGGCACTGTTCTAAGTGAGCAGAGTTGGCTCTATCTGCCCAACCAAAGAATGAGACAAGTTCTGTTAGCAAACAATATGTGGACCCTGAACAAAGATGGAGGGAATGCTTGAGCCCTTAGAGATTTGCTGTTCTTACCCTGAGAGACCCTACTTTCTGGTATATTGATTTGTTGTGCCAGTATCCCCCTGCCCCCATAGTGTCAAGAGACTAGAATCAGTTTATCAGAGAGAGGTGTCTCAGGCCTTGCCATAGTCAGTTGGAGGGTGGAAAGAAGACACTTTCACTAGGTGAACCTAGTCTCATATACTGCTATTAAGAGGACCCATTCACTCCATAACTGTGTGGACCTGGCAGAGTGTACTTCTATATAGCAGTTAGTCCCAGTCTGTGCTTGTTGTCTGGGACCTGAGCCCCTCTCCTAAATTGCTCATATGGAGGTTCCAGGAACAAAGGACATAGTTACTGTACTGAGTCATAGCCAGAGACCATAGAGTAGAATGGAGTTGGTAGGAGGCAGGCCCATGAGACCCAAGAGAACTACCTAAGATAAATACTGAGAAAACCTTCGTCACTGCTGACAGCTTAGCAAACCCTCACATTTTTTCTCTCACCCTCAGGCCACTCTTCATCAACTTTCTCCTGCCACTTACCTGCAAAACAAATTATAATGTCCCACAGGCATGAGCAAGGCCGTGAGGCCCAAGAAGAGAATGAGGGTCAGGTCAGCGAGGAGGTGCCTGTAGCTAAGGAGGTGGGCACCTCAGAGGGAGAATCTGCTGCTCAGGTTCCCTGTTCCTCCTCTGCTCCTGCCCAAGCCACTCTACCAAATGAAGGTTCTGCTCGTCAAGCAGGGAGACGTCAGAGCGTCTCAAAGGCCTACCTCTTCTCCAGGTTCTTGCTCAACAGTCAGCTACAGTATAAGGTGACCGAATTGGTGAAGTTTCTGAGTTTCAAGTATACAACAAAGCAGCCCGTCACTGAGGCAGAAATTCTGAGTATTGTCAAAGAGTACAAGCACTACTATCAAGTGATCTTCAAGCATGCCTGTGAATGCATGGAAATGGTTTTTGGCATAGAAGTGAAGGAAGTGGATGCTATCAACCACTCCTATGAGCTCTTTAAAGTTCTTGATCTCACCTATGATGGGTGCTCGAGTGGTGATGACGAGGAGGGCATCCCCAAGTTAGGCCTCCTGGTGCTCATCCTTGGTGCCATCTTCATGGAGGGCAACCGTGCTCCTGAGAAGAAGATCTGGGACATGCTGAATACGGTTGGCGTATTTCCTGACCAGCATGATTTCATCTGTGGGAATCCCAGAAAGTTCATCACTGAAGAATTGGTTGCTGAGAAGTACCTGGAATACCAGCTGGTACCCGACAGTGATCCTCCATGCTATGAGTTCCTGTGGGGCCCAAGGGCCCGTGCTGAAACCACCAAGATGAAAGTCCTGCAGTTTTTCTCCAAGGTTGTCCGGAGCAGCCCCACGGCCTTCACAGCTCTGTATAGGGAAGCCTTGAAGGATGAAGAGGAGAGAGCCCAGGCCGCCCTTGCCTCCGTGGCCTTTCCTGTTGCCCCGGAAGACTCAGGTTCCGAGGACAAGCCCAGCAGCTTCTCCCGCCCTGAGTAAATTGAGGCTGCTTCTTCACACTGATTAAAGACAGCAGCCAGATTTTCGAGTAGAAGAGAGTTTGGGTTCTTTTTCTTTTTGTTCCGTCTTAAAGGGTTTATTAGCTTTAGAGTCTCCATTCATTAACTGTGGCTCCCACGTTTGTTTCAGAAGAAGAAGTTTGCTGCTGTGAAAAGCGTGTTGAGAACATTCTCAGCTTTGAGGTCTAGAGGAAGATCAAATAGCGGTGCAACAGAGCTTTCCTTGGACACGTGAAAGATCTAAAAAAAATGACAGATTCTATTGTTCTTGTAGTCTGTTTTGTGAAGCTAAACATATGCACCTCTTACTTGGTTGACTTAGTGAACAATGCATGTGCAGTTAAAGGTTAATAAAGTGCACTGCCCTGTTTTCCCAGCAAACAGTGTCTGTTCTTTGCAAGACATGTTTATATCAGGGGAAATTCATATGTCAATGAGGAAGATGATGAAATAGTGTGAAAAACAAAGACTTAAGTTAAAGGCCTGAGGAGGTGGGATACCAAATAACAGCTATAAAGTATCAGTGCTTTGAGCTAAGTCATTTGGGGGCTTTGGGAAATCACAAATCCTCTGTTAAGGTAGATGGTGGTAGGGACCAGATTCTCAGGCAATGTGTCTAATACATGAGAGAAAAACTTAGAAGGAAAAAAAGTGCTCAGAGAACTTCTCTTTGAAGTATGCTAAACAAGAAATAAATCTCCACTGGGGACAGGGGCCATTATAGAAGGTGACGTGAACTCTTTCTGAGTGCTATCAAACATACTGTCTTACCTAAGCCTTGTGTACAAAACATTTCTGGGAACTCTGACAATACCGCCTTCACGTGGTGGATAGAATTCTCTAGGTCTTAACCCTGGTTTCAGAGAACCCACTCCTCTGTAAGGTCATTTTTTTTTAATTTTTTAACTTCCTTTTTATATTCTTTGAGTCTTACACATCATACATCTCGATCCCATTCATTTCCCATCCCTTTGTATCCAACCTCTGCCATTACAAAGCCTCCCCAAAATAAAACGAAATTTAAGAGAAGGGAAAAGGAAGCAGTAGCATGACACAGTGAGTCACGCAGTAGACCCTTTTATCCACATTATCTTTACTTGCAAGTGTTCATTGCAGAGAGTCATTGATCTGGTCCAAGGCCTCTGGTTTCTACTACACTATTGGTGCTGGGCCCTCACTGGGACTCCTCTTGGTTATCCTGCAGTTGCCCTGGGTCATGGAGATCCTGCAGCTTTGGGTCTGCAGGGCTGGCCTTCCTGTGCTCCAGCAGATCACAGATGGGGTGGATGTTGGGGTGGGCTAACACATAGCCCTGGTTCTGGGCCTGGGTAGTTGCAGGGCTGGTCAGCCCACCAGCTCTCCCCTGTCTTCACCTCTAGGGCAAGCTCTCCAGCATTGCCCAGCTAGTTTTCCCCTTGCAAGAGGTGGGGCCGATTCTGCTTTCACATTCTCAGAGATGGCTCTCCTGCTCCTACACCTTCAAAGCCAGCTCTACTGTGTTGCCCAGGCATGTGCAGGGGACACTCTCCTGAATGCTTCAGCTGGTGAGGGGCAGGGACAGCTCTCCCACCTACCACAGGCAGTGAGGGGCAAGGGCCTCTCTCCCCCACCCACACCACCATATGGCAGATGAGGGGTGAGGCCAGATCTCCCATGCTCATGTTCTCAGATGGGCCTGCACCTAGTCAATAGGGTCAGCTCTACTGTGCTGTCCAGGCAAGGTGCAGGGCCCACTTTCCCAAGTGCTGCAGCTGGTTAGGAGGCGAGTCATCACTCTTGTCTGTTGCAGTAGGTGAGGGCTGTGGGGGGACATCTCTCCCCCACCCACACCACTGCATGACAGATAGTAGTGGGGACAGCTGTCCCACATTTTCAGCTTTAGGGCTAGCTGCCCTCCCCCCAGGGTCAGCTCTACTATGCTGCCCAGGAAGGTGCATGGCCTCTCTCCTGAGTGCCGCATCTGGTGCCAGGCAGGAACAGCTCTCCCGCAGTTAGACTGTGAGATCGTTAATAATTAGGTGAGTCTGACATTTGTTTTGTCAACTTTAAGCGATGGTTAGAAAATTAGTGGCAGTTAAATGAATGAAAAAAATGATTTAGATAAAAGAGAAACTATAAATGACAAACATACTGTGAACTGTATACAGCATGGGGAAATTGCAACCTAAATAGGTTTAAATAATATGTATATTATTAATAAGGAAATTTTAGCGAGTTTTGTTTGAAAACTTGACATATATTAGAAATACAATATACATCACACAAATGTGTCTAGTACTTTGTATATATCCCATAAACACCCCAAATCCTACTTAAATCTTTTACAGCAAAGAACTCTGAGACTAATAGCACCTGGCACTTTGCCTGAAATATATGACTAGAAAATGGCATGTCTGAGAATTAATTCCTCATCTGAGTTCACCAAGGCCTATACTATTCCTGTTCTCATAGTTCATTTCTCAATAATGTTTTTGGCAAAATAAAACAGAACTTTTAAGCAAATCATGGAAAACAGAATTGAATAAGGAAGATGAAATAAAAAAAAGAACACAATCTGAGATTCATTGCTGACATTTACTGGGGTCCTCTAACCTGGGCTCCAGAATTCAAAAGGTCTACCCATCCACGTGCTACCATTTTGTTTCACCCCAGTACTTTGTCAAATTACAGCACCCTTCTTGCAAGCCCCTGTCCCTCAGGTCTAACTCTGGAAACTGGTCTGCTGAAACTAGCAGAACCTCTTTTGAAGGCTATATCCTGCTCCCAATGGGACAATCCCATATCAGTTCCCTGACAGAGCAGTTCTATTCTCTGCAGAGAAGTTCCGGATGTCCCAGCCCTCGTTGGGAATCCCTCGGATCCAATCATTGCTTCAATATGCGATAGACTGTGAAAAATGCTTTGATTCCTGGTCATACCCACTGAAAACCTTTAATATACTCTCAAATTGCTTTGTAAATGAGATGTGACCAAAGTTTAATGTGGAGGAAAGAAGTGGAAAATGAGAGATTTTGAAATTAACAAGCAGCATTAGGGTTTTATTAATATATATTATTTGCCCTCCCCTCAGAGCTCAGGTGAGCCCTGTAGAGGAAGGGGCAACAGTAGTGTAAGATCCAGAGGGGATGAAGAATAGGGCCACCTGAATAAATTAAACAAGGCACAGATGAACTCACAGAGACTAAAGCTGCAAATACAGAGTCTATGTAAGTTTGCAGCAGGTCCTTTGCATGTAATAGAGCTGTTATTTTAGAATTTTTACGGCACTCCTGAGTGTGAGAACAAGCAGATCTCTGACCGTTGTGCCTGCTCTTGCGACTCCTCTTCCTATTGAGTTGCTGTGTCCAACTTGAAAATGCTAATTTTTGTTTCATCTTAGTTTTTATTTTGTCATGTATGATTGTTATCTACTAGAAACCTTTTCTAATAAGAGACAGGGAGTAAATCTGGAAGGGAAGGGAAGTGGGGAAGGACTGGGAGAAGTTGAGGGAGGGGAAACTATAATCAGGATATATTTTTGAGAAAAGAATCTAAGTTTTATAAAAGGGGGAAGATATATGATTTGAAGCAGGCCATTGAACAAATATATAGATGAATGAGCTTACTTGGATGGGTAAAAACTAAAGTCTCCTGCACAAGAGACAGATGAGAAACGCATATAGGAAGCTAAATTCCTAAAACCCTGGAAGATAAATAGTTGTTCCTTAGCGGACATTCTATCTCTAATGGGAAAAGAAAACGAAGTTTAGTAATCTATCCACAGTATCTTGTCTGTTTCTGGAGGTGCAGCTTAGTGATATGCAAGCCCAAGGCTTAAGGGTCAATGTCCCATAAGTACTACAAAAGAAGACGATAGGAAAAATCTTGGCTCCCAGTTTACACAAAAGGTACCGACCTATACAGGTAGGAGTGTAGCATATGTGGATTTCCTGAGTATAAAGACAGACTGCTTAGTGTTTGTTTTATTGGGATAGATTCTGGCATTTGGGACTTATTACTGTTAATATAGATGAACAACAGAGTGGAAAACCCCAAGAACATAAAGAATTAAAAGCTTCCCTTTGGCTCTGTGGGTATTTTTTACATATACCCTATTAATCCCAAAAGAATGCCCTAAGGATAGAAAAACTTCCTTCCATTCCAAAGGAAAAAGATCCATGTTCTTGCAGCATTTATCTGTTTTGAAAATGTTGACAAGGGTCTGATGTTTGTTTATAAACTATGTCTATGGTTTATATTACTTGATTTATTGTTCCTTCATTTCATTTATCTCAGGGACATGTCTGTCTCCTTGTTAAGAAAGTGTTTATTTTTAGTCAAACCAGGATAGGCCAAAAGATCAGCAAAGGGCTCTTGGTCTCTGATGTAGGAGGTCAAGAGAGGGAGGTGAGGGACAGAGAGAACAGGAGAGTGAGAGGGATCAAGAGCAAGAGAGAATGAGACAGAGCTTAGGGTGAATGAGAACATCACAGTAAGCAAGCAGCTGCTATTTGAAGTTTGGTTACAACTGTTCTGGGTTCAGACCCCTCCTTTGATTTGGTTAAATGAGCCATTAATTTCTCCTTTTTTATACGAGGTTAGACTTGCTTTTTTTTTTTAAAAAAAAAATTACCTATCCTTAAAAGGTCTAAGGAAAACTCTTGTTAATTCATCTACTCATCCATTCCTACAACAGTTACCTTCTTTGATATTCTTCCTTGTGTTCGCTATTAGTTTTGTAACATGCTACTCACTTGCTGAGAAGTTGAACTTATTGTAGGACTAGATCAATATAAATTTAACCTGAACAGATATATGTGACTTACTGTTTTCTTTTCTTTGTTTTTTAACTAAATGTTTCTATTTTACATCCCCACCACAGTTTTCCCTCCCTCCTATCCCCCTATTCCCTCCCGCACTACCCTCCCGTCCTGATGTACACCTCCTCTGTTTCTGTTTAGAAAGGATCAGGCTGCCCAAGAGTAGGAACGAACTTCTAGTTGTGGTAAGACTAAGCTCCTCCCCGTGCATTGAGGCTGGGCAAGGCAATTCAGTATGAAGAATGGGTTCCCAAAAGCCAGGCAAAATGTTACAGTAAGCCCCTGCTCCCATTGTTAGGAGTCACATGAGTACACCAAGCTATTTAACTGTCACAAACAGGTAGGGGGCCTAAGTCAGTTCCTCGCAGCCTCCCTAGTTGTCAGTTAAGACTCCATGAGCTCCTATGAGCTCAGGTTAGTTGTTTCTGTGGGTTTTGTTATGATGCCCTTGAACTCTGTCACTCCTACAATCCTTTCTCCTTCTCTTCAGCAGGATTCCCCAAACTTGGACTAATGTTGGCTGTGTTTCTTCACATATTTTTATTACTAGACAAAGACTTGCTGATGACAATTAGTGTAGTCACCAGTCTATGAATAAAGCAGAATATTGTCAGTAATGATAACATTGACATTTTTTTCTCCAAACATTTTCAGTTCGACCCTAAGTCTCTGGACCATCTAGTCTCTAGGTCCTGGCACCACAGAAAGTGTAAAGAGTGGGATCACTCCTGTGGCATGGGTCTGAGACTGGACTAGTCATTGGTTGACCACTCCCACAATTTCTGTGCCACCATTACCACCTTTCACAGGCAGGACAGACTGTACGTCACAAAGTGTGACTGAGCTGGCGTCCCATATTCCTCTGCTAGAAGATCTTTATCAACTCCACATATGACAGAGGACTGAGCTCCAAAATACATAAAAAACACAAGAAACTAGACATCAAAAACCAAATAATCCAACTTAAAAAATGAGGTACAGATCTTAATAGAGAATTCTCAACAGAAGAATTTTAGATGGTAGAGAAACGAAATGCTCAACATCCTTAGCCATCAAGGAAATGCAAATTAAAACAATTCTGAGATTTAATTTTACACCTGAAAGCTAAGCTCAAAAACACAAATAACAGCTTATGCCAGAGAGGATGCATGGCAAGGGGAACACTTCTGGTGGGTGTGCAAAATTGTACAGCCACTTTGGAAATTAATATGGCAGTTTCTCAGAAAATTGGGAATCAATCTACCCCAAGACCCCAGCAATACCACTCTTGGGCATATACCCAAAGGATGTTCAGTCATATCACAAGGACACTGATTGAACTATGGTCATAGCAGCTTTATTCACACTAACCAGAATCTGAAAACAAACCAGGTGTCCTTCTACCAAAGAATGGATAAAGAAAATGAAAATGTGTGCCAGGCGATGGTGGCGCACACCTTTAATCCCAGCACTCGGGAGGCAGAGGTAGGCGGATCTCTGTGAGTTCGAGACCAGCCTGGTCTACAGAGCTAGTTCCAGGGCAGGCTCCAAAGCCACAGAGAAACCCTGTCTCGAAAAACCAAAAAAAAAAAAAATGAAAATGAGGTACATCTGCACAATAGAGTATTGCTTAGTGCTAAAAGCAGTGAAATCAGGAAATTTGCAGACCAATGAATGGATCTAGAAAAAAATCAATCTGCGTGAACTAACCCAGACCTAGAAAGACAAACATGGTATGTACTAATTTATGAGTGAATATGTGCTGTAAAGTAAAAGGTAACCATGTTATAACCCATAGCACCAGAGAGGCTAGATAACAAGGAGGGCCCAAGGGGGCATATATGGATCTCTCTGGGAAGGGGAAATAGAAGAGGTCTCCTGAGTGGACCAGGGACAGGTGAGGATGGGCACATGAGGATGAGATTTGTATGTGGGTGGAGACGAAGAGTACTGAAAGAGATGTCTTGATATGGGGGGGGGACATTTAGGGGTCAGATAGAAACATGGCGCAAGGGAAACTCCCAGAATCTACAAGGATACCATCAGCTAAAACTCCTAACAATAGTGATTAGGTAGCCTGAATTGGCCATCTCCTGTGACCAGGCCAGATTTCCAGTGGGGGGTGTGGCCCTGTTTTTTTAAAAATTTTTTATTACTTTATAAATAATAACAATCAAAATTTCCACTTCCTCCTCTCCTCCCACTTCCCTCCCGCTCCCCCACAATCCTCATCCCCTCTCCCTCCAGTCCTAGGAGAGGGCAAGGTACCCTGCCCTGTGGGAAGTCCAAGGTCCTCCAGCTACATCCAGGCTTAGGAAGGTATGCATCCAAATAGAATAGGATCCCAAAAAGCCATCCGACCACACTGAACCTCATAAAAGAGAAAGTGGGAAGTAGCCTGCAATACATGGGCATGGGAGACCACTTCCTACATATAACCCCAGTAGCACAGACAATAAGAGCAACAATGAATAAATGGGACCTCCTGAAACTGAGATGCTTCTATAAAGCAAAGGACGCAGTCATTAAGACAAAAAGGCAGCCTACTGAATGGGAGAAGATCTTTACCAACCCCACATCAGACAAAATATATAAAGAACTCAAGAAACTAGACATTAAAATTCTAAATAACCCAATTAAAAAATGGTGTAGTGAACTGAACAGAGAATTCTCAACAGGAGAATTTCAAATGGTGGCTCTGCTTTTAAAAGGGCCGAGTGATTGTTTAATGCTTTGTTCTTGCCAAATTGAATTTCCTTCTCTGACTCTGTCTTCTACAGGTTGCGTCTGATGGAGCCATGAAGCATAAAGAGGGGAGATGTGCTAGGCATTGAATGAGGGCTGCAGGTGCTGTGCATGCTGAGTAGATTGTGTGACCATCCAGGGCACATATACTGATGTAGAACATTCTGTGTTGACATGAGTCCCCAGAGGTCTAGAGCACTGAGGGACAGCAAGAGACCCCGGTGTAGTATCAAGGCTAGTACCTGGATCCATATCAGGGGATGTGGTGATGTAGCTGTGGTTTGTAGATGCAGGCTACTGGACTAGAAAACAAAGAAGTTTACATGTCTGTTTGTTCCCAGAGTCTGATGCTGCAGCCTTTTCAAAAATATTAAACTGTGTGTTTAATGTCAGGATAGAATCTGCCTGTATTCAAGGAAAAAAACATTTTAGTAAATTACTGTCTAATAAAAGAAGGGGGGAGACAGGAAGGGAAAGATTAGGAGAGAATGAATATCATAGTAATATGTGATATGTATCTCAAAGTTTTTAGAATATTTCAGACTGTAGAATCTGTGGTTTTGGACTCTGCGACAACAAGCAAAACAAGCATCTCAGGCCTAGAATCAGGAATCGAATTTCTAGATGATCGTATTGCACAGGACACCTGGCTTCTTATATGAAGCCTTGGGAGCGAGTGCTTTAACTTCTCTGCTTGAAATAGACATTATCATCTCTAACAAAATTTCAAAGAAAAACACTCTGTTCAGAGTGGCTTCGTTCACTTAGCAGTATACAATTAAAGATTTTTCCTATCTTTCTGTTGCTTGATAATTCATTTCCTTTTATTGCTGAATAACATTTAAATATACGATTGTGTCTTATTTATCCATTTGCCTGTGGAATAGCATCTTAGTTGTTCCTAGCTCTGAGAAATAATGAAAAATGCTGCTATAACATTCCTGTGAATATTTTTTTGTTTAGAAGCAAACTTTTCAAAACTTTTAATTGTAATTATGTGTATATGTGCATGGATGGATGGGTGTGTGTGTACGTGTGTGCATACTGGTTTGTGCATGAGCCTATAGTGCCTGAAGAGGTCAGAAGAGGGTATCAGATCCTCTTGGAGCTGGGGCTTGACACCTCCAGAAAGGCAGTATCTGTTCTTAGTAGCTAAGCCACCCCTCCAGCCCCTAGACACAGTTTTCAATGCATTTGGATAAATACATGTAGGACAGTTGCCGAACTCTATGGTGAGATGACCACCACATTTCTTTCAGAGTGGCCCTACCATTCGCAGTTTTACCAGCAAGGAATGGAGTTCCTGTTGCTCCAATCTCATGTTAGCTTTTAGTGTTGTCTGTTTCTCGGAGGTTTTTTTTTTTTAACCATTCTTTATAACCATTCTTTTTAAACCATTGTTTATACAGGGAAAGACCAGAATGAAGAAAGGTCTAGACCAGCATTGGCCAATAGCACATTTTTGCAATAATTAAGTATTCACTACCAGAGGCTATTGGGACATCAAATTATGCTAGTTTAACCAAAGAGGAGAATATTTGCTTTTAATATAAATAGTTGCATGAGGCAAGTGACTAATATAATGGAGAGCAAAGATTTAGAAACTGATTTTTGAAGAAAACCTTAAAAGATTCTGATATTTATTTTGGTTGAGAAAAATTTGAGAATAATGTGGCAGATTATTTGTGAAAGTCACAAATCAAGGGTTGGGGCTTGAGAGATGGTTCAGTGGATAGAGGCACTTGTTATCAAGACTGTTGATCTGAATTTGATCCCTGGGACTCACGTCGTAGAGACAGAGGACCCACTTTAACAGGTTGTGTTCCGGTTTCTGCATGTATGCTTTGTGTGTGTGTGTGTGTGTGTGTGTTTGTGTGTGTGTGCATGTGTGTGTATATTACCTTACAAGAAAACCAATAAAGAAGATGTGGGGGCTGGAGAGATATCTTAGCAGTTAAGAGCACCCACTCCCCTACCAGAGGATCTGGAATTGCTCCCTAGTCTGTAAAACGGACCTTTCACAACTGTCCGTATCTCCAGCTTCAGGGGCCTCAAGAGCCTCTTTTGGCCTCTCTGAGTGCCTTTACATCAGTGACATAGATATACATATATACTATTTTTAATATTAAAAATAAAGGATTTACAGACAGTTGTTTGATAAACTCATTGTGGTCCCATGACAGAAATAAAACAGAGTAAATAGCTTCATGGGGAAACATTGTACGTTCTATGAAGAATTTTATAAGATATAGCACGTCTACGGTGGGACAGGTGACAAGACAAGATGAATTTTCAAGCTTTTTCATGTACTGTAGATCTGTGGTTGTATAATCTGGTGTTGGAAATGCTAGACTATCAAGAGAATTTGTTTCCAGCTAGACAGCTGTGCAATACTGAAGTCATGTGGGCATCTAGGCTATGTGGTCATGTCTGTTTCTATTAAGTCCTGAATAGAAATATACCCTATCAGTCTTTGAGATTTAGAGTTCTATTTTCTACTCACATTCTTAAAAATTTTACTACTAAAGTAATTTATGGGAAACAAGAAAACTAAATGTAAGGGTTTTTATTTCCTTCAGGCTATCAACAGTTTTCACTCATATGCTCTTCATCCCACAGCTTTACTGGGTTTGTAAAGTTATTTCCCTACGTACTTCTAGATAAATATAGTGAAAAATGGGATTCCTGGGTCAGATAATAGTTGATGCTAATTATTCCTAGTAAAAATATTATATGACTTGATGGAAGAGGTTGCCATAATTACTTTCTGTGTTTATAACACTGAAATCATTATGTTTTATGTGACCTTTGAATTCAGAAAAATATGGTTAAAATAATTATGTCATTTATTTAACAATTCAAAGGCAACAAGATGTCAAGTGATTTAGCGGCCAAATATTGACAGTGCACACTATGCTGCGAGTACCTTGCAGAAACTGTGGCTATCATGGGAGACACAGCATGGCCTTTGCATCCACAAACCACATAGTTAAATGGAATAGATGAACAGGTAAATTCTCAGTGACAGCTCAGAGATGAAAAGCATGCTGAGAAGAGAACTCATGAGGTTCATGGAAGCACAGAGAATGGTGCATAAAGCACCTGGGTTGAGAGGGGAAGAAAGTGGATTATTAAACACAGTTATGTATCAACTTAGATAAGAATTTTATACTAAATATATAAACATCTGTATACATTCCTTGGAAATTCTTCTTTGTCCTTAGAGCCATCCCCTTTACACTGCTTCATCTGATAACACATGCAGCTTGAATGTATCAATTTCTAGCCTTGCCAGTATTTTATGGCCATGTTGGTTCAGGGAACAGGAAGATAAACAGAAGACTAAAAACCAGAAGGGTGAAATTAGCAGATTCTATTTTTAGTGTACCAGAATGCATCTATTTAAAGGACTGCATGTTTTCCATGCTCTTAGCCCCCCAATTACTCCTTTCCCTGTCTGTGAAAGGATAGAATTTTGCAGACCCCTGTCCTTCTAGCAAGATGTGACCCTTAACCTCTGTCTTGAAATCAGAGCCATTAGAATGAAGGGGATGAGGTTCTCAAAAGATTGGATCCAGTAACATTCCATGACAAAGGGGAAGGGGCTCACAAATACTTTATGACATAATTTGTAAGTGATTCAAGAGAGTGTGTAGGGCCGTCTCCTCTTCAAAGATATAGAATTGAGTAGTTGTTGTCTAAGGGCAGATTTTTCTTTAATGTTATAGTGTTCCCTAAGTTGTCCACATTCTTGTAGGTAAACCCTTACCTATGCTCTTATAAATAATATAAGTTGGATACACTGATCATCCAAGAATCCATTGTTTTCAGGTCTAGGAAGAGAAAGTTCAGGAAGTTCCAGGAACAAAGCCAGGGTTATAATCTGAGATTGTTTCTATGCCACACAAAAAGGGAAAATTCCTAGCTATGCTTTTTCCTAACAGGCAATCTTTTAATGTTTCAAGAAGAGACTTGAATATTGTATATCCTGCCTTTCATGTTGGGGGTCTTAGTGAGGTGACATTTCATATGAGAAGGCTGAGCATTTGCTGGCAGAAGGGTGACTCTTAGGCATCGTGTAATTAAATGGAAGGAAGAGTAAAGCATCGTCTCACATGAGAAGAAATACCATACCTGAAATACAAGTTCTGGTTGCCAGGCCCTAGAAGTTTCACTGTGTCAGATTTGATTTACTCAGACTTCTAACTGAATATTGTGAGGGATGTGGTTTCAGATCAACAGATAAAAGTCCCCTTAGCCTAGATAAACATCAAGAAGGAACTCATGATTGAGAGACCATACCATTGCAGATAAACCATTCTTTCTGGGCAGTGTTTTTCTTTGAAGCTCCAAACCTGGTACCCCATCTCTGTAATTTGCTAAGCTTTATCTTAGGGAACTAAGACTTTCAGTTCCTGTCATCAAAGAAGCAGTCTCAGTCTTGGAAAACATAAGCAGGAGTTCAACGGAGGCTGATTGGAATCTCTCCCTCTACACACGACCATATGGCTGGTAGTATAGCCACTCCAGTGGGTTCTCCCCAGTAGGTTCCAGGCAGAATCATAGCTCTCACTATTTCCTAAGTTCGTCGTGCAGAGTTTGAGAGAGAGGAGGCTTTTGTGAACCAACTAGAATAAGATAGGTAGGAGATGAGGAGTCTCATCCTTGGAAAATAGCAGGAGAAATTCCAGGTGGAGCAATGGTAACTTTCCTATACAGAAATAGGTACCACAATTCCTCCTGACTCTGCAATAGCAGACGGGAAGTTATAGAGTTTCCCGCTTGTGCCTTGTCTTCTATGTTAAGGGGTGATGTTTGTTTTGAGGTGGATAGCCTTGGATATAGAATGGATGAGTGGCAGACTTGTATCTGCGGAAATAACTCTGAAGGAAGAGCAAAAAGTGTCCTTTCACCCAGAGAAATACAGTGTACTAGCATATTTCCAAGACAGAATTCTTTACACCCCAGGATATATTGCCTATCGTTTGTTTTCCAATTGCCATGTGGAGAGTCCTATGGAACAGAGGCATTTTGTGAAGTGACTGGGATCACTGAAGAGGGAATCACAGCCTGTGTTAGTGTCAGGAGTAAGGAAAAGTCCCGAGAAAGGATTGAGAAAATATTGAGGGAAAGATGAGGGGTTTCTCTATGAAGAGAGTGGTTCTGGTCTGGACACCGGTAGCTGCTGGCACTGGGAGGCACTTGTTGCAAGAAATGTACTGTTTATTTCTCTAGTTTCAATCTCATGAGGCTTTTCCAAAGAAGAGACTTGTCTCAGCATTGAGAAATATGAAACTGAGTTCTATGTATCCATAGACACAGGAAGCTCTCATTCCATCTGCCCTAGTAGTAGTGAACCAAAGATCCAAGACTCTGGGACTTCTGTCATTGCTTGAGTATCATGTCAAGGCTTTTAGTGAGAAGCTGGACTTGCACAAGCAGTGGAGGAGTCTTAGTCTTTACTAAGAAGACTTAGAAGGAGGAATGGGAGGGTCCCGCTCACACATAGAAATAGGGGTAGTCCAGGTTGCCCCAGAAGAGACACAGGTAGACTTCAGACCAAATCTTTACTCCCAATTTTTGTTTCCTTCCATTTTGTATTGTCTCAGAAGAATAAGGGAGGCTTTCTGTTCAAGAGTTACTTTGGTATTGGGGTGGTGTTGGTATACCCAGTCTTGAGGGCAACAATTTGGAAAAGAAGTTGGAAGTTTCCTTACCACACAGTAATATGGGGCCCTATTCCAGCATGTCCATGGAGATGCTGTGCGAGGCCCCAAGTTAGGCCCAACTTTGTACCATTTCCCCTTCTATATGGTGTCTAAAACCCATTGTAATGGAAGCTTTTTGTGAGGGAGGTGGACTGGGTCAGCATGGAGTATTTCTAGTCTAGAGATATATGGAAGCAAGGCCAGTATGCCAGAAAGGAATTGAAGAAAGAGGGAAGATTGAGATGTTTCCATTCCCACACAGTCATCCATAGGAAGCTCCGGATAGCATGAGTGGTATGCTGTTTCAAGGCTTCCTTTGGAGAGGTTGATTGTTGATGGGGTGAGGACACAGGTCAAATAATCCCAGGCTAACAGGCTAACTCCAAAATATTTTAATTATATTTTTGTTATTATTATTCTTGCTCATGAAACAGGAGTAAGAAGTCCAACCTCAGCTTTGTAGTGTGGGAACGAGAGACAGAGAGAGAGAGAGAGAGAGAGAGAGAGAGAGAGAGCGCGCGCCCTGGACAGGTTGGCGGTTTTCTCTGGGTAATGAAAAGGTTATGCCATAACCTGATCCAGCCTCTTAAAGATTATTGGCTGACAGAGGTTCCCCATCAGTTGAGTGAAGTGAAGCTTTTGGGGTGGAGGCTGGACTCGAGTCAGTAGTGGAGGACACATAGTTTGGTAACTGTCAAAGATAGAAGTTCAGGGGAGTACTCCCACCGTTCCCCGGATAGCACTGAAGTGCTCTCTGCTTTGGCAGTTACCCCTGATAAACTTACACTGACTTTTCAGTGTTGTGAGAGCACTGTGTCAGTTACAGTGGTGGAGAAATTTGTGCCTCCTCAACATGTCTGAATTTATTGAACCACAGTTAATACACAAGATAGGTCAGATTTGTTGGCTGCAAATCAGTAAATATTCCTGTTTTGATGTAACAAAAGTGACCACAATTACAGGTTCTTTTATTCCAATCTCAATTACCATATGAACTTCAAAGTCACAGTTTTCACATTACATATCATGCTGTAATGATTCTGTGTGCATGTGTGTAGTAGAATGGCTAAGAAAAGAATTCCTAAGAAAAGGTTAAAGGGGCTGCAGAGTTCAGAGAGGCTGTCATAAAAACAGAGGCAGAAAGTCTCTGTAGGGAACCTGCTCCATTCTGCTAACTTCTGCTCCAGAGTTAGTCAAAGTTCAGAGTTTAAATGCAGGACTTCTTAGCAGGAATTTTTGAGTGTCAGTTTTAAGAGGATTGTGTCCCACAGGTAGGTCCTGCTGTGGACCTGGAGCTTAGCGACAGAGGCAAAGGATGTTGCCTGTGGCAATTTTTCTGAATGCCACTTGGGATGAGGTGATAGTTCCATGAGCCTATAGCATCTCAGTCTTAAGGTTACCCTTCATGTATAGTCCCAGGTGAAAGGGTTCAATCTGGTGTACCAGATGAGCTCATGTGCTTATGAGATTTGTATATTTACAGGTGTTTTATTCATGTTTTATCAATGTGTGCCTCCCAGTGTGCTGACAGATAGTAGCTGTTTACTCGTGTGAGTACAAAGTAGGGTCATTGTGTCTGCAGTTATCTTCTAAAAGGAGCAACTCAGGTCTAACTGTTGCTTTTAAATTAAATAATTCAAAGATAGGTACAGCCTGATACCTGGAGTTTTGTACTACATGGAATAACTCAGAGCAGGCCCAGTCTTTCTCACTCCACCCACTTCAGGATTCCTGAGAGCAGGAAACAGCTCTGTAGCTGTTTTTTTTTTAAGGCTCATTATTTGTGTTTGGGCATGTTTGTGTACCTGTATGCCCATGCGGCATGTGGGTGTAGCTGTGTGTGTGTACATGTGTACGTGTGCATATGTAGGATTTTCGGGTTCTGTTGAGCCATCTCACTGTTCCTATAGTTCAATATTTTTGCTCAATGCAAATGAGCTTGTATTTAGTATCACAGCTATATTCTTTATGTTTTCAACTGAATGATTTATTTTTAGCATTTGCCTATGTAAATGCATCAAATGCAGCTTTGAGTTCCTCCAAGTTGGTTTCAATAACAGTGTCCATAAGTCACATTTAACCTCAGGATTTCTTAGATTCTAATATACTCATGTCTCCACATCATAGTTTTTTACTTTTGATTTTAATGTTCGGCCCCTTGGAAATTTCGTCCATTTTAGTATTATAGGTGGAAGTAGATCTCTGCAGTAATCAGACACTTCAGATTTCTTTTAACTTGTGTGTTTTGTTTTCTAAGTTTATGCTTCTTGTTGCTGTGTCTAACTGGTCATCATACATAGTTGCCTGAGAATCATCCTTTTTACATGCTGAATATCTGTGTGACCCAGATTCTAGCTTTTTTGGTGAGGCTTCTTATGCTTATTTGCACAATTGGCATATTCACAGGTGTTTGGCACATATTTTATGCTCATTCTGTGGCCATTTGTATGAATATAGGGCTATGTCATTTGTGATTGTCTATGACTAGAAATACAGAACTTGCCTTTTAACTGTAGTGCAGATGGTAAGGCACTTTGATAAATACCATGTTTTCCCAGAATCTGAGGGCTGCTACCTTCAATTTCACCTTCCCTAGAGATATGAGGCCTGTTCATCTATAATGCAACCATAAAATGCAGGTTATTTGATCACATCGGACCCCATTTTTAAATGTTGGAATGGTATGTTCTCTTCTCTGAAAAAGTTATGGTTAGTCTGTCTCCACCTTGCATGTCTCCTCTGTAAAGACACCTCGTTGGCCCTTGAAGAGCATTTTATATGCCATTTCCGGGTAACATTGTTTTTCAGTCTTCACATATCTGTTATTAGAAAGCCATGCAACCACCTTCATTTATTGTATTTGAAATCTCTATACAGTTACTTTTGTGAAAACACTGTCTGCATTTTCTAGTATAAAAAATTTAAACAAACCAGATAATTGTTTGTTTTCTTGTTTCTTGAGACAGGGTTTCCCTGCTGTGGGAAATGATCTTGTACACTGTAAACATTTGCCATTCCTATTGTTTTAATAAATGCTGACTGGCCAGTAGCCAGGCAAAAAGTATAGACAGGACAACCAGACGAAGAGAATTCTGGGAAGAGGAAAGGCAAAGTCAGTTGTCAACCAGATGCAGGGGAAGTAAGATAAGAATGCTCCACTGAGAAAAAGTACAAAACCACGTGGCTAATAGAGACAAGAATTATGGGTTATTTTAAGTTGTAAGAACTAGTGAATAATAAACCTAAGATAATAGGCCAAACAGTTTATAAATGTGGTAAGGCTCTGTGAGTTTCTTTGGGACTAAATGGCTGAGGAGCCAAGTGGGACAGAAACTTCCATGTACAAATGACACCAAAACGTTTGGCAATGATTTTTATGTAAAGACTGAGAGCTTAAAAAATGGATTCTGGATATATAAGAACAGAATTGAGTGCAGCTTCATGGTAACCTTCTTTACTCCAGTAGGCTCTGTTTGTTGGTGGCAAGCAGAGGCATGGATTCTTCAAGAGCAGCTTCTTGACTCAGTGTTAGCACCAAAAAAAAAACCCTGCATGGCAACACTTTTAAGAGGCCTGCCCCCAAACACATAAATGGTGTTAATAAGCAGCCAGCAGCATGCTTCTTGGTGATGGCATGGACCTTGAAACTACAGAGTTGAGACAATAAATGCGACTCCCACCAATACCTTCACCATTAGAAGCTAGACTCCCAGGAAACAAAGGAGTGGGGAAATTCCAGTCTCCAAAGCAGCAGCTTTAATCCTAGCCATATCAATTAGCAAACTAAAGGCTTATGTAGTCAAAAAAAGATAAAGAGACACAATAAAGATAGATTCAGACAAAAAAACCCTCTAGATGATTTACAGTGTGTTTAAAAATATACGTAGGCTTGGGAGAGAAAAGAAAAATGATAAAGTCCTTAAAAAGAAATATAGTCAGGTGTGGTGGTACATGCCTTTAATTCCACCTCTTGGGAGGCAGAGACAGGCAGATTTCTATGAGGTAAAGGCCAGTCTGGTCTATAGAGTGAGTTCCTGAATAGCCAAAGAAACACAGAGAAACCCTGTATTAAAAAACCAAAAAATAAAAATAAAAGAACTATAGTTTTAAAAATGCCATGTAAAGATGGAAAATACCCAGAGAATCTGGATACTGTATGTTATTGTGTTGTCTCTGCATGGTTGTCCATTGAGGAAGGAGCAATGGCTGCTAAAAGAATTTGATTATAAATGCTGCTAGACTAATCCAATATATTTATTTTGAAAATGCCTTGACTTCAAAATTTAAGTAAAATACATGTTACTTTGGAGAAAAGGTTTTGCTTTTGATTTCATAGGACATGAGAGGATATGCATTCATTCTGGCTTAAGAAAAATAAGGTTTAATAGCCAGGTCTTCAATTTGATTCCATTGATCAACATCTCTGTTTTTATGCCAATACCAAGCTGTTTTGATTACTGTATCTCTGTAATAGAGCTTGATGTCAGGGATGGTAATGCCTCCTGAAGTTCCTTTATTATATAGGATTATTTTGGCTATTCTGGGTTTTTTCTCAGATAATTGGGAATCAACCTACCTCAGGATCCAGCAATATCACTCTTGGGAATATACCTAAAAGATGCTCAATCATACTACAAAAGCATTTGTTCAACTATGTTCATATCAGCATTATTTATAATAGCCAGAACCTGGAAACAACCTAGATGCCCCTCAACTGAAGAATGGATAAAGAAAGTGTGGCTCATTTACACATTAGAGTACTATGCAGCAGTTTAAAAACAAACAAACAAAACAAAACAACAACAACAAAAAACCCAATGACATCTTGAATTTTGCATGCAAATGGATGGAATTAGAAAACACTATCCTGAGTGAGGTAACCTAAACCCCCCCAGAATGAATATAGTATGTACTCATTCATATGTGGACACTAGCCATAAACAGAGGGCATTGAGCCTATAGTTCATGATCCTAGTGAAGCTAAGTAATAAGATGAAGGTTGGATAGGGGAGCACGGAAGCACAATTCTTAGTTAAGGGAGCCACCTTAGGGTTGGCAAGAGACTTGAACCTAGAGTGGCTCCCAGAGCACAAGGCAATGTCCCCAGTTAGTTCCTTGGGCAGCTGAGGATAGGGAACTTGAAATGACCCTATCCTATAGCAATACTGTAGAATCACTTGCATATCACCACAGAACCTTAATCTGGTGATGGATGGAGATAGAAACAGAGACCCACACTGGAGCACTGGACTGAGCTCCCAAGGTCCCAATGAGGAGCAGAAGGAGGGAGAATATGAGCAAAGAAGTCGGGACCACGAGGGGTGCACCCATCCACTGAGAGAGTGGAGCTGATCTATTAGGAGCTCACCAAGGCCAGCTGGACTGTGACTGAAAAAGCATGGGATAAAACCGGAATCTCTGAACATGGCGAACAATGAGGGCTGATGAGAAGCCAAGGACGATGGCACGGGGTTTTGATCCTACTTAATGTTCTGGCTTTGTGGGAGCCTAGCCAGTTTGGATGTTCACCTTCCTAGATATGGACGGAGGAGGGAGGACCTTGGACTTACCACAGGGCAGGGAACCCTGACTGCTTTTTGGACTGGAGAGGGAGGGGGAGAGGAGTAGGGGGAGGGGGGAAGGGTGGGAGGAGGGGGAGAAGGATGGGAGGAGGGGGAGGGAAATGGGAGGCTGGGAGGAAGCGGAAACTTGTTTTTTTCCTTTTCTCAATAAAAATAAAAGAAAGAAAATTCTGTAAAAAGATTAAAAAGGTGAAACATTTCTACTACTTTAATATATAATAATTTAATTTGGACCTAAAAAAAAGATGAACCCAAAGAAAAACATATATAGACCCACCTGGATATTGGAAACAGACAAGATCACCTGACCAAATTGGGAGCATGGGGGCAGGGGATAGAAGGAAGGGGAGAAGGGGAGGGTTGAGGAGAACTTGTGAAAATGGGGTAATCGAGAGGAAGGAAGAACAGATATGAGAACAAGGAAAGAGATATCTTGATTGAGGGAGCCATATGAGGTTAGCAAAAAACCAGACTCTAGAAAAATTCCCAGGATTCCACAAGGATGACCCCAGCTAAGACCCTAACCAACATAGGTGAAGGTGCCTGAACTGGCCTTGCCCTGTAGTCAGACTGATGATTATCTTAAATATCTCCATAGAACCTTTGTCCAACAAAAGATGGAAACAGAGGCAGAAACCCACATGAGAACACTGGACTGAGCTCCCAAGGTTCAGTTAAAGAGTGGAAGGAGTGAGAGTATGAGCATAGTGATCAAAACCATGATGGGTTCACTCACTAAGACAGTTTGCCTGAGCTAATGGGAGCTCATTAACTCCAACTGGACTGGGTGTGAACAAGTATGGGATCAAACTAGTTCCTCTGAATGTGGTTGACAGTTGGGGCAGACTGAGGGGCAATTAACAGTGGCACTGGGATTTGTCTCTACTGCAGGTACTGGCTTTTTGTGATCCTATTCTCTTTGGATGTATACCTTGCTCAACCTAGATGTTGTAGGGAGGGCATTGGACTTTCCACAGAGCAGGGTGCCTTGCCCTCTCTTAGGATTGGAGGGGGTAGAGTGGGAGGGTGTGTGGAGGTAGTGGGAGGAGAGGAGGGAGTGGGAATTTAGATTGGTATTTTAAAAAGTAATAATAATAATGATGATGGAAAAATAATGTTTGACACTCTGATAAATCCTTAACGGGAACAGATAGCCCAGATGATCCAACATTTCAGAGCACCTCTGTTGCAGTTTCCTCTGAGTTCTATATCTAGAACAGCTTCAAGACTGCTGACTGAGATGATCCTTTTATATATAGATATTATATTACAAAGAACATATCTGAGGTTTATCTTGTTATATTTCCTCTTACTACATGTTAGTCATATATAATATACGGTATTAGAGTTGGCTAGTGCAATCATTAATCTTATAAATCCCCTCCACACGTCTGATAATGCACTTATCAAGTATATCTGTTTCAAGTTCCTGTAATCTATTAACCTATAACTCATTAGATTATAAAGCTGGCCATGGTCAGGTATTAAAGTCATTAAGCAAGGCAGGTATTTATTATTTTTTTGAGTAATTAATAATCTTTCCTATAATTTACTTATGACTGATGGTTAACAGTTAATATTTGGTATGTGCAATGTAGGTAGAATGAACAGTTATTTTTCTGTATCTTTACTAATCTACATCTCATAGTTTGAAAGCTTTTTATCGTTCAGCAGTTTTTATGAATGACAGGTGTCACATCCATGACTTGCTTTCTGACTCATGTGAGTAGTGATTTGCCACCCAGTCCTTCCATTTTATGGAATTGGTGTATTTATTGATTAGTCAGGTGAGTAGTTTGTGTCAGGCATATTGCTCTGTTCCTTATTCCATGTGAATAGGTTTCTGTTGTGTGTGGCATCCTGACTGAGAAGTGCTTTACTTGATCCTGAATGCTATCTAGTATGATCCAAATAAAACATATGACAGTTGAATGCTGAGAGAAAGAAGGTGGAGTCATGAGACACCATGTAGCTGCCAGAGGGGAAAGATGTGAAGTGCAGCTGAAACCTTACCGATAGGCCATGAGCCTCGTGGTAAAATATAAAATAATAGAATGGGTTAATTTAGTATGTAAGAGCTTGCTAGGAATTTTATATAGTGATTGGCCAAGCAGTGATTTAATTAATACAGTTTCTGTGTGGTTATTTCAGGAGTCTTGGTGGCCAGGAAAAGAACAAGCAGCCTCCTACATCATGACAGTTTAAAAGTTGGTCATATAGACTTCCTGGCCATCCTACAGGGGCTATACGGCCCAAACCGCCTCTCTCTTCCTATCCCATTCAGCCCACATCCAGATCCCCACACCCCCTGTCTCCCTCCCTCCCTCCCTCCTTTGGGGCATAGCGCCTCCCTGCCCAGCCTGCTAGGGCGCTGAGACCGAATCCGAACCGGGAGGACAAAGGGGTGGCTGGTAGCTCCTTTGTTCCCATAGCCTGCCCGCAGCAAGCGGGGTGGGCCCTTTGTTCGCGAGCTAACCAAGCAGCACTGAGTTTCGATCTGGGCACCTAGTGAAACATCATTGTGGTGAGTGAGTGCTGCGTCAGCTGGGAACATACCTCAGCCCGCCCACACTTCCTGGCCATCCTACAGGGGCTATACTGCCCAAACCGCCTCTCTCTTCCTATCCCATTCAGCCCACATCCAGATCCCCACACCCCCTGTCTCCCTCCCTCCCTCCCTCCTTTGGGGCATAGCGCCTCCCTGCCCAGCCTGCTAGGACACTGGGACCGAATCTGAACCAGGAGGACAAAGGGGTGGCTGGTAGCTCCTTTGTTCCCATAGCCTGCCCGCAACGATCAGGTGGGCCCTTTGTTCGCGAGCTAACCAAGCAGCGCGGAGTTTCGATCTGGGCACCGAGTGAAACATCATTGTGGAGAAACATCTCTGGGGAGTGACATCACTGGGAAGGTACATCAGTGGGCAAGAAGACCTGATCCTGTAAAAGAAGATCCAAAGGGGAGTATTGGGAGGAAGAGATGGGCAGACGACAATGCAGGAATTCTCCCAACAATCTGAAAAACAACACGAAACCACCAGAAGCCAGTGACCCCACAACAGGAGGACATGAACACCTTAATCAAGAAGAAGTAGAAAAAACTGACTTCATGAAAGTGATTGACACCCTTAAACAGCATATAAAAAACGCCCTTATAGAAATGGATGAGAAGTATAATAGAAAGTTCGAGGAATTGAGTAAATCAGTGAATGATACCCTAGGAAACCAAGGAAAAACAATCAAGCAGATAAAGGAAACAGTTCATGACTTGAAAACTGAAATGGAGGCAAAGAAGAAAACACAAACAGAGGGCCAGCTGGACATGGAAAATCTAGGTAAACGAATAGAGACTACAGAATCAAGGATAACCAGCAGAATACAAGAGATAGAAGAAAGAATCTCAGATTCTGAGGATAACATAGAGAAAATAAACACTCTGATCAAAGAAAACAGCAAGTCCAACAAACTCTCATCACAAAACATTCAGGAAATATGGGACACAATAAAAAGATCAAACCTAAGAATAATTGGAGTAGAAGAAGGAGAAGAAGTGCAGCTCAACGGTACAGAAAATATACTTAATAAAATTATAGAAGAAAACTTTCCCAACCTGAAGACAGATGTACCTATGAAGGTTCAAGAAGCATACAGAACACCAAAGAGGCTGGATCAAAAGAAAACATCCCCTCACCATATAATAATCAAAACACAAAATATACAGAATAAAGAAAGAATATTAAGAGCCGCAAAGGAAAAAGGCCAAGTTACTTATAAAGGTAAACCTAGCAGACTTACACGTGACTTCTCTATGGAAACCATGAAAGCCAGAAGGTCCTGGATAGATGTTCTCCAAAAACTAAGAGACCACAGATGCAAGCCCAGACTACTATATCCAGCCAAACTTTCATTCACTATAAATGGAGAAAACAAAATTTTCCAGGATAAAAACAAATTTAAACAATACGTAGCCACAAATCCAGCCTTACAGAAAATAATAGAAGGAAAATCACTAACCAAGGAGTCCAACAATGACCACAATAACTCAGACATCTAGAGAATCTTCACCAGCGCAAATCAAAGAAGGAAAATACACAAACCCTACTACTAAAAAAGTGACCGGAGTTAACAACCACTGGTCATTAATATCACTTAATATCAATGGGCTCAACTCACCTATAAAAAGGCACAGGCTAAGAGATTGGATAAGAAAACAGGATCCAACATTCTGCTGTCTACAAGAAACACACCTCAACCACAAAGACAGGCACCTACTCAGAGTAAAGGGCTGGGAAAAGGCTTATCAAGCAAATGGACCTAAGAAACAAGCAGGTGTGGCCATACTAATTTCTAACAAAGTTGACTTCAAACTTAAATCAATCAGAAGAGATGGAGAGGGACATTTTATACTCATAACAGGAACAATTCATCAGGAAGAAGTCTCAATCCTGAATATCTATGCCCCTAATATAAAAGCACCCACGTACGTAAAAGAAACATTACTAAAACTCAAGCCTGCCATCAAAACGCACACACTAATAGTAGGAGACTTCAACACTCCTCTCTCACCAATGGACAGGTCAATCAGACAGAAACCTAACAGAGAAATTTGAGAATTAATGGAGGTAATGAAGCAAATGGACTTAACAGACATCTATAGATTATTCCACCCAAAGAGGAAAGAATATACCTTCTTCTCCACAGCTCATGGAACCTTCTCGAAAATTGACCACATACTTGGTAACAAAGCTAAATTACACAGTTACAAAAAAAATATTAGTAACCACCTGTGTCTTATCAGATCACCATGGATTAAAGTTAGAATTCAACAACAATGCAACCCCCAGAAAGCCGACAAACTCATGGAAACTGAACAGTCAACTACTGAACCATACCTTGATTAAGGAAGAAATAAAGAAAGAAATTAAAGTCTTCCTTGAATTCAATGAAAATAAAGAAACAACATACTCGAACTTATGGGACACAATGAAAGCAGTCCTGAGAGGAAAGTTCATAGCACTAAGTGCCCACCTAAAGAAAACAGAGATAGCACATATTGGAGACTTAACAGCCCACCTGAAAGCTCTAGAACAAAAAGAAGCAGACACACCTAGGAGGAGTAGAAGACTGGAAATAATCAAATTGAGGGCTGAAATCAACAAAATAGAAACACAGAAAACAATCCAAAGAATCAATGAAACAAAAAGCTGGTTCCTGGAGAAAATCAACAAGATTGATAAACCCCTATCCAAACTAATCAAACGACAGAGAGAGAACACGCAATTTAATAAGATCAGAAATGAAAAGGGGGACATAACCACAGACACAGAGGAAATTCAGAGAGTCATTAGATCTTACTACAAAAGCCTGTATGCCACAAAACTGGAAAAGGTAAAAGAAATGGACGCTTTTTTAGATAAATACCATGTACCAAAACTAAACCAGCACCAGGTGAACAATCTAAACAGACCTGTAAGTCACGAAGAATTAGAAGCTGTTATCAAAAACCTCCCTACCAAAAAAAGCCCAGGACCAGATGGTTTCAATGCAGAATTCTACAAGAACTTCCAAGAAGACTAATACCTATACTCCTTAATGTATTCCACAATATAGAAACAGAAGGGTCATTACCAAATTCCTTTTATGAAGCCACAATTACTCTGATACCAAAACCACTCAAAGACTCAACCAGGAAAGAGAACTACAGGCCAATCTCACTCATGAATATCGATGCAAAAATCCTCAACAAAATACTTGCAAATCGAATCCAAGAACACATTAGAAAAATTATCCATTATGATCAAGTAGGCTTCATTCCTGAGATGCAGGGCTGGTTCAACATACGAAAATCTATCAATGTAATCCAGCATATAAATAAACTGAAAGAAATAAACCATATGATCATTTCATTAGATGCTGAAAAAGCATTTGACAAAATTCAACATCCATTTATGTTAAAAGTCTTGGAGAGATTAGGGATACAAGGGTCATACCTAAATATAATAAAAGCTATATACAGCAAGCCGACAGCTAACATCAAATTAAACGGAGAGAAACTCAAAGCCATCCCACTTAACTCAGGAACACGGCAAGGCTGTCCACTCTCGCCATACCTCTTCAATATAGTGCTTGAAGTTCTAGCAATAGCAATAAGACAACATAATGGGATCAAGGGGATTCGAATTGGAAAGGAAGAAGTTAAATTTTCGTTATTTGCAAATGATATGATAGTGTACATAAGCGACCCCCAAAACTCCACCAAAGAACTTATATAGCTGATAAACAGCTTTAGTAATGTGGCAGGATACAAGATCAACTCCAAAAAATCAGTCGCCCTCTTATACACAAAGGATATGGAAGCAGAGAGGGAAATCAGAGAAGGTTCACCTTTCACGATAGCCACAACAGCATAAAATATCTTGGGGTAAATCTAACCAAGGAAGTGAAAGATCTATTGGACAAGAACTTTAAGGCATTGAAGAAAGAAATTGAAGAGGATACCAAAAAATGGATGGACCTCCCTTGCTCTTGGATTGGGAGGATCAACATAGTAAAAATGGCAATTCTACCAAAGGCAGTTTATAGATTCAATGCAATCCCCATCAAGATCCCATCAAAATTCTTCACAGATCTGGAGAAGACAATAATCAACTTTATATGGAAAAACAAAAAACCCAGGATAGCCAAAACAATCCTATACAATAAAGGATCTTCTGGAGGCATTACCATCCCTGACTTCAAACTCTATTACAGAGCTACAGTAATGAAAACAGTGTGGTACTGGCATAAAAACAGAGAAGTCGACCAATGGAATCGTATAGAAGACCCGGATTTTATCCCACAAACCTATGAACACCTCATTTTCGATAAAGGAGCTAAAAGTATACAATGGAAGAAAGAAAGCATCTTCAACAAATGGTGCTGGCACAACTGGATGTCAACCTGTAGAAGAATGAAAATAGACCCATATCTCTCACCGTGCACAAAACTCAAGTCCAAATGGATTAAAGACCTCAATATCAGCCCGAACGCACTGAACCTGATAGAAGAGAAAGTGGGAAATACCCTACAACAGATGGGCACAGGAGATCGCTTCCTATGTATGATCCCAGAAGCACAGACATTAAGGGCAACATTGAATAAATGGGACCTACTTAAACTGAGAAGCTTCTGTAAAGTAAAGGACATGGTCACTAAGACACAAAGGCAACCTACTGACTGGGAGAAGATCTTCACCAACCCCGCAACAGACAAAAGTCTGATCTCCAAAATATATAGAGAACTCAAGAAACTAGACTTTACAATGCTAATTAACCCAATTAAAAAATGGGGCACTGAACTGAACAGAGAATTCTCAACAGAAGAAGTTCAAATGGCCAAAAGACACTTAAGGTCATGCTCAACTTCCTTAGCAATCAGGGAAATGTAAATCAAAACAACTTTGAGATATCATCTTACACCTGTCAGAATGGCTAAACTCAAAAACACCAAGGATAACCTTTGCTGGAGAGGCTGTGGAGGAATGGGTACCCTCATCCATTGCTGGTGGGAATGCAATCTTGTGCAACCACTGTGGAAGTCAGTGTTTCGGTTTCTCAGGAAATTCGGGATCAACTTACCCCTGGACCCAGCAATACCACTTTTGGGAATATACCCAAGAGATGCTCTATCAAATGACAAAAGCATTTGTCAAAAGCATTTGTCATTGTTCAACTATGTTCATAGCAGTATTATTTGTAATAGCCAGAACCTGGAAACAATCTAGATGCCCTTCAATGGAAGAATGGATGAAGAAAGTATGGAATATATACACGCTAGAGTACTACGCTGCGGTAAAAAACAATGACTTCTCAAATTTTGCATGCAAATGGATGGAAATAGAAAGCACTATCCTGAGTGAGGTGTCCCAGACCCAAAAAGATGAATATGGGATGTACTCACTCATAATTGGTTTCTAGCCATAAATAAGGACCACGGAGTCTACAATAGGTGAACCTAAAGAAGCTAAGTAAGAAGGTGAACCCAAGGAAAAACATATAGTTATCCTCTTGGCTAAGGGAAATAGACCAAATTTCTGGGGAGAAAATGGGATCTTGGGGGTGGGGTGGGATGGGGGTAAGGGGAGGTGGGGAGAGAAAAGGTAGAAGGGAAGGAGGGGGGACCTGGGAAACAGAATTGGGATAAAGGAAAGGTGGATAAGGGAGCACGGAACCACAATTCTTAGTTAAGGGAGCCACTTTAGGGTGGGCAAGAGACTTGACCCTAGAGGGGCTCCCTAGTGCCCAAGATGAGGTTCCCAGTTAGTTCCTTGGGCAGCTGAGGATTGGGAACCTGAAATGACCCTATCCTAGAGCAATACTGACGAATATCTTGCATATCATCATAGAATCTTCATCTGGTGATGGATAGAGATAGAGACAGAGACCCACACAGGAGCCTTGGACTGAGCTCCCAAGGTCCCAAGGAGGAGCAGAAGGAGGGAGAACATGAGCAAAGAATTCGGGACCACGAGGCGTGCATCCACCCACTGAGACAGAGGAGCTGATCTACGGGGAGCTCACCAAGGCCAGCTGGACTGTCACCAAAAAAGCATGGGATAAAACCGGACTCTCTGAACATGGCGAACAATGAGGGCTGATGAGACACCAAGGACAATGGCAGGGGGTTTTGATCCTACTTAATGTGCTGGCTTTGTGGGAGCCTAGCCAGTTTGGATGTTCACCTTCCTAGATATGGACCTAGGGGGGAGGACCTAGGACTTAACACAGGGCAGGGAACCCGGACTGCTCTGTGGACTGGAGAGGGAGGGGGAGAGGAGTGGGGGGAGGGGGAGAAGTGTGGGAGGAGGGGGAGAAGGGTGGGAGGAGGGGGAGAAGGGTGGGAGGAGGGGGAGAAGGGTGGGAGGAGGGGAAGGGAAATGGGAGGCTGGGAGGAGGTGGAAACTTGTTTTTTGTTTATGTTTTTTTTTCTTCTTTTCGCAATAAAAAAATTAAAAAAAAAGTTGGTCATATATAATATATGGTATTGGAGTTGGCTAGTGCAATCATTAATAAACCTTTTAAGTATTCTAGTGTATTTCTTAGTAACATTTTCTCTCCTTTTTGGTTTTCCTCTTCCCTAACCTTTTAATTCTTTCCTCTCCTCACAGAGTCCAATTTCTAATTTTCTCTTTCTCTGTATGTCTCTGCCTCCTGAAACATGTGTGTGTGTGTATGTGTGTGTGTGTGTGTGTGTGTGTAAAACAATTAAAGTTGCCATCCCATGTTTGTCTTGTTTTTCTTGATATATCTTTCTCTAATTACATCCATTTTCCATTTTCTTTCAAATAACATAATTTCACTCATCTTTAAGTAGGGTTGAATAAAAGATTATTGTGTATATTCTGAACTTTTCTTTCCCTATCCATTTGTTGCTGAGCATCTAGAGTGGTTTCAGTATTGGCTCTTGTACTGTGATAAAAATTGCTCTGCAAGTATCTTTGTAACATATTGACTTAAATTTCTTGAAATATATACCAAGGAGTTTTTAATAGCTGGGTCATATTACAATACCATTATTTTGAAGAAGGTCCATAGTTCCTTCCATTGTAGTTGGACTAATTTACATTCCCATCAAAAAGTATATATGGTCTCCTTGTTGCTTTCACCAGAATTTATTATTATTTGTTTTTTGATAATTGCCATTCAGAAAAGTGTGGGATGGGACATCACTACAATCTTGCTTTTATTTCTAGATGTCTAAAAGAATAAACATGCTTTTTTTAATTTTGCTATTTGTATTTGTTCAATGGAGATTATATGTTCAAGTAATTTGCCTATTTAGTAATTACATCTTTTACTATTTTGGTGTTTAATTTTCTTATTTCTTTATGTAGTATAGATATTAATTCTTCATCAAATATAAAAAAATATGAAAATTCTTTCATATTCTGAAAGCTATTTTTTTATTCTATTAGTTCTTTCTGTCACTGTATATATCTTTTAATACCATGCAATCCCAATTCTTGACTCTTGGTCTTACTACTAACCGTTATCGTAGTCCTTGACAGGATGTTCATGTCTATGCCTATATCTTGGAGTGTTTCGGCTATTTTTCTCCAGTAGTTTCAACTTATTGGGTCTTATATTAAAGTTTTTGATCCATTTGAATGAATCTTTTACAGAGTGAAATCTATGGTTGTATATCATTCTTCTATATATGGGTCTCACAGTTGTCAAAAGTTACAAGTCTGTAGCCTCATGCATTTATTTCTGAGGCCTCTATTACATCCTATTTAAGTATCTATGTGCTTGTGCCATGTTGATTTTGTTATTGTGGCTTTATAATCTCCAATCAGGTACTAAAGTGCTTCCAGCATTACTCATTCTGCTTAGATTTCTTTGGAAATTTAATGTCTTTTAAATCTTTCTGTATGAATTATTGTTTATTCAAAAGTATGATTTAGATGTATGTGTAGTTTCTGTATTGTTTTCTTGCTATCAATCTCCAGTTTCATTACATCATAACCTGGTAAGACACACATACACACGGAGTTTCACTGAATGACTAAGAAAGAGCTACAAGCTCAGAGAGTCCCGTTTTTATCCCATGCTTTTTCAGTCACAGTCCAGCTGGCCTTGGTGAGCTCCCAATAGATCAGCTCCACTGTCTCAGTGGGTGGGTGCACCCCTCGTGGTCCCGACTTCTTTGCTCATGTTCTCCCTCCATCTGCTCCTCATTGGGACCTTGGGAGCTCAGTCCAGTGCTCCAGTATGGGTCTCTGTCTCTATCTCCATCCATCACCAGATGAAGGTTCTATGATGATATGCAAAATATTCATCAGTATTGCTATAGGATAGGGTCATTTCAGGTTCCCTATCCTTAGCTGCCCAAGGAACTAACTGGGGACCGGGGTTTTGAACCTACGTAATGTGCTGGCTTTGTGGGAGCCTAGCCAGTTTGGATGTTCACCTTCCTAGAAATGGATGGAGAGGGGAGGACCTAGGATTTACCACAAGGCAGGGAACCCTGACTGCTCTTTGGACTGGAGAGGGATGGGGAGAGGAGTGGGGGGAGGGGGAGAAGGGTGGGAGGAGGGGGAGAAGGGTGGGAGGAGGGGGAGGGAAATGGGAGGCTGGGAGGAGGTGGAAACTTGTTTTTTTTTCCTTTTCTCAATAAAAAATGGAAAAAAAAGAGCTACAAATTCAGAGAGGCAGTCTTGAAGACAAAACTGAAACAGATACAAGAAAAAATGTTCTCAAAAGGGGACCAGGCAAGGAAGTTTTCCATAGGTGCAAAATTCTCAAAGGCAAACCCAGTTGGCAGACAGTTTCAAAGATCAGTTTGAAGTGATATGAATGTCACAGGCAAGAAACAGTGCCTTTAAGTTGGAGCCTGGTGACAGAGTAAGAGGCCCTTCACTGTGGCAGTTTGCCTGGACAAAACTCAGAATGGGTAACTGGATAACAGTTTGGTATGCATTCTGCATTTTAGTCTCAGGGTGGTCCTTTAATAGTCTCTGAGTCCCAGGTAAAAAGATTCCATCTGTTTACTGAGAAACTCATGTATCATGTTTTTTATATGATTTTTGTATATTCACAGGTATCATTAATTATAAACGCAAGTCAATTATTTATCAGTTTATGCTTTCTGGTGTGCTGACAGATGGTGATTGTAAACAAATTCCTGTGTAAACATTGTGTAAAGTCGTCCTTGTCTGGTACTTAAGACTCCAAATTAAATAACTTAGTTGCTCCAAACTGTTGCTTTATAAAATGCAGTCATTCAATGTTAGGCACACCTAAAATCTGTACACATCATAGACCAGTCTGAGGCCCAGGGCAGACCCAGTATTTCCCTCATTATGTCCCTTCTCAGGACTAGAAAGTAAATGACATATTTTCAAAAAGACTAGACTTCAGTCACCAGAGAAGAGTCCTATTCTTGGAATCCATCAAGGCAGAACTGTGTAGGAAGACTTGATGCCTTCTCCTCCCTGTCTACCCTGTAGGTAGAGGGAGTGCCAACCTACCTGCCTTTGAAGTCCTTCTCAGGAAGACTTCAGCCTAGGGCATGGCTTATGCAGTTTCCAAAGTTCCATCTTGGGAATTTGAAGAATATGAGGCCATTTGTGAGAGGGCTATACTCAGACCCAGAGAAGGAAAAGTCATAATAATGAAGGGAGAATGCTGAGGGAGGACTGAAACCCCCACTTGTCAGTTCTGAGAGGCCAGGTCTGTGTTTGTAGGCTTCAGCTTGTGATGTCCCTCAGTTCCTTTTGCACAGAGGTAGTAGAAACAGAGTAAGCACTTTGGTCTCAGTTACATACCCTCAGATCACATAATAGAAGAGGCCCATGAATCAGGAATTATCATCGTATGCATGTCCCTACTGCCAAGTAAACCCCCTTATATAACAGATAATTCCAAGACATCAGTGTTCACACATTCCAGTATGGGCCCTGAATTCTCCTGCTTTGCCAGTTGGCGGTATCATGAAACTCTTTCTCATGTCCTTCTACATGCTTCCCAGAGGACAGGCATTATACTAGACCTGTGAGGCTCTAGGGCTCACCAACATAGACAAAAACAGTTTTGTCCTAGGCATCAGGATTGAATTCTTCAGCTGCAGTCACATACACTGTCTATTCAATCACTGACAGATAGTCCTGCTCACACTTTTTGCTTCTTGCCACCACCAATAAGAGTCACCACGCCTTGCTAGCAAAGGTGTCTGCACCTTAACCTCGAGCAAGACTTATGGAAACTAACTAGACTACAACACTTGGTGACTGTACAGGTCCCCACAGTTAACAAGGAAGAGGAAGAACATGTTGGGAAGAGAGAGGAGGAAGAGAGCTATAATGATAAGATCTTGTTGTCATCTGTCTCTTAAAATTTTGTTACAGTGGTCATCTGAATAAGAACGGCCCCCATAGGCTCATATATATGGATGCTTAGTCATCAGGGAGTGGCACTACTTGGAAAGGATTAGGCAGTGTCACCTTGTTGAAGTAGGCGTGGTCTTGTTGGAGGAAGTGTGCATCTAGGGATGGGCCTTGGGGTTTCAAAAGCCCAAAGTAGGCCTGTATCTTTCTTTTCCTGCTGCCTATGGATCCAGGTATAGAACTCTGAACTTCTTCTCCAGTTCCACGTCTACTTCCACACTGCTGTGCTTCTTGCTGTAGTGGTAATACACTAAACTTCTGAAACTATAAGCCAGCCCCTTTTAAATGCTTTCTTTCATAAGATTTTTCAGGGTGTTTCTTCACAATAGATACCACCTAAACCTGTTACCTTCTTTCTACCTTCCTCTTCCTCCTCTTTTGTGATTCTGGGTGCTCAGAACTCTTGCTAACTCTCCTGTTCATGGTGTAAGTTAGACAAATAATATCCATGAATCAAAAAGGAGTAAGCACAGGCATCATGGAATCTTCAGTAGATGATGAATCTTTGCTCCTATCCCAAGAATACTAGATGAAAGGATTCCTGAGTTGGTGTTTCTCTTGATTATCACATAGCCTGTGAGGAAGCCCGTCATGAGAGCAGAAGTACTCAAAGCTGTCACAGAAGAGTATGAGAATCAATTCTCTGTTATCTTCTTGGGTGCCTCTAAGTGTTTAGAGATGGCTTTTAGTATTGATGAAAAGAAAAAGGTATCAGCAAACAACTCACTGGCCCTTAGTTATGAAGACATACTGAGTGGTGACCAAAGATTGCCTAAAAATGCTTTCCTGAAATGTATGCTGGATTTGATGGCATGCAAGGGACCATGCCTCTGAAAAAGCATCTAAAAATTCCTGTGGATAGTAAAAGCATATGAAGAGGAGAGCACTTCATCTATAGGGAGCCTAGCAAGCTCCTAATCAGATATTTTTAAGCATAATTCTTTATTGGTTCTTTGGGAATTACACATCATGCACCTCAGTCCCATTCATTGCTGAGTCCTTCCATATTCACCCTCCACCCTTATAACTCCCCCAAAGAAAATTAAAAAAAAAACATGTTGTCAAGCTTTCTGGGCAAACACCCTGCTACTCTATCAATCACAGCCTTCTCTCACATCTGTCACAGCTGTCTCCAGTTCTACTGTTTTTGCACCACTTCACTCCTCTGTCTTTCCCACCTCTGAATCACATATTCAGTTGCTGTAGTGGCACTGGGAGCTCCGGTGCATCATGCTGGAGACCCTTTTGTCCAAACACCTTTACTTGCAAAATGTTCATTTCAATGAGTTGTTGGTCAGGGTCAAGGCATCTGACGTCTGCCACACCAATGATACTGGACCCTCACCAAGACTCTTGGATATCCTGCTGTTACCAAAGTCATGGGGATCCTGTGTCTTTGGTTCTGTAGGACCAGCTCCTACAGGTACTCTTGCAGGTCATAGATGGTGTAAATGTTGGGGTGGGCCAACTCAAGGCTCTGGAATTGGGCCTGAGTGGTAGCTGAGTTGGTCAACCTGGGCCAGCTTTCCCTCCCTCACGCCACTGGGGCTAACTCTCCCACCATCACGTGTATCAAGGGATAGGGTCAGCCACCAGAGGTGGGATCATCTTTCCTGTACCCACATAAATGTTGGTGCTGCAGGTCAGCAAGGCATGGGACGAGCTCTCCTCAACAAGGTGGCCAGTGAGGGGAGAGGCCAGCTCTCTCGTGGTCATATACTGGTGGGCTGGGTCAGCATGGTACTTGAACATCAACATGGCTTCAGGTAGCAGCCCAGATTGCTGCTATCCACGTGGACTTTGATGGTAAATTACCTTTGGTGGTAACATGGGCTTCCAAAATCAACACAGACCCAGGACATCAACACAGATCCCAGTTGCTCCCAGTTGCAGTAAGACCATGGACCCAGACATGGGCCCTGAAAATAGCACAAATGTCACCATGGCCTCAGGTGGCAGCACAGAACACTCAAATCACCCTTAGACATCATCATTGCTTTGGGTGGCATCCTATACCACAAAGATCCACATGACATTTAGTGGTAGCACAGGCCACAGATCCCTGCTGTGGTAGGGTCACGAACCTGGACATGGCTCTTGGTGGCAGTCTGGGCCCAGATAACTCCCTCAGTGGCAAGGCAATCCAGGCCTGGACATCACCATGGCTTCAGGTGGCTGCACAAGCACCTCATACCAGCCTGTTCCTCATCGCTATTGTTACTTCAGTTTCCCCTCTCTCCACAGCTGGAACTTCTCTTCTCTCTCTCTCGGTCTTCTCTCCACTCTACCTTTTCGTGGCACATATTTGTTCATCATAATGGAGTCACGGGGCTGGGGTGAGTGCTTGGGTGTCTCTCGGCAGCCCCGGGCTGCAGGGCCAGGGGGAGAGGGGGCTTTTTCAGAGCTTTTGTTGAGCAGAATTCCTTGAAGTTGGGGCGGTGGAAGTGGGTCAGTGGGCGAAGTGCCTGCTGTTGAGGAGTGAGAATCTGAGTGTGGACTGTCAACAGCTGGATAACATCTGGGCTTAGGGAGGCATGCCTGTAACTTCCCCCGAGGAACTGGAGACAGATGAATCCTAAGAACTCATCAATATCCAGTCAGGTTGAAACTGAGTTCTATGTTCAGTGAGAGACCTTATATCAGAAAATTGAGAGAGGAATAGGAAGATGTCGGACATCAACTTCTGACCTTCACACGTGCATACACAGGCCAGCACAGCTGCATACATGTGTATATGCATATATACATATACACCTTTACCTCTGCCCACACACATGCAGGTTACTTAGAGATGTAACGATGCCTAACAGTCATCCTCAGTACTCGGCGTGACTTTGGGGTTCAAGAGCCCAGGCTGAAACTACTGAAATAAACGTTCTAGAATTCTTGGCGAAGGTCAAGGCAATTAGCTCTTCTTTTTTTCTTATTCTGGTATGAGGAGGGTTTGAGAAGTGAGAAGAAAGGGCCTGGCATAATGAGTTCCACAGGTAGGAGGGCAGTTGTATTAATTTCAGAGTGTGTATCAGCTGCTTCTGTCAAAAATAAAAACATCTCTGTACTCTGAATCAGGTTTCCAAAACCCATGTAAGAGAGAGTAAGATTAGTCAGGGTAGATAACTATGTAGGACAATTTTCTGGTCCTGTGCTTAATAGTGATTGGTGGTTTGATCTTTGTCTTTTGGGGAGATTTCCATACCCTAGTTCTTGCAATAGAAGGTAGATATATACTAGAGCTTTATAAATTGTGGCTGGGAGGCTGGAGAGATGGCTCAGTGGTTAAGAGCATTGCCTGCTCTTCCAAAGGTCCTGAGTTCAATTCCCAGCAACCACATGGTGGCTCACAACCATCTGTAATGAGGTCTGGTGCCCTCTTCTGGCCTGCACATATACACACAGACAGAATATTGTATACATAATAAATAAATATTTAAAAAAATAAATAAATTGTGGCTGATGTTGGCAATACATTGCTGTTTATAAAGTTTTCAGACTATATGGAGGAAAATATCCCATAGTTAATGTTGGAGTTCTTTAAACCCCTTTTGGCTAGTCTGTTATATTAAATGCCCATATTTTCCAGGATCATTAAAGAAAACAACAAAATATTAATAAATCTTACTTAATATGCTCACTGATTCACCAAATGTGGGCTGACTATTTTCTCTTTGGAAAACGCTATGACACTGGGGTGGGTACATGGAAAAGGAAGACATGTCCTTGCTGAGACAATGGAAGGGAGTGGTGAGGTGTGTGTCAAGACACAAAGAACAAGTGGAAAGAAGGAACAAATGAGGAGGGGTTCTAGTTATCAGAAGTTGTGTGAGAAACTCCCAGAGCCAATGCATTTTGAGGCCTTAGAAACCCGTAAAACTTTGGGGTTAAATTTTACATTAAGCCATGAAAAGTGTCATGGGGGTGAACTTTCCATTCAGCCATAAAAGGTATCACAGGTCACAATTTTGGTATTAGAGGAAAGAGAAAAGTCATAAATGAAAATTGCTCTTAGAAGTTCCCTTGAGATTCTGGCAAAACCAGGGAGGAATCCCTAGCTCCTTCCTGTGTGGAGTGTGAGCTTGAGCCTTGTCCTGGCCCACCTGGACCCAGTGCGTGCTCTGGATTTTCCACTCAGAAGAGCACAGATCCTTTGGGTTGCTGCCTAAACCTTCCAATGCATCATTCTTTCCCCTGCCCTGTGAGTCAGAGCCTTCTCTCTTACAATTCATTAAAGTAGGTGTTCTTGACTGCCAGCTGTTCAAATCCAAGCAAGGTCAAGAAACTAATGACAGTGAAGTTACTGTACACAGTGTACACAGAGAATGAGCAGAAAGAGAAGCGAAGAGCTAATTTACTCACCACTAGGATAATTTTCAACTTTATCATCTAAGCATAACAGACTTAGCCCCAAAATAATACATCATCTATGAGGGAAAATGTTATAGTTGATATTTGAAAAGCATAGCTTGTTTTTGTTTCTTTAGTGTGTGTCTCTGTGTGTGCAAGCAGACACACGCACACATGTGTGCATATTTTCGGATTCAGTGTTTTATTTCTCATTGAGTTGCATCTTCTGGTATACTCTGGATAAGAGCAACAAAATCAAGAAAAGTGGATGGCAGGATCTGGGTCACATTAATGATATTCAAACTAACTTCCATTCATGTCCAATATCTTTGGGCATGGTACCAGGTGTTTACTATCAATACATTCTCACTCGGCTGCCAGTTTGTCTCCTGCTTCTAAGAGAACAATCAAAGATTTCTAGTCCTTGGGAATTAGTCTAGAATCACATAGCTGAAACATTTCAAGACTGGACAAGTGTTTATCTAGCGTACATATTGTTCCCTTCCTCCCATCTGAAGTCAGGCTTTTGTTTCTGATTTTATTTCTGACTATTAGAAAATATCTCAGCTGACAAAAGGACACTGTCCAATACTCAAAGCAGAAATGCACTTAGGACAATGTGTGATTTGTTTTTACTTACTGCTTGGGTACTCTTGCTCTTATAACGAGGAATTTTCATCCCTGGCTATGTTCTCGTTGTGGCATCTCAGTCCTGTCCCAGCATTTTCCTGCATCATCGTGCCCTCCCCTGCTGTTAGTCCTCATACATTCTCATCCAACTCAATAACCCGCCTTTCTTACAAGCTAATCACTGTAGTTGCCTTCAAAGGCAACTTTCTATATCTCATAAAAAGGCCCAGATTCATCTAACCTTACATAACATAACATAACATAACATGCCTCCTTCTGAATCTCCTGTGTTGGTTTAATGATGGTATCATGTATATAATTCATGGTAAAATGCAAACCTTAACCCTCAGTACAATAAAAGGAAGAGGTATGGTCCCTTGGATTATGGTTCGGTCGTGCAAGTCAAGCACTCATGAATAAGTTTAGCACTCTTATAAAAGGTGTGGAGTTTGCAGAGGGAGATCATTTTTCTTTTATCCCTTCTGCCATGCAATGAAGCATCAAGCCTTCTGACTGGGAGATGCCCTCACAGAATGCCGCCTTAGAAGCAGACAGCAACTTTCATCAGATATCTATATACTTGACACTTAATCTTGAATTTATTGGCCCCAGAGGTGTGTTTTTATTTTTTTTCATTTATTTTACATTTATTTCCCTTCCCCCTCTCCTCCCGCTCCTGCTTCCCACTTAACTTCCTCCAATCCACTCCTCCCCCATCTCTGATCAGGCCTTCCATGGACTTCTCCTAGAGGTGTTTTATCACTTGCACATTCAGAAAAATACTCCTCACCAATAAGTGTTAGATTTAGGCAATGATATCAAGACGAATGGACTTCCTGTGGGAGGGTTTTATAAATCTAATATGCCGACAGAACTCTTCTCCTTTACAAGAAGAGACCTACAGACTTGTTCAAATGGTTATGAGCCAGTGTAGGGCAACATCTCTTCCTTAGCCTCTCATCTAGTAATGGAAGCAGAGGAAAAACTTCTTATGTATGTAACACTGTATGTAAACTCAATCCAGAGACCAGGAATAATTGCTGCTATTCAGCCCTGAATCCAGAGTTCAGTATAGCCTGGAGAAGGGTCTAGGAGGAGAGAAGGTGGGAATCTGCTAATCAATCTGGTTGTAATACAGGATACTGTACATGAATAGACTTGGAAAATGTTTGAATCAGTACCAGTCAGATATTTCAAGGCTATGTAAGGAGGCAGATCTAAGAAATGGTCAAGTGGAGGGCTGAGCTCTCAAAGTCCAGATGAAGCGTGGGAGGAGTAAGAATATGAGCAAAGAGGTCAAGACCATGATGGGGACACCCACTGAAACAGTTTACCTGAGCTAATGGGAGCCCACCACCTCTAGCTGGACAAGGAAGGAACCAGTATGGATTCCGACTAGATCCTCTGAATGTGGGTGACAGTTGCATGGTTGAGGCAGATTGCAGGAACACTGGCAGTGGCACCAAGGTTTATCTCTATTGTTTGAACTGGCTTTTTGGGAACCAAGTCTCTTTGGATGGATACCTTGCTCAGTGGCATTGCAGACACCACTTCCTGTCTCAGTGGATCATTGGTGAAATGCACTGTGGCTGATGTGCAGGAACCAAGAGCTGTCTTGATTCCTACAGGAGGGCATATGTTTCTCCTCCTTCATGTGATTCATCCTTAAAAGCTGGGGCTGTGTAATTGAGTAGCATGAGTGATAGATGCTGCAGATGGGACAGGCAGGAAATCCAATAAGAAGTAAAAGAAGTAAGCTGTCCAAGAAGGGGAACTGAAGTGAAAATTTAGTAACACTGAAGAAATGACTCAGTTGAACATGCCTTGAAAATATGTTTCAGATAGTATCTTCAGCTTTTACTTTCTTCCTTGAATTCTGAGACCACAAGACTCTGGAGGATAGCTGTCCTAGGGCTCTTATTATTGGCCTTCACTGCCACCATATATTATTGGGAGTAGAAGAGGGCTCCAAGGTACAGGCATTTTCAAGATAAGTGGGAAATGAGTGGGAATGTGTAGTAGGAGGCCACTTGTTTGTTCCCGGCTGCTCAGCAATGAAATAATCACACAGAAACCATATTATTTACAATACTCTTTGGCCGATAGCTTAAGTGTATTTCTGGCTAACTCATATCTTAAATTAACTCAGCTCCATTAATCTGTGTATCACCACGAGGATGTGACTTACCTGTTAAAATTCTGGAGTCTGTCTCTGGTGAGGCTACATGGCTTTTCCTGACTCTGCCTTATTTCTCTCACCATTCAGTTTAGTTTTCCCTGCCTAGCCAAGGTCTGCCTTGCTATAGGCCAAAGCAGCTTCTTTATTCATTAACCAGTAAAAACAACACATAGACAGAATGACCTTCTACACCAGGAATGGACTAGTTAGTCATTGTGTCAGCAGAAATCTACGTGTTTCAAGGCAGAAAGTACGAGAAGGCATCCTGTTGAAAATATCTCCAGGTTTAGAAGTGTGGTTTAGGACTGAGGATGACACACCCATATTGACATCCTGTAGTACTTTCCCATAGAAATTCTGAAGTTATTTGACCAATGGTGGCACTTTTGATTCACTCCCTAAAGTTTGAAAACTTGCATGGTGTTGATATGTTCAGTATTTTGGACCTGTAAATGTGACCCTCTGATACTTTGCTTGGTTCATTCATCTGGCAAACATTTATTGAATGCATATTGGTTGAGAAAATTAATTTAACCTACAGATTAGGTTGTTCTGCATCAAAAGAGGTCATTTTGATAATAAAGATCTAGGGGAAAAGAAAATACATATGCATATAACAGTCTCTCTTCTGAAAGCATGGCAGTTTTCAAACACAGCCACATGAAGCCTAATAAATCCAGGGAACAATGGAAAGTGAGAAAATACACAGAGAAATCTTCTTCCTTTCCTCGTTCCTTCCCCATCTCTCTCAATACACATTTACATGTTTGTGCATGTGTATGTGTATTTGTGGATGGACCCTAATGTGTGGATTGTTAACATTCAATAAGTCTCTGTTCCTGTAAATGCTAACACCCAGATATCTAGCAGCCCTGCAATAACTACAGTTCCTTTTAGCAAACAAAATCGTTGCAAATAATATTTTATCCAAGTACCTAGAGGCCAGGATTCCCTCATGGATCCTAGGTAATTGTTGGGCAGTGATTGTCCAAGTTTTGTGTGAGGGACTCATCATTTAAAATGAAGTTTCCCATAGAAATCCAGTGAGGTAAGCCAGACCCAAAAAGAGGAACATGGGATGTACTCACTCATATTTGGTTTCTAGCCTTAAATAAAGGACATTGAGCTTATAATTCATGTTCCTAGAGAAGCTAAATAAGAAGGTGAATACAAAGACAAACACATAGGCATCCTCATGAATATTAACCTTCATCAGGCGATGAAAGGAGACAGAGACAGAGACCCACATGGGAGCACCGGACAGAAATCTCAAGGTCCAAATCAGGAGCAGAAGGAGACGGAGCACGAGCAAGGAACTCAGGACCACGAGGGGTGCACCCACACACTAAGACAATGGGGATGTTCTATTGGGAACTCACCAAGGCCACCTGGCCTAGGTCTGAAAAAGCATGGGATAAATCCAGACTAGCTGAACATAGTGGACAATGAGGAATACTGAGAATTCAAGAACAATTGCAGTGGGTTTTTGATCCTACTGCACGTACTGGCTTTGTGGGAGCCTAGGAAGTTTGGATGCTCACCTTAAGAGACCTGGATAGAGGTGGGCAGTCCTTGGGCTTCCCACAGGTCAGGGAACCCTGATTGCTCTTCGAGCAGATGAGGGAAGGGGACTTGATCGGGGGAGGGGGAGGGAAATGGGAAGCGGTTGCGGGGACGAGGCAGAAATCCTTAATAAATAAATAAATTAAAAAAAAAAGAAATCCAGTTAATGAACATGAGAAAGCCAAAGCAACTCTATCATATTATTGTGAGAATAATACAATTAGAGTTCTGCCCACTCTCTAAAGTTTCTTCTTGCTTGGGTTCAGTGGGTTCTGACATTCACTGAAAAACTCCAGGCTTCCTTTAAGTACAACTAAGGAATCAGAAAGAACCTGTGAATCAGAAAGACCCTTTATCAGACCCAGACGTTATCACAATCTTCCATGTGCAGTTCATTTTACCCAATATTTAGAATTCCAATTTTGTTGTCAGAATTTCTGGTACTGTCAGCATCCTGTGGCACATCAATCTCTGTATCTCCAGCACTCTATTTTTTCCAACTCCTTTGCCCTAAAAGCTAGTCGTACATACATACACCCTAACCCCCAGATACTCATCTGTGTCATTCGCAACAACCTCACTGAATTCCTTCTGATGCATCATCTTCCCTTATGATTTTACAGGAACTCTTCTTATCCTCTCCCCACTTTCTATCTGACCTTTCAGTTCTTGTACAGGTCAAAGGTCCCTGCTATTTCTTTTGCCGAGCAATAAAGACATCTCTCTGACTTCCACAGTAAGTTTTCTTATTTTTAACTTACTGTCAGGTCATATTCTACCTCTATTAACAAGAGTAGAAAGCTATAGTAATATTTTATTTATGTTTTGTTGAATAAGGCTTGCCTGAATATTAGAAGGGCAAAGCTAAGCCCCTGGAGGTCAAACAGTGGTGGCACACACCTTTCATCCCAGAATTTGGGAGACAGAGGCAGATGGATCCCTGCGACTTCAAGGCCACGCTGGCTACACAAGATCAGTGCTGGAACAATTCCAGGTGGTGGTAGTTGACACCTCTAATCCAAGCACTAGGAAGTCATGCCTTTCATTCCAGCCCTAGAGGGAATACAGAATGTAAGGAGAAAGAAGCTTGTGCTACTTAGTCTGCGTTCACCAGCCATGGTAGAGGTAAGATTTCTCAAGTAGCTTGGCTGCTTTGCTTTTCTTGTTTTCTAGTTGAACCCCAATATCTGACTCTGGGTTTTTATTATTCATCCTACAGAGAACATAGATCATTTTACTTCAATCTGATAGCCTACCTCTTTCACATGCTTCCTATTCACCTGGATTGATGTTCAAATTGCCTAATCTCAACTCAAATCTCTTAATATATGTGTCTTAACTCCTTTCCAGAACATAAGGCAAATTTATTCTTACAAGCATTCCATATGGGGAGCTGAGAAAACTAATTTGGGTTTTATGGCACATACTCTAATAACCATGTTCTCCAAACTTAAATGATATTTTTATTTAAAATCTATTTCATTTATTCGTTGAGAATTTTGTACATCTATACAATGTGTTTGGATCATATACACCTTTCACTAGCCATTCTTATACCACCAACCCTGCCTCCCAACTTTATGTTCTGTTTTTATTTTTACTCAGGGAGTCCACTTAGTACTACCTGTATATGCACGGGTGTGGCGACGTCCAGTGGAGCATGAGCAGCCTAGTTTTAGATTCCCTAGCATGTATAAGATTATCTGTTCACTGCGGTGAAAAGGCCTTGCTTATAAAAATGTAAACATCTCAACTTACTCATTGGAGCACACTCTAGTCAGAAACAAACAAACAACAAAACTAGACAAGCATACTCCTCTGTGTGTGTGTGTGTGTGTGTGTGTGTGTGTCTTTCACTCTCCCTCCTCTATGGCCTTTGATATGTGGTCATTAGCTATTTTATGACCACACATGTTATATTTCCCTCTGTATAGTGGTGATATTTCTATTTTTAACTACAAATTATCTCTTAAAGGCATGTATTTAACAAAGTAAACATATGTTTTATTTATTTCATAGTTGCAGTTTCTCTTGTTCTCTGTCACTTTTGTGAAGTATACATATTTCTACCTGGTACCATATTCCTTTTATCTGAACAATTTCTTGAACACTTATTATATCACAAAGTTGTTTTGGTGAACTCTTTTGTGTATTCTTGTTTGTATTCTATCTGAAACGTATACATGTTTCATTCCTTTTTAATAATGTTTTTTCTTGTGGTTTAGAAACACTGGTTGCCATTTTACCTTTAAATATTTTAAAGATGCTATCCTATTCTCCTTTGTTTTCATTATTTTTGATTTGAAAGCTTTCATTGTATTTATCATTCTCTTGTTTATCCTTTCTATATAGTATCTATTTTTTCTTCTTAAAAGGAAATATTTAGCTTTTATAAAGATGTTCTCTTAGCACAGTTTTATATGATATGCATATACATAGTTTGGTTCATGTTTGTTGTTTCTGAAATTGTTGACTGTCCTTAAAATAATTTTTATACTACCCTCTTCTCCCTCAAATAATAACTCGCACCACACATCCATTTAATTCTTGGAGCATCTCTCCAATTCTCAAATGACATTCTAAAATTCTGGAGAAGCTGTTTATCTCACTGTTCCCAACCTTTGTCATAATCCCCCTCTCCCCCTTCTCCTCCCTCTTTCCCCTTTCTTCTTCTCTCCCATCTCTTCCATTTGGTCATTTCTATTGAGACAGAGTCTTACTCTGTAGCTCATGTTAACCTCAGATTCTTGACTATCCTTCTGCCTTAGTCTCTCCAGTGCTGGGATTACAGGTGTGTGAGCCACTTCTCATGGCAAGACCATCCCTTGCTATGATTTTCATGACACATAGTATTGCTGCATTTGGAGGGATTAAATCCTCATCCATTATCCTTAAGTAGGGAGAAGCAACTATAGGGCCTCACATGTAGAAAGTAGAGTTTAGAATCCAAAAAAAGGAATATATGTCCAAATAACTCATGTCCATGAAGGTGTATTGTAGTGATGAGGCGAGCAGGCCTGCTTTTTGTCCTGCCCAGCTCCCGTATGGCTAGCTTAGCCACAGAAATAATAACACACAAACTGTATTTATTTAAACACTGCCTGGCCCATTAGTTCTAGCCTCTTATTGGCTAACTCTCACATCTTGATTAACCCATTTCTAATCATCTGTGTACCACCACGAAGTGGTGGCTTACCAGGAAAGATCCTAACCTGTGTCAGTCTTAGGATGGAGAATTATGGTGTCTGCCTGACTCTGCTTCTTTCTCCCAGCACTCTGTTCTGTCTACTCTACCTATCTAAGCTGCTGTCCTATCAAAGGCCAAGGCAGTCTCTTTATTTGACCAATGAAAGTAACACATACACAGAAAACCCACCTACATCAGTGCATGAAACTTATCTCAAGTGGCAATGAGATTGCTTAATAAAAGCCAGATTACTGTAACTTGGTGTGGGCTATTTATACACTGTGTAAAGATGTATTGCTGTGATTGCTGTAATAGAAAGCTGAATGGCCAATAGCTACAGAGGAGGGATAGGCAAGACTTCCAGGCCAAGCGAGAACTCTGGGAATACAAAAGGCAGAGTTGCTAGCCAGACACAGAGAGGAAACAGGAGGAGCAAGATGGAAGAGAGGTAACCAAGACACGTGGTAGAACACAGACTAATATAAATTTGTTCATTTATGTTTTAAGAGCTAGTTGGGGACAAACCTAAGTTAAGGCTAAACATTCATAGTTAATAATAAGCCTCCTTGTTATTATTTTTATACTGGCAGTACAAAGATAGTCTGACAAGAAGCTTGCTATACTAACTCTGTATTCTAACTGCTAGAAACCAAATCTTTAAGTTTTGGCGAGGAATGGTGGAATAATGTGTTATATGTCACATCAAATTGGTACAATTTTCATTTATCATTTCTTCAAAATAAATTTTCAGTTTCTCCTTGAGTCTTTTTCTTGAGGTCTCCAACTGAATATGATTTGGTTTCAAGTTGCCCCATAGATTATTACAACTCTATCATTTTTAGTTTTTTAATAATTTGACCATTTTTCTTATTTAATTTGAAAAGCACACACTCCTGTATCTTCAAGTTCATTTATGATTTTATTGTGCCTTCCATGTCTGTATTCAACATGTTTGACTTCTTTTTAATTTACATATGAAATAGTTATAGTAACTCTTTCAAAAACTTGGCCTATTAACTCTATTATTTAGGTCAGTTTTAATCAATTGATTTTTCCTCCTCAGTATCAGTCTTAATTTCATGCTTCTTAACATGCCTGATAAGTTTTGAGTGGTTGTCACATATTGAATTGTGAATTTACCTTGTTAGGTTCTAGATATTTGTAATTCTATAAATAAATATCCTTGACCTTTATGCTGGGACATAGTTAAGCTATTTGGAAACAGTATGATTTTTTGGGTATTGCTTTGAATTTTTTTGGGGGAAAGCAGTGCTTAGTGTTGGCTAATATTGCCTCATTTCTAAAGCAGAACTCCTCAGAACACGCTACCTTCTGCCTCATAAATCATGAGGATGTTTACTCTGACTCATAGGAAAAAGTATGCCTAGCTTCGTGTGGGCTCTGGAGTTCCTATGGAACTCTTTACTTCTAATATTCCATGCTACAGATTCCAGCTTACATATGCCCATCTGTACTCCCAAATCTATATACTCAATTCAAGGAGATTGTGCCTAGCCATGCATTATAGCCTGCATTATTTCCCGGGTAATAAGCAGCAGCGATTAAAGGCTTCATGTTATTTGCTTTCTATTTCTGTAAAACCACTGCCTTCCATGTCCTAATGTCCAATAAATTGAAAGTTGTTGTTCAACAGAATTCATACAGATTTTTTCTTATAGTAGAGTAGAAATTCAGTTCCTATTGTTGTGCTGTGACATAGAATAGAAGTTCTATAACCCAAAATATAAGATCAAAGTTGCCTAGGCAAGACAAATGTCCCCAAATTTCAATCTTATTCAAGTTAGAATCAAGACTAAAGGACTGCAGGACATACATTTATGTTTATATAGACTACTTCAGTACACCTGAGAGTACTGAGCAAAATTCCAAAAAATAATTTCTTCTTGTTAGTTAATATATAAGAAATTTCCTTGTTTCTTTCTTTATAGTTTGGAATTTTTCTATCATTTATGAAACACATATGCCTTGCATTGTTTTTATAATTAGAAAATGTTACAAATACTTAAAAATATGCTTTGGAATACCAAAAATAAACACATGTTCTCTGGATTGTTTGTTTACAGTTCTGACCAACCTCTTGCTGGATTCTACCCAGCTTTTGGCAAGCCTCCTGCTTGTTTAACTACTAAGAAAAAGATGCAATCCAATTAGTAAGCCATGATTAGTCATCCATCTTCCCCCACAGCTTCAAATGCAATGCCGCACAGAGAAGAAACTGCCTGGTTTTTAATGCCCTCAATTAAAAATAATTGTCAAGTTCCATTTCAAAATGGATATTATGTTTACTCCTTGACTGTACTCTCAAAGACATGGTTGCATCTTTTTATTTATTTGAAGGACAATATAGAGTCCATACTGAAAAAAGGATTTAAAGGCTCACTTTTGTAATTACATATGTTGCTATACATGTTTTGTAAAATCTCATAACACATAAGTTACATTACAAATATATTTTTATCAGTGAGTGATACCATTAATTCCAAATTGTGCTAAAAATATATTTATTACTCCTTAATTTTCTATAAACAATATAACATTTACATAATGTTACATTGGCATTTTCTTTCATAAACTTTCACTCAACCCATATTTTCTTTTTGATAACTTGAATATTTTATTTTAATTTTTCAGTTATCACACAAATTAATATGTCTCAATGTGACATTTTTCATCCATATATATTCTATTACTTTGTTCTTACTCATTCTCTGTTGTCTCTTCTCCACATCTTTGTAGTTCAATTCCTTACATTAAATGAGCATTCTTTCTGCTTTCAGGTTGCTGTATTCCATTGTCCTCTCTAACCTCTTTATATTGTTCTTCACCTCTCATTGCTATCCCTTCCTACTTTGATAACTTCCATACACTCATGCATACATAAATCTAGCTTTATTGCATAAGAGTAAGCATGGTTTCTTAAGTTGATGCATTATTATTGTTCACAAGGAAATATAAAAAGGCTGTGATTCATATGACTTTATTAGTGCTTTTCAGCCGCACATATTTGTGCCACACACTTATTTTCTACACTTAGTGCTGCACAATTTTAATATTTTCATTCAAACATTGTACTGATGAAGCTACAAATGCTCACTTAAATGATTCCCGATGATTTAACATGCTTCCACCACAGCATGATTTATTTCTTTATTCTTCCTTTTAGAAGAAACAGACAATCTATTGATCCAGGTGAACATTTTGTCTTTCTTCTTTGGATAAGGCCTCTTGTGCTGGAACATATCAATACCCACGTTTCAGCAAATTATTTTGACTTCAAGATATTGCTACTGCTTTTCAGATATAAACTAGGTACACATTATTTGCAATAGAATTTCATTAAAATATTTAGATTTTTTTCTTGTGGTTGCTTTTATTTGGGGGTTTTGGTTTTATCAGATGGGACTCACTGTGCAGATGAGACCATCTTGGAAGTCAATACGTAAACAAAGCTGGACTTTAATGGCTCCTACGTGCTGGGATTATGGGCATGTGCCACTCTACTTGGTTTAGATCTTGCTGTTTTGAAATACAAGTTCATTGTTTTTCAAAAAAAAACAATTAAGTGAATTTATAACCACAAATATCTTTCCCAATACAATTTTTGCCACCAATATTTTGCATTTCACAGCAATATTTCCTTGCTGTTATGTGGTGCTCCCTTCTGTATCTTGTTTCATTTTGTATTCATTTCCTGTACATATAACTTTTAGCTACCTTTCCATTTTCTTAAATAATTGCAAACTAAGAATAATCCTAAGGTATTTGATCATTTCTGTGATAACTTTAAATTCTCATCAATTTTTGCCCTTTTTGCATATTTCTGTTGTCTTTTATATATGCACATTTTGTATAGTTTTTAAAATTTTCAACAACTTTAGATTTCTCATATTTGCTTATTTATTTGTATATTTATTAGTGGTACTATATATTGCTAGGGCCTTGTGTATGACCCAAAGAGGTTTATTGTTTTTTTAAAAAAACATTTTTGTTCAATTGATATTATTTATTCTATTTCTAATTTCAATTACATTAATTCATACTTTTATCTCTGTTATTACTATGTTTCTTCTTTCTTTAAGTTTAATTTACTTATGGGTAAAGTTTCTAACCGGGCGGTGGTGGCACACGCCTTTAATCCCAGCACTCAGGAGGCAGAGGCAGGCGGATCTCTGTGAGTTCGAGGCCAGCCTGGTCAACAAGAGCTAGTTCCAGGACAGGAACCAAAAGCTATGGAAAAACCCTGCCTCGAAAAATCCAAAAAAAAAAGTTTCTTAGGATTAAAGCTGATATCATTAAAATAAGATATTTCTTCCATCTTAATATGCACACTTAGTGACATAAATTTCTTGTTAAATAGTCTTATTTGAGTCCCACTAGTTCTGACAGAGTGCCATTCAATACAAAATAGTATATAATTTTCCGCACTGTATTTTAAGTATGTGTTAGTATGACTATATATATAATGTACTTTTCAGATGTCTGGGTGTGGACCTTCTATGATAAAAACTAATACTGATGAGGGAGGCATTCACACCTAATATGTTGAACAATGAAAGTCACTGATAATTCCTGAGAAATATATTGACATGATAACAGCTATTTTGAAGAATGAAGGGGTGAATCTGGAGGGATAGAATAGATTGGAGGCAGGAAATGATGGGACCCTGTTCCTTCTTCTAGCCTATCCTTATAAGGGTAAACTATGAAAGAGGGATCATTTTTCTAAGCATTGGGGTCAGTTCGATTTAAAGTCCAGTGTGAATGTATTAGCAAAGTTACTGGTGATAGTGTCATCTGTAATGCAATTAGCATACAGATTAGCTATATGAATCAAGTAGCTTACCTAGTATGCTTGTCAAGCCACTTAAATCACTCAAATTGAGTAAAACTGCTAGTAGCAGAGATAAATTTATATTTATTATCTGCTTCCAAATAGTAAGTAATTTGTTTCTCAACTGTATATAAGTGAAGTGAAAAGGAAATTATGTAAGGCTTAAAATTCGTCTTACAGGTTTATGAACCATTGATCCCTAATCAAGATATATAAATATATAATAGATGAGTAAGTAGGTAGATAGATAGATAGATAGATAGATAGATAGATAGACAGATAATAGTTAAATGGTTTCATGTTCAATTGAATTAAAAATTTTAACAAATCTCTTAGAGCACATAAATAGTATGGAAGTAACCCAGTTGTTATCAGATGTGTGATTTAAAATGTAAGTAAAATTAACTTGGAGGGTTCACACAATAATTTTATATTCAATTCAGAAATGATTCTGCAATTCTAAAGTGGTTTTCTCTATGTCTGTTTTCCAAAAGAACTAGCACAAAAGTCATGTTACATAATTATGGAGTTAGGACAGTCTCATAATTTGGTATATCAAAACAAAGGAATAATTTCTTGCTGTGGATAGAAGACAGGACAAGCCATAGTTACCCATATAATTAAAGTATGCAATGGAATTTTCACTTTCTATTTCTTGGGGTTTTGCTTTGCTTTGTTTTCTGAATTATGACTTGATATATAACACTGTCATCGGGAAATCACAAGGTAGCTGTCAAGAGACACTTGAGAACTTTTTCAGTGGCACCTCTTAATATTTTTCCTTGTAATCTCTTTTCATAATGTGAAGAAAGGTTCAGAAATGATAATATGTCAAGATAATCCTCCTAATATGTGCACACAACTCATATGTTTGGCTATAACTTCAAAGTGTTAGTAGATTTTTGTCTGTTATAGACTGAACTGTATCCCCATAAAAGTGATTACATCCTAACCCTTAGCACCTGTGATTGTGCTTTTTGAAAATATATGGAAGGCACTAAAGGAAACCCTATTTCAGCATTACTGGCACGTTTATAAAATGAGGGAAATAAAACTGGGCAATGGTGGCATATACCTTTAATCCCAGTACTCAGGGAGATAGAGCCAGGCAGATCTTTGGGAGTTCAAGGCCAGTCTGGTCTATAGAATGAGTTTCAGGAGATCCAGAGATAAACATAGAATCCTGTCTAAAAAACAAACAAACAAAAAACAAAAACAAAAAAGAAGTAAACATTTGAAACAGAGACAAAAGAAGATTGCTACATGAAGATGAAGGCAAAGAGTGTAGTATCCATATGGCATATTCCTCCTATGTTTCCCTACTTGGAGGCACAGAATTTATCTTATTCTGTTGTGTATTTGCTTTAGACTAGCAATCTTCTTACTGCCTTCTGATTTCTATGTTGTGAAATAGCCTATGTGTGTCCTAACACTGACAGTGTCTCCTAGGCTTCACAGTTCCATAGATGGACTTTTTGATCATACCAAAAGTCTTACCAGTAACTTACTTAAATATTTTTGATGATGAGATCTGAGGTTTTATTTATAAATTATCTAGTTGATATTTTAATTTAAAGCTGCTGCTAGAATAAGATGAGACTTTTGGAGATATTAGGGCAGAGTTAATATATTTGGGTCATGAAAGAGACCTGGATTTTGGGAAGTCAGAAAGAGAACTATTCGTAGATAAATTGTATCCCTCTAAAAGATATGGTTACATTCTATCTCCTAGTACCTATGAAAGGGAGCCTATTTAGAAATACATTCTTTTCAGATAAATTCAGAATTTTAGGTTAAGCTCTCATTCACTATTGCAGGTGTCCTTAGGAAGACATTGACCATGTCATGTGCAGATGGCATCAGGTAATGGAATAATGCAGTTACAAAACAAGGAATGGTCACCAAGAAGAAAGGAGGGAATGAGGTAGGGAGGGTGGAAGGGAGAAAAACAGAGAGAGAGAAAGAGAAGTTTATTCTAAGAGAACTCAAATGGAACAAACACTGGAGATATCATGGGTTTGAACTTCTATATAGAACTGCAAAAATAAATTTCTATTTCTATTGTTCTATGTTGCCCATTCTATGGTCCTTTGTTTCATTATCCATTAAAATACCCAATGAATTTGCCTTTAAGATTCCACCTGCATTTTTTATTGATTTTTATTGAGCTCTACATTTTTCTCGGCTCCCCTCCCTGCCCCTCCCTTCCCCCTTCAACTCTCCCCCAAAATCCCCATGCTCCCAATTTGCTCAGGAGATCTTGTCTTTTTCTACTTCCCTTGTAGATTAGATCTATGTAAGTCTCTCTTAGTATCTATGAAATCTAGAATCTTTTCAATGGCTAGACGCAAGGTGCCTTGAATATAATATAAACTGTATTTTGCTCCAACTTGTGCAACTAAAGGTGAGTGATAGTATATCTTTTAGGATCCTCACATAGTTTAGTGAATTACAGAAGAACGTGCTTTGAAAATAAGAAAACCTGGGAGCAGACACTTCATTCTGATTTTCCATCACACTAACCTTTGCTTACTCATTGAAAAATGTGTTTGTGCTTTCCATGAGCATAGGGTTGAATATCAAATTTGCAGCTGACTCACTATATAATGGATAGTTCAATACACCCTTTTCAAAAATGCCAGGTTGGAAAAACTTGGTAACATAAACTGTAGGAAATGATCCGAAATAAATTTTTACCTATGGAACTGCTTGAAGGATGTCCTAGCTTGCTTACTATTGCTGTAATAAACACCATAACCAAAGGCAACTTGGGGACAAAAGGGATCATTTGGCTTACACTTCCAAGTACCAATCCATCACTGAAAGAAGTCAGGACAGTAACTCAAGAGAGAACCTAGCAAAGACACTACAGAGGAACACTGCTTACTGGTTTGCTTCTCTGGCTTATTCAGCTGCTTTTGTTACACAGCCCAGATCCAGCTGGCTAGGGATGGCACTGGCCACTGGGCCCTTCCACACCAAATAGAAATTAAGAAAATGTCTTAGATTCAATTTTTCAGTTGAAGTTCCCTCTTGCCACATGGCCCTAGTTTGTTTCAAGTTGACAAATATGAATTAGAAAGAATGAATATTTTCCGTGTGTGTTAATCAGGATATATACCTGGTCTCCTCTACATGTAAATCTTTTAAATTTGAAAAACACATGAGTTTGAAGATGTATGATTTAATAAGTCCAAATTCAAACATTATAGAGCAGTAAATCAAGTTGTTTTGAGGTCAAAAGAGTTGCTTTAAATTCATTATAGAACAGATTTCACAAAGTTGCCTAAAGGAGGAGGGGGAGGAGGAATAGAGAGCAAATATATAAGAACGTAGCATATGGGAGATTGGGGAATGAAGATAACCAGTTTGAGACCAGTATGACCTACATAGTGAGACTGTCAAAGAAGGAAAGAAAGAAAGAAAGAAAGACAGGAAGGAAGGAAGGAAGGAAGGAAGGAAGAAAGAAAGACAGGAAGGAAGGAAGGAAGGAAGGAAGGAAGAAAGAAAGAAAGGTAAAAGAAGCAATCATAGCTTTCCTGCAATCCCAGATCTCAGAGGCTCAGGCAGGAAGGTTGTTATGTGTTCAAAAGCAGCTGTAGCTATATAGTGAGTTGTAAGTCAGCCTGGACTTAATAGTAAGACCTCCATGGCAACTTTTCCTACCTAAAAGATAAATAGTTGCTTCCATTAAATGTGTTTTCCTTTTCATTCTACGTGGAAATATTGTGAGATTGGCGATCTCTTCTAGAAGATTCCCCACCCCTCTTGCTTTTGTGAAACATTCGCTTATATCTTTATCTGGAGCAATGATGAACATGGCCTTTTTATTTTGAAAGAGAAAGAAAAATGAATATGGATATCAGGGAATAATTCACTCATCAAAGTTTTAATGAGGGACTGTAGAGCTGAATCAGCCATTAAAACGGCTTGCTGTTCTGGCAGGTATCTAGAGTTTGGTTCCTGGAGCCAGTGTTGGACAGCAGCTCATAACCCTCCAGGGGATCTCTCTGGCCCTCTTCTGGCCTTCATAGATACACACACAATGACGATGAGAGACAAATTGTGTATGGTTCCAATTCTCAAGGAATTTTGCTGCTATAAGAAGATACACAGCCTAGTCTGTTTCAGGGACCCCTGGCATTGGGACAAGGATTTATCCCTAGTGCTCCAGCTGGCTTTTTGAAGCCCATTCCATTTGGTGGGATTCCTTGCTCAGCTTTGAATTGGGGGTGGGGGATGGCTAGGTCCTGCCTCAATTAAAGGTGTCAGGCTTTGTTGACTCCCCATGGGAGATCTTACCCTTTCTGAGGAGTGGATTGGGGGAAGTGGGGGAGGGAGAAGAGAGAAGGTAGGGGGAACTGTGGTTGGTATGTAAAATAAATATAAAAATAAAGTATGAAAAAGAAAAGGCACGAAATGAACATTTTGGTACATAATGACAATAAAAGTTATCTGAATCATTCAGGATGGAGGATTGTTGTCCTATAGGAACAAAGCTCAATCTTTAAAATGGTAATTAAATTCTAAGAACATAATTTGGATGAACTAACTACATATAAGAAGTATATATTATATGTACAGTTAAAAAGTGTTTACTGTTAATCTGAAATTAAAATCTAACTAAATGTCTTATATTTTCTAAACTTGTCAATTTTATATGTGGATAATGGAATGTATTTCTACATTGTGGGAAACATCAAGTGTAAGAAATACTCTGTGTGTGTGTTTTGCTTCTTAATTTGTTGATTTTTTTTCCTGTTTGTTTTCCAAAAAGAAAGAAAGAAAGAATGGGGGATGTTGTATGAGTGAAGAGGTGGAAAGGATCTGGGAGGTGATGTGAGAGGAGAAAATCACGATTAGAATATATTGTGTCTAAAATAGTTTCAATAAATAATGCAAGAAAAAAGACATACATTGTGAGATAGTACTGGGTATTTATCAGATCATGAAAATGTAGTTTTGCCCAATGAGACTCTTATACTCACTTCTAACATGTTCTTAGTAGAGCAGTAGCTTAAGTAGATTTTTTTTTAACAACCCAGGGTAAATTCACTAAAATGGGTAAAAGGGAGACAGAGAAAATATTAAAATTGTCTAAGGTTGGATGAATCTAGCAGAGCTAATGGTAGTAGAAAATGACTGGTAGGAATAAAAAAAAGGGGTAGAAGAAACTTTTAGAAGCAAAATCTAGAAGTTTTAGTGACTAAATAATTGGTGTAATTAAAAAGAAGTGGTTTAGGATTATCCTAACAAGCTTATTCTTATGACTAGTTGGAGGTGACTGTTGTTTATTTGTTATGGTGTTATATTTGGACATGTTAAATTGCTACTGGTTTTTATTTTGATATTGAAAATTTGTTTCTCTATAAATATGTAATAAATTCTCTTGAGTTTCATTTTTCTCAGTGACAAAATGGAAATACCTAATTCTTGAATTTTCTTTGAAAAAATATATTAAGTAATAAATAAACCGTTTAGTTCTCATGGGCCAGCCATCTGGAAATTGCCAGTTTATGTTGACAATATATTCTGGGACTCATTAGGATAATGTTAAAATTATAAAATCTAGAAAGCCAATAACACTTAAACTGGAGTTGGAAGAATTAAAATCATTCTAAAGGGAAACTGTCCGTCAAGATTCTTCTAATATTGACACATCAATACAGTAAAAACAAGATTTTGTAAGATTAATGTACTGTTCTGGTCAAAGACCCAGTGATAAATTTCTAGCTTACCTTATTTGTTGAATTATTTCATATTTAATACACTTGAATATAATGTAAGGGCCTATAACTAAGAGGCCAAAATGCAGGGAAAAAAGCTAAGAAATAGTATCTATTTAAAAATTCACATGCCACTTTCATCACAGAGCATAGCCTATGTAAACACTAAGATGACTGATGTGCACTTGTGTGAACATCTGTAAAAGGGACTTATTTCATTGTAACTTAAAATTTCTATTCTCTAATATTGATTGTAGCTTTAGATAGAAATGAGTTTTTCTAGATAAATATCAAAGAATGGAATGATGTGGGTGAGAAGTTGGACTTCAGATGAACAAATTAACTTGGAAAGATAGACATTTATATAATAAAACAGAGTCATGACTTATGAAGTCCTCACCTATGTACATTCATAAACCATTGTGGGTGGATGGAACTAAACAATTTGTTACTTAATAAATATCTTAAAGAAAACTCATGAACAGATATATGGGTTTTTCCATTTCTTTTTCACTGAGAAAATTGAAAATCAGAGAATGTATTTTATATTTACTGAGAAACAGTAATTTCAAAAGCATTCTTAAAGGATAATATGCTATGTATTACAAAATATCACACATACTAAGAATGTAACAATATGTATGAATATGTGCCATCATATATGTAAAGATAGTTATATACAAAATTAGGGATATATGTGCAATTATACATACAAGAAATGCAGATTCTGATACATAGCTTAATTACATTTTATCATTGTCAAAATAACTATTGCTGATTTTATTGCTTAGTTTTTGATTCATATAATTTGTCAGAGGATTAGCAGAGCATAAATCATTCCTTTTCTGAACAACTATGCACTTAAGTACCCAACATTTTGTTTTGCCATATGTCAATTTATCTTCCTAGATTTGAGACGTAGAATGCAGAGTTGAAAACTGTTTCAAGGATAAGCTAACCTTGTCTATGTAAGAATTCCTCCAATAGTCCTGAAATCTACTTTTTGGTGTCTGCCAAAATCTCTGTAGCAAATATCAGGACAAAGAACATTTATTTATTCTGTTGCTGGCGAGATAGAATATGTCTATACTGAACCAAAGTTTGTATAGTATTTTGCTTGTTCCAGTATTTTATTTTAAAAATATTTTTGTTACTTTTATTTTTTAAATATATTCCTGAAATTTTCCTACATATATCTTAATCACAATATAGCTTTATCTTATCCTCCCCTCACTGCCTCCTTTAACTTCCCCCTCTGACCCACCACCATCACCTCTCCTTTCATGATTTTTTCATTTGTAATTGTTTCTTTAAAAAAAAAAACCTACTGAACCCAAGTAGTGCTGCTGATATGTTCATGGCATGAAGCCATCCACTGGGATATAGGCAACTTTCCAGTAGCGACATTCATAAAGAAAAGTGCCTCCTTCCTCCAGCAACCATCAATTGCTAATAGGATTGAGGCCTCTGGAAGGTCTCCTCCAATACTAGATCTGTAACTGGCTAGGTCTTATACAGATAACCACTACTGCTTATCAGTCTGTACATACAGCAGCTATGCTGTGTGGTGTCCAGAATCTGACTCTTACGTTTTTACCATCTCCATTTTTGAGATATTTCCTAACCCTTTTGGAGGGCGGGATGGGGTGAAGGGCATATTGGTATCCATATTCATTCTGTCTTTGACTGAGCACTGACCGTTACCTGTTCTCAACACTTTGCACAGAAATGTGTCTCTTAATTTATCACTACCCAATGCAATAAGAAGCATCTCTGACAAAGTTGGGAGTGGCACAAATCTGTGGATAGAAACGTAAATATCTAGAACAGTATTTTTCAACCTTTCTAACACTGATCCTTTCATAAAGTTCCTTATGTTATGGTGATACCCAACCATAAAATTATGTTGTTGCTACTTTATAATTAATTTTGCTACTGTTATGAATTGTAATCTAAGTATCTAATATTCAGGATATCTGAAATATGACCCCTGTGAAAAGGTCCTTTCACCCACAAAAGAGTCTTGATCCACACATTGAGAACCACTAACCAAGAAGGCAGTTTGATAATGTGACCATTTAGAAAAACATCAATAGTTCCTTCTCTAGGACCAATGACTTCCCTGGCCATGAATTTTGCCCATGTTTACAGTATCAGGCATAAATTTTCTCCTGATTGAAGATAGTAGTTGATTATCTGCATAAACACTCTGGCCTCTATTGGACTAGTAGCCATGTCTTGCCTGGTTGGCTAGTACTGTAACATTCAGGATCCAGTGCTGTGTAAGCCCACTGATGCCTTTTCTCCCTCAGCATCTTGCATAGCACCCTCCAGCACTATGAAAACTAGCTAGCAGGGAAAGAATTTTTCTAGCCAGTTCAAGACTGACATCTTTATGTCCTGTAACCAATGGCTGTGATGTCTTCAGCAATAATGTCTAACCATCAAGTTACAATGAACAAACAAGAGGAATGACAATATCCTCTATTGTTTTAGTTTCCCCGGAACCTCTCTGATCAATAACTCATAGGATGGCAACTTGTGCTTACCGCTGAGATTTTTATTTGACAGCATGTGTCTTCTGAGAACAGAACCAAACATTTTGCTTTTCAAAGACCATTTTGAGATAATTCCTTTATTTTTACCAAGCATTCCTCTTCATGAAATTCCTTCAGTTTTTCTTTGCAAGATTTGGGTGGAAGTTTTTAAATATCTTCACATACGTGTTCATTGATATGATTCTTTCAAGATGCAAGATGTAGTGCTGGTTTTCTCCTTTGTGTGTGTGTGTGTGTGTGTGTGTGTGTGTGTGTGTGTGTGTGTGTGTGGTTGCTCAGGCACACTGTTTATTGCCCCTCTTGTTCTTCTAGTTCTTTTGTTTATTTCTTCATTTTCATTTTATATACCAACTCCAGTCCATGCTCCCTCCCCTTCTCCTGCCCCACCTACCTCCCCTCACATCACCCCACCTCACCCTTCATCTTCTCCTTAGAAGGGACAAGCCCTCCCTTGAGGAGTCAACAAAGTCTTGTATACCAAGTTGAGGCAGGACCAGGCCCCTCCCCGCTGCATCAAAGCTGAGAAAGGTATCCCACCATAGGGAATAGACTCCAAAAAGCCAGTTCATGCTCCTGGTATAAGTCTTGGTCCTACTACCAGGGCCCCTACAAACAGATCAAGCCACACAACTGTCATCCACATTGGAAGGCCTAATTAGGTCCCATGCAGGCTCCCCAGCTCTCAGTCCAGAGTAGTTTGGCTTAACAAATAGTTAAGGCAGAAGTGCTCATGTATAACTATGTCACTAAAATCACTAAAACGTATTGCTTCTACTTATTCTGAATATTATTTACTCTAGGGAATGGTTGGTGTCATGTTTTAAAGCCATGTAATCAACCCTAAAGATAACTCTATGTAGTGAGGCAGTAAAGCTATATGCCACATCCATCAAAGAACTTTCTTATACCAAGAACCATATGAAAAAGTCACCTTGAAAATGGATTTTTGGTGCTCCTGTCAAATGACCTATGGGTTGTGGCATCTTGATTGCAGCCTTAGAAACAATATGGGGTGTGATGACTCACACCCATCATAGTCACAGAACTTGGGAAGCTGAGGCAAGAGGATTGCCACAAGATTCAGATCAACCTGGGTTACATAGCAAGTTCAACGTCAGCGTGAGTTACACAGTCTCACCAAAAAATGGACACTGAATCAAAACCAATCTGATAAACTTCTCTTAATTTAATGTCCAATGGAAACTCTGAGAAGAAAAATGTATATTATTATGATTTCCTTAAATTTTGAAGTTTACTTTTTCATAACAACTGATATGGTTTCTAGATGTTTTCACATACTGACCTCTTCTGGACACATTATAGTTTATTAATCAGCTTGACATAATACGTAATGCAATCATTAATCAAATTCAAGCTGATTATGGCCACTCTACTCATTGTAAGATACACTGACTAATGGAGTGTGGTGAAATTAACCACTTTTTAAAAAAAAATCTTACCTTAAAAACATGATAGTCTGAATTTATTACGAAACTCTTGGATATTAAAAACACGTGGATCCATGTGGCTTGACCAACTTGGTGAGCTCCATGTCCCCATGAGAAAACTTCTGTAAAAAAAATTCACCATGGAGTTCTCTGGAAGAATTACATATAAGATTGATTTCTGGCCTTCATACACATGTGCACATATACTCCCACATAAATTTGTAGTGGTACACACATAGACACACACACATGTGTCTGTACAATGGCATATCTAAATGAAATCAGGTGCTCATGGAAACAAAAAAGAAGGTACTGGATCCTCTGAAACTGAGTTGAAGGTATTGTAAACCATACAACATGGGTTCTGGGCCTCAAACTCAGATCCTCTGCAAGAGTAGTGCATGCTTCAACACTCGGGTGTATTTCTCAAACTGCACTATTTTAAAAAGTAAAAATATATTCAATTGTGAACTGAATCCTCATTTACATTAAAATTGGTGCCCAACTTCTTCCTCTATGTTTAAGCTTTCAGCAAATATAAATGTTTATATCTATGATGATAGTGAGATACTGAATAGGTAGAAAACATAGAAACTCCTTGCACTGAACTTTTCTAATCATATCAAACCATGACATCTCTGCTTCTTGGTAATCACTGATCCTTCCGCTGATAAGGACTGACATGTTAACTAACTAAAAGAGGTCATTTCTATGCATAAACATCAACTTTATATTAACTCTAGAATATGAATGTTCACAGAAATCAAATCAACCAAGAAATCAAGGAATAAAGAAAACACTTCAAACTAGTAGGAAAGGTTCAACCTGTCTTTACTTCTCCATCATTGTTATCTTCATCTCCCTCGGTCCACCTTGCTGGCCTCAACGTTGTTTAGAAGATTGCAGCTTACATTATCCGTATGGAGGTCTGCTTTCTCATTCTGAAGGTGCTGCTGGAGCTCCTTCTGCTCCTTTAGCCAACAGCCTCTGAGATACCAGCCCACGGGGGCGTGGTCTCTTTTTCTTTAAAAAGCAGCAGCAGCCCTCTGCTCTCTCTCTTGCTCCAGCGACTAGACTCCTTTCCTGGCTGTCATGTAGGATGGTGTTCTGTAAGTTTTTTCCCCTCAAATAAATAACCCTTAGAATCCAAACTAATGTGGGATTGTTTTGTGCTTTATGAAGGGAATAGGAGAGATCTAATACTCAAAGCATCATTTTTAATTAATTTTGTCTCAATTTTCATTAATTTTAATTATTTTGTTTTGATTTTCACCATGTATATTCATTGTCCCTGGTAATATGTTATATAATGATGTTTTCAAATAAGGCTGTATTACACTTGGAGCATTTTACTTTCATCCTCATGCTACCCTCAGCTTCTGTCCCTATTTCTCCAATTAGTGTTATTTGTTCCCCCCGACTTTCACTTTCAGGTCACTTAAACATACAGGATTTTCTCTAGCTGTAAAAAAATCTAGGAACCATAGTGAGTCAATTCACAACAAAATAAAATTAAGCATGATATCTGCCCTTCTAAGAGTGGTTTATTTTACTTAATATTATTATCTCCATTTATACCATCTTGAATATGATGCAATTTCATTGTTTGCGGCTGAAAAAAAACCTTTATCCATTCCTTAAGTGCTGTTTTTACCTATCGTGACTAGTGCTGGCAATAAGAACTGATGTCAAAACATATATGATATATAACTTTGAGTCCTTTGATTAAATACCAAAATGTAAATACTACAAAAGTGTCACATGGTAGATCAATTTTCAATTTTGAGTATCTCCCATACTGATTTCCATAGTGGCTGGACTAGTCTTTCAAATTTTTAATATATATATATATATATGTGTGTGTGTGTGTGTGTGTGTGTGTGTGTGTGTGTGTTTTGCCTACATGGATGTTCCTTTACCCCATGTGTGTGTAGTGTCCATGGAGACAGACCATACAAGTGTGCCAGATCCCTAATCTTTAAACTGGAGTCACAAATCACTTCAGTGAACTACCATGAGGGTGCTTGGAATCAAACCTAAGTATACAAGTGTTTTTAACCACTATTCATCTCTCCATCCCCTAGGCTACTCTTTGGCAGTTTTAGAAAAGACTTATGCAAAGTCTTTTGTTTTGCCTAGTTCACATTTCTGAAGTCTGGACAAGTGACTATGTGGAGGTCACTCCTTAAATGATGTTGGGTACCTCATAGAAAATGCCAGTAGTTAGAAGGGATGAAGGACACCATGAGAACACTGCCCACAGAATCAAATAACCAGAGCTCATAGAGGATCACAAAGACTGAACTGACAATCAGGAAGCATGTATAGGTTGACTTAGGTTCTCTGCATTTATATTATGGCTGTTAGCTTGGTGTTTTGTGAGACTCCTATCCGTGGGAGCAGGAACTGTCTCTGACTCTGTTGCCTGCTCTTGGGACTCTCTTCTTCCTATTGTGTTACCTTGTCCAGCCTCAATATTAGGGTGGTTGCCTTTTATTAGTACATCTTGTTTTGCCCTGTCTGGCTATCATTTATTGATGCCCTGCTCCTTTCTGAAGAGTAAATGGTGGAGTAGATCTGGGGGAGAGGGGATGTGTGGGAATTGAGAAGGAGCGGAGGAAGGAAAACTGTGCTGGGGATGTATTGTATGAGACAAGAATCTATTTTTTATAAAAGGGAAAAACAGAAATAGAAAAGATGTTCTTTATGGTGAGACTTAGTTACTGCTTTGTGCTATTTGCTGTGGCCCTGATTAATCATTTATATTTTATTAATAGAATTTAAATTAAAACATATCTCTTTATTTACTGTGGGGGGAGGAGTGTAGTTCAAAGAACATGGGTGAGAGATTCTCACAAGGCCCCACCCCTAGATCAACAACCACAGGCAATTAATATCCATTGAGAGGGAAAATCAGTCTTCTTCAGAAGATAAACTCCCTAATCTGTGATCTAATTTCAGCCAGTCAGTCCAAAGCACATACATATGTGAATAACACTAAATGGATTCATAGATGATAATAATAATTAAAGAATAAAGTTCATAAATTTGAGAGGGAGTATGTGAGGCACTGGGAGGAAGAGGAAGGAGGGGACATAATGAGAAAATGATGTAAATACAATAGTCACATAAGAAATTCTCAGGAAAATATTAAATGAATGCCAATCACCTGTCTTGCCATTCTGTCTGCTTTTTCCCTCTTGTATTTAAGGCTGTAGTAAAATTATTTATTAAATTGTTAAATTACTTCTATAATAAATTACCATACATTTAAAAACTTAAAGATCACAGGAATTTATTGTCTTTCAGTTCTGAAACTCATAAATGTAAAACAGGCTTTTTCTCAGATGAAGGTGTCAGCAGGGCTGTGCTCCTCTTAGAGATTCCAAAGAAAAATATTTGTCCTTGACACTGCCAGGTTTTAGTGCCATTAGCTCCCCTTGTCTAGTGGCCCTCCATCTTCCATTACTATCACTACAAGCATCCCTTCCCTCAGGTTAGCGCTCTCTCTGGAAATTATTCTTCTCCTGTCACCTTTTATAAGATTGAATGCATTAAAATCAGGTCGATTTTTCAGAAGAGTATTCCAATTTCAAGGCACATGTTTAAGGCACATCTGAAAATTATCTTTGGCCATGAAAATTAACATGTTTGTAGGTGCTGAGAATTATGATGTGAACATACTTGAGGGGGCATTAGTTAATCTATCATGATGGTTTTACTTTTCACTGAAATCCAGACATTTCCATTTAAAAGCAACTCCTTGATTTAGCAGTTTACTAATCAATTCAATTGTTTTTTAGATTATCAAGGATATCTGTTAATTTAATTTCAGTATATTGAATTAAAGAGGACGAAATAACTGCAGTTAAGTCAATCTGCCAGCTGTACAAAGTCTGAATATGTATAGATTGACTTCTCTAGATGTGTCTTTACAAAGCAATGTGTGGTGAAATTTTGTTTGTGCTGTAACAAATAAAACTTATCTGAAGATCAGAATGATGAGCTAAGTCATTAGTTAGCCATAGAGGCCAGGCAGAGGTGGCACGCACCTTTAATCCCAGCACTCAGAGGCAGAGGCAAACAGACCTCTGTGAGTTCAAGACAAATCTGGGCTACACGAAATTGATCCAGTCTAAAAGAGAAACAGAAATAAGTGGTGGTGGCTCACACCTTTAATCCAAACACTAGGGACGTGGAGACAGGAAGGGATATGGCTGTGTGGAGAGAGAAATATAAAGCGTGAAGACAGGAGCTCAAGGCATTCAGTCTGAAGACTTGTAGGGACAGGATATCCTATTCGTTCTGAGGATTTTTATACAAGTAAGAACTAGTGGCTGACTGCTCTGCCTCTCTGACCTTTCAGCATTTATCCCGATTCCTGACTTTGGATTTTTCTTACTTAGACCAGTTGTACCTAGGTACCCTGGAAGAAAAGCCAGTGTTCTTAACCGTTGAGTCATTTCTCCAGTCCCATTAATTAAATTTGTGCTAGAGGCATAATTCTTCCTTATGGTCATTCACATTTCCTGCTATTTGGAGCCAATATTGTGATATTTTGCAAGTTTAATATATACAGATTAATTTTTGTATGATTGTTCACAAAATATTGCTTTGGTGCTTATAATACTGATTTGCACTTTTAAATATTAAAAGCACAATGATGATTTGTGTTCTAAATAGAACAAACCCATACTTATGTATTCAATCAACTTCTATTGCTAAATATTCTCAAGAAACAGAAGAAAATAGAAACAATCTAATCTGAAAACAGCCTGTTCTTTTGTAATTATTTGAAAATTTCATGCATATTTAATGGATTTTGGTCATTTTCAGCCCCATGAGCCTTCTTTCTCATCTCTCCCTCTCTTGATAAAACTCTTCTTCCAAAGAATCTTTCTCCTACTTTGACATTAAATTATCATTTCTCATACATAGCATCCTTACTGCAGTTTCCCTCACTCTTCTCTTTCCAATCTTCCATCCTTCTTCTCCCCCAGATCCACTCCTTCACTGTTTTCCTTCAGAAAAGAGCAAGCCTTCCAGGGATATCAACCAAACACAGCATATCAAGTAACAACAAGACTAGGCACAATCTCTCATATCAAGGATGGACAAGGCAAGCCAATAGGAGGAAAACCATCTTAAAACTGAAAAAAATGTAGAGCTCATCATGTAGCTAGTGGGGTCTACAACTGGGTAGGTCTCTTCTTCACCAGCATGTAGGATACAAAAGGCATCAATGTGTATATCTACATGTATATGAAATATACATTCTCACTTAAAATGGGAAAGCACATTGAAATAGGAGGATTTTTCTATTCCTTATCATGCTGGGGCTCAAAACTGGGTAATTGTTGAACTAAAATGGATTTTTAATAAATAAAAAGAAATATAATTTCTGAGGAGTTCAATGTCAATATTCCATTGGAATCTGTGGCAATTATTAAATTAATAATATTTAAAAAGTGTGAAAATTCTATTATAACTTCTGGACTAACCAATGACAACAAGAGCTGGAGTATTTACCCCTTCAGTCTGAAACTAGTACACGTGGAAATTATTAGCAGTATCTACTTGGTTTCTGGAATCTTCCCCTTTAACAAACATGTCTTCAAACTATTCATCAAATACATTGGCTGAGTGGTGCTAAGGAAAGAGATTAAAGTAGGAAGGCCCCTCTAGGACATTCTTAGAAGGTAGGCTTTCAATATTTGAACACATCCTAAGACTGCTTTGGGGTTTTCTAAATTGCCTGCAGACATCACTTCTTTTTCTGCCTCTCTTAGTTCATGCACACTGCTTTGATGAGCAGGGACTGCTTTAACATGGCAGAGTTCCTGAGAATCTCCCCTTAAGCTTCCATTTTATTCTGTGTCACTAGGTCCAAAGGAGAGAAATCTTTCTTAGAGGCTGCGAACTCGGCTGATGTTTCCGTATCTTTTGTTGCCGCTGGAGTCTGTAGCAGCTGAGGATTTGCCTTACCTCAAACTTCCCCCTATATGCGGCATTGCATTAATTTTTAATTAAGCAGTATGTATTGATATTTCATTGTTCCCGTGTTTTTCTTTGTTTCCGTTTATCACTCTAAGCTGTGAGCAGAGAGGGTTGAGAGCTGACTTTGAAATGTGTCAGCCGTGTAGAGCCCAGATACTAAAGAGGTTTCCGTAGCAACGGGAGATGTGTGGGAAAGCCTTGTGCACACTATAGCTTAGGAAACAGGATTTATTTTGTTCAGGCACAAAGCTTCTCCTCAGACCTGGAAATATTTCATAAGTACAGGGATACTAGGTTTCTGTTAGTTTCAGTTACTGAATGTGCTAAACCTTCTTTTCTATGCAAACTCTGCATTATGCGTAAGTAAATTAAATACTGGCATTTAACACATACTGTTTCAAAACCGGTTGGAAAAATCAACATATGAAGCTATTAAAATAAGGAGTCAAGTTTTATCACTGCAAATATCCAAGGAGTTTCATGCTTTTATCATAAATACAATCACTGAATTAGTGGATGCATTCTGGAATTTTCTGCTCCCATCCTTACCTATAAAATGTCTTCAATATATAGAAAATATTTGCTTCCTACAAGGTTTTGAGAAAGGACTTAATCTTTACTTAGCAATAAGCACACCTAAAATAAACCCCATTGCCTACAATATGGCCACAGTGCTAACCTAGGAACTTCATCTTGGAGACAACCAATCTTTATGCCATCTGTGTTCAGTTCAGTTAACTTAATTGTTTTAAATGGAACTTAGTAAACTAAAACTTCTAATCTGCTTTTTTGACTCCTGGAATCTCAGTTAGGTGGATTATGACACAGACATTGGACAGATGTACTTCCACACCTACTGTGATCAATCAACCCCAAGGACATACTGAACCACTATTCCTCAGTAACAGAAGTCCACGGAATCTAAAGACAGTTACAATAAGGCTATGAATTTAGTTGTAAAAAAATTTGCAATGCAAAAACTTTGATAAATTACTCAGACAAGCATGGCAATTTGCTAGGTCAAAACTGTACTTCCTTAATGTTGAGCTTTGTGATTATACCCTGGCTTATTATATTTCTATTATCATTCTGCCAAAAGAATTAATAAGCTTTATCCCTGCTACACAATCATTTTGTTAATGTCTAAAGAGACTTCATATTTCAACTAGAACCTACCTCAAATTTGTAATCGGGACACTGAAACTGTAACTCTTATTTTCAAGAATGCATTTTAACTGATGCATTCTATTGTGGCTTCAGGTGTCACTTGTTTCCAGTTTGAAGCCTTGATTTGAGTGTCAGGACTAATAGCTGGTGCTGGTTACTGGATGCATCTTTCTAAACTGTGGGCACTTTCCCCAAATGCAATTTTGTCCACAAGTGAACTCCCTTTTCTACAGCTACTATTCACATCACAGTCACTTCACTTCAAAATAACTTTGTTCCTGATAATAACACTTTTATTCTCTTAGGATAGTCATCCGTAAAACTTGGGGTCATGCCTAGAAATCTCTATTTGGGTAGTATCTCTCACTTTAGTTTATCAGAGACTATTTCATTTTAATAAGACAGATTTCTTTCAAAGTCTTCCTTCTTTCTCTGTCTATTCCCACGTATTTACTTTTTGTCCTTTATTACTGAAGAGGCTCCTTGTCAAGCTCTCAGGTTCCCCATTCCTCCTAACCTAATATAACCTCTTGTGTCTTTCTTTTTCATAGATGACACCAAACACTTGTAAGAAGTAATATTAAACATGAACCATATATAGCTCATGGCTTTAAAGGGTATGGTGGAGTAGCTCCCATTAGGGCATTCAGCAAGCAAAGAGATAGGACTCATCTGGGCATATCCTACCATTTTCTCTCTTTAGCCCATTTATTCCATACAAGTTCCTAGCCTGTAGGATGGTAATAAACACATTCAAGGGCAGGCTTTCCCTCTTAGTTAATCCTCTGTGGAAAAGTTTTCCTAGATATTCTTAGAAGTATACTTTATAAATCTCTTGGGAATCTCTCATTCTAATCAAGTTGCCAATCAAGATTACCATTGTACTGCCTATACTTTTTCATCTCTGTTGTATACTACAGCATTTATCATTCGTGTCTCTTAAGGGTAAATTGCACAGTTTTGCACTAATCCCTGTTGGTGTGTATACAATCCACAAAGGCCCAGGTAAATAGTAACTTAAACCACTCTAAATTTCTTACATCCATTAGAGAATAATATGCACTAAAAATTAAGGAGCTATGAATAGAATAAAAAGAGGAATGCAATGGGAAACCAAAAGGTAGAAATTAATTAGAAAAAAACAGGTACTTATGTATTCACAGAGGTTTGGAAGCATGAATTTAGCTTTTAGCCTTAATATCAAAATGTGGTTTGCAGTAGAGCTGATGACTTGGCTATAGCATTGAATTTTGAGATGTTTTTGGAGATCATTTCAAGGAAAAATGGAAGCTGCTCCAAAGGGGGAAAATATCTAATCTCTTACAAAGACTGCCACCAAAGGCATTTTAGGCTCCTAGCTCTCTCATTTTCTACTTTTCTGAATTTTACAGAAGGTTAAAAAAAGCAAGCCTTATGTTTATGCATTGGTCTGAATGTTTGTGTTCTCTTAGATTCATGTGTTGATGTCCAATGCTCAATTGCATAGCTGTACCATCTGCTGCGGATTGAACAACTTTCTCCGAAATTCACGTTCTGAAGTCTCAACCCAAAGTGATGATATTAGGAAATGGGTCGTTAGGGTAGGTGATTATGTGATGAGGGGAAGATCAATAATTAATGGGCCTAGTACCTTTATGCACGTGACCCAAAAGATCTCATTGACCTTTCATGTCGTGTAAGGATGCATAGACGGTTTTATTTGGTAGTCATTTCTTCTCCTCCTTATCACGAAGCAGGATCAGTTAACAACCAAATCTTGTTCAATCTACTTCATCAAACTTCTTTTTAATTCATAGAATTTCTCTCTCTGTCTGCTTACACTACACTAATCATGACATTCTCATGTCCTACTGTATTATTTTGATATTTCCATTTCCTGCATTTTTCATATTTTAGAGTTATATATCTAAAATACTTATAATTGCCATACTAAAGCATCAACAATTTGCCATTAGAGAAAAGAAGTAAATAATTTGTATTTTTAAGGATCTTGAATGGAGATGGAGAACAAAGATTGTGTATAATTAGCTATGTGTTTTAAATATGAACACAGTATCTGATTGTAAGTAACTAAAGCAAAATAAAATTATTGACAAAACATCGGATAGTTTATAAAGCAGTAAGATGTCTAGAAAAATAAGTTCAGAAGATGATAAAATACTAAAGTTAGCTAAGTCACAAGAAATGTATCCCCCTTAATTCTTCTGGGACAGTTAATAATGGTATCACCGACTCTGGCCACATAACTATCAAATCGAGAAATAATCACTGTCTATTTTTCTTTACATTACTCCCTCATAACTTAAATACCAAGGTACTGGGCATGTATTTTAGTGATAGATGGTTTTCTTAGAATGTTTGAAATCCACTTTTCCATTCACAGTATCACAAAATTTAAAATACCTGAGCAGTTCATTTAAGTAGTTATGTCTAGAATGAATCCTTGAGAGAGTGCCTAGATACTTCATGATTTGTAACATAGCCTTAGCATGACTAAAACAGAGTAGAAGAGTTTAGAAGTTAGGTGTCCTCTCAAAAGACAAAATAGTATAAAAATATAGCATGCTTATATTTCTTTAATTTCAAAATGGAAGAACCAGCTTTACTTCTTATTACAGTTTTTTTTTTTATATTTGGAACAGTAATATGTCCAGTTGAAGAGAGAGAAGAGGGATTATATGAGCAATGAGGGTCAAGATCATGATGGGGAAATTCAAAAAGAAAGCTGACCTGAGCTTGTGGGGGCTCACGGACTCTAGACCAGCAACTAGGGAGTCTGTATGGGACCGAGCTAGACCCTCTGCAAGTGGGTGACAGTTGTGTAGCTAGGTCTATTTGTCAGACCTCTGGCAGTGGGAACCAGACTTGTCCCTGGTACATGAGCTGGCCTTTTGGAACCCATTCCCTGCGAGTGGATTCCTTGCTTAGTCTTTATGTAGGAGGGGAGGGGAGGAGCTTGGTCTTGCCTCAACTTGATATACCAAGCTTTGTTGACTCCCGTGGGAGGCCTTACTTTTACTGAATGGAGATGGAGGAGGAATGGACAGGGGGTAAGAAAGAAGGTTGGGAGGTTGGTGGAAGTAGTGGGAGGAGAATAGGGAGAGGAAACTGTGGTTTGTATGTAAAATAAAAAATAATAATAAACCAGCAAAAAAGAGTAATGTTGAGACAAATTGAAATTGATGCATTCATATGTCTGAACTGAAACATGATTGTTAACACTAAATGAAGGATAAATAATAAAATCAGAGTCCCACATCACTTCTTGGTTAATATTTAGTAGCAATAAATGTGGGTCAGGGCAGTTATTTTAAGAAACTGTTAATGTTTTTCTATTTCCATGGCATTGAGATGTTAAGGAGTGTAAGAAAGATATGGTCAGTTTATGGATGCTAAGCACAATAGTGCAAATATTTTTCAGTAATTAACTACAAAATTATTCTGAAGGAATGAAAGGCAACTTAATGAAGAAGGTAAAATTTTGAATGCAGTCTACTTTAAAGGATGATGAGGATGTGAATGAACTTGAATGTGAGGATGGACACACCTGCTGCAAGGTACAGCATGAGGACAGTACACTGGATATAGAAACAGGGAAACATCAAGAACAATTTGGATCAACTTTTAGGGTCAGAAAAGGGAAGGAGCATGCTTTGACCTTTAAAGACAGAGCCGGTTTAAGAGGTCAATTTTATTCTGGAGTCTATAGAGATCCATCTTAAAAGATGTGTGTGTGTGTGTGTGTGTGTGTGTGTGTGTGTGTGTGTGGAGTCAGAAGATTAACACTATGATTTGGGAAGATTAATCTTGCCCTATGGTCAGTTTCAAACATTCCATGTACACAAATTCTATGTGATGTCATAGGAGGTGTGTAATTTATACAATGGAAATCCATTCCCTCTTGTCCTTGTCTCAGTAAGAGTAAATTGCTGCTTAAAGCAAACAGGTCAATATCCCTCTACTTACAGAACATTCCTACTCAATTGTCACTAAGAAGTATTGAAAAATTGTCAGAAGTGTTGTGAGGAACTGGACTATTGGTATAAATAAACCACAAGCATACAATATAGAGCTAAACACTTGAATCAAATGTCAATACCTAAGCTCTTTCAGGCTCTGTTTATGACATAATATCAGCATGCAGGGTTGATTAGGATGAGTTAACTACAATTATTCCATGGTGAAGGAAATAAACAGAAGACCACCTCAGATATTTATTGAGCATTCATCCATGCTACCCATTATCTTAGGCAATTTCTCTGTGTGTTAATACTGAACTTTTTTTAGCTGTGATTTGTAAACAAAATTTTTCCTCTCCCACTTTACCCCAAATCCCACCCTCCGTTTTGGAAGCAATACAAAACATCTATATTTGGAGCTTTTGTCTCCTTTGGAACAGGAATAATTAGTCTTTTTCATTAAAAAGTATCTCTACTATCAACTATTATGGAAAAAGAGTGGATTTTAATAAAAAAAAACTATGGTTGTGCAAGTAATTAGATGCCAAAATCACAAGAGGAATGACCTCAGTATGTTTAGTAATAGTACCTCATTAGTGGCCATTGAGAATGATCTACAAATGTATCTTCATTGTCTCCAGTGTTCCCACTTTTTTTGGCTGAATATTAATGTCGTCTCAGTATGCTGTTGCCATCAGACCTGTCATGACATATATTAACCGGCCACGGATGGTATTAAACTCTAGAATAATTATGCTTCATGGGTCAGACTATTTCAATTATTTAAAAATTTTATGAATTTGAGTGTCACAGTAAAACTCAGACTAGTGTTTTAAATTTTACACATAATACCAAACAACTCAATAGAATTATATATGTTTAACTTGAATAAAAGGTTTCCAGTATTTGAGCAATTGTCTTAGAAGATTGTGTTAAACAGATCTTATAAAACACTTAATATTTAGTTGGCTACTATAACTTAACAGACATCACGACCCAGTGTTGCAATTCTAAAATGGTTGCCCAATGGCATATGGCATGGAAACTGCAGACATTTAATCTACTCATCTGAAAAAGTCCCATTACAGTACTCATGAAACCTTTTAACCTTAATAAATAAGTCAACCAAACAGCAAGAGCCTCTTTTTTCTTTAATCACATTAGCTGTTTTTTGTTGGTCCTTTTTTGACGCCACTTCAAAACAGGGCAACCTTGTAAGTAATTCAATCCTGGGGATATTTCTTCTCTTTTGATATGGATACCCTAGGTAGCTAAAGATAGATTTAATATCTATATGATATGCCCATGAGTCTAAAAATTATTTTCAAAGCAAAGTTCGTTTTTTTTTTCTCCAGAAATGCACCTGTTTCACTGTCTACTTGATAGGGTTTTTTTGAATTTTGATTTTAAGAGCATTTCAAACTAAGCTTTTCTGTGTGTAGTCTTACCAGGAGATCTCACGCCTTAGTGAATAGTTTTACATTTACTCTAGTTTGTAGCTTGTAATTCTGGACATCACTACAAACTCACGAGGTTTTCTATATCTGTAGCTAACAATATCTGTTTCACAAAGTCCTACTCAAATATCCAGCTAAATATGATTAGCTTCTCTCTGAATTTCTCCCTTTCTGGAACAATCACAACATCCCCCTCAGCGCCACCATTATTCTACTTTGCCTTGTTTGCACTGTAGGCTTGCAGCATATTGCAAACTCAAAGGCTCAGCTCAACAGTTCTCGTGCCACTGAAGAGAAGCCACAACAGGTGATTGGGATAGTATGTTAATTTCTAGATTTACAGAAGAATGGATACGAATCAGTAAGCAGAGTAATATGAAAGATACATCTTCGTCTGTGGAGTATTCTAGAATTGTGGGTGGTGAGAAAATATCCACATAGTGTAATAGTATGCAGGAGCTGAGAACTTTGTACTTATTTCACAGGGAGAAGTTAGCTTGTTCATGGTCATGATGATCTTAAACCTGCTACTAAGGGTGATACTTAGTATCAATGCAATAAAATGGCACCTGATGTTAGTTTGTTTTCTACCGAGTCTGTATTGGCTCCTGGTTTGATTGACAAGCACAAAACAGGCAACAAAAAGAGGTGTATGAAGACAGACAATAAGGGATAGGAATGCTATTCTTGAAAAAGACATAAATAAATTTGCACTAAACGGTGAAGAAATTTTCACCAGATGCTACCACTTATCCTTTTGCCTAAATCACAAAATCAGTCTCAGCAGCATATAGGTCTAATTTCCAGGGAAACTATAGTGTGCTTCATCTTTTACCAACTTCATATCCATTCTACCCTTTTTCCATCCCATCCCTGTACTGAGCTGGTGTTTTGTTTTTCCCCCACATGCCACTGAGCTGTGCCTCAGTACTACCTTTTACTAGTACTGCAATTTACCAGACTTTAAAAAAAAAAACGTACACTTGTCTCTGCCTTATCCCATCTTCTCCCAGATGTTCTCACTGCCTTCTTCCTCACTTTCTCCAGGTCACAACTCACATAATATTTCATCATGTAGGTCCTTCCTTGACTTCTTCCCCTTCTGATTACCAACCACATTATGAACCCCTTAAAATGTTAGCCACACCAGAATGAATTCTTAATCTTTTATTTGTTTTTCTATGACAGCCACATGATTTTGAAAACAATAATAGTCATTTAAAAAATGTTCAATAAATACTGATTTGTGAAAACTCAACACATATTCTGATGAAACCTTCCTATTAAAATTCCAATGAGAATTCTGGAATGCTATACTTAAAAGCAATAAACTTTATGAAACCCAATACTATTTGTGGTGGATATATGCCAATAAAAATAAATAAATTGAAATGGCAATTCTTCCTAATAATTACTAACAAATGCTAACAACAACCATGCTTGCTTAAGCAATATCAATCTGGCAGAAGAGAATCCAAGAACTATGACAATTTCTGCCAACACCCACTTAGATTCCCCATTACCCCATCCATCTGTTAACTGTTTCTAATCATGTATTTGGCTGGCAGCTTTGTTTTCAGTCCCATCTAAACTTTTTTCTTGCCCAAAGGAAAATGCATAATCTCAATGTGTAGTACATATTTAGCCTTTTCTTTTTCAAGATTTAGTGCTATGTCTTTGCTTAGGTATTCTGACCCTACAGACTCATCTCCTTAATGGTTAACATACGGCCTAACTACCAACCGTGTTCACCATATTGCTGATCCAAATACAAGTTCAGGTATTTAATGGACTGAGATAAGCAATTGTTTCATAATTGGAGTATACAGACATGCTGACTAAGTTGTGTGTGGACGGTACAATTGTAGACACTAGTTTTCAAGCTGCTTGAGTAGCTGTGCCCATGACAAAAAGAAGAATAAGGTTGTTTGCATGGTCAGAAAATTGTAGGGAGGCAAAGCTAAAAACTGAGTTTTTCAGTATTTAAAAATATTAGTATGCCTGATCATATGACAGGGGCATTTGTTCAACTATGTTCATAGCAGCATTATTTGTAATAGCCAGAACCTGGAAACAATCTAGATGTCCTTCAATGGAAGAATGGATGAAGAAAGTGTGGAATATCTACACATTAGAGTACTACGCTGCGGTAAAAAACAATGACTTCTCAAATTTTGCATGCAAATGGATGGAAATAGAAAATACTATCTTCAGTGAGGTAACCCAGACCCAAAAAGATGATGAACATGGGATGTACTCACTCATAATTGGTTTCTAGCCATAAATAAAGGTCAGTGAGTCTATAATTTGATATCCTAAAGAAGCTAAATAAGAAGGTGAACCCAAAGAAAAACATATAGCTATCCACCTGGGTAGGGGAAGTAGACAAGATTGCCAGGCAAAAAATTGGGATCTTAAGGGTGGGGTGGGAGGGGGGTAAGGGGAGATGGGGAGAGAAAAGTGAGAAGGGTAGGATGGGGAGAACTTGGGGCAACGGGATGATTGGGATAAAGGAAGGTTGGATAGGGGAGCTGGAAAGCACATATCTTAATTAAGGGAGCCATCTTAGGGTTTGGAAGAGACTTGGACCTAGAGGGGCTTCCAGGTGCCCAAGGCAAGGTCCCCAGTTAGTTCCTGGGGCAGCTGAAGATAGGGAACCTGAAATGATCCTATCCTATAGCCATACTGATGAATATTTTGCATATCACCATAGAACCTTCATCTGGTGATGGATGGAGATAGAGACAGAGATCCACACTGGAGCACTGGACTGAGCTCCCAAAGTCCCAATGAGGAACAGAAGGAGGGAGAAGATGAGCAAGGAAGTCAGGACCACGAGGGGTGCACCAACCCACGGAGACAGTGGGGCTGGTCTATTGGTAGCTCACCAATGCCAGCTGGACAGTGACTGAAAAAGCATGGGATAAAACCGGACTCTCTGAATATGGCGAACAATGAGGGCTGATGAGAAGCCAAGGACAATGGCACTGGGTCTTGATCCTACTACATGTTCTGACTTTGTGGGAGCCTAGCCAGTTTGGATGTTCACCTTCCTAGACCAGGACGGAGGAGGGAGGACTTTGGACTTTCCACAGGGCAGGGAACCCTGACTGCTCTGTGGACTGGAGAGGGAGGGGGAGAGGAGTGGGGGGAGGGGGAGAGGAGTGGGGGGAGGGGGAGATGAGTGTGGGGAGGGGGGAGGAGTGGGAGGATGGGAGGAGGCGGAAATTTTTTTCTCAACAAAAAAATTAAAAAAAATAAAAAATAATAAAATAGACATCTTTTTCTATGTATCAGCAAAAAAATAAAAATATTAGTATATTTTAGTCTTTAAAGAAGAAATGAAATAAAATACTAATTATTCTGCAGTAATTATATGGGCTTTTCTATGAAGGTTTTGTATGGAACTTTAAAAAAATCTAATTATATCAGTTCTGCAAGGAGAATAATAGTAAATGCAAGTATCTCACAGTAGTTAAATGGCTAGGGGAGGTCCATGACACTTAGAATAAAATTGTGTTCAAAACCCCATGCTGTTAGATTCTTTAGAATTACTTTTTTTCAGCCATATAACATTAACTTAGGAGACAAAAATTAAAATTATTTTCTAGTTTAGCTTATGCTTTGGTTATAGGTGATATAATTTCATAACTAAGATGGAGCATGACACATTTGTAAGAGAACTAGAATAAGGACCAAGGCTACTTGGTGTTATACAATAAGAATTTTGTTATTTATACCTTACCTGCATGTTCTGGGTCTTAGACTCTTTCTTTCTGTAATGACAAGAATGGATTCCAATGCTTATAACGCTTGACCCTGAGGGAAGATTTTCAAAACATGCTGGCATTTGGCATTTAGCAGGTAGACAAGAATGATACTACTAAAATGGTCTTGCCAGTTCTATAAAAAAAAATTGTCTTCTTTATAAGCCAGTCAAATTTCTTTGACTAAACACTAGCCTGGGTGATTTTTATGATTTCGCCAATCTCTGATGTCTGTTACTTCCCTTGGAGTCACTATATTAATGTATAAATCACTAAAAGTTGGAACCAATAAGAGCATCTTCCTCAAATAATTGCATTTGAATATGATGAGAAATTTCTACTTTTCTTGAAGCCAACAAATATTTTTGGTTCTAAGTGTACACTGAATGTGACAAAGATAACATTAAGGAATGGAATGGAAGTGGACTTATACAGTTCCAAGACTTTTTTCTGTATTTTATAGAAAGTAACAAAATTTTAAACCTAATAAAAATATTTACTTTAAAGAAGCATAATATAACCTCTAGAGTAAATACCAAATACTAAATACATACAAAAATAAGAGCAAAAACCATGTCCCCAAAACAGTCCCAAAAGAAAAATAAAATTTGTAAGAAGAAATATCAATTAACCCAGGGAGAATTAGTAGAATAAATAATATAGAGGCCTGTAGGTAAATTCGTGAGAACCAAATCAAATGGGCATTAAGGATTTATTTTAAAACAATCATGGATGCAGAGTAAGGTAGAATAGCTACTGTGGTCTTCCATTCTGTCTGGGGGTGAATGGAAGCAGAAGTCCAATCTCTGACCATCACATGAAAAAGTCCCTTCCTTTAAAGAGGTCATGTAGACAGACAAAAACTATCAGACCAGATAGCCCCATGTCATGGGCAGAGTGAATATCCACTGCACATCCCCTTTTGTCTAAATAATAGGGTTCTATTCCAAATACAAAACTATGTAAAATAACAACAATTATCAAGTTCTTCTAGGAGAAAGAAATGGTAATAACATATACAAAATCAGAACTACAACAGACAAAAATAATGTCAAGCAAGAAATAAATACTAAATGTCCAGGCTATAGGTAATTGGTCAAGAACAGAGATTATTCCAATAGCTGTCCCATCCTGAAGAGTCTAAGTTTTCTACCTAAAATGCTTTAGCTAAGATATGAGAGGTTAGTAACTGATATCAAGCCTTCAACCCCATCAAAGACCTGCAAAATAAAATAAGAAATGACAGAAACAACTGGCTACTCAGACAGTCACCCAAAGTCCCTCTACAACATTGGGGCAACCAACTTTGGCTGTAGGGCTAGAATATCTGACAGACCATTTTAAGCAGCAGAAAAATTTGAAAGACTGTACTACTCTGTCTTGGCAAGATGCAGCAGTCACTTTCCCTTGCATCTTGGTTGTACAGATTGGACAGTGTATTGACTGTCAGCAGTCAAGGCAAGGACAGTTTTTTGTTAGACCAGCTATTTTGCCAAGAAGAAAACAAGTTCCATACCGAGTATGTTCAGTGCAATCATTTTCTCAGGAGTAGATTGTTGCTTCCAGGAGAGAGAGAGAGAGAGAGAGAGAGAGAGAGAGAGAGAGAGAGAGAGAGACAGAGAGAGAGACAGAGACAGAGAAACAGAGACAGAGACAGAGACAGAGAGTGACACAGTACTGTATTTTAAGGATTACTGTAAATCTAAAACTGTAGACTTTGTGGTAATTGTCAGAAGAATTGAAAAATAGTTCAGAAAACACTCTTCATACTTAAATGTTTTTCAGGCATTCTTTTGATGAAAGAAATGTATTTTAAACAAACTGCAACCGAAGATTTGGCTATCCATCTTGGAGAATGATGAAGCTCAGTCACTGACATCATAACCAAAGATTAACAATGTGTCATTGGCATGGATATAAAGTACACATTTGTTCAATTAAAAAGAACTTGGTACCCCTTGTGGTCCTGAGTTCCTTGCTCGTGCTCCGTCTCCTTCTGCTCCTGATTTGGACCTTGAGATTTCTGTCCGGTGCTCCCGTGTGGGTCTCTGTCTCTGTCTCCTTTCATCGCCTGATGAAGGTTAATATTCCTGAGGATGCCTATGTGTTTGTCTTTGGATTCACCTTATTTAGCTTCTCTAGGAACATGAATTATAAGCTCAATGTCCTTTATTTATGGCTAGAAACCAAATATGAGTGAGTACATCCCATGTTCCTCTTTTTGGGTCTGGCTTACCTCACTCAGGATAGTGTTTTCTATTTCCATTCATTTGTATGCAAAATTCAAGAAGTCCTTGTTTTTTACTGCTGAGTAATACTCTAATATGTATATATTCCATACTTTCTTCATCCATTCTTCCGTTGAAGGGCATCTAGGTTGTTTCCAGGTTCTGGCTATTACAAACAATTGGGGATGTTCTATTGGGATCTCACCAAGGCCAGCTGGCCTAGGTCTGAAAAAGCATGGGATAAATCCGGACCAGCTGAACATAGCGGACAATGAGGAATACTGAGAATTCAAGAACAATTGCAGTGGGTTTTTGATCCTACTGCACGTACTGGCTTTGTGGGAGCCTAAGCAGTTTGAATGCTCACCTTACTAGACCTGGATAGAGGTGGGCAGTCCTTGGGCTTCCCACAGGTCAGGGAACCCTGATTGCTCTTCGAGCAGATGAGGGAGGGGGACTTGATCGGGGGAGGGGGAGGGAAATGGGAAGCGGTTGTGGGGACGAGGCAGAAATCCTTAATAAATAAATTTAAAAAAAAGAAAAAAAAAGAACTTGGTAATATAAAGAACAAACTCTGGATTCATGAGACAATATGGAAAATATAAAACTCATGCCCAATGAAAGAAACCTTACACAAAAGATTACATACTTCTAAATTCATGTACAAACTAAAGTCAGACGGTATGATTCCACCGACATGAAATTCTGTAACAAGCAAAACTAATCTGCTGTAGAAAACAATCAGTGCATTGCCTCTGTGAGGATGTGGGTGGGATGTGACTGAGAATGAGGCATTAAGGAGCTTCAGGAAGTCATGGTAATGTTCCCATATTTTGATAGAGATTTGAGTTACATGCTGTAATCATTAGTCAGCGTTCGCTGAATGTTACACTTGAGATTTCTCATGCCTTGTTATATAAATTTCACCTTGAAGTATTTTCAACAAAATTAAATGGATGTCTACTATTTGTTTTGAAATTCTTTAAAGAAAATGAGATAAATTAGGGAAGAGAAGGATAGATAGATGACAAAGTAGGAATTGTAACAGTTAATTCTAAAATTAAATTAGCATGTGCTCTGCTGCTCACTGGTAACTTTTCTAACTCGAATGCTTTAAGTATTTCATTGTCTGTTTGTTTGCCCTACTCTACTCTTGTTATTGTTTTAAGTGCCTCTTTGCATTCTAAAGGGAGAGAGAGAGAAAAAAAACATGTGCTGATTTGGGTGGGTGGAGGAATAGGCAGAATCTGGGCGGAGTTGGGAGACAGAAAACTGTAATAAAAATGTATCTTATTAAAAACATGTATTTCCAATAAAATGAGATAAATTCAAATAGCCAAAAGGAATACATTTATATATTTATATGCAGTTTTTCTTAATTAATTTCATAAAATATTTTAGAAAAGCAACACTTTGTTAATGGTGGCTATTTGTTGGGGACTAAGAACACTTGTTTCTCTTTCAGAAGACCCAGATTTGCTTCCCAGAAACTCATGCCAATTATCAAGCTTCTGTAACAGGATACACATATATACACATAGGTAAATGCTCATATACATGAAAAACTAAAATAATCAAGTCTTTTATATCAAGGAAAGATGTAGATTTGTAATGCAGTCAGGTCTTAGCTGTGCAAGTAATACAAGTAAACAAGCAATTCCTTTCTGGAAGTACTTTTACCTGTGCTTTCATGTGAACATTAGGCAAGTTTCTTGTTTTCTGAGCCTTTGTTATTCATCTGTAAGGTAAAAATAACAATAAAAGATTGCAACTTTTTATTATATGTATATATTCATGTATGTACATATATAAATATATGTATATATACATACATAGATACATACAGATATATATCATATGTAGACATTTGAGTAGAATGAGTTTTCCTTGATGATCTTAATTCCCATGATACTGAACCTAAAAATAGAACAGAAAATAACACTGATTGTAGAACACTTGACTTTCTGGCATTTTATTAAATAACGTACCTTCTTCAAAAGAGTGACTATAGAATTCAAATGTTCAGGAAACCATTGTTAAACTAACAGAATAAATTTGTGTACTTGAAGGACTGTTACATCTTACACATTCTGATAAAGGAAGGCGCTTCAGGCAATCCTGAATGAGTCCCTGATGTCTGAATACATGGACATTTTTGCTCAGGAGAGCATAAGTCATCTTCTTGTGCTTAATAATTTATAATCCAAAGAAATACAAAATAAATTATGAAAGCAATTCCATCAAATTGTTAACATAGGTTTTCACTTAAGGATAAATCTTTATTGTTGTAACCCTTGTTTATCCTTTTTTCATAACAATTGCAGATTTATAAAGTTTATTCCAGTTTTGGGAGGCTGTGGATACATGGCACACCTGAGTGAGGCTAAAGCATGTTTCTGTAGAGGAGCCCTGGCAATCCTTTGGGTCATGTGTGAGCTGAGGCTAGAGTAATCCTCTGAATCCAAAGCAGTGGTTCTCAACTTTTCTAACATTTCAACACTTTTATACAGTTTCTCATGTTGTTGAGACTCCCAGCCATAAAATTATTTTATTTATTTATTTATTTATTTATTTATTTTACTTATTTATTTATTATTGAGAAAAAGGAAAAAAAAGTTTCCGCCTCCTCCCAGCCTCCCATTTCCCTCCCCCTCCTCCCACTTTTCTCCCCCTCCCCCACTCCTCTTCCCCTCCTTCTCCAATCCAAAAAGCAGTCAGGGTTCCCTGCCCTGTGGAAAGTCCAAGGTACTCCCCCCTCCGTCCATATCTAGGAAGGTGAGCATCCAAACTGGCTAGGCTCCCACAAAGCCAGTACATGAAGTAGGATCAAAACCCTGTGCCATCATCCTTGGCTTCTCATCAGCCCTCATTGTTCGCCATGTTCAGAGAGTCCGGTTTTATCCCATGCTTTTTCAGTCACAGTCCAGCTGGCCTTGGTGAGCTCCCAATAGATCATCCCCACTGTCTCAGTGGGTGGGTGCACCCCTTGTGGCCCTGACTTCCTTGCTCATGTTCTCCCTCCTTCTGCTCCTCATTGGGACCTTGGAAGCTCAGTCCAGTACTCCAGTGTGGGTCTCTGTCTCTATCTACATCCATCACCAGATGAAGGTTCTATGGTGATATGCAAGATATTCATCAGTATTGTTATAGGATAGGGTCTTTTCAGGTTCCCTATCCTCAGCTGCCCAGGGAACTAACTGGGGACATCGTCTTGGGCTCCTAGGAGCCACTCTAGGTTCAAGTCTCTTGCCAACCCTAAGGTGGCTCCCTTTACTAAAAATTGTGTTTCTGTGCTCCCCTATCCAACCTTCCTTTATCCCAATCATCCTTTTTCCCCATGTTCCCCCTATCCTCCCCTTCTCCCTTTTCTCTCCCCCTCTCCCCTTACCCTCACCCCACCCCACCCCCAAGATCCCAATTTTCTCCCTGGCAATTTTGTCTATTTCCCATAGCCAAGAGGATAACTATATGTTTTTCCTTGGGTTCATCTTCTTACTTAGCTTCTTTAGGTTCACCAATTGTAGACTCCGTGACCCTTATTTATGGCTAGAAACCAATTATGAGTGAGTACATCCCATGTTCATCTTTTTGGGTCTGGGTTACCTCACTCAGGATAGTGTTTTCTATTTCCATCCATTTGCATGCAAAATTCGAGAAGTCATTGTTTTTTACTGCAGCGTAGTACTCTAATGTGTATATATTCCACACTTTCTTCATCCATTCTTCCATTGAAGGGCATCTAGGTTGTTTCCAGGTTCTGGTTATTACAAATAATACTGCTAGGAACATAACTACTTCATAACTTTGATTTTACAACTATCATGATGTATAATGTAAATATTGGTGTTTTCCACTGGCATTAGGCAACCCCTGACAAAGGGTTGTTCAACAGCCAAAGAGGTTGTGTCCTACAAGTTGAGAATCACTAATGGAAAACACAAGTGAAGGAACATGAAGGATGTGAAAAATAAGCAACAGTTCTTAAATATTCATTATTAGTGCAAAAACGTGAAATTCAGTTCAAAAGGAATAAGAGATAATTTAGAGATAAATTTGAGTGACTGTAGTCCAAGAACCTCCATTTCACATTTCAGGAATACCATGTTCCAATATGGCAATATTTTCATGAAAGTTTGAAAGGAATGATAAAGAAAATCAGGAATAATGCTACTTTTTAAAACATGCTGATGAGAAGTTTCTTGGGTTGCAATAATGCCTGGATCTTCTTTAGATGCTATCAAAATGGCATCCTTAGCTTTGGGGTTGTTGAAAACTAGGGATCTTTCTGTACATTTCATAGGCAAAGAATTTTTACCTGATAGTTACAAAAAATTAGAACTCACACAGAGGTGTGCATTGGGATAAAGATTACCAAGATAGCTTAGTTCTGAACCTGCAGATTTCCAGCTCTCCAAAACCCACACAAGTTCTAATCTGTCAATCAGTCTTACAGAAGCTTTAACATAGATATGTTTTTATTTTTCTAAAAATTTGAATTTACACTATGTAATGAATTAAATTACAATTTCTGGGATCCAACTCCAGCTGTTCTCATTCGGTTGATATGCATTTGAAGACCCACATATGGATTTGAACATGCATCGTGCCCAATCAGACTTAGGTTTCATCTCAGGGAAAGTGAATTTTCAAACAGTGGTGCCAAAGACTAGCTGGGGAAGCCAATCATTCGGTGAAGGACAAGGGCTTTAAGAAATCTCCAAGCTTAGAGGCATGTGTGACAATGGAGTAGGCAGGTCAATTGGAAGTAATGCCAATCAAGGTTGAAGGAGTGCAGGGTGGATATAGAGATCAAATAAGGTAAGGAAGTGTAAGTCACAGGTTTAGTCAGACAACTTCCCAATTAGGAGAAATCAGTGAGTTCTGTAAATGTTGATGGTTTCAAATACAGTCAGCTATCTCTGCTTTGCTTCCTACTCTCTGCTGTGTGCGGGTGGAGCTGAACTCATAGGTTATGATTGGCAAAAGGATTTCAAAAGCCTGTAGATGTGCTGTGTCTTTACAGAAAGGGAGGTTGTCAATGTTAAGTTTTACCTTATGAATTGCTCCAACCGATCAATAGAAGAACCTACATATTGTTGGCTGAGGAAACAGGTAGCAAAGTGATACAATCCGCTTCTATTTCCAACTCAGATGATGGTAATGAGCTTCACTACATTCTAATTACTGATTTCTGCCTGGAGGAACGTCTTGACTTTTCCAATTAACATTAATTGAATATGTTATTGTTTATTCTTTGTTCTTTTTTTTTGAGGGCTCATCCAATTACTGTGCACTGATTTCATTTTCTTGGCCCTGAAAATTGCTTCCATTTTTTTCTTTAGGATCTTAGATCTCATCCTATTATAAAGAATTTCCGGTTGTGTTTCTAAATCGTGCCTAAAAGCTTTGTTTTGTGGCACTTATTAAAAGCGCAGTTAAAGCATTGTCTACTATTTGCAAAATAATAGAAGTTGCAAAATAGTGTTTTTAATTTTTTAAACAAATCATTTTTATCTCTTTAAACTATTATCAGTACAGGGTACAACATGCAATTTAAAAGAGATTGTATCTTCTTTGCAAACAAATAGCTTTGAAACTAATCTCCTTTGCTGATTAATCAATCCAAGAGCTATTTTGCCCTTCCTGACTTTTATACTATATGACTCAATCTACCTAAGGAACTTGGTGATTTCACCTTGTTTGTGAAATATTTTATAAAGAACCCAATCACAGCTATATTTTCCCAGGATATCACCTTTTATTAAGTAACAAGTAATTGATATTATTGTAATTAGTGTATTTCACACTGCACTTACAATCTATACCCCATAGTTTGCTCTATTGTAAGCTTTTATAGTTCATAATTTGCAACTATTAAGTATAAATAACTTATTTTCTTTTTCGTTCTCTTCCCTCTCCCTCCTTTCTTTCTTTGCTATCTCTTCCTCCCTATATTCTTTCTCCCCCTCTTTCTCTTCCCCTTCTTTGTCATCTTTGTATCATTATTCCAAAGTTATTGTATGTATCTCAAGCTGTCCTTGAACTCATGATCCTACAGCCTTCTCCTCCAATGTGTTGGCATTATATGACTTAACCACAATAACTTGCTAACCATAAACTAACTGCTTGATGGAAGAAAACTTACACCATTAATTACCTCATAATATGAAACAAAAATCTAGGGTAAGAGTAGTATTCCAGTGTCAAAGGACTAGTATATTCCAGTACCATTCTCTCCTCAATGCACTGGCTACTTTTGTGCTATTTGAACAGCCTTGAGTACAAAATTAATTTAAAAAGGAAACTTAAAATTTAATAGTTAATCTAAAACTTCACAGAAACCATTCTTTTGCTACAATGTGGGCTCTCCAATGGGCTGATGAATTGTCTGATAGTAGGAATGTAGAACAGACATATTTGTAGCCATTTTCCTAGGCTTGCTTAAAAGTTCCATACCCTAATGGTCAAAGTGCAATTATTAAGACCACTTTATTAATAGAACTCATCAGCAGTTTATTACAAGTATTTTTTGTTGCCAGGCACATAACTTTCATCCCAGGATTTGGCAAGCAAGGGGCAGGTGGTTCTCTAATATTCAGGCCAGTCTGGTCTACAAAGAGATGTCCAGTATAGTCGGGGATACATAGAGAAACACTGTCTCAAGAAGCAATTCTTATTAAATTTGTTCTTGATAATACTATACAATATACTTGTATATTCTAATTGCCCTCACTCTCCCATTCCCTCTTATCCCCTTTCTACCCCTGTGAGTGCCCTGCTCCTCCATCCAATTTCCTTTTCCACACCCATGTTCATTTTACAACAGGCTGAGTTTAACCAGGGCCATAGAAACCTGATTGTTTCATCAGTATCTATGCAAATGTAGATGAGGACTGCCTCTTCCCTAGAATCAATTGGTAGTCAATAAATAGTTCAGTATTGAAGGGTAGGGACCTGTGAGTCTCTTACTGATCCATGATTGACCATTGAAACATCCGGTCATACACAGGCAGCCACAGCTTCTATGAGATCATGCTTGCAATGAGTGCATCTTCCTCAGAAGATAGAATTTTACAGCCCTCTTCCCAGTCTTCTAGTCTTACACTCTTTCTGCACCCTCCGTAGAGAGGATGGTTTAAATGCTTAAATGTCCATTTTAGGGATGAATGCTCACCTATCATTTATTGTCCTTACTTTTGCCAGCTATGAGTCTCTGCATTTACTGCTGTACATGGAAAAGAGACATTTCTATCTAAGGTGGAGAGTAACATTTGTCTATAGGTATAAATTGAAATATTTAGAATACAATTTAATTCTATATTAACTTACCTATAAAAGAGTAGTGATCTCCCTACTCCAGGCACAACCCTCCTTAGCCATGTGTTTTTAACTAGGTTTACAGTGTAGACAGAACTTTAAGCTGAGGCCTATCAGCAGTAATGCTCCCCTCTCCCCTGGGAACCAAGGACCTAACAACTATACATGCACGTACTGAAATGTTGGGAACTTTCCATCTCCCTGAGTCCTTGTGAATGTTCTCCAAATAGAACTCAGTTATTGAATAGGGGTAAGATAACCCTTAAGATGTTGACTCAGTTCCTGATGTTTTGACTCAGTCCCTGGGAAAAGGGCAAAGTAACCCTCTTACCTCACCTGATCTGGCAACTGCTCTTCAGACAATTATTAGTAATATCCCTTTGAATAAGCCAATCATAATAGTTAAATAAAAACCCCCAGACTCCCCACTTGTTTCTGTGACTTTTTGCTTTAAAAGTAGCCTGTACCAGCCATTCGGGGTCTTTCTGGCTTCTTGAATGCTGAAAGACCCTGTCGCGACAGAATTTATAAAATCCTCACGCTTTTATTTCATCTGTGGTGTGAGAGATAGTCTCCTGGGGCGACTCCTCCTGGTAGTTGGACTTCAGGGTCTAACAACAGAACTAGGCATGAATTCTCTTCTCTGGACAGGGTTTAAAATTCAAACAGAATGCAGTTGATTACCCATCTAACAGATATGCCATTATTGCACTAGTGTGCACATCTTGCCTAGAAGGTTAGTATCATAGTTCATAAAGTTCATAGGTGAATTAAACGATGAAATGGCTTTTCTCCTCGAGCAGCCTGCAAAGCATCTCCTGGCACTATGAAAGCAAACAGTAAGGAGGAAACTATAATCTCAGTTGCAGCTCAATTTATCTTGCAACAAAAGTATCTGATGTTAGTCAGGCAGTGGTGGCACACACCTTTAATCCCAGCACTCGGGAGGCAGAGGCAGGCAGATCTCTGTGAGTGTGAGGCCAGCGTGATCTAAAAGAGTTAGTTCCAGGACAGGCACCAAAGCTACAGAGAAATCTTGTCTCGAAAAAAAAAAACATCAAAAAAAAAAAAACATCTGATGTGGTAAGCAGTGGAATCTTATCAAGTAGTTCTGGTGGGAACCCAAGAGAAATGGCAAGACCCTCATTGTTTTGAGAGTCTCAGGGTTCTCGCTGATGAACAACTAGTAAAAGGTGTCCTATACCTGGCACTGGAATTTTAATAACCTGTGAACGTTAGGAACAACTTGATTTACACATGAAGGATATCTCTATTGAGACCCGTTTTTATCAGCTTTTATTTCATTGATTCATTATTGAATTTCTTGCCTAATAAAATAAATGTAACCTTTGAATGATTTATTTCATAAGAAAAATGCTTTTAATTAGGTGGTATACTTTGTTAGAGGTTATGCATATTGAGATATCTCAATTTCTAGCCACACACCCTTCTGAAGAGATTAAACAGTTTAATCTACTACAGTAAATCATTGTCTTGTACAAATAAGTTATTTGTAATGTTCCTATGAACATTCCTATTTCATTCAAATATTTTTTGTAGCTCTTCAGTTAATTTGTGCTTTTGTAAGAATATTATGAGTGTTGACCTGACTTTAATGTAAAACCATATAATTTTAGGGTAAAAATAATAGAACAAATTGTCCTTTAAAAGGTCTCTTCCCCTTTCCTTTCTTTTATCTTTTTGTTTTACATTTATTTTTATTTATTTATTTGTGTGCATCCATACATGCATGCCTCTCATTTTACCATTACGATCTTGGAAATCAAACATGAGTCATTCGATTTGGCAAGTGCTTTCCTCATAGAGCCATCTTACTGGGTTTGAAATGAATTCAGAACTTACAATTTGAAGAATTATTTCTTCACGTAGTTATACTGATTATTATCCGGGCGACCTTGACACAATCATTGCACCTATTTCTAAGCCTTTGACTTCCTTCCTATAATGTTGTCTATGCACCTTTCTATCAGGTCTGTGAGGATGTACATGATGTATAAGTGACAGAGCATGACACACAGTTAAAGAGTGATGGCCATAAGTTAACCAAGGAAATTCATATCTTGAACAAGATACACATTTATTATTTGAGTGTGAATTCTTCCAGAAAGGAACTGTAGAACCAAAATTAATAAAAGTTAAAATAGTAATGGATACAACATACTTCCATTACATAAACATGTCCGGATTTCTTTAGAATATATACCAAACCTCTAGGATGTGGCTACTTTGTAACACTCTCCTTACAGGATTACTCCTTGTTCTTCTTAGGTGTTGAAAGTATAGTTCCTTGTGGATATAGCTAGAATATACTGATTTCTTGTTGTTCTTCTGACAGGGTCTTTATCGGTAGCCCCAGCCAGCCTGATACTCACTGTATTGAATAGGCTGGCCAGGAGTTTACAGTGATCTTTCTATCCTTCTCTCCTGAGTGTTACTTTGAATATAAACATAAGACAATACACCTGACCATATTAATTTCTCCTTTTCCTCTATCCCAAGAGTATTTCATATATCTCCATTATCATCATGTAAAATAAAATTATTGTCTCATTCTGTTATAGGCTTTTCTGTACATGTGTGCCTTTAAACAATTCCTTCCTAACTTGTTATTGTTAAAATGAGAAGACACAGATGCAGATCTCAGAATTCCTCTTCAGGTTCTCATGCCCATGATCTATTATAATGTACACTTTAATTGATGGAACCAATTTTCTTAATTGTCTTCGCCATCCAATATCTATTTACATGTATAAAAACTCTACTTCAAAAGACAAAATAGGAGCACTAAGAAAGCTTTTATTTTGTTAGTGTTCGATAATATTATTCACTGGCAAAAATTGTGATGTCTGCGTATTTTCTCAAGTAAGTGAAGAGTAACCATGGCAACATAGGTTGACTTGACTATTGCTCTATAGTAAAGTGTCAAGTCTTTACAAATTTCTTTACTGTAGCAATGATATTGAAGTAAGAAAGCTGTGATTGATTTCTCAGTTAAAATAAATACAGTAAGTTAGGTAATTTGAATGGACTAGTCAAAAATTCTGTTACAGATTGTATAAGGGTTGCAGCTGAATGTAACTCTCAGCAAAACCAGATTACAATTTCTATGTGCCACTTTGTCTACATTACTTAAATTAAATGGTTTGAGATTCTGCAAAATGTGATTGATATTCAAGAATGGATTTGTATTGTAAAAGTTTATTATAACTAAAAGTGAAATCTGGCCAATTTCTCAAGTGATTAAAGTCAAGACATATTTTCTTAAATTCTAACATTAACATTATTAAAAGTTTTGGGTGGAATGATGCACAGTATGTGGGAAAAATGACGAATAGCCAGTATAAAAATAATTTAAATAAACTACTTCTAAGAGGTGAGCAACTGGTCTCCCAGGTGGAAAGCCCTGTGTTCTAGGCCCTAGACATTCAGGCATATCAGGCTCCTCTCCCCCACCCATTGCAGCTCCAGCCACAGGTCAGCAGAGGCCCCACAGTCACAGGCCTACATTGATTGAACGAATAATCAACACCTGTACCTATAGATATCCCAAACACAGATGGGTAGAAAGCAATGTAAGAGTACATTAAACAACAAAAAGAGCAATATAGCACCACTAGAACCTACGATTCTACAACAGCAAGATCTGAACACGCCAATGTAGATGAAGCAGGGAAAAATGACCTTAAAATAACTTTAAGAAAATGATAGAGACTCTTTAGGAGGAAATATAAAATCCCCTTAAAGAAATGAAGGAAAAGACAAGAAATGGAAAGAGATCATTAAATTCTTTAAGAAAGTCAAGAAAGTCAAGAGAAAAAAAAATCAGACAAGTGAATGAAACACTTCAAGACTTGAAAATTGAAATAGAGGCAATAAAAAATCCCACAAACCCAGAGAATACCAGAAAATTTGAGTAAATGAACATAGATAGAGAAAATAAGATATTCCACAACAAAACAAGGTTTAAAAAATATCTATCCACAAATCCAGCCCTACACAAAGTACTAGAAGGAAAACTCTAACTCAAGGGAAGTTAGTTGCAGCAACAAAACTACAGGCAATTGATAATCTCACACCAGCAAAACCAAAGAAGTAAAACACACACACTTTACCAACACCACCACCAAACCCGAAATGTAACAGGCTATTAATATCACTTAATATCAATTGACTTAATTCACCTATAAAAAGGTACAGGTTAACAGAATGGATACAAAAATCGGATCAGTCCTTCTGCCGTAAAAGGAAATACACTTCAAATTTGAAGAGGGACAGCACTCTAGGATAAAGGGGGAGGAAAAGGTTTTCCAACCAAATGAGCTCAAGAAACAAGCTAGTATAGCTAGCCTATTATCTAACAAAATAGACTTCAAACTAAAATTAATCAAAATAGATGGAGAAGACATTTCATATTCATTACAGGAAAAATCCATCAAGATGAAGTCTCAATTCTTAAAATTTATGCCCCAAATACAAGGGTGGCCAAATTTATAAAAAAAAAATTACTAAAGCTTAAATCACATATCAAACCACACACGCTAATAGTAGAAGACATCATCACCCCACTCTCCCCAATAGACAGGTCTGCCAGACAGAAATTTAACAGAGATATAAAGGGACTAACAGATGTTAATGACTCAAACAGTTTTAACAAACATCTATAGAACATTTCAACCAAATACAAAAGAATATACTTTCTTTTCAGCACTTCATGGAACCATTCCCTTGCTCAGCCTTGATGCAGGGGGTTGGGACTCTATCCTGACTCAACTTGATATGCCAGGCTTCATTGACTGGGAGGCCTTATCATTTCTGAGGAATGGATAGGAGTAAGGGAAAGTGGAGGGAAGTTGGAGGAGGGTAAGGAGGTGGAACTATGGTTGGGATGTAAGATGAATAATAAATAAAAACATGGAACCACTTATAGAAACTGAATAATGCTCAACAGAATTACCACTGGATCAAGGAAGAAATAGAAAAAGAAATTAAATACTTCCTAGAATTCAATGAAAATGAATATAGATCATACCCAAACTTATGGAACACTATGAAAGCAGTGCTCAGAAGAAAGTTCATAGGACTAAATTTCTACATAAAGAATCGAGAGAAATCTCACACTAACAACTTAATAAGCACAACCACCTGAAAGCTCTAGAAGAAAAAGAAGCAGACTCACCAAGGAGTAGAGGGCAGGATAGAGCAAACTCAGAGCTAAATTAGATAAAATTCAAACAAAGAGAATAATACAAAGAATGAAACAATGCGTTGGTTCTTTGAGAAATTCAACAAGATAGTCAAACCCTTACTAAATCTAACCAAAAGCCAGAGAAAGAATATCCACATTAACAAAATCAGAATACAGACACTGAGAAAATTCAGAGAATCATTAGATCATACTGTACTCCACAAAACTGGAAAATTTAAAGAAATGTAAAACTTTCTGGATAGGTAGCACATACCAAAATTAAATCGAGATCAGATAGACAATTTAAATAGACCTATAACCCCTAAGAAATAGAAACAGTCATTACCACAAGGACACTTGCTCGACTATGTGCATAGCAGCATTATTCAGAACCTGGAAACAGCCTAGATGCCTCTCAACCAAAGAATGGATAAAGAAAATGTGGTACATCTTTACATTGGAGTATTTAAAAAATAGATTCAGCTTTTAAAAACAATGACATCATGAAATTTGCAGGCAAATGAATGGAATTAGAAAAAAATCCACTCTGAGTGACGTAATCAGACCCAGAAAGACAAACACAATATGTAATCACATGTAAGTGGATATTAGATATAAAATAAAGGATAATCAGGCTACAATCCACAGCCCCAAAGAAACGACAACAAAGAGAACCTAAGAGTATCATGTATGGATCATCCTAGGAATGGGGAAATAGATAAAGTCTCCTAAGTAAACTGGGGGTTGGGGAGAAAGAGGGAAGGTGATGGGGGATGAGAACAGGAGGGAGTAAGATGGCCAAGCTGGGGGATGGAAAGAGCAGGAGAGCAATGAGATATCTTGATAGAGGGAGCCATTATGGGGTTAGGGAGAAGTGTGGTGCTAGTGAAATTCCCAGGAATCCACAAGAATGACCCCAGATAAGACTCCTAGCAATAGTGGAGACAACCCCGGAACCAGCCTTCTACTGTAAGAAGATTGGTGACTAGCCTAATTGTCATCATGGAACCTTCATCCAGAAACTGATGGAAGTAGATCCACAGCCAAGCACTGGGATGAGCTCTTGAAGTTCGGTTGAGGAGAGGAAGGAGGAATCATATGAGAAACCGGAGTCAAGATCATGATGGAGAAACCCACAAAGGCAGTGGACCCTAGCTGACCACAGTGGGAGATCAGGGACACTTTGCTGACAGCTAGGGAGCCTGCATGAAGCCAAACTAGTCCCTCTGAATGTGGGAGACAGTTGTGTGGCTTGGTATGTTTGTGAGGCCCTGAACAGGGGTAACAGGATTTATCCCCAGTGCATGAACTGGCTTTTTGGAGCCCATTTCCTTTACTCAGCTTTGATGCAGGGGGACAGGACTTGGTTCTACCTCAACTTGGCATGCCAGGCTTAGTTGACTTCCCATGGGAGGCCTTACCTAACTTTCTGAGGAATGGATGAGGGGTGAGTGGAGGTGAGGGGAAGTTGGGGGAGAGGGAGATGGTATGTAAAATGATTCTCTGATTTCTTTCTCAGCTTCTTTAATGTTTTTAAATAGTAGGACTACTGACATTTTGAGTTGATTGTGTTTTCTGCCATATTACTGAAGGTATTTGTCAGCTGTAGGAGTTCCCTGGTAGTTTTGGGGGTCACTTATGTATACTATCATATCATCTGCAAATAGCAAAAAATTGACTTCTTCCTTGCCAATTTGAATTCCCTTGATCTCCTTTTGTTGTCTTATTGCTCTAGCCAGAATTTCAAGAACTATGTTGCATAGATATGGAGAGAGCCTTTTGTTGTTCCTGGCTTTAGTGGAATCACTTTGAGTTTTAAAAAATAGAACCACTTCTAGAAATCACTGTGGTTTTAAAACAGAGTGATTTACATTTGAACTGGTCCATTTTTAAATTTTAACTTATACTTGCATTATAGCAACTTGTATTACACTACAATTTTGTTCTGACAATGTGTGTAAGTGTATTAGATTGCTTCCCAGGCTTAGTGTTGAACACTTTTGTTTGCTTCCTCAGTATGACAAATTATGAACAATAGAAATAAAAGTCAAGTTACTAACTGTCCTTAGCTACTCTCACTTTCAACTCCACTTTTACCATGAAGACTTAAGATTAAAACCATTTTTTAATGGGTTGTATTACCACAAAGTCCTCCTGTTTTACTTCTGGTCATTCCCTCATTGTTTTTATTTCTAGGAAAGAATTATTCTCCTATAATATTGAATCTAATTCACCCCAATGTAACTTTGATGAAGAAATTCTCTTCAGTATCTTTCTTTCAAGCATTGTTTAATCCAATTTTATATTTTAATTTAAGCTCCAGATCATGCTTTAACAACTACTGCATGGATATTTAGAGGTAAATGTTTCAGATTCTTTAAACTCAAAGTGTTTTCCAGTGGGAATCATTAAGGAATTTTAAAATTCATATCTAAAATTTAATGTGTCCCAATTCCTGCATTGCATTTGGTAGAACTATTTACTACTTTTAAAAATCAGTTTTCACTAGCTGTTGAACCATTATTGACAGCACAGTTTGAATCATTCCCCTCCTATATTGATATAATAGTGGTATATGCCCTCTGTTTGTGTTCACATTATTTTAATCCAGGCCTGCATTCTTCCTTTGCTAATATTGGAGCAAAAGCCGCATAACTCATCTCTTTTCATTCCATTCTCTTTATCTCCAGTTCATTCTTCATACTACCACTTAGGTGATATTATTAAAAATTATATTTATTTACTTTTGTGTGTCTGCTTGTGCATGTTTCTATGACAACACACATAGAGGTCAGAGTAAAATTCGTGGGAGTCAATTCTATCCTTCCATCAAGTGGAACCCTAAGGGCATTGTCAAACTTGGGTCATCAGACTTGGCAGAAAGAACCCTTAACTGCTGAGAAATCTTGCTAGTCCCAAGGTGATCTCCCTCTGTATTTCTCTGTCTCCTGTGTATGTCTGTGTATTTCTGTTTATCTTTCTGTTACCTCCTTTTTATGTTTCCATTTTTAGTTATTTGAATAATATGTAAGTCATTCTTTGAAAATTACATGTGTGTATACAATACATCTTTATTATATTTGCTCTGACTTTCAGTTACAACACATCATTCTCCCCACTTCATGGCCTTTCTTCAATATCTCACCGAGTCAAATTAGTGCTTCCTGTATGAACATAGCAGTGATGCCATCCACTGGGGCATGGGCCAGTTATCAGTGGCTATATTTAAAGTGATCTCTGAGTTTAGAATTCTAATATCAAGCACCAGCTTCAACACTTTTTCTTAATCCACAGAACAAAACTGTATCTTCTCATCTTTGTAATATTTATCTCAATTAACTACAGTCTTCTTTTCATTTCTATCAAAATTTAATGACCTTATGAGTTTTTAAATTTCAGTTCCTCCATGAATACCTTTAAATCGATTTAGTTGTCAAACAAAACAATAGATTTTATTGTGGCATTTTCAGACTTATATTTTATTATAGTTTGTATTCCTCCTTCTACCCTATTGTTATATTTATTTTTCTGGCAATTTAACATATGAAATACTGTAAGCTAAGTAGAATGATTATTTAAACATTGAGGGTAATTAACAAATAATTCTATGCGAATGTTCAGTGTTTGGTAAGTAATAATTTACTAAAACATTGTGAAGTTTTATTTTGATAACAGATCTTTTTTTTTTTTTTTTCTTTTTTTTTTTTAAATAATTTTTTTTTATTAAGAAAAGAAGAAAAAAAAACATAAACAAAAAACAAGTTTCCACCTCCTCCCAGCCTCCCATTTCCCTCCCCCTCCTCCCACCCTTCTCCCCCTCCTCCCACCCTTCTACCCCTCCCCCCACTCCTCTCCCCCTCCCTCTCCAGTCCACAGAGCAGTCCAGGTTCCCTGCCCTGTGGTAAGTCCTAGGTCCTCCCCCCTCCGTCCATATCTAGGAAGGTGAACATCCAAACTGGCTAGGCTTCCACAAAGCCAGCACATTAAGTAGGATCAAAACCCCGTGCCATTGTCCTTGGCGTCTCATCAGCCCTCATTGTTCGCCATGTTCAGAGAGTCCGGTTTTATCCCATGCTTTTTCGGTCACAGTCCAGCTGGCCTTGGTGAGCTCCCAGTAGATCAGCTCCACTGTCTCAGTGGGTGGGTGCACGCCTCGTGGTCCCGACTTCTTTGCTCATGTTCTCCCTCCTTCTGCTCCTCATTGGGACCTTGGGAGCTCAGTCCAGTGCTCCAGTGTGGGTCTGTCTCTGTCTCCATCCATCACCAGATGAAGGTTCTATGATGATATGCAAGATATTCGTCAGTATTGCTCTCGGATAGGGTCATTTCAGGTTCCCAATCCTCAGCTACCCAAGGAACTAACTGGGAACCTCATGTTGGGCACTTGGGAGCCCCTCTAGGGTCAAATCTCTTGCTCACCCTAAAGTGGTTCCCTTAACTAAGAATTGTGGTTCCGTGCTCCCCTATCCACCTTTCCTTTATCCCAATTCTCCTGATTCCCCAAATCCCCCCTCCTTGCTACAGTAATGAAAACAGTGTGGTACAGGCATAAAAACAGAGAAGTCGACCAATGGAATCGTATAGAAGACCCGGATTTTATCCCACAAACCTATGAACACCTGATTTTCGATAAAGGAGCTAAAAGTATAAAATGGAAGAAAGAAAGCATCTTCAACAAATGGTGCTGGCACAACTGGATGTCATCTTGTAGAAGAATGAAAATAGACCCTTATCTATCACCGTGCACAAAACTCAAGTCCAAATGGATTAAAGACCTCAATATCAGCCCGAACACACTGAACCTGATAGAAGAGAAAGTGGGAAGTACCCTACAGGAGCTGGGCACAGGAGATCGCTTCCTATGTATAACCCCAGAAGCACAGACATTAAGGGCAACATTGAATAATTGGGACCTACTTAAACTGAGAAGCTTCTGTAAAGCAAAGGACATAGTCAATAAGACACAAAGGCAACCTACTGATTGGGAGAAGATCTTCACCAACCCCACAACAGACAAAGGTCTGATCTCCAAAATATATAAGGAACTCAAGAAACTAGACTTTAAAATGCTAATTAACCCAATTAAAAAATGGGGCACTGAACTGAACAGAGAATTCTCAGCAGAGGAAGTTCAAATGGCCAAAAGACACTTAAAGTCGTGCTCAACTTCCTTAGCAATCAGGGAAATGCAAATCAAAACAACTTTGAGATATCATCTTACACATGTCAGAATGGCTAAAGTCAAAAACACCAAGGATAACCTTTGCTGGAGAGGCTGTGGAGGAACGGGTACCCTCATCCATTGCTGGTGGGAATGCCATCTTGTGCAACCACTGTGGAAGTCAGTGTTTCGGTTTCTCAGGAAATTCGGGATCAACTTACCCCTGGACCCAGCAATACCACTCCTGGGAATATACCCAAGAGATGCTCTATCATATGACAAAAGCATTTGTTCAACTATGTTCATAGCTGTATTATTTGTAATAGCCAGAACCTGGAAACAACCTAGATGCCCTTCAATGGAAGAATGGATGAAGAAAGTATGGAATATATACACGCTAGAGTACTACGCTGCGGTAAAAAACAATGACTTCTCGAATTTTGCAGGCAAATGGATGGAAATAGAAAACACTATCCTGAGTGAGGTGTCCCAGACCCAAAAAGATGAACATGGGATGTACTCGCTCATAATTGGTTTCTAGCCATAAATTAGCGCCACGGAGTCTACAATAGGTGAACCTAAAGAAGCTAAGTAAGAAGGTGAACCCAAGGAAAAACATATAGTTATCCTCTTGGCTAAGGGAAGTAGATGGGGAGAGATAACAGATCTTTTGACAAGTTCACAATTCAGCATCCATTCATTTCTACTTTATATCTTGAAAACAAATAAATGGATACATGGAGAGCTCGCATTCTAAACTTCTGTTTATGCTCAAACTATGTATCTGAGTGCATGTGAAATGGCTTAAAATCTTTGTTTCTACACAAATTGCCAAAGATGAATTGAGGCCCCAAAGAAGCTCAGTAAGTTTTCTTCAGATCTGCCTTCATCATTCATCTAACTCTTTATATATATTGTAAGTAGAAGTTTCTATCCCACCAACAACTCCCAAATAAACACACTGAGACTTAATATTACTTATAAATGCTCAGTCAACAATGCATACTTGTAGTGATGAGGCGAGCAGGCCTGCTTTTCGTCCTGTCTGGCTCCTTCATGGCTAGTTTTACATCCGCAATAACAACACACAAATTGTATTCATTTAAACACTGCATGTCCCATTAGCTCTACCCTCTTACTGGCTAACTCTTACATCTTGATTAATCCATTTCTATTAATGTGTATCACCACTTGACTATGGCTTACTGGCATGAGTCTAACCACTGTCTGTCTTGGGTAGGAGAAGCATGGCATCTACCTGACTCTGCTTTCTTCTTCCCAGAATTCTGCTCTGTCTTCCTCACCTACCTATATTCTGACCTATCAGGCCAAGCAGTTTTCTTTATTAATTAACCACTGAAAGCAACAGATAGATAGAAGACCCTCCTACGTCACATACTTATTACTAACTAGCTCTTACATTTGAGTTAACCTATATTCCTTATTTATGCTCTGCCACATGACAGTACCTTTATTAGCACTGCACATTCATTTCCTACTCCCTGATCACCTTCTGGCAACTTCTGACCCCACCCTGATCCTTCCCGTCATCCTTAATTTAGTCACCCCACCTATACTTTATGCCTGGCTACTGGCCAGTCAGAGTTTTATTAAACCAATTTGAGTGGCAAATCTTTACAGTGTACAAGAGGATTCTTTTACAGAATTTACCCCTTTATGTCTAATTTAAAGGAAGGTTTTAACTTCAATATAGTAAGTATATATACAACAAAAACAATTACCAATAAGAATTATAGTTACAATATCTAATCTACTTGTATTTGACAAAATTATGAAAAATATTCTATTATCAATTTTATCTTTGCAACTATCAAGTTTTACATCTAATTTACCACTTTATCATAATTAAGGGAAAATATAATTATAACTATCTAGTCTTCAACTCAATGAAAAACTCCAGAAGGGAGAAATGTTACCTAATGATAGGGGCATCAAGCTTGTGAGAAAGAAGAAAAATGGTTGGGCAACAAAGAGACTCTGAATGGAGTTTGTTCTGTTTATAGCAAAAGCTAGCCATCTGGGTAATGAAAATGCCTTTGCCTCAGTTGCTGCTAGTATACTGCCCAAACTTGACCAACAGGACACAAGAAAGGTAACTGCTGAGCTTTGCCAAGAGAAAGTAGAAAATTCTTCCAAAATTCTATGTTTTACTGGAAAATCTGTCAGATAGTCTAGTGAAATGCTGCACCATTACAGAGAAATCTTGGGTGGTTGTCTAGGCAGGAAGCTGTTTTTGGCATTTCTCATATCTTTTGGAAACCCGTTGCTTGTACTGACTGCTTACTCAGGTATAATAATACTTCCTTCTTGGGTATTTGATGGAGTTGAAGACTAGATATAATTATAGTTATTTTAGTTTTGATAAAAAGGTAAATTAGATATAAAACTTTAAGCTCACCAAGATAGAATAGGAAATTAAATATTTTCTTTAATTTTGTCAAATACAAATAGACTAGATATTGTAATTGTAATTCCTACTTGATAACTGTTTTCTATTGTCTGTAATTTTACTATGTTTAAGCTAAAACCTTTCTTTTTGATTAGACAGAAAGAGGAAAATGCTTTGGGATAACCCTTCCGTATGCTGTGAATATTTGTTGCTTTCACTGGTTAACAACAAAAGCTGTTTTGGCCTATAGCAAGGCAGAATATCGCTAAGCAGGAAAGTCAAACTGAATACAGGAAGAAAGAAGGGCATAATCAAGACAGACACAAACAACTGCCCAAGAAACAAGATGCTACCAGACAAGTAAAAGCCATGGCCATGTGACAATACATAGATTAATAGAAATGGGTTCATTTAAATGTAAGACTAGTAATTAGTATGCCTGAACATTCTGTAAACAATATTAAGGCCAAACATTCTGTAATCAATATTAGGCCTCTGAGTGATTATTTAGAAGTGGCTGCATTACTTGATGAGAGAGAGAAACCTCTGCTTACAATCCATCTTGCTCTAGTCTTATATTTCAGATCATGGTTCTACTTTGACAATGGTAAATTCTACCCATCACCCTAACTCCTATACAGAATGCTTAGTTGAATTTGTATATTTATGTTTTCCATCATGTTGTCACTCCCCTGCCCCGGATGGTGTTATTCAGTACCATGAAGAGCAAAGTCCAGATCCATGTATTCTTGGAATTACAGGTCAGGTACAACACCTTCAACTTGATGAAGGACAGAGTTCTAATAGTCAGACTGATTGAATGAATATTTTGTAGCCTCAAAACCAAATTCCAGTGCCAAAATTTTTCAAAAATCAGAAACCAATACAAGAAATTGTAATAATTATATTAATGATGTGTTAAGCAAAGGTTTCACAAAGAGAAATTTAACAAGATGGGGATGATGACAGTGGGGAAGTTATATCGCTTATATTTATGATTTTTTGTCAAATTATTAGGGATGTTGTAAGGAGTAAATATAAAGAAATAAAAGCACCTGTCAAGCAAGGAAAATTATCTTCATTGACATCATGAAGGTAAATAATAAGATTATTTTTAAAAAAAATAAATCTGACAATTTACAGAATGACTAATTTCTTAATTTCCTGCAGGACTTGGAATGGCTCATCACAGCTCGTTGCCTATGCTGACTGTTGCCATTTTTCACTTACAATCTTGCCTATCACACCATCATTCTGATTTCTTACAAATGCAAAAATAGCTGCCTTTATATTTCATGTCTTCTTTCCAATATCCAGACTAATACAGCATAGTGACATGAATAATAGCCAATCTGGCATTGCATGCACTGCACCTCATAGCATGATTCATTGATACAGTTTTGGGTAGTGCAATGCCTCTTGATTTGAAGTTTGGAGGTCTATGGTTTTCTTCAATATTGACTTTAAACATGCTCTGTCAGTATTCTAATGTACAGTGCCTTTGGACTGAAGAATGATCTTATTCTGAAGAACAAGAACTCGATAATTCAACATAGAGCTTTGGTTTTCCCTCTAATTTAATCCTTCTTTGTGTTCCTGCCCTTATATACATCAGGAATAATGGACATCCTACAATTTACACAGAATTTGTTTTACAAAGTATTCGATTACATTTTCTTCCTTCCTTTTTTTCTTTTCTTTTTTTAAAGAGCTACTGTTTTAAGTAAATTAAAAGACTATCATCAATGGTGTTGCTGAGGGCAATCCTAATCACAGCTTTTCTACTTCTAATTTTAAACTCCCTCCCCGAGAATTTCCTGGGAGAGTCTTTCTTCGGAGCTGAAAGACATACTCTTTGTTCTGCAAAACTAATACTTTTTGTATCCTTATACATTAAGTCACAAATCTATGGAAGAATCAGGACTATTTTACCTGTTCTAACAAGTAGTTTTCTCACAATAGAGCAACCTGACCAAACATTGACCTAAACCAGCATGTTAAGACTGATGGCATGCAGACCTGCCACCGCAGTTCAAAATGTTGGAATTTAGGTTATTTGAGATGCCAGGGAGATCTGAGGCTGGTTGAAGGTGGTACCCAGAGCACAACTTTAGGAAAATTGTCTTTATCTCAGTTTCAAATAGATGTTGAATTTATGCTCTGGGACATTGAATCAAGCACGTATAAGTGCTACTGTTGACATTTCAACTGATTGACACATATTTCTCCAGTTTCGCTAGGTGTCTAAGGCTGTGAAAGTGACTAAATTGTTTGATGGAGGTAGAAGGCAAAAACAGAGTTTTAAGGTAGAGATCAAAATTGTGAAGTTAAAACTGTACTGGAGTCTGTGGTTAAAATTTCTGTGGTGATTCTGAAAGGCAACAAGAGTCAGAAAGAGCCCCAGTATATAAGGCCTAGGAAGAAAACCGGCAAAGGAGAACAGACCTCAAATATCATTGTTGCCTCTCTCAGCCTCTGTTTAATTTTGGAAGGACAACCACATGCCTGGATTTTGTTGTTGCTTGTCTTTGTTTTTGTTTTTCTGTTTTTTTAAATGCAGGCAAATTGGTGAATTAATCAAAAGTAACTTTCTCTGTGTACTCTCCTTTTAGATGCTGTGAGAGAAAAAGATGTAAAAATGAGAAATCTCCCCAATTCTTTCCAGTCTGTTTGGGGAGTGGCAAGAGCTGTGTGTATCCATCCTATGCTGTGTGTGCTGGATGCCAAGCCAGAGGGAGAGCTTATAAATGAAAAGTATGAGAATTTGTAGTTAGTTACCTCTGCACCAGTCTCCATCTTCCTTCCCTAACCCCACAAGGTGGAGCACATTCTTTATTTTATGCCTTCTAGAACCTCCAGGAACTTCCACTCTTCTTCCTAACTCTTTTGTTTTCCTAATTGGAGACTCGTGATTATTCTATTTCTGGTCACACTTCCCCATATGACCTGTAATCAAAGGAAAAATGAAAGTTAATTTTATTATTGTGATTACAAAACCTCTAGCACAAAGCCTAGGGCCAGTTTCCTTTTTTTGTACTCAATTTAATGTTTTTCGTAGTAGTTACATTATACTATTTTGATATTACTCATGTAAAATGAAGAAGATCTCAAGATTTAATAGATGTAACAGCCATAACATAAATACCACATACAAAAACTAGGATATTTTCTTTTATTTATTTTTTTAATTAATTTATTTATTTATTAAAGATTTCTGCCTCCTCCCCGCCACCGCCTCCCATTTCCCTCTCCCTCCCCCAATCAAGTCCCCCTCCCTCGTCAGCCCAAAGAGCAATCAGGGTTCCCTGCCCTGTGGGAAGTCCAAGGATGTCCCACCTCCTTCCAGGTCTAGTAAGGTGAGCACCCAAACTGCCTAGGCTCCCACAAAGCCAGTACATGCAGTAGGATCAAAACCCAGTGCCATTGTTCTTGACTTCTCAGCAGTCCTCATTGTCCGCTATGTTCAGCAAGTCCGGTTTGATCCCATGCTTATTCAGGCCCAGTCCATCTGGCCTTGGTGAGTTCCCGATAGAACATCCCCATTGTCTCAGTGTGTGGGTGCACCCCTCGCGGTCCTGAGTTCCTTCCTTGTGCTCTCTCTCCTTCTGCTCCTGATTTGGACATTGGGATTTCGGTCCGGTGCTCCAATGTGGGTCTCACCTTCAGTAGGCTACTCCAGTCCCTCTCCCATCTGTCCTTACCCTGATCCTAGACCAAAAAACTGCTACTACTTTTGTTACTATACTTTAACCTGATTTTTCTAAAATTTAGTATACATGGAATAAAATTATGTATGCTTATGTCTATATTTTTTCACTTGCTGATTTGGAGAATCCTTCATATTATCATATCATATAACCACAATAATTTTTATATATCTCTCAATGAAATTTTCAATTGATTATAATATTTTTCCATATATTATTTAATCATTTTATCATGATAAATGAATAAGTAGTGACAAAGTGTGATCACCTGTAATGTGTTGCTTGGCAATAAACCTCAAGAGAAACCTCAAGCCCTTGATCATTGTGAAATGAACTTGAATAAATTATCCAAATATTTTATTACTTAGAAATTATAATTATGGAGTAAATTTTCTTTTTCTTTTACCTTTTGGCTTTTTCGTTGTCAACTCTACTAGACAGTCATTGCTTTTATCTTACAATATCGATGACTAAGAAGAAGAAGACACAGTAGAAGGCAGGAGATGTGTCATAGTCATTTCCTTGTCGTTGATTTGGGGTTCTGTTATTTATATTAGTATCAACAGAGCGTGTCTTTTAATGAACATTTCAAGTCACCCATCAAATATGTAAAAGTTTATTTCAAACTAAGGCTTAAAAATAAAAATAGTTGCCGGGCAGTGATGGCACACACCTTTAATGCCAGCACTCAGGAGGCAGAGGCAGGCAGATTTCCGTGTGTTCGAGGCCAACCTGGTCTACAAGAGCTAGTTCCAGGGCATGCTCCAAAGCTACAGAGAGATCCTGTCTCAAAAAAATCAAAACAATAAAAAATAAAAATAAGTAAATAAAAATAATCAACTTAAATTAACTGGGTTCACAGCCACTCTAAGTAGTGCAGCCAATGGCAAGTGAGTGACTGAACAAGACTACTTCAGTAAATCCCTCCTCAGGATAACTCACATAACTTCTCCTCTATTAGTATATTACAGGCACCAGGTAGAAGTAAAACACATTCCAACATATTCACTATTACACGAAGTGGATTTTCTTGACATTTTTTTTAACCCAAATATATAAATAGAACCTATCCAATTTTGGAAACCTTTGCTAGAGAGTAAAATTGTTGGATGTCATGAGCAGAGAATTGACCCAAATAAAAATGTGTTGTAATTACATTAACCTGGTGATACATACAGATTGCTTTGCAGCAAGGAGAAAACTGGAGGCAGAGAGAGCAGTTAAAGGTTATGTTTGTTTTTATTTCCATATTTTAATTGACATTTAAAGTGCTATGCACTTACAGAAAGCCTTGTAAATAATAATGTGCATAAATTCCTCCTCCCTTCCTCAACTTTCAAATGAATTTCTTACAGCTAACAAATGTTGACAATTTATTGTCCATCCTTCTGAATAGTATTGTATATGTATATTTTTTTCTCTAGTCAAATTAAGCCTTTTATTTTTTTATTTTATTAAAATACAATTAAAAACATGTATTTTATTTTTTGAGAAGTTTATATATGAATACCATATTCACATCATTCTATTACTATCTTGTCCCTCCTCATAGTCTTCTTGTTTCCTGCCCAACTCCCACTCAAATTCATTATTATTATCTCTATCTAAATATAGAAAGTATATATGTATATATGTGCTTTATTGGAACAGCAAGATGCCCCAGTCTCTCCGAGGGATGAAGGTTGAACACATTTAGTGAGGTTGATACACACACACACACACACACACACACCTATATACGTGCAAATATCCCCAAGCCAAAAAGAACATAAAGAACTGCTCCATCTGGCTCCAGTTTTCTCCTCTCTGCAGAGCGATTGGTATGGTAACAGCAGGTTATGTAATATATAATAATATAATCCATATTATATATTACAATATATATTGCATTACTATATATATATATATATATAATTACCCAACCATATAACTATATAACTATAATGTATGCTAAGTCCACTTAGTGTTGTGTCTAGGGCAGATCACTTGGGATTGGACAACCTATTGGGGACTTGTTGCCAGAGAAGACTGATTCTCCCTCTTTTAGCAGTTCTTAATGTTCCATAGAACTTCATTTAGGAGCTAGGCCTTGTGAGATTCCCTCTGTGCATGTGAGAATGTTAACAGGTGGGGTCATTGTGCAGGTCTTGTTTAGGCAGCCGTATAGTTAAGATTTTACACGTGCAGCTCTCTGGCATATGTAGAAGATACTATCTTACAGCAAAAGTCCTTTTACAATCCTTTTGTCCCTTTTCTAGGATGTTCCCTGAACCTTAGATGTTGTGTTGCAGATGGAGATGAAGCCCCATCATCATTCTCTGTATTGTGACCAGTTCTGGACTCTTTGGTAGTCTCTGTTTACTACAAAAAGAAACTCGTTTGATGAGAGATAAGAATTACTCTTATCTGCGGCTCTAAGAATAGATACTTAGAATGCAGTTGGAAATTATGTTGGCTTGACAAAGTAGCTATAGTTGGTACTTCTCTAGAGTCCAGGGTCTAACCAGATACAGGCAGTTGGCTACATTTCCAATACCAGACATGAACTCCCTCCTACTGAGACATATTTAAGAAAAATTAGATGGTTCTGGGAACACACTCCCAAGATGTTAGCACTGTTGTTGCATCCTTGTGTGTCTTTTGCCATGCTGGTCATTGTTATAGTTCCTAGACATTGAGGCTGAGTAGAAATTTTAATTGCTTTGCTTCCTTGGCAGCTTACATCACATTTTCAGATGCACAGAGATATTTTGCAGGGAGGATACTGTCAGGTCAGATCCAGCTTGACTCTTTTGAGTCTTGCATCTGAAGTGTGGTGTCTTCATCAATATGCTCTTACCTCCAAGTCCTGGGAGTCAACCAAGAATAATGGCAGTAGCCTATATTCTCTTGGATTCACCTAATGAACAATTTGAAGGAGAGATTATCTTGCCTTGCACTGAGGTTTTTGTTAGAAAGTCTATGGCTCATGGTGGAGCATTAGCATCCCAACTAGCCTAACTTCAATTAAATTACTTATATATGTATACACACATACTTATGAATATTATATATGCATTTTAAGTAAGCACAAATTGTCTCCCTATGGATTTTTCAATCATCTATAATGCATATAATTTTCTATCCTTGTTAGGAATACTGTAATATACAGTGTGTATATACATCCCACAGCATTCATTTAGTTTTCAAAAGCAAAATTTTCTAGGTGAAAGTATATGTCAGATTACAATATTGCAGAATGAACTCCATATAGAACACTCATTTACTTATGCATAATTTGTAGATTGGCAATTTGGACAGGGCTCATGTAGCTTGGCTTATCTCTGTTGCACCAGATGCTGCTTGGAAGTATTTATGCATTTTGCGGTTTTTTTGGATTGGCTGGGGCTGAACTGGTCTCAGATAACCTTTCTCACCACGTGAGGCCTTGGTATGAATGTTTCCATAAAATGACCTTTTCTTTCTACGTGGTCCTTTTCCTTTGTTTTCTCATTGCCAAAGACGTTAGGTCACATTTGCTCACAAAGCTCTTCAGACCCAAGTGAGTGAAGTCCAGAGGCTGCAAAACCTCTTAAGACATAGAAAAGATACAGTGCCAATTCAAGTAAGCCACTCTTTGATGGAAGGTGGCACAAAGTGGCATTGCAAAGACATGCACAGAATGAGAGAATATTACAGAAATTATTATCTTTCAAAACAAATTTTCACCAAATATGTGACCCTCTTTTATTTTGGTAGATTGTTCCTACTGTGAGAATATTGCAACACTCAGAACAATACATGCAAGAATAAATAAGAATGTATTTGTATAAAGTACAAATAAGAATGATGGGAGATATGTAAAGGTGGAGCCTAAGGAATGTGTTAAATGACTCACGACAGAGCAATTGACAATACATAAATATTCTTTCAGTGTTCACAATTAGTCCCCATTGCCCGTATTTAGACTTGTGCATAGGAGAAGCTTCTTTGCCTGAAGCCCTCCCGATCCACATGTTCCCTTTATTAACAGGCCTAAGAGGTTTGATCACCACTAATAATATGATTATCTTTTCCCCTATGGTTGTCCATTTCATTTTTGGAGAGGACAGCTACATGGATGTTCCTTAGCAGAGCAACACTTTTTATCCCTAAAACATCACCTCTGCAGGCAGTCATACTTCAATGTGTAGAATGGTCCAAGCCTTTGCGATAAGACACTGAACCATTAAAGTTGATTGCCATGTTCTTCCTTAGCCTTTCTTCAGTAGATGAAACATTCCAGGACCTTCACCATTTTTCCCTTTTCACAACCCTTTCATCGCATCTATCATCTCTATAAAGAACTAGAAATAGAAATGCGCTTGTTGGACAATTTTCCCTTCAAAATATACTATGTGAAAATATAGAATGTAACACAGTACACAACGCAGGTATGATTGGTATATAGCAAAGAGAATCTGTTCTGTTATTGCTTTATCTTAGTCGTTTAGTTTTGAGTAATGCCAACCAAGAGTATATTGGCTTTTTGAGAAACTAGTTTTGTAGTTTATCTATTTCTATTTAACCCCCAATCAAATATTAAACATAATACATTGTCTCAACTTATTTTCTTAGCTTGTTTATTGTGTTTTGAGGCAGTGTGTGATGACTATATAGTCCTAGTATGCCTGGAACTCTTTATGTAGATTGGGCTGCTCTCAAACTTGTAGCATTCTTCTCCTGCTGCCTCACAATGCTGGAATTAAAGGTATTTGCCACTGCGTCCAAACAATACTTTCATGTGCCTCTCCTAATGCCGTGCTAGTAGTGCTCTAAAAATTCTGACCTTCCAAACCAAGATCTTTATATCACTCTCATTGTGTAATTGTTCATCTGTAAAATTGAGCTTAGTGGACTGTTGTTCATCCTCGTAGAGAGTATTATCATAAATATTGGGCTATTGGATTACTAAATAATAATTTATGCACTGTAATAGAACAGAATAAAATACAAGATGCCCTCCAAAATTGCTGCACCTTGTTTTATATCCTGATACATCTTTGATTACTTCATAATTTTAGGACGAATAGTTTCCTGACTCTATACTAAGAGAGCAATGGGCCAGGCAGAAACTGAAGTGTTGCTTGCATCTTACCTTTTCTAAATGTAGAGGACGCCCAATTTTCAGTGTCCTAAATATGAAAGTAAAACTTGAAATTAGGCATTAAGACTACCATACTAGTATAACAGTATAAGAAGATAATATTTAAGAAATCATATATACTTACAGTGCCAAGAGAAGTAATAAGGGAGTTTGATTCTCCTGAGAAAGTTGTGACTTGCAAATGTTTAAAACATAAGACAAAATTCATATGTATTAAAAAACTATTGTGAGTGAAATGTAATTGCACCTTAATATTGTCTTTAGTGGAAACTATCTTTGTTCGAAGTATTTGCCAGTCTTTTCTATTTTTGAGAGCAGCTACTGTACCAAGTACTGTACTGCTTTATCATTTTTATCATGCCAACAGTGTCAGTATTACTAATCACATTGACACAGGGGAAAATAGAAGCTTGAAATGTTAAATAACTTCCTTTGTGTCAGAGAGCAAAAATTAACAGAGCAATAGATACTGAAGGCAAGTTGTGCAAAATGAAAAAAAAAAAACCTGTGCTCCATCTAATGCTTACCTCCATCATCATTTCTATCATCATCCAAATGACATCATTTCACTACTTTTATAGTTAATGGCAGAGCTCTTATGAAGTATTTTTCCTTAAAGTGCTAGAAAAATATAACACAAAGTTATTTGCTTGAGCAGAAAAAAAAATGTAAGTAGCAAAACTCAGACAAATCCCAGACAAAATTATCCACATGTATGCCCTTTCTGGAAATTTCCTTCAATAGTAATCTATTATGATAAAGATGGCTTGTAGGAAATTTATCTGTTTTTTCCATTTTCTTTTATTTCTGAGTATATAATATAATAACATCATTTCCCCTTTCTTTTTGTCCTTCTAAAGCAATGGTTCTCAACCTGTGGGTCACAACTCCTTCCACAAACTTCTGTCTCTAAAAATACTTACATTATGGTTCATAACAGTAGCAAAATTACAGTTATAAACTAGCAACAAAAATAATTTTATGGTTGGAGGTCATGACAATATGAAGAACTGTATTAAAGTGTCACAGCATTAGAAAACTTGAGAACCGATGCTCTAAACACTTCTGTTTTAGGGTCCTATTGTTGTAAAGAGACACCTGACCATGGCAACTCTTATAAAATAAAACATTTAACTGGCTTACGGTTTCAGAGGTTTAATTCATTATTGTTGTGGCAGGACGCGTGGTGTCATGCAGGCAGTCATGGTGCTGGAGAAGGAGCTACTGGATCAGTAGGCTTCAGGAAGAGACTCTACATTGCTAACTCTGGCTTGAAATTTTGAGACCTCAAAGCCTGCATTCAGTGACACACCTCCTCCAACAAAGCTTCACCTACTTCAACAAGGCCACTCTTCCCGATAGTGTCAGTTCCTATAAGCCTTTGGGGTCATTTTCATTCAATCATTCAAACATTTCATTCATACCACACTTCCCACATATCCTTCCTTCCTCTCTTTCAAATTCATAGTCTCTCTTTTATTAATTGTTGGTATGTATATCCACATATTTCTAAACATAACTTATTTAATCTGTATAATGTCACTCGTATACAACTTTCAGGGTTGACCATTTGATATTGGATAATCAGTTTGTATGCTGTTCCCTGAAAAAGATGATTTTCTACCTCCCAGCATTCCTTATTTGGTAGTAGTTCATTGAGTTGTTTGCTAGGTTCTAGTACCAGGGATGGTTTACTTATATTGAGTCTATTAGAGAGTTTTTGGTTACCACAAAGGTATGATGCCACCAGTGCATCCTTAGGGTTAACATGCCCTGATGGTCATTGTTGTGCTTCATACGCATCATGACTGGGTAGGACTGTTGTTTGCTTCCTTCCATTGGAATCTTGCATGGTACCATGTGATTTACTCCTTAGGGATGAGGCATTTGGCTCAATTCCAATTCAGAGGCTTCTAAGCTCTGTTTCTGGAGTGTAAAGTATCTTTGACAGTGGAGACTTACTTTGTCCTCTGGAATTGCTAAACAATCTTATGAAATAATCAGCTAATCAATTTAGTGCCTGGAAAGAAAGTATGTCCCCTGATCTTTTGCTAACAGCTATTCTAATATAAGCTAAAAATTTCCCAAAAGGCCACTTGCAGATTAGGTCTTATTCAACACAGTGATATTACCTATGTCCCTCAATTTTGATAATTTTAGATTCAGAACAAGTGTCTTGCTTAGAGACATTTCTAAGGCTCCTGATTATGCTTATTAATGCATTCATTGTTTCTACTGTTAAATTCTTGTCAGGCGCAAATTTTTTATACATGTTATAAATGTCCTTATCCAAGTTATTAAAAACTTACAGAACAGGGCAGCCCACATGCTACAGTGTGCTGCTAGCCAGTTTGCTCTATAATTGCAGTGAAGAATATTCAGAAACTTTCTAGTTGTAGTGAGTGGGAAAAAAGCTGAATACAGCAAGCTCTACTGGGCTGTCCACCTGTACTTCTCCTCCAAAAGAGTATTTTGAGAAATACTCAGCTCTGTGTTCTCAATTTATCATTTCAAACTCTATACTGGTAAGGTGATTCCTCAGACACGTGTTCATCTCAATTCCACAAGAAAAGGCATTGCTAATGGAGACACATATTTTGGTGTCCATACAATTCTTTAATTTAAAATACAAAATTATTTATGTGACGAAGTGAAACAGTCAATATACACTATTCTTAGCTCAGTCTGTCAGAGCATTTGCATAATATTACAGTGTACTAATTTCAGCTGTTTGCAATAGCAGAACCAGAAGGAGCAAGGCCAGACAACAGTGGAAGGAGCTGAAGATGCTACAATACTGCTTTTCATTAACGAAAAATCTTCAAGAATGGCCTCCAAAAAAGAACACTTGTCACAGCATAAAATGGGTGCCGTCTAAAGAGTATTGATTGATCTCCATTACCCAGGAAATTAGAAAGAGAGCCATAGTACAAAAATGCATCTTTGTCAATAAAAGAAATTTGTGTTTCTATTGGAAACTATCTCTTTTCCTGACTCTTAGGATGTGGTCATTACAAATGGTATAATTTTGTAGTAATTTTTATGTGTTATCTTAGGAAGTTATTCAATTGCAATAATGACATGTGCTTACAATAGTCATTTCAAACCACTTTTAATCACAGTCACTTACAAAAGCAAAGTACCATGGGAGTAAAATATCCCCCAGTGTACTGAGGACTTTCTTTTTGAAACTTCGTATCAGTGAAAATTCAAAGTTTCGTTCAGTTATGCTGCCTGGATAGCAATCTTTTCATTAGAATAGAAGTGTCTTGATAACAACTATGTCCCCAGCAATGACATAAGTCCTACAACAAAGCACATGCTTAATATTCATAATATCAATAAATTAATAGAGAATTAAGATTTAGCCACAAAATTCCTATATGTAAGGATTCATATTCATATAGCCAATTTTTTTTATTCTGAATTTATATTGAGGACCTAGTATACATTAGGTTTTGAACAAGTGGTAATTATACAGAAAATAGACTATGCCTTCTTATAATTTATAGTTCAGTAAGTGGTCAAATGTAAAAGATAGATTCTCTATTCATGATAATTAGTTACTTTAGAATCTAGTTGGGAACAAGGCATGAACACATAAAAATCTAAATGAGGCCTTATTTTATTATATCTTGTTTATTTACTTATTAGTTTGAGACAGGCTCTCATGACAGAACCCTGGATGGCCTCCAGCACACTCTGTAGCCAAGGCTGCTCTCCCTCATTACTTTCCTACCTTCACCTCCCAAGCATTAGGGTTACAGATGTATTTCATCATCACAGCAGAAATTATCCTATAAGATATAAAGTGTACCTTTCCTTCTTGTATGCATAGTTCATATGAGCTATAGAGTCTACTTAAAATTTCATCAAGTTGATTTTTCAGTTTAGTTTTGTGAAAGCTTTGCAGCTGTCCTTAACTGCAACATTTAAGCATTGAATTCTGTTCTCCCTCGGCTATTTTATTATCACTTTTCAGGATTTTCTTTCCTGTATATTATAAATCCAAAAGCAAACAGGAAACAAAACAAAGTGTGATCCATGTTATTTGTTGCGGGAGCTCCTTAAGCCAATAGCCGCTGAGATACCAGCCCATTGGGGCGTGGTCTCTCTTTAAAAAAGCTGCCACTTCCCTCCAGTCTCTCGCTCTGGCTTCCGGCTCCATCTCTCAAGCTAACTTTAAAGCATCCCCAAACTTTTTGACCAAGAGCACCAAAAACAATGCTACGTACTTCTGAGTCTGTCCACTGTGCCCTCTCAGCACTTTTAATTTAGATGGAGTTACATTTGCATAACAGTTTAGCTGTGAATTTGGCAGGAAATTCCTGAAGCGTTATTTTGCTTCTGCCAAGCGTGGGTTTAATATCTAATAAGCAGATCTCCTGTGCAGGATTGCCTTTTTTTATCTTTAAGGAGGAAAAAAGCTGCTGTGAGCACTCATAGGTTGACAAAAACTTCTCTTACTCCCATCTTTATCAGCAGTAGCATCATTTTACTGGGAGTGGGATATGTCCTTATTTAATGTTCCAAGTTTTCTTTACCACACAATGCTTATCGCAACTATTTAAAGAACTTTGATTAAACAAGTTATCTTGATACAAGGTTGTAATTTGTTGAAGAGAGCATTAAGCCTTTCTAACATTAGTCAAGCAGAACTTAAACCTTTTGATGGAATTGTTGGAGAACTTACCTAGTCAATCAGCAGTGAAGAACTGCTTTTTGCCAATGACAATATAACATATAAAATGCCATCATCACATAATGCCCCAAATAAGCTTATATAAGACATTAACTTTAATATTCTAGTATCTGTTAGCCTATAGCTGATGAATAATTATAGTCAGACAAGATATGTTTGTTAAATGGGTTCATTTTGGCTTATAGCTACCTCTTATAGTACAGAATATAGCATCATGAATATTTCACTTGTACAGCACAGAAAATCATTAAGGCTAGAATGAAGCCATATTTGGATGGGGAAAAATAATGTAAGGTTAGCATGTGTTTGGGGTCACAAACTCAAGAATTACCCAAAAATTAATGGCCACTTTTAAAGTTTGGAAGGAGAGTGAATCTCCAGCATTTTCAAATATTCCACTTGATATCTGAGATGATATCTAGAAACCAAGACTGAGGAATCCATATTGTCAAGTCCCATTTACAGAAACACCTGGGAGTTGGGGAATGAAGCAGAGCAGGGGTACCATGCTATGATAGAAGTATGATTTAAACTGTGCTTATGGAATTTTTATGACATGTAGGTGCCATGATAATCACTACATTTTCATCTTTTTGAGGGCTTTCCAAAAAGGAGAAATATCAATTTTTATCAAGTTTAATTTTTAGTACATAATATTTTCTGTTATATTACAGATGATATAGAAAGATTTTGTCTTACATGACTGAAATAAATCTACTTGGTTCTCTACTTGTGTTCTCTGTTTTAACATATTAATGAGTACAATTTCATGATTGTTGGAATGATCATTTTAGAGTTGTGTGTTCCAGACATGGCACTCTTTTTGCTCTTCTTTGAATTACCTGCAAAACCATCCTATTGAAGTTGGACAAGGCAAACACACAGATGGCAACGAGCCCCAAGAGAAAGCAGAAAGTTTTATTTTCAGTTTTCTTCTAGACCATAAAATTATTTTCTCTTTTTTCTAAGTTGGTATAACATGATTTGTTACTGAAATGTTTGTCAGAACTCACCAATGAAATCATCTGAGCTTCAGGTTTTATTTATATAGATATTTCTACTTCTGACTTCAATTATCTTGACAGATACAAGACAGTTAATTTTTTTTCTTTCATCTAGTGTCTATTTTGATAAGTTGTGTTTTTAATTTTTTTCTAATTTGTTGCCATTATATAAGTCATGTAAAATTATAAAATGTGAAGGAACATGTTCATTCATTCTTGAAAGCAAATATTTGTGATTTTTATCCATTATTTTCTTCATCTTTCATGCTTTTATGAATTGTACTATCATCTCTAAAGAGAAACATTTTGTCTACTTTATTTTTACAGTGCATGTATTGTTTATGGATTATATATTCTCTATCACTTTCTTTAATTATGCTGCCCTGGGTTCAATTTTGTTGGTAGAGTTTTCTGTCCTGCCTGGTCCTGCAGCCATTCAGTCACAAAAGAAATACACAGAGGTCTACGTTAATCATAAACTCATTGGCCTATTAGCTCAGGCTTCTTATTAACTCTTTCTTACATCTTTTATTAGTCCATTATTCTTGTCTATGTTAGCCACGTGGCTTGGTACCTTTTTCAAGGAGGCATTTTTATCTTGCTTCCTCTGTATCTGGGTGACGACTGCAAACTGACTCTTTCCTCTTTCCAGAAATCTCTTGTTCTAGTTGCCCCACTTATAATTCCTGCCTGGCTACTGGTCAATCAGCATTTTATTAAAAGTAATGACAAGTGACAGGATAAAAAACCATTGTCCCACAGCACAGTTTGTTATAGAGAATAAATTATTCCTAGCTGAGAATCTCTATGAAATTGGTAATTCACTTTCTAAGGAAAGCTTGTTTTCTATAGTGGGATCTCATTGGGTATACTACTCATACTTCATGGTAAGACCAATACCCAGGAATAGTTGTCCAACACAAAATGAATTGAATAGTATTTTTGTACAACTTTTGCCTCATAGTTTTGTTTGTATATATTTTGTCTCATTGGTCTTTTGCTTGCATATTTTGTTTTCTGATTACGTTTTTATAGGGTTTGTGTGGGGAATGGCTCTTGTCTTTTGTATGTATGTGTGTTTTTTCAAGTGTGTTTTTTAAGAGAGAAAAAGGAAGTTCATGGTGTTGACTGGTTAGGGATGTGGGGAGGTTATGTGAGGGGTTAGAAAGGAAAAAGCATTATCTAGGGTTCATAGATTCACCAGCCCTGGGTGGGTAATTATGTTTAAAGTAGCAGGCATGAGTTCTTTTCTATTGAGTGAGCCTTAAGTCTAATTGGGTGGCCACTTGTTACCATCAAGATATAAATGCTACTATTACACCTTCAGAGATACCTTGTATCTTTATATTTAATGCAAGTATTAACATAGTTACACTTGGAATTACCCATTTATTATTAATTTCCTTATAAAATTGTGTCTTTCCTTTTTGTTTCTTTTTTCTTTTTTCAAATTTATTTATTTATTTTTATTTAAACTATTATTTATTTACTTAATTATTACTTGTTTTATTTCTTATCCACAGTTTTCCCTCCTTCCTCTCTTCCCAGTCCCTTCCCCATACCCCACTATGTTCTCACTTCTCAATCCATTCCTCCACTGTTTCTGTTTAGGAAAAGGGAGGTTTCCCATGGTTATAAACAAAACATGGTATATCAAGTTGCAGTAAGACTAAGTAAGCATCTACTCATTTATAAGGTTGGGCAAGGCGAACTAGTATGGGGAGTAGACTCCCAAATGCCAGTAAAAGAGTTGAAGACATTTCCTTTTCCCACTCCTAACAATAGTGGATATGTAGCCTGAACTGGCTATCTTCTATGACCAGATTGGTAAATAATCCAAGTGTCATCAGAGAGCTTCACCCAGCAACTGATGGAAGCAGATACAGAGCCAGGGCCTTTTTTAAAATTCTTTTTTATCTTATATGAATAAATAAAATATTTTAATATTTAGCCTATACCTAGTTGATGAAAATTAATATAAAAGTTTTATGAGTGTTAGGATCTTCATGTATAAATATATAAAAATGATACCCATTATTTTATTTTATATGATAACTTAAAATTAATAGAAAATAAAATTTCTTATATCTCGATATATCTTCCTAAAATGACATATGAGCAAAAGATTCTAAAAGTTTCATTAGGGAGGAATGACAGCTTATCTACAAACAGATAGTAGAGTAGCATCTATCTACGAACACATAGTAGAGTAGCATCTATCTACGAACAGATAGTAGAGTAACATCTATTTACAAACAGATAGTAGAGTAGCGTCAGGCTTCTTATATAAAAATCTGAATGGTAGAAAACAATGCCAGTGACCCTTCAAAATTCTATTTTTTTTTGATTTTTCGAGACAGGGTTTCTCCATAGCTTTTGGTTCCTGTCCTGGAACTAGCTCTTGTAGACCAGGCTGGCCTCGAACTCACAGAGATCCACCTGCCTCTGCCTCCCGAGTGCTGGGATTAAAGGCGTGCGCCACCACCGCCCGGCCCCTTCAAAATTCTAAAGGAAGAAATCTTTTGACTCACAACTCCAAAACAGATTTAAATATATAAAATGTATATAATATTTGCATAAAATCTTTGATAATTTTATTCACACATACAATGTACTTTGATATTAACCCCCACTCTTCTTCCTAAATCCTCTAAAATCTACTCCCAACTCTCCATGCCCTCCAGTCCTTCTTTCTTTTAAAAAAATCATCCATTGAGCCCAATTTATGCTCTCTATATAGTCTTGCATAGAAGCTATCTCCTCCAAGCTGTAAGTCAGAGGTGTCTCAGAGATGGTTAAAATAATATAGGCTATTACTATTGTTATTGCTTGCCCACCAAACTTGATAGTGTATCCCTATTACTAAAGACAATACAAACACTAAATACAATACATGGAGAAATAAGGTTCATAGTGACTTTTTCCTTCTGGGTAGCATTCATAGGCCCAGAAAGTACTTTGAAGGCTTCTTACAGTTGTGAACCGTGTGAACAACAAATACGACCAGCATGGCAAGAAGTATCAGTAGGTACAAAAGTGGCACAAATGTTATGGAGATAACCTACTATTTTCTGGTTGTATTTAGGGCCTGCTCCATAGGAGGAAACAGATGTTTGCTACTTTGGGGAACTCATCTCTTCTAGAACTAAACCTACTACCATTTTGCTAAGTAGACGTAGTAGAGAACTTCCTCTAAATTCCTACTTTTATGCCCATAGGAGTGCCACTGTCAGACCAGGTCAGAGAGGTTTCTATGGGAGTGGAGGGTGGTTAGTGCAGAAACTCGCAGCTGCTCAATGTGCAGAGAGGAAGAGCCTATGGAACGCACTTCCACAAAGGGCACATCTACAAGACACTGACCCTCAACGCTCAAGGACCACTGCAGAAGAGGAAGCTGAAACGCATTGTTAAAAAGAAAACAGTATTTTCCTGGTTTGTTTTTATTGTTGTTGTTGTTTTGTTTTTTGCTTTTCAATGGGTGCATTGTGGAGGTTAGCTAATAAACACTGCATTTTTATACTTGAAGTCTTTACTTGTTTTATCCCTTTAATTAAATGTGGACCTAGTTACTTCATAAAGTTAAATTAGTTGGGATAAATTTGGTATACTTTTCTCCTTGCTATTTTCTTAAATTGTGTGAGTCACAGCCTAATATATTTATTTCTTCAACTATGATACTGCCCTTTGCTGAGCTCTACCCTATGGCTTATATTACAGAGTGTGGTTTTCACTTTGTTTCTCAATTCTAGCTGGTGGCAACACAATGGTCTCAGTCCTTTGCGAACTTATCAGCCTGGTGCTTTACAGTGAATATGATTTTTAGGTGATAAATTGGAACATTTCAAGGCAATATCTCACATGTTTCCCTACTCTTTGTGAAAATGGTTTTGTGCTGCCTGTTGTCCAGTCGGAAAACTGCTGATTCATGGGTGCTATCCAACTTACTAGTGGTTTAAACTAAGGAAGTAATAGACTACTATAGGAAGTATATACTCAGGAAACAATAGACCACTCCTTTTCATTTTTCTTCAGCTTTAGTGAGATACAATTGACAAGTAAGAAATATATATGTATTCAGATTATACAGTTGTGGTGTTTTGATGTTTGTGATGTTTTGTGTGAAATCTACATTACTATAGCATAGATGGATGCAGACAGTTGTGAGAAATTTCCCTTTTACTTCTGACATCATAAAGCTTGCCTTTTATTTATTCTGTGTAAACTTAGTTGTTTGTTTAAAAATTGCTCCAAATTCTCTGGCCTCTGTTGGTTGTCATTGTTCTGTTTTTTTTTCATACATTATTACAAATTTATTTGCAACCAATATCTGCAAACAGTATTATAGTAGCTCACAGTAATGCTCCCTGGAGTTTCAGGTGGAGTTCTCTGCTAGAGCCAAGGGCTTTCACCAGGCTGAAGTTTCGTCTGCAATTTCGTATTCTTTCAAGTGCAAACTTTTGCAGGTGTGGCCTGAATGCTCTGCTGCCTAGGTGATCATCAGCTGGGCTGCAAGGGTGGGTGTGCATTCGGGTCCCAGATTTCTGCTTCCTTTACCAATTGACCCCACCCATCTTCAAAGCCATCCACAAAAACCTATGTGTCAAACACTTCTCAGTTAAAAATTTCTCTTAAAAAGAAGCCTAATGTTTTGACTGTTTAATTTTTAAAAACCTTCATTGTACACAGGGCTGTGTTACATGAAGGTATTTCTAATTCCATAAAAGTATATATTATATTTGGGGTATATTCCCTCCAAGCCCCCCTCATCATGATGCTGGGAACACAATTTCTCCCTTTCCCCTTCTCTTAGTTGCCTTTGTTCCCATGGATAATTTTGCCTTATTATACATACATGATTTCATGTGTTTATGCAACAGCTAGGAACCACATAGTTCTGTTATAGAGGACCCAAGTTCTGTTCCCACTACCCCAGTTGGGTGGCTCACAACCTCCTGTAACTCAAGATTGAGGAGTTCTGATTCTTTTTTCTGGAATTCCCAAGTATTTGCATTCATGTATACAGATAACCACAGGCAGAAACACACTACACACATGAAAACAAATCTTTGAAAAACAAAAGAAAATGACCCTCTCTCCCCTGTCAACCATTAATTGGGTTTAAATCCTCAGTGGGAAGTGGGGCCCTGTGAGACTTTCCACATTCTAGGACATGGTGTTGAGAAACCCAATCTTGTGACGAAACTCTGTAGGTAATCTCAGGTATTATACATTCAAGAATCTGGCAGCCATGCCATTCTCAGGAGTTAGTATTACATACACCACACAGATCCACCAGTTTCTCTGTCTTTTACATTCTTCCTGTCTTTCACAGTGTTCCCTGAGCCTTGGAAAGTGTAATACAATGATTCTTGAAGAGCCGACATTTAATAGTCATTTATTCTCAGTTCTTGGATTAGTTATAAGTTTTTCATTACTTAAGCAAACTGTCTTAAATGCATCCTGAAAATCCTTTTAAAGCATCCTTGCTTCAGTCACTGTAAAGAGAATTATAGGGCTGCAAGGGATTACATACTACCGTGTTTTAATTGACTTGGGTCTCTGTTGCTCATTTCTTTTTGTGCAAAGTTATAGCTGCCTGTTTCCTTGGTGTTGTATTTGAAATTTTACTAATTGAAATGATATGAGACCTATAATAGGATTTTCCTTCCCCAGAAAGAACCTTCTGTTTATAATAAGTACCTGTGGGTAGACTATTTCAAGAGCAGCTTTAAATGTTGCATTTGTCTAGACACCCAAGACTACTTGTGGCTTGTTTACCCTTGGTGCCATTTATACTGAGGATATAGCCCTTTGGAGTCCATCCTTAGAGTAGGTAGTAATTGATCCAATCTATTCATCCTGTTAAGGCTCTGAGATGTGACCTTTTCCCCTATTACCTCAAGATATTGACAAAAATATAAGCTATTTCTGGAGCTGTTTCTTTCATATTACGAGAGAAAATGTCAATGATGCCTTAGGAAAAAAAAAGACAAGCTAATTTTCATGGAATGTGCACTGAATGACAGAATTAAAGGAAAACATGGAAATAAAAAGGAAACCTCAAGATTTTTGAGGGTGCTTGGGATGATGATAAACAGGGCTGACACATAACGGCTTAGTGAGTTACCTATGACACTAGTGGTATTTTCATTAGCCATTCTCAGAAAGAAACAAAATGAGCATTAAAAAGGAGAACATTTTCAAGAAGAAATTAATGCCTTTGATCTACAGTGCAATCATTTTGACAAGTGTTAGAAGATTTGAAATTTATTTGCTTATAAAATTAAGAACAATATAAACTTTACAGTTGATGATTTAAATGAAATATATTTTATACTTTTTTAAATTAGATTTTGTGAAAATATTATGGGTGTGGATATTTTTCCCTGCATATAATTATGTGCCTGGTGTTCAGGGAGATCAGAAGAGGGCATCAAATCCTTTGGAACTAGAGTTATGGATGGCTGTGAGCTGCTACAATGTAAGTGCTGGGAATTAATCTGTCTAGGAAATTAAAGTCATGAAATTGTCAGGTAAATGGATAGAGCTAGAAACAATATCTTGAGTGGGTTTATCCAGATCCAGACACACATTCCCTGTTTTCGAACAGATGTGAATGTTAGCTGTTAAGCTTTAAATATGTTTATTTCAAACTGAATAAGTGCAGAGATTAGATCATGTTGTGTGTGTGTGTGTATGTGTGTGTGTGTGTATGTACAGGCAAGCAGGTATGTATGTGTTTGTGTATGTGTGTGTATGTTTTTTGTTTGTTTTTTTCCTCTCTTGGAGTGTTTTATTTGTTTTAATTTGGGTTGTTTTTCTGGAAGAAAGAAAGAACATTAAGTTGGATGGGAAAGACTTGGGAGGAATTGGGGGCAGGAGGGAAGAACATATGATCAAAATATTGTTTGGAATTTTTAAAACAAAAAAATTAAAATTAAAAATGAATATAAATAAAAATGCACAGTAATTCAATAGAGCATTATTAACAACAGAAAGCTGAGAAAGTAATCTGTTTTTAATATTTATTTTTATTTTTGTTTATGTGTATGTATGTATATTTCTGTTAGTGTCCATGAACTTGAACACAGGGAGTTGACAGTGGAAGGCAGAAGAAGGCATTGGTTCTCCTGGAGTTGGCATTACAAATGGCTGTGAGGCTTCCTCCATATGTGCTGGAAACCCAGCGTGGGTCCTCTCTAAGAACAGCAGCCACTCTTTTTTTTATTGATATTTATTGAGCTTTACATTTTTCTCTACTCCCCTCCCTGTCTCTCCCCTCCCCCTTCAATCCTCCCTCAAGGTTCCCATGCTTCCAATTTACTCACGAGATCTTGTCCTTTTATACTTTCTACTTCCCATGTAGATTATATCTATGTAAGTATCTCTTGGTGTCCACATTGTTGTCTAAATTCTCTGGGATTGTGGTTTGTAGGCTGGCTTTTTTGCTTTATGTTTAAAAACCACCTATAAGTGAGTACATGTGATAATTGTCTTTCCGTGTCTGGGTTACCTCACTCAAAATAATATTTTCTAGTTTCATCCATTTTCCTGCAAAATTTAAGCTGTCATTATTTTTTTCTGTTGTGTAGTACTCTATTGTATAAATGTACCACATTTTTCTTATCCATTCTTCAATCGAGGGACATTTAGGTTGTTTCCAGGTTCTGGCAATGACAAACAAAGCTGTTATGAACATAGTTGGACACCAAAAGATCACATAATCCAATAAAAAATGGAGTACAGGCTTAAACAGAGAACTCTCAACAGAGAAATCTAATATGGCTGAAAGACACTTAAGGAAATGTTCAACATCCTTAGTCATCAGAGAAATGCAAATCAAAACAACTCTGAGATTCCATCTTATACCTGTAAGAATGGCCAAGATCAAAAACACTGATGACAATTTATGCTGGAGAGGTTGTGGGGAAAAGGGAGCACTTCTGCAGTTGCTGGTGGGAATGCAAGCTGGTACAACCCCTTTGGATGTCAGCGTGGCGATTTGTCTGAAAATTAGGAAACAACCTTCCTCAAGACTCAATAATACCATTTTTGTGTATATATCCAAAGGATGTTCAATTGTGCCAGAAGGACATGCACTCTCTTTTTTTAAAAAAAAAATATTGATTTTATTAATCTATAAATTTTTCTCTTCTCCCCTCCCTTCCTCTCCCCTCGCCTTCTACCCTCTCCCATGGTCCCCATGCTCCAAATTTACTCAGGAGATCTTGTCTTTTTTTATTCCCCATGTAGATTAGATCCATGTATATCTCTCTTAGGGTCTTTTTTGTTGTCTAGGTTCTCTGGGATTGTGAATTGTAGGCTGATTTTTCTCTGATTTATGTCCAAAAACCATTTATGAATGAGTACATGCAATATTTGTCTTTCTGAGTCCGTGTTACCTCATTCAATATGATGTTTTCTAGCTCTATCTATTTGCCTGCAAATTTCATTATTTTTTTCTGCTGTTTAGTATTCCATTGTGCAAATATACCACATTTCCCTTTTCCATTCTTTGGTGAAGGGTCATTTATGTTGTTTCCAGCCTCTAGCTATGACAAACAATTCTGCTATGAACATAGTTGAGCACATGTCCTTGTGGTATACATGAACATCCTTTGGGTATATACCCCAAAGTGGTATTGCTGGGTCTTGAGGAAGGTTGTTTCTTAATTTTCTGAGAAATCGACATACTGATATCCAAAGCTGCTGTACCAGTTTGCACTCCTACCAGCAATGCAGGAGTGTTCCCTTTACCCCAATCCTCTCCAGCATAAGCTGTCATCCGTGTTTTTGATCGTGGCCATTCTTACAGGTGTAAGATGGAATCTCAGAGTTGTTTTGATTTGCACTTCTCTGATGACTAAGGATGTTGAGCATTTCCTTAAGTTTGGATTCCTCTGTTGAGAGTTCTCTGTTTAGGTCTGTACTCCATCTTTTTTATTGGATTATTTGTTCTTTTGATGACCAATTTCTTGAGTTCTTTGTATATTTTGGAGATCAGCCCTCAGTCTGATATAAGGTTGGTGAAGATCTTTTCTCATTCTGTAAGGCAAAGAGCAACCACTCTTAAATATTGCACCATCTCTCTAACCCCAGGAAGCAATCATCTTTTATTTATTTTTTTGAAATTCAATTTGTTTTGTATAAAAATTGTGTGCAATCAGTTACATATAAATACACATTCCAGTTTTATAGTCAGGAGCATATAAATTCAAGATGGCCAACTGACATTTTACTGTTAAAAAGAAACACAACAACCCAACATTCATATTCAAGTTTCATTGAATATATATATATATATATATATATATATATTTAAAATGTGAAAAGCATTTTTTCACCAGTCATAGCAAAATACATATATACATATTTATAAAGAAGGCATAAGCTATTTCCAATATTACATGGTTTTGTTTGCTGAATGCAAACACCAGCCAAGAGAATAAAAATCAGTTTCCCAAGAACAGTGTTTTATATTTTGGTTGAAAGAGTCTTACTATGTAGCCTAGGCCACACTCACACGTGGGAACTAAAAATCTTCCAGTCTCAGCTGCATAGGCCTTGGGTGCTCATTACAACACATACTTATTTCTGGCAGATATTTCAAGAGGTGGTTGCTAGGTAACTGTAGACTCCTTAATGAAGACTGTGGCATCTTGATGTTCTTTTCATACTGGTACTCTTGGAAAAAGGTGGCTCCGTCTTTGAGGGGAAGTGTATTTAGGTTTGTAAGAACTCAGGCTATACCCTGGCCACTTTCCGGAATTCTTTTGTGTGTGTCTTGGGTCACTGCATCTCACACCAGCTGATGGGAACCATCTGGACACCCGATTCACTGTGGGCTACCACTAACCCTAACTCATTTTCAGCAGTGCTCAGCAAGTAATTGGACTGTGTGTCACCTAGGGAGATAACTTTGGCCAAAACTATGTCACCTGCGCAGGAAACTCTTGTAAATTTCAACCTTGTCTTTTTCAGTTGCTCGGATACCTTCCTTGCGGATAGTTCCTCGAAAAACATTTTTTTTTTATTTTTATTTTTTTATTGAGAAAAGGAAAAAAAAATTCCGCCTCCTCCCAACCTCCCATTTCACTCCCCCTCCTCCCACCCTTCTCCCACTCTCCCAAAACTCCTCTCCCCCTCCCTCTCCAGTCCAAAGAGCAGTCATGGTTCCCTGCCTGTGGAAAGTCCTAGGTCCGCCCCCCTCCGTCCATGTCTAGGAAGGCGAACATCCAAACTGGTTAGGCTCCCACAAAGCCGGTACATGAAGTAGGATCAAAACCCCGTGCCATTGTCCCTGGTTTCTCATCAGTCCTCATTGTTCGCCATGTTCAGAGAGTCCGGTTTTATCCCATGCTTTTTCAGTCACAGTCCAGCTGGCCTTGGTGAGCTCCCATTAGATCAGCCCCAATGTCTCAGTGGGTGGGTGCACCCCTCGTGGTCCTGACTTCCTTGCTCATCTTCTCCCTCCTTCCGCTCCTCATTGGGACCTAGGGAGCTCAGTCCAGTGCTCCAGTGTGGGTCTCTGTCTCTATCTCCATCCATCACCAGGTGAAGGTTCTATGGTGATATGCAAGATATTCATCAGTATTGCTATAGGATAGGGTCATTTCAAGTTCCCTATCCTCAGCTGCCCAAGGGACTATCTGGGGACATCACCCTGGCCTCCTGGGAGCCACTCTACGGTCAAGACTCTTGCCAACCCTAAGGTGGATCCCTTAACTAAGAATTGTGTTTCTGTGCTCCCCTGTCCAACCTTCCTTTATCCCAATCCTCCTGTTTCCCCAAGTTCCCCCCTCCTTCCCTTCTCACTTTTCTCTCCCCATCTCCCCTTACCCTCATCCCAACCCACCCCCAAGATCCCAATTTTCTCCCCTGCTATTTTGTCTACTTCCCACAGACAAGAGGATAACTATATGTTTTTCCTTGGGTTCACCTTCATACTTAGCTTCTTTAGGTTCACCAATTGTAGTCTCCGTGACCCATATTTATGGCTAGGAACCAATTATGAGTGAGTACATCCCATGTTCAACTTTTTGGGTCTGGGTTACCTCACTCAGGATAGTGTTTTCTATTTCCATCCATTTGCATGAAAATTCGAGAAGTCATTGTTTTTTTACAGCAGCGTAGTACTCTAATGTGTATATATTTCATACTTTCTTCATCCATTCTTCCATTGAAGGACATCTAGGTTGTTTCCATGTTCTTTCTATTACAAATAATACTGCTGCGAACATAGATGAACAAATGCTTTTGTCATATGATCAGGCAACTCTTGGGTATATTCCCAAGAGTGGTATTGCTGGGTCCAGGGGTAGGTTGATCCCGAATTTCCTGAGAAACCGAAACACTGATTTCCACAGTGGTTGCACAAGATTTCATTCCCACCAGCAATGGATGAGGGTACCCCTTCTTCCACAGCCTCTCCAGCAAAGGCTATCGTTGGTGTTTTTGACTTTAGCCATTCTGACAGTTGTATGATGATATCTCAAAGTTGTTTTGATTTGCATTTCCCTGATTGCTAAGGAGGTTGAGCATGACCTTAAGTGTCTTTTGGCCATTTGAACTTCTTCTGTTGAAAATTCTCTGTTCAGTTCAGTGCCCCATTTTTTAATTGGGTTAATTAGCATTTTAATGTCTAGTTTCTTGAGTTCTCTATATATTTTGGAGATCAGACCTTTGTCTGTTGCGGGGTTGGTGAAGATCTTCTCCCAGTCAGTAGGTTGCCTTTTTGTCTTAGTGACAGTGTCCTTTGCTTTACAGAAGCTTCTCAGTTTATGTAGGTCCCATTTATTCAATGTTGCCCTTAATGTCTGTGCTGCTGCGGTTATACCTAGGAAGCGATCGCCTGTGCCCATATGTTGTAGGGTATTTCCCACTTTCTCTGCTATCAGGTTCAGTGTGTTCGGGCTGATATTGAGGTCTTTAATCCATTTGGACTTGAGTTTTGTGCACGGTGAGAGATATGGGTCTATTTTCATTCTTCTACAGGTTGACATCCAGTTGTGCCAGCACCATTTGTTGAAGATGCTTTCTTTCTTCCATTGTATACTTTTAGCTCCTTTATCAAAAATGAGGTGTTCATAGGTTTGTGGGTTAAAATCCGGGTCTTCTATACGATTCCATTGGTCGACTTCTCTGTTTTTATGCCAGTACCACACTGTTTTCATTACTGTAGCTCTGTAATAGAGTTTGAAGTCAGGGATGGTAATGCCTCCAGAAGATCCTTTATTGTATAGGATTGTTTTGGCTATTCTGTTTTTTTTATTTTTCCATATAAAGTTGATTATTGTCCTCTCCTGATCTGTGAAGAATTTTGATGGGATCTTGATGGGGATTGCATTGAATCTATAAACTGCCTTTGGTAGAATTGCCCATTTTTACTATGTTGATCCTCCCAATCCAAGAGCAAGGGAGGTCCATCCATTTTCTGGTATCCTCTTCAATTTCTTTCTTCAATGCCTTATAGTTCTTGTCAAATAAATCTTTCACTTCCTTGGTTAGATTTACCCCAAGATATTGTATGCTGTTTGTGGCTATCGTGAAAGGTGAACCTTCTCTGATTTCCCTCTCTGCTTCCATATCCTTTGTCTATAAGAGGGCGACTGTTTTTTTGGAGTTGATCTTGTATCCTGCCACATTACTAAAGCTGTTTATCAGCTGTATAAGTTCTTTGGTGGAGTTTTGGGGGTCGCTTATGTACACTATCATATCATCTGCAAATAACGAAATTTTAACTTCTTCCTTTCCAATCCGAATCCCCTTGATCCCATTATGTTGTCTTATTGCTATTGCTAGAACTTCAAGCACTATATTGAAGAGGTATGGCGAGAGTGGACAGCCTTGTCGTGTTCCTGAGTTTAGCAGGATGGCTTTGAGTTTCTCTCCATTTAATTTGATGTTAGCTGTCGGCTTGCTGTATATAGCTTTTATTATATTTATGTATGACCCTTGTATCCCTAATCGCTTCCATCTTTTATCATAAAGGGATGTTGAATTTTGTCAAATGCTTTTTCAGCATCTAATGAAATGATCATATGGTTTTTTTCTTTCAGTTTATTTATATGCCTGATTACATTGATAGATTTAAGTATGTTGAACCAGCCCTGCATCTCTGGGATGAAGCCTACTTGATCATAATGGATAATTTTTCTAATGTGTTCTTGGATTCGGTTTGCCAGTATTTTGTTGAGGATTTTTGCGTCGATGTTCATGAGTGAGATTGGCCTGTAATTCTCTTTCCTGGTTGAGTCTTTGTGTGGTTTTGGTATCAGAGTAACTGTAGCTTCATAAAAGGTATTTGGTAATGACCCTTCTGTTTCTATATTGTGGAATACATTAAGGAGTATAGGTATTAGGTCTTCTTGGAAGTTCTGGTAGAATTCCACATTGAAACCATCTGGTCCTGGGCTTTTTTTTTTTTGGTAGGGAGGTTTTTGATAACAGCTTCTAATTCTTTGCGACTGACAGGTCTGTTTAGATTGCTCACCTGGTCCTGGTTTAATTTTGGTATATGGTATTTATCTAAAAAAGTGTCCATTTCTTTAACATTTTCCAGTTTTGTGGCATACAGGCTTTTGTAGTAAGATCTAATGACTCTCTGAATTTCCTCTGTGTCTGTGGTTATGTCCCCCTTTTCATTTCTGATCTTATTAATTTGCGTGTTCTCTCTCTGTCGTTTGATTAGTTTGGATAGGGGTTTATCAATCTTGTTGATTTTCTCCAGGAACCAGCTTTTTGTTTCATTGATTCTTTGGATTGTTTTCTGTGTTCCTATTTTGTTGATTTCAGCCCTCAGTTTGATTATTTCCAGTCTTCTACTCCTCCTTGGTGAGTCTTCTTCTTTTTTTTCTAGAGCTTTCAGGTGGGCTGTTAAGTCTCCAATATGTGCTTTCTCTGTTTTCTTTAAGTGGGCACTTAGTGCTATGAACTTTCCTCTCAGGACTGCTTTCATAGTGTCCCATAAGTTCGAGTATGTTGTTTCTTTATTTCATTGAATTCAAGGAAGACTTTAATTTCTTTCTTTATTTCTTCCTTAATCCAGGTATGGTTCAGTAGATGACTGTTCAGTTTCCATGAGTTTGTAGGCTTTCTGGGTTTAGCATTGTTGTTGAATTCTAACTTTAATCCATGGTGATCTGATAAGACACAGGTGGTTACTAATATTTTTTTTTGTAACTGTGTAAGTTAGTTTGTTACCGAGTATGTGGTCAATTTTCAAGAAGGTTCCATGAGCTTCAGAGAAGAAGGTATATTCTTTCCACTTTGGGTGGAATAATCTATAGATGTTTGTTAAGTCCATTTGATTCATTACCTCCATTAATTCTCTAATTTCTCTGTTAGGTTTCTGTCTGATTGACCTGTCCATGGGTGAGAGTGGAGTGTTGAAGTCTCCTACTATTAGTGTGTGCGGTTTGATGGCTGCCTTGAGTTTTAGTAATGTTTCTTTTATGTACGTGGGTGTTTTTATATTAGGGGCATAGATATTCAGGATTGACACTTCATCCTGATGAATTGTTCCTGTTATGAGTATAAAATGTCCCTCTCCATCTCTTCTGATTGATTTAAGTTTGAAGTCAACTTTGTTAGAAATTAGTATGGCCACACCTGCTTGTTTCTTAGGTCCATTTGCATGATAATCCTTTTCCCTGCCCTTTACTCTGAGTAGGTGCCTGTCTTTGTGGTTGAGGTGTGTTTCTTGTAAACAGCAGAATGTTGCTTCCTGTTTTCGTATCCAATCTCTTAGCCTGTGCCTTTTTATAGGTGAGTTGAGCCCATTGACATTAAGTGATATTAATGACCAGTGGTTGTTAACTCCGGACACTTTTTAAAAAAATTTATTTATTAAGGATTTCTGCCTCCTCCCCACAACCGCTTCCCATTTTCCTCCCCCTCCCCCGACCAAGTCCCCCTCCCTCATCTGCTCGAAGTGTAATCAGGGTTCCCTGACCTGTGGGAAGCCCAAGGACTCCCCACCTCTATCCAGGTCTCATAAGGTGAGCATCCAAACTGCCTAGGCTCCCCCAAAGCCAGTATGTGCAGTAGGATCAAAAACCCACTGCGATTGTTCTTGAGTTCTCAGTATTCCTCATTGTCCGCTATGTTCAGCTAGTCCGGATTTATCCCACACTTTTTTAGATGTAGGCCAGCTGGCCTTGGTGAGTTCTTGATAGAACATCCTCATTGTCTCAGTGTGTGGGTGCATCCCTCGTGTTCCTGAGTTCCTTGCTCGTGCTCTGTCTCCTTCTGCTCCTGATTTGGACCTTGAGATTTCTGTCAGGTGCTCCCATGTGGGTCTCTGTCTCTGTCTCCTTTCATCGCCTGATGAAGGTTAATATTCATGAGGATGCCTATGTGTTTGTCTTTGGATTCACCTTCTTATTTAGCTTCTCTTTTAGTAGTAGGGTTTGTGTGTTTCCCTTCTTTGAGTTGCGCTCGTGAAGGGTCTCCAGATGTCTGAGTTATTGTGGTCATTGTTGGACTCCTTGGTTAGTGATTTTCCTTCTATTATTTTCTGTAAGGCTGGATTTGTGGCTACATATTGTTTAAATTTGTTTTTATCCTGGAAAATTTTGTTTTCTCCATTTATAGTGAACGAAAGCTAGGCTGGGTATAGTAGTCTGGGCTTGCATCCATGGTCTCTTAGTTTTTGCAGTACATCTATCCAGGACCTTCTGGCTTAAATGGTTTCCATAGAGAAGTCAGGTGTAATTCTGATAGGTTTACCTTTATAAGTAATTTGGCCTTTTTCCTTTGTGGCTCTTAATATTAATTTTTTATTCTGTATGCTTTGTGTTTTGATTATTATATGGCGAGGGGATTTTTTTTTTTGATCCAGCCTATTCGGTGTTCTGTAAGCTTCTTGAACCTTCATAGGTACATCTTTCTTCAGGTTGGGAAAGTTTTCTTCTATAATTTTATTAAGTATATTTTCTGGACCGTTGAGCTGCACTTCTTCTCCTTCTTCTACTCCAATTATTCTTAGGTTTGGTCTTTTTATTGTGTCCCATATTTCCTGAATGTTTTTTGATGAGAGTTTGTTAGACTTGCTGTTTTCTTTGATCAGTGTGTTTATTTTCTCTATGTTATCTTCAGAATCTGAGATTCTTTCTTCTATCTCTTGTATTCTGCTGGTTATGCTTGTTTCTGTAGTCTCTATTCGTTTACCTAGATTTTCCATGTCCAGCCGGCCCTCTGTTTGTGTTTTCTTCTTTGCCTCCATTTCAGTTTTCAGGTCTTGAACTGTTTCCATTATCTGCTTGATTGTTTTTCCTTGGTTTCCTAGGGTATCATTCACTGATTTATTCAATTCCTCGAACTTTCTGTTATACTTCTCATCCATTTCTATAAGGGCGTTTTTTACATGCTGTTTAAGGGTGTCAATCACTTTCATGAAGTCAATTTTTTCTACTTCTTCTTGATTAAGGTGTTCATGTCCTCCTGTTGTGATGTCGCTGGCTTCTGGTGGTTTCATGTTGTTTTTCAGATTGTTGGGTGAATTCTTGCATTGGTGTCTGCCCATCTCTTCCTCCCAATACTCCCCTATGGATCTTCTTTTACAGGGTCAGGTCTTCTTGCACACTGATGTACCTTCCCAGTGATGTCACTCCCCAGTGATGGTTCTCCTGGTGTCCTGATCGGATCTCCTTGCTGCTTGGTTAGCTTGCACACAAACGGCCCACCCCGCTTGCTGCAGGCAGGCTATGGAGACAAAGGAACTACCGCCCTCCCTTTTGCCCTCCTGATTTGGGTTCGGTCCCAGCGCCCTAGCAGGCTGAGCTGGGAGGTGCTATGCCACCAAAGAGGGGAGGGAGGGAGTGAGGGAGAAAGACAGGGGTTAGGGGCTTCTGGATGTAAGCTGGGTCTGATAGCAAGAGAGAGGAGGTATTGGGCAGTATAGCCCCTGCAGGATGAACAGGAAGTTGAGGGGGGATGAGGAACGTCTGAGTTCCCTGGTCCCCACTGTCGCCACACTCACTCACGGCAATGATGTCTCTCTCGGTGCCCAGATCGAAACTCCTTGCTGCTTGGGTACCTCGCACACAAAGGGCCCACCCTGCTTGCTGCAGGCAGGCTATGGAGACAAAGGAACTACCGCCCTCCCTTTTGCCCTTCCGATTCGGGTTGGGTCCCAGTGCCGTCGAAAAGCATTTTTTAGTGGTGTGGAACCCACATACAAGATGTGTACTTTGGCAAAATGTGAGTTGATGCTAAAGACCTTACAGGTGATAACAGCTCCTACATCTCGAAGTAGCTGGGACTCTGTTTCTCTCATCACAGACACCACAGGAAGCACGCCATTCTCACTGGTCTTTGTCAGGCAGCCCGCCAGTGACGAAAAGATGTAGCCATGCTGGGTGTAGGTGCTGCTCCTGGGGCTGCCTTCCTCCAAGTTACACAGGCGTTCACTAGGGATACAGTACTTCACAGGTGGTGCCATGCTTGTCCCTGTCCAAAACCCGGATGAAAAACTATATATGGGTTTTTATTTAAGTATTTTAGAGTTTAGAGTTTCACACATGAATATCTTGTATTTACAACATTTACATCCTTCCATCTTCCCTACAACTCCTTCAATATTCCATAAACCCCTTAGAATTCCTGACCATTTCTCTAATAATTGTATTTTTTGAGTGTGTGTGTGTGTGTGTGTGTGTGTGTGTGTGTGTGTGTGAGAGAGAGAGAGAGAGAGAGAGAGAGAGAGAGAGAGAAACATTCTGATTCCATCTAGTGTTTAGTGTTGCTCATATGTTTATGTGTCTTCAACTGAGGACTTGGAAATAGATACCTGGAAATAATGGATTCTCCCTTCTTCAGTAGCCATTGACTTGTGACACTTTCTCCATCCATGCTCGCTTGTTGACTGAATGATGGTTAGGCAGATCTAGTTTAGACCACCATGCTATTTAGATTTTTCGAGTGCACTGTTTGTCATGTCTAGAAGACACTATATCACAGCAAGCATCCAGGTTTTCTGCCTCTTAAACACTCCACTTTCTCTGCAGTGATGTTTTCTGAACCTTTTGTGTAGCTGTTAAATTGTAGATGCACTGGTTGCAGGTAGAGATCTCAACTATCACATATTTTCTGCATTTTGACCAGATCAGATGTAAATCTCTGTAGAAGCCTTTTTCCACTTCAAAAGGAAGCCTCTATGATGAGGGATGAGAGATAATCTTATTTGAGGGTATAAGGAAAAATAACTACATAGAAGACATTAAGACATTTAGAAATCATTCTGGTTTAGAAAAATGGCAATCACCAGTCCTCTAGATTCCATGGTGTCACTACCCAGGTTTGCAGTACCAGGAATGAGAACCTCACTACTGAAAGGGCCGTCTGTCCAAGAAGCATCTGTTGATTACCCTCAAAATCTAAGTGCCACTATTGGAGCCTTGGGAATATTTTGTCAGGCCCCCATTCATTTTGATTTGCAGTCTTTACAGCTGGGTAGGACTATTTATTACTCTTCTCTGTTGGGTACTTGCATAACACCTTCAGGTAGCAATCTTAAAGCTGAACAAATTTGTATGACGCATGTGCAAATGGAAGAGTAGAACACATGTATTTGTTTCTATATATGTGAATATTTACACACAAGATACGTTAAATGGCATAGATTATGTCATTATAATATATAGTATAATATATACTCTATACAATATAATATAATAAGATAAAACAAAATTAGCACAATGGATTTGTACAAAGCAAAAAAATGGATCATTTAAAATTTAAAACTAAATATAAATTTACATAGGCATATATAACATGTTCTTGTTTTGAAATATTAGAATACTCCATGAAAAAGGATATATGATTTCATGTTAATAGTGAGTATATAAGGAAATATTTTGTTGATAAATTTTGTAAAGTTCTACAGTAAACATATATCCATTTTATAAATATGAAAAGTAGATAATTTGCTGAATAAAGATATGTGGTGTTGTGGGATAATGCATAGTTTACTTCAAAGTACAAGGCCCTTGAAATAGAGAAAAGCATTCCTAATTTTCAGGCCTATATTAGTTCTTGGATTTCTGTGTTGTGGGGCAGATACTAAATGAAAGATTCCCTATTTTGTTGTCACTTAATTTCATATTGTGGGTCATTCAAATAGAACCAATCATTCTTCCAGAGTCAATTAATTGGAAATTAGTCCCAGCATCACGTTCTCTGTCAGTCCTTGTCAGCACCGTCATTTTGTTTGCATTTTCTGTACCCTAATTGATGTTTTAGGGGAAGATGTACAATGTTGCATAGCCTGTATTACCCTGAAGTTGTAAAGGAAAAATTATTTTTGTTGATACTTGACTCAGTTGACAACCATTTTTGTGATTGTATTGAAAACAGGAATTTTTATTTTGTATTGTGGCCTAACAGACTAGTTATTTCTCTTGCTCTGTGGGCACTCGAATCATTTGAGCATGGTTCCTGACATATGGGGAAAACTTTGGTTTGCTGGCTTTTGTTTGTTTACTGAAGTTCTCCGAGGCAGAGTATATGTGATTCTCTCTGAGACCAAAAAGGAAAGAATATGTCAGGTTTTGATGGGGCTCTGGGAAGAACAATGGTTTTTGTTTCCAAACATTACTCTGGAGCCAGAGGCTGTTTTGGTTTTTGGTTTTCTGAGTTGTGTTTTTGAGACTTTTGCTAAAGAGAATTTTATTAGGATGCTAAATGGCAGGAATGTAACCAGTTGCCACATCTATACATACATTAAATTCTTTGCAGTTGCTAAAACTTATGAAATCACCCCACAACTTTTATGGCACTTACATAATTTTAAAGGCTAACATGAGGAAAATAGCACTCACAGATCCCACTTTTATAACTTTGAGATTTTTGCGTGAGGATGTGTATGCATGTTGTAAGTGTATGTGTGTTGAGGCCAGAGTAAAACTTCAGATAAAATCTGCACTTTTTAATTTTTTATTGTTTGAGAATTTCATGCATGAATATAATGTGTTTTGAACAAATCTATTACCCATTCCCTTCTCTCCTCTTTACCAACCACTTCTCCTTTAAAATTTCATGTCCTCCTTAAAAATATGTTTTTTCCGCTACCTATATATATACATGAGTGTAGGACCATCCACTGGAATATGGATGATCTCTCAGTGGCTACATCCCTAAATAAAATTGACTTTCCCTCCCCTAGCAACAATTAATTGCCAGTAGCTTTTCAGCTAGGTGTGAGACTTCATAGGCTCTCCCATATCTGTGCTAGAATTTTGGCTGGTTTGATATTTTTTAGTACTTGTTCATACAATAATAGCTGCTATGACTTCATTTATGCAATATCCTGGTTATGTCCAGCAAACACTGTGTCTTTGCAAATTACCACTACCCCTGATTTTTACACTCTTTCTGCACCTTCTTCCATGATGATACCCAAGACTTGGAGTCAAAGAATTGTGATATACTCCATTCTCTGTATGCTGACCATTTGTGAATCTCTGTATTATTCACCATATACTCAAACAACAATATCAATGATAAAAGTTTCTCTGAGGACCGAGAGGCAATGACCTATCCAGGAATGAATTTCTGGCCCAATTAATTGTTTCAGATGTGAGTTCTATCTGGTGGAGCAGTTTTTAAATACAATTAGAATATAGTTGGTTGGCCGGGCGGTGGTGGCGCACGCCTTTAATCCCAGCACTCAGGAGGCAGAGGCAGGCGGATCTCTGTGAGTTCGAGACCAGCCTGGTCTACAAGAGCTAGTTCCAGGACAGGCTCCAAAACCACAGAGAAACCCTGTCTCGAAAAACCAACAACAACAAAAAAAAAAGAATATAGTTGGTTACTGCTACAACATCCATGGCACTATTGCAAGCAATAGTAAATATATTTAGTTAGACAAAACATTATTATAATTCTAAGGTTTCACAGATGAATAAGACAGTTCATCACATTTCTCCTCTGATACAACGCATAACACATTCCTGTCCTCTGAAAGTTATCCAGGAGGGATGAAGCTTTCAGGTCAATTCCAGCTTGATTTTTTCAAGAGTCTTCAGCAACAGAGCCCTAACATCAATTTTTGTAGAACAACTAAGAAACAAGGATAATAATTGTAATTTTTGAGATGTCTATGGAACCTTACTGTGCAATAACTCTAAAATAGGTAACCCACATCTGCCATGGGATTTTATATGCTGGCTTATGGTATCTGAGAGAGATTTTTGTCTTCTTGTTATAGGGTAATTCAGTTTACATTCATTTTAAATATTCATTTGTATATCTTTTAGAAAGCTGATATATTAGTAGGCTTTCATATGGAATGTCAAAGGTATTAAGCATTAGTCATATGTCCCATAATCCCTGCTTTCCCATGCCTAACCCCACTTAAGTCTTCCTAATCTAGTATTCCACCTTTCTAATTTACACTGTCTATGTTCTATACCTTTCCCTTAATATCTCCCACAATGGACCCTTACAGTTTCCTGATTTATATGACATATATATTTAAACACATATATCTAAAGATTTAAATATAGCATTTCTTTCACATATTTAAATATATGTGAGAGAGAACACATAGCATTGTTTTTCTGTGCATGGTTTACCTCACTTTTAAAGATTATTTCCAACTCCATCTCTTATCTTCAAATTTTATTTTTGATTACAGTTGAATAATATTCTATTATGTATATGTGCATATATAGAATATAATTTTTATTATCTAGGCAACATGTGTTGGCATGGATGTGGAAAAAGGATAATATTTATTTACTAATGGTGGTAGTGCAAACTGTGCAGTCACTATGAAAATCAGTATGGAGAGTCTTCAAAAGGCTAGAGATAAATCTACTATATGTCCAGGTATACCACTCCTGGGCATATTCCCAAAATAATATTCTAGTGCAAATGTACTTGCTCATCCACTTTAATTGCTGCTTTATTCACAATAGTTAGAAAATTGAAGTACTTTTTTTGAGAAAGAGTCTTTTACTGGGACCTGGGGCTCACCTAAGTCGGCTCAGCTGGCAATCCAGCAATCCCAAAAGATCAGCCTATCTTCACTTCCCTAGTGGAGAGATTCCAAGCAAGTTCCAATGTTACTACATTTAGCTATTGAGAGTGAGTTGTAGGAATCAACCCTAGATTCTTGTGCCATTGTTGTAGCCCACTTCTAATATGTGTGCAGGTAAAATGGTTTTCTACACTTTTTTACTAAGGTGGTATTCAACTGAATGAGCAGACACAGAGGGGACTTATTTGAGATTTTCACTATCTTAAGAAAGTTTTATTAGTAGTAGTATTTGAATTATTCTCAGTAAAATGAATTAATCTGAAAAATCCTGAATGTTAGTATTTACTTTCACCTTGAAGAAAAAAGCAGCTAAACATAAATATTAATTATATATAAATATATATATATAATTATATATATATAAATGATATCATACACCATAAATAAGAATAAAGGTTATATAGCAATTAAAATAAATATATAACCTGGAGTCATATAAGTGAGAATTCAAACCCACATTTGCTGTATTCTGTATGAGTTAGTCACCTATATAATATGTATTCTATAGAAGGCACAAATGCAGATGTCCTACACTAACAAAGTCCTGCAATTATTCCGAGTAATTCCTTCCTTTCAGTTTCAGTCTTCTCTTCAGCTCCTTAAATGCAGGTCAGCCTTTTCTGTGAAAAATCACATTTTATATTTTACTTAAAATCACAGTTACATTCAAGTAACATTTTTATTGAAATTAACTGATGCTACTCAAGGGAAATGGGCTGGACCATGAGTGATGGTATCAGATAATTTAAAGATATGAGGATGAGTTCTAAGAATGAGGTGTTCTTTGGAATCAGCCAGTTTGTAATGAAAAGACCTCTTCCACCCCTGAGATGCAGATATAGACCTGTCAATCCATCACAATCCCTAAGGCCTATACTTGCTACAGTTTGACAGTAGCTAGCCAAAACCAAAAATGAATTCAGGATTCTTTCACAAAAACTCTTCCTGGCATTTAGTGTCTATTCAGGCACCTAAGCTGCAGACAAATTCCAGCTTCATGAAATCTGACTATTTGTCTCTGCCTGTAATGGAGATAAAACTAGGGGAAAAAGTCCATCAATCTCTGACACCGTCATGATACGCTGCAAATTGATGTGAATATATTATTGTCATCCAAGTACAGACCCCTCTAGCGGTTACTTTGTGGTCTTTGCAAGAACAGCTACTAATAGATTTCTTTGGGAATGTGATGGCTGCTTAATCATTCAGTTTACCATATAATCTCTGCTTTGCAGAATGTGGGTTGTGTTAGTGTTCCCTAATTCTTTGAGTATTGCCAGAAGTTATGTTATACCTGGAGGTACTGTGAGTCAAAGGTATTGGATTATTTCCCTTAGGTTACTCATGAAGCATTGGGGATTGGTACCTACACGCCAAGACTCCTCGCTAGACAATTTTTGCCTATACAAAAGAGAGATGGTTTACTGTTTAAGCTGCTATCATGAGCGCTATTTTTAAATTGCTATTCACTTATATTAAATGTAGAAATATGCAAGTTTAATGTAACAATTCCACATGTGCATACACTATACTTTGAGTATAACACTGCACTACTCCTTTCTGCTATCTCTCCCTACCTCTCTTCTGTAGCTTTCTCCTTCCCTAAAAGTGCAATCATTATTTTTAGGCCATTATTTTATTTTAAGTTTTCTCACATGAGAGAAAAATACACTACTTTTATTTCTCTGTCAGTCCAGTTTCTGTAATCTTCCAACTCCATTCTTGTTACTGAAAATAGCATGATTTTCCCATATAGATACATAAAAGTCTATATTTTAAATTCATTCATCTGTTGATGGACACTCTAGGATGATCCTTGACTACTAAGAATAGTCTTACAATAAAAAGGCCCTGAAACTATTTTTTCATATGCTGACTTCATTTCCTTTGACTATTATAATCGTCAAGGTTCTCTAGAGGAACAGAACTAATAGGATGAATGCATGGTAAAGAGGTGGATATTAAAATAGCTTAAGCAATATGAATTGGGCAGTCTAAAAATGACTGTCTTCCCATTAAAAAGGCTGAAAACCCAATAGCTGCTCAGTTCATGAGTCTGGATACCCAGCACTTAAAACCTGTAAATGAAGGCTTGGAGGATCCCTGGGAGCCACTGGTCTTTGTTCCATATGGGAAGACTGAAGAAGCTGAGTTCCAATAAGAGTGAAAGAATGTAACAATGGTGAGAACAGCGGCAACAACAGGATAGATGAATTTCCCAGTGACACATGAAAGCAATGAGGCAAAAACCAAAGGTTTCCCTTTGGACCCCCTTCATCTGGCTGCCAGTGGTAAGTGCTACTCACATTTAAGTTATGTCTTTCAACTTCATTAAATCACAGACCTGTCCAGAAACATTTCTGATAGTTGATTCCTGATTCAATCAATTGGACAATCCATCAAAGTATGTATACAAGTGCTCTGGATAGATTCTATGGTCCTACTTCTTTACATAGTGGACGCACTAATTTCCATCCTCTGCATTCTTGACATATTTTCTTATATAGTCATTCTCATTACTAAGTTCAGATGTTGTTCCCAAAATTCTTTAGCAGGGGAGACAAAAAGCAACATCTACCTCTTTTCCCAAGGTCCCAACAACAAATGGAGGCACAATTCCACCAAGGTTCACTTGGAAACCAATGAGTTTATTTGATTTCCATAGAGAGAATGCATGAAGGGTTACTTATAGGAGTGTGGGCACTCCAAGGTCAACACCCGAAAATCTTTACGCACCAGGAATGAAAGTTTCTCTGTAGTTGTATATATGGAGCCCCACTCCAGTCTTCTCAGTGTTCTATATACTCCAGCCTGACCCCTAGGTCATATGAAGAGTTACCCCGTGGTATGGAGCAGCTGAAAGAATCCCATGCCCTACTATGCGTGTGGAGTGGGGAATGGAGGAACATAAACCATCAACAAGCACAGCTGATATTATCTTTTGCAAGTGCACCTGAACTTTCTAAGATGGCAGTTCTTGGCTCCAGGGACAGTCTTTCAAGACAGATATAATCCTAATAGATTCTTGATTCGTATTCCCCTGAAGACTATGGATGTGGAAGACTTTTTGAAATAACACAGCTGCAAAGATATGGTGTTTTAATACCCAGTTCTTTTACTTACCAGGCATGCCCGCTCATTTCCTTGATATTCTTCAGCTAGTCTTTGAGCTACAAGTCTTAAAAAGGAAGTGGCTAGGAGTGGTGGTGCCCACCTTTAACTCCAGTAAACAAGAAGCAAAAGAAGACAGTCTCTGTAACCTCAAGTCTAGCCTGATCTCCACAGTGACTTTCAGTACAGTAGGGCTACATGGTGAGACCCCGTCTCAAAAGAGTATGTGTGGTGTGTAAATTACACAGCTTTTCATGTCACCGCTTAGTTACCCTCTACATACAGTTTCCACAGCACTTCTCTCAAAGACTCTGGAGGGACACACAAAGGGACTCAACCCCTGAAACAATGTAACGTTTGTTGAGGGATACCAGAGATAGGAATGCGGGGAGGGTTTTGTTTCCCAAAGCATTAATCTCAGACATGACCTACATCATTTGCTTCCCATTGAAGCTCCATGGCTTTATGTTGGGAAGCGGGATTTCACTAGAGGCAGTCCATTTTGCGGATCTTCCAATAGCTGTGCAGATTTCTGTATTAGCTGTATTTGCTAAGTCTTTCCATTTTACTTTGCTATTACTTTGTTCAGTTCTCTTTGTTCAGATAGTCCTCTTCTGTTTTTGTAAGTATGCACGTATGCACATTCTCTGTGTGTGCACGCGTGTGTTCATGTATGTGTTTAAATCTAGAACCTGCAAATGAAAGAAAATGTGACATCTCCTCCCATTCCCTGCCACACACACACACACACACACACACACACACACACACACACACTATTTACCTTCCCTCACTCCCCATAAGAAGCTTTTCTTTTTGACTTTGAACTCCAAGAAAACAAATCTTGTGCACTGCTGCTGGCACTCAGCTTCTATAACCTCTTAGTAATCAGAGAGTCTCTTACTTGTCCAAGTATTATATTATCTTTCAATATAGGGAGTAGTACAATGTCCTTACACATGTCAGATTGCAGTTTGATCTTATTGCATGATCCTTTAGGCCCCTTCTTGATGGTTGAACTTATAGTCTAGACTGTTGGTTTGAGGAACATATGACACTTAAATAGATACTTAAAATTATATGTATATATAATATATGTGGTAGATAATCATATGCATATAAAAATGATAAATTTGGATTCTGCAATGGTATGAAGAGGTATGGATCCCATAGACTCTTGTGTTTGAGTGTTTGGCCTATAGGGAGTGGTACTATTAGGAGGTATGACCTTGTTTGAATAGGTGTGGTCCATTTGGAGAAAGTGTATCACTGTGGAGGCAGGCGTTAAGGTCTCATATATGCTCTAGATACTCCCAGTATGGCATACAGCTCACTTCCTCCTGTTACTTACAGATCAAGATGTAGAATTCTCAGCTCCTTCTGCAGCACCATGTCTGACTGCATGTTGCTAAGCTTCTCGCCATGATGATAATGGACTAAACCTCTGAAACTGTAAGACAACCCCAATTAAATATTTTTCTTTATAAAAGTTGTTATGGTCATAGTGTCTTTTCACAACAATAGAAGCTCTGAGACTGATTTCTACAGACCTAGTTAGTTATTCTATAACTCAATTATGCAAGTATGTAACCTGTATGTTACATAATGACTGTAATGCAGGCAACCTAAATACTTCTGAGATACTTTTTGCTCGAGTACTGAGTGCCTGGTAACAGAATAAACAGCTAAAAGATATCAACGTTATAGGGATTTATTGTTCATTTATTTATTTATTATGGTTATTTATTTACCTGACTTTGATAAAAATAAACTTTATAGTTAGACATTCCTGGGGCCTATAATGGCAGGACTCTGAGTTGGTGTCTTTATAATAGCCTTTTTTCCACTTAATGATTTCAAGATATCTGCGATAATTCAGTAAATAAATTGTCAAGGAGAAGAAAGAACTTTATTCTACTCATCCTCTGCCCCTTAACAAAAGGGAATAAATCCTGGAACCTGTGCCATTGACCTCCTATGAATGAATTTATTTCATAACTTTGTAGATGAGAGCTTACTTCATCCTTTCTCATAAATAAAGAGCTTTCAAGACATCCATGACTGGAAAGCTAACCATCTTCACTGAACTCCTTAGTGTTTGGGCCAAAGTAGTACTGTTAACAAGGTAACAAGAGGGTCTGTTCTGCCTGTAGAAGAAGAAGAATCTAGCAGTGATCACCATGGGGCTGCACGAAGATGGCACAGCAATTCTTTTGGTGATGTAAGCCAATATAAAGAAAGACCACCCTTTCACTTGATCTCAAACTTTAAAAGAATACGGATATTGCTAAAGAATACGGATTATGGGAAATTTGTTTTTTTCTTTTGTTTATATAGATGTAAAAAATAATTGTAAGCAGCAGACATCTATTCCTTCTGAAGACTGAAAGTCTAAGGTCAGGGTGAGGGCATAGTGAGTTTTGGTGAAGGCTTCCATCTTTCATTATGAACACTTAGCATCTCATTATTTGCTCACATCACCTCTTCCTCCTATGAATGGAGAAAAAAAATAAAAGAGCTCCCTCTTCAGATTGTCTCCTAAAGACAATAGTCTCATCATCTCAGAATCTCACCTAATTTGATCTTAATTACCACTGGATAACCACTATTGCTAGCTATAATCATCTTGGGGATTAGGCCTCACATGAGGTCAGGAGCAGAAGGAGACGGAGCACGAGCAAGGAACTCAGGAACACGAGGGGTGCACCCACACACTGAGAGAATGGGGATGTTCTATCAAGAACTCACCAAGGCCAGCTGGCCTGGGTCTGAAAAAGCATGGGATAAATCCAGACTAGCTGAACATAGCGGACAATGAGGAATACTGAGAACTCAAGAACAATCGCAGTGGGTTTTTGATCCTACTGCACGTACTGGCTTTGGGGGAGCCTAGGCAGTTTGGATGCTCACCTTATGAGACCTGGATAGAGGTGGGCAGTCCTTGGGCTTCCCACAGGTCAGGAAACCCTGATTGCTCTTGGAGCAGATGAGGGAGGGGGACTTGATCAGGGAAGGGGAGGGAAATGGGAAGCGGTTGCGGGGAGGAGGCAGAAACCCTTAATAAATAAATAAATAAATAATAAAAAAAAGAGTGTGAGAACATGAGTCGATCCAAAGCAGATGATGAGAGTTCAGTAAAAGCAGAAGTAAAGGGACTAAAGGGGAATTCTCTAAACTCCGTGGCAGAACAAATAATAAAGTAACAAGAGATCATCTCAGAAAACTAATCTGAACCAAAGTTTCAGACTGCACGTTACCTCAGAAGTGCAATTTTATGTCCAGATCCATTTACATAGGATTGAACTGAAGTTGAGGGCAGTGTTATACAGCTGTTTCCTTGAAATGAACACACTCTGTAAAAGTCTCAGAAATTTCCTGAAACGCACCAAAATCATCTGTTCCTACTTTATCAATCTGGCTCTTTTAATTCACTTATTGAGGACACTGTAACTTAGCTTGGGACATTTGGTATCAATGTGCTCAATAAAGTCATTCAATAGAGGGTAATTGAGACTGTTAATGATTTGAAGTTATTAGAGTTTGGAAAGAATATTAGGAAGTATCTACGTTCTCTTTGCAGAATCTTCTATCTATTATTTAGTTTGTAATACAACAGTCATGTAAAAAAACACTACTTCTCCAATACTTCAGTAGCTCAAAGAACAGGGCCCTGCTTCTTTGAGTATCTCTACTAGGAATTTCAACGTCTGCTGACCTCATCTATTTGCATCTGTTAGTGACAGGTTTGGCTCACACAGATGCATAAGTACTTGCTATTTGGGGACTAAAGAGACCACTCCCAAATTATAATTAGGCTCTGGACCTGCAACAGTCTAAACATTCCACAGAATAACTCAACTTCTGATGAGTCAGCCTTGCAAAAAGTTCTGTTGTTGCTTCTTTCTGGGCATATTCGTTCACAGGTTGCACAGTGTATAAACCATCATAAAATAGTTGAGTGTCTGGGCTCCCAGCCACACATTTCTGCTCTCTAGGTCCTAGCCTCCAGTGGCACATTCCAAGCCCCTTCCCTACCTTCCTGAAGCCCCAGAAACCTGGCAGCAGCCTCTCCACACCCCTAACCATCCACCCCCACCCCGAGCCACATCAGCAAATACTGGAGCCATGGCTGCACCTGGAGGAGGTGGGTGTCTGGGCTCCCAGCAGGACAGCCCTGCTCTCTAAACCCAAGACTGCCTGGAGCATATCCCATGCACTGAAGCCCCTGAGATCAGGCAGTAACATCAAACAACCCCAACCACCCCCCACCGCATCAGCAGACCCTGGAATATTTATCTCTAGTGCATAAACTGGCTTTTTGGAGCCCATTGCCTATGGAGGGATACCTTGCGCAGCCTAGATACAGAGGAGAGTACCTTGGTCCTGCCTCAGTGTGATGTGACAATGCTTCTACAACTCATACTGAGTTTGTACGTGAGTCCATGTAAGTCTTTTTGTTTTGCATATGCTGACATTGAGCTCTCAGCCAGATTCTAGAAGTACTTTTTCTCTGTGGGATCAGTAGGGAAATGTTCACGTTTGAGAAAAGGATCGTAACTTGATTTTTTTAATATACAACATTAAATTAAAATGAATATATTATGTTTTAACTAGGGTTTGATTTTTTTTAAAGATGAGTATAGAAATTAATGAATTTCACCATGGGATTCTCATGCAGACTTTGTTCTTGTTATCTCTCTTCCAACCACTAGTTCTGCCCCCACCTCAGGACCTGGCTGCCTCTCCTGCTGGTCCCCTTCAGCTTAGCTCCCACCAGCTCCTACTTCCTTTTATATGTCACATGTCTTCTATGCTGGGAAGAGAAAATGACTTCTTTGAATATGTTACACCCTTGACTTTTAAGCAATGTACCTGATGAGTTTCTGTAGGGAAGAGGAATTCCAAATTTCTTTACATGAGAACCTCTATAGGTTAACCTTGACCATGATTAGTGTTTTCGAATTCTCCAGCCTATTCTTACAGGTACCCAAGATTGAAGATAAACACTCTGTATCAACAAAAGGCTGGAAGCTCTGGGTATTTTAAATATTCCTGTTACTTTAAAATGACTTTCTGCTATCATAGAAGACAGAAGTTTCTCTCACGTTCAAATGTCTTTTTCAATTTCACATCTATTTTGGATATAAATTTATGTAAAATTAATAAAACTTGTCAATAATTTTATATTTTACATTATTCTACTTATTTGTTCTCTCTTTAAATAGTCTGATTATATTTATTTTGAGTCAAAATTCTTATTCCTAAAAATATGGGGGTTCCCCCCGCCCGGCGGGCTCACGGAGCAGCAGCAAGCTCTGGCGGGTCCCCAGCTGTGCTGGGCGCCAGCTCCAGAGTCCGGCACCAGAGCAGTGGCAAAGTTCCCATCAGCGGGAAGCTATGCAGCAGAATTCCCAATGCGCGGCAGGGGGGTGGGGGGTGGGGGGTGGGGGTGGGGGAGGCAAAGCCATGTGTACACCGGGAGAGAACAAAGAAGAGAGTGATGGCGAGCGGAGGTCAGAGGTAAAAAAGGAGTGGGCGTGGCTAGGGCAGGGACCGAAAGAATAACAAAAATATTTCTGTAATTTCTATTTATTATAACTATCATTTTAATTAATGTGTATGGCATTTCAATTAAAGATGTAACATACTTTTTAATACAATTCCTCTTTCATTAGGAATTTAAGATAGTTTTTTAAAGTAATACTGCATTGAATATTTTCATCTATATTACATTTACTATATTTTGAATAATTTCCCAAGCATAAGTCCCAGAAGTGGAATTAATTAGTGAGACAACATGAATATTTTACTGCATATTTTAGATTACTTTCCAAGAGGTCTGTAAAATTTTCAATAAAATATTCTACATTTGAGGATACTGATCCAGCCATACTATTGCCAGAATGAAACAATATGGTTATGATTTAACATTTACAACATAATAGGTAAAAATGACTTTATGCTGCCTTCTATCGAAGGTCTTTCCTTGATTATCAGCAAGGTTAAATATGGATCTAATTGTAAATATTTTTGTGGCTACTATTTTACATACATTTAAAGTAAATTGGGGGCGGTGACTGGAGAGATGGTTCAGCAGTTAAGAGCACTGTCTTCTCTTCCAGAGAACTGGAGTTCAATTCCCAATACCCACATGGCAGCTCACAACTGTCTGTCATTCCAGTAACTGATCTGATGTCCTCTTTAGGCCTTTATGGGCACCAGACATGTACACTTGTGGTGTACAGGCATACTTGCAAGCAAAACACCCATATGCATTAAATAATTTAAAAAAATACAAAAATTAAAGTGGATAGGATCTGGGAAAGTAAAAGTAAAAATAATTTCTTGTAAGAGTTCATGAATGATCGAATGATAATGTGATATGATTTAAATATTCTCGTTATATAATCCTCTGCACATAAAACTTTACATCGACATCCACAAAGTAAAATTCATGATCTCTCAATGATTAACATGCGCCAGGAAAAAAAAAAAACAGATGAACCGGACAAAAAGCTCTGGTTACCTTGTGAACATGTGAAGAAGGAAGGTAAAAAGAAGATAAATGGAAACTTATTACTTATCTTCTTATTTTAAAATTATAGGCAGTATTAAAAAAACATGGCATGATCATTTTATATCTGGGTTATACTATACAGAAAAAGAGCTTTTGGAAATAATATAACATACAAGGAACTAAAATGATCTACATTGTGAGGATCACGCCGATCAACTTTAAAGATATTTAACTATCCATAATATTTATTTTGTATTTTATATTGAGAAAAAAATGTAGTATTCTATATTTTTCTCTTTATGTATAAAATAAATGTGGCTGAACTGTATTCTAATAAATTTTGTTTTACTACTATAAAATATTTTATCATTAAATATCCAATATTGTATTTATATAGTTCTCTATTTGCAAATGTTTAGGCTGTTTCTCTTACTTTCTTAATAGTGCTTCTGTGTGTATTTGAGTGGATATGTAATAATTTCACTAGACTTATTACTAAGAAATGGTTTCAGGAAGATGCCTATTTCTATTTATTTTAATACTTTTCAAATGGCTTTGCAAAATGACTCCATTACTTTACATACTCTGTAAATATAAATGAGGCTTCCATATTTTGCATATTCTTTATAGCACTATATAACATTCAGGTTTCAAGGTTTGGGTTATTTGATATATATAATGAAACAATTTTGTGCTGTTCCACCAACCAGATTTCTAATTACTAATACAGTTGATCATTTTTGCTTATATATATTATCCATTCAGGTTGTTCCTTTCAGAACTTTTCTTTTAATTTCTTTTATTTTTGAGATTAAAATCTCACTTCCTTCTGTTTTTTAACCTCTAAATTTACTCTTATAGCATTTTTGTGCCTTTTCAAGTTTATAGCCTCTGTTTCAATGTCATTTCATATATGTGTATATTTTCCTAATTACGTACATACAACCTGTTTAGTCTTATACCGCTATTTGTATATGTATCTTTAGTCTTTTCATGTGTATATAGTTCTTTTTTTTATTAAGGACATCCTGTTTTTCTCTTCCTGATTTGAATGAATTTCATGTACATCTAAACTAATTATTCTCAATGAAGTTAGAACTCTTCACAAGGGAAAATTGGGGAGCTTAGTTCTCTGGTTGATTGGAGTATATTAATAGACTTGAGTGGTAAAAGCCAAAAATGTTATATATCCTACATATACAAATATTTTATGACTCCTAACTTCCAGTACTGGTTCAGATATTTATGAAAACAATGAATGTTTCTGTAAAAATATCATATTTTATGAGTTCACTAGTGCATTTTCAAGAATCTACCCACTTTTATATATGAGTTAACCACAAGAGATATAGAAAAATATATTCATCACTTAATCCAGAGGCTATGATTTTACACAAAAAACCTGAATTTTTCTTTTTCCCATTCTTTGTAGGTGGTGGTGAATACTTTCATACGCTTCTTTTTGTTTCCTTTGTCTTATGATGAGTGCAATCAGCTCTAATATTAGCATTCTGAACACATGCATTATTTTCAGCATTGTACACTAATTCCTTCCCATTTTTCTTGCTATAACAGGGGATTGAAGTTATTACTGTTTATATGTTTTGTTATAGTGTGGTGCATATATATTGTCAGCAGATAAAGTAGGATGACTACATTTTAATAACAAGAGGTAACATTTTGTGTACTACACTCGAGACTTGATGCTCAGTACCTTAACCAATAAGTTCTTTTGTCTATGGTATCTTCCAACAAATAGAACTTTGACTTCTTACATAACTTTACTAATATTGATGACATCCATAGATTTTCTTCTCCTGTGGAAACAAGAGTGAAACCCCTTCCCCAGCATAGCATATCTCCTGGTGTCCATTGTGAGGTCAAAACATCCTTGAAATATACCAGCTGATTTAATTCAGAAGTTATTTTTCTTTATTATCCAATGTTTCTCCACTGCCATTGTTCCATTCTGATTAGTGTTAAGAAAATTCAAGGTTAATAAAGCATAATGCAATCTATATCTGGAGGTAGTTTTCCATCCCTTTTTGTTTATTTAGCACATCCTTATTAGTTTAATTACATTTCTCTATAACTGCCTAACCTGTAGGATTGTTTGATATACCTGTAATATGCTTTAAATTATAATAAGCAAAAAACCAGTTTTATTTTCTTAGACACATATGCTGGACCATTATCTGTCTTTATTTGTGCAGGAATACCCATGATGGCCATAACTTCTAATAAATGTGTGATTACTGAACCAGACTTTTCTGAGCTCAAGGCAGTTGACCTTTGCTATTGACATAGTGGTTCTTAAGAAATTCTGAGGCCTTCAGCACACTTCCAATCACTAATCAGTCAATTTCTGCATTACCTTGAGCTAGAGGACCTGGCAGACCCTATGGGATCAGATGTGTGATATGTATATAGGACAAAGCCTATTCCTGATTATTTCTTGAACCTGAATGAATAATGAAGTCAATTCTGTATCATCTGGTATAAATTCAGTGTTTTCAAATATGCATTTGGATTCACTCTATTTACATGTGCCTCCTATAATTTCTCTTCAATGACTGTCCATTCTTTTTCTGCTTCAACTGTTAATTCTCTGGTAACAGTACCCATATTCTCAAATATTGTTCATAAATGTTCTTTTACATTTAAAGCTGAATATGATATAGATGTGAATAATTTATATTGGTATAAATCTTGTTTTATTTATATAAATTTAATATCAATCTTGTTTTATATACACACATATTTATATACTCTTGATTAAGGTATTGTGAAGTTCATTTAAAAATGTAATATATAATTAGAAAATATAGGTTGTTAATGGATAATCATTGATAATAGTCAAGCTTGTAGTCATGTTAGTTAGATTTTCTAGATATATAGAGCCATATTTCAGTTAGATAGAAATTCTTCATATCTTTCAAAGACTACAGAAAATGGCATTTAAAATGTTTTAATAACATAGGGCTTTTAATGACAATGAGACATGTCTGCTCCTGGCAATATCAATCTACTTCATGAGGAAGATGGGCATTGAAGAGGCCCCTTATGGAATTTGATAGTCATTTGGGCAAGAAACTGCTCTTGCCTGGACTGATGCATAAACTGGACATGCAGGACACACAGAGAGATGACTGTTGAGCTTGCCTAAAGGTGAGATGGTCCTTCGGCATTCCTGCTTCATGAAAGGATCTGTGAGACATTCTACAGGATACAAAAAAGGTGACTAAACTGTCTTTAAAATTTCCTACTTCGTAAAACTGTCTACTGGATACTATGGGTCTGTAGGCTGAAGATGGATACCCCAACGATACAAAATAACTTTGGGTGACTGTCTGGGCAGCCAAATGTCTCTGTCAGTTCTAGAGTTTTTGAAGTTGATTACTTCTTGTTTACTTAGGTAATATTATATTGAAAGTCATTAAGAGTCCACAATCAGTCTTTCTTAATTTGTGCCTTTTGTGTTCTAAATTTCTGTAAACCTATTTTGTAACCTAAGTAATGGACAGAATCTCTTGTAATTTTTCAAGAGCAATGTGTAATCCCCATTTAGGAAAAACTTTCTTTACCATTTCAAGCATTCTTTCAAAGCCAAAGATGCAATAAGTACACCTCTAGCTTTAGGGTCTCTCACTCCTACTTGTACAGCCTTAGTTAATCTTTGTAAGAAGTAAGTAAAGAGTTCTCTTTTGCCGTGTTTAACACTTGACCCTATCCTATAGCCATACTGACGAATATCTTGCATATCACCATAGAACCTTCATCTGGAGATGGATGGGGATAGAGACAGAGACCCACACTGGAGCACTGGACTGAGCTCCCAAGGTCCAAATGAGGAGCAGAAGGAGGGAGAACATGAGCAAGGAAGTCAGGACCACGAGGGGTGCACCCACCCACTAGGACAGTGGGGCTGATCTATTGGGAGTTCACCAAGGCCAGCTGGACTGGGACTCAATAAGCATGGGATAAAACTGGACTCTCTGAACATGGCGGACAATGAGGGCTGATGAGAAGCCAAGGACAATGGCACTAGGTTTCGATGCTAATACATGAACTGGCTTTGTGGGAGCCTAGCCTGTTTGGATGTTTACCTTCCTAGACCTGGATGGAGGGGGGGCTTGGACTTCCCACAGGGCAGGGAATCTGGACTGCTCTTCAGACTCGAGGAAAGTGAATGGAGTGGGGGGAGGGGGAGAGGAGTGTAGAGAGGGGGAGAAGAGTGGGAGGAGGGGGAGGGAAATGGGAGGCAGTGAGGAGGCAGAAATATTTTCAACAAAAAAAAGAAAGAATGTATGATTCAAATATATTTCCTATTCCTGAATCCTGTCCCAAGCATTAAAAGCTGACATGCTACATAGGGGTATGATGTGTTCAGCAAAGTGAGCCTGTTCCTGAGCATCCGAGTAATGACCCTTACCAAGAATTTGATCTTGGGAAGTCTCAAATCTTTTTGCTTTTCCCTGTTCTAAAAATTTTCTTTCTTCTCTCTAATAGTACTGCTGAGCAGTCATGTGGGGTTGCGTTATTGCTTGAAGCCCAAGTTTTCACCATTTCCTGACAAAATGAGAATGTAGTCCATAAAAAACTCTTGCTTGTTTAATTTCTTTTAGATCACTCATATATATTGGTTCCCATGTATATTCTTTGACTACCTTAGGTTACTTTATGCCAGATGGTCTTTTCAAGGAAATTACTGGATATGCAGTTAAGACTTTGTGTAAGTCATCCCAGGCTCTGGCACATAGTGATGAGACTAAATCCTGTCCTTGTACTTTCTGTCCCTCCTCATCAACTTCAGTAAATTCCTCAATCTTTGCAATTATTTTTAATGCTGCCTTTTGTAAAGTCTGAATCTCCTGTCCAGTGTTCTGTTCTAATGCTCACACTGGGATTCCAAGGTATGAAACTTTTCTAGTAAAGATAAAGTCTCATCCTTGGACATAATTTTGATGGTGTTCATATTACCTTCCTGGAGAGATACCTTACCTGTTAATCTATAATAACTTTTCAACAGATTCCAATTGTTAAATTTAACAGCATAAATTCTTTCAGATAATCCTGTCAAATTGATGCTATCCCTTTTCATATTGATCTTCTCAACTAGCTGTCATTATTGTTTATAAAGACTGTATTATTTCTATAAGTGCCTTATTATTGGCCCTGTTATCAAACCATTTTAATGAGTTAATATGAAAACAACTCTAATTCCTAGAATCAAATAAAGTGATGTAAAAGGAAAATCATATAAGCCTTGTAGAATACCATACATAATATAAGCAAAATAATTATCAGACTCCTGGATAGTTATGCTATCAATAATTTCTGTAGTTTTTCAGATCTTACCTGTCATAAGGCAATTACAATGAATTGAAGTAGGTATAATAATCATTATCGGCCAGCAGGTGTTGCTGTTGCGGCCACATTACCAAGACACACTAGCAGCAGTAAACAAAACATTTTGCTTACTTAGGTATTGAAAAATATGCTTTGTTTAACAAATTAAGAGCAGTTATTAAGGCAATGAAACAATTTCAAGAGTTGGGGCCCAAGATAAACAGAAAACCCAAAGTTTTCTGTCAGTGTGAGTTGTGGACGGTGTGTGCCCCAGGGACTACAGTCAGCAGCCTGTGGGCAGTCATGTAACACCGAGCTGAGGAGTGCTGAGCAGCAGTCTGTGGCCTCTGAGTGCTGGGAGAACCGTGGGTGGCAAATTCAGTGTCCAATGTGCCACACTAGTTCAGAATTACATATAATAAAGGGTTATTCATTTAGGGTTAGACTCACAGATCACAGTCCTCTGCACAAATGGGGAAATGAAACTGAATCTAGCAGTCAGAAGAGAGAGAGCTAGCACATGCTTTATAATTGCATTTATAGTATAAGAGGCTATGCCCAAATGGGCTGGTATCTTAAAGGCTATTGGCTGAAGAAGCTCCCATAGCAATTTCTTAGTCATTTTTCTTCTTTTGAGGAATCTCTGTTCATCTCAGAGACATTTTGAATGGGTTATTTTCTTTTATTTTTTGGTTTTTGGATTCTTTAAATATTCTGGATATTAATCCTTTGTCAGATGTACTTTGATGATGATTCTCTCTGATACTGTGGGTTTCCTCTTAATTTGGTTGTTTACTTTTCCTGGGCAGAAATTTTTGTAGTTGATGTTTATTTGTTTTATGAATTCCACATGTTAATTGTTGGCCTCAATTCTTGGGCAAATAAAATCCTATTCGGGACTGCATCATGTATAGTACTACCAGTGTTTTCTTCTAACAGTTTTAGTGTTTCAAGTTTCATATTTAGGTCTTTGATCCATTTGGAGTTCATTTTTGTGCCAGGTGATAAACTTGGATCTAATTTCATTCTTCTAAATGTGGAAATCCTGTTTCTTATCATCATTTGTTGAAGATGCTTTCTTTTCTCCACTATGTTCCTGGCATCTTTGTTACCATATGGCATTTTCTTATATCCTTTATTTTAATATTATAATAATTTTTACTTCATTGTTACCACCTCAAATTGCATAGCAAACCACATAAAAATGTCAAAGGTAAATTAATATTTTCTCAGTATATTTATCATGTTGTAACAAATTGCATTTTCAAAATTAGCATTATGTCAGAACCAAAGTTATGGTAGCAGTCAGTATGTGTATTTAGTTTCTGAGTTTATAAAAATCATGCACATATTTTCTCCATTAAGATGTATTTGCTTTAATTTTTTGTAGATAATCTTTATGAAGTTAAAGAAGTTTCATTCCATTCTCAGTTTCACAAATACCTTTACAACAAAAGTACCCATTTTATGCTTATTTAATTAGAAAATATAGGATATTTTCTTTATTCCTTATGGTACACTGTATTTAAAACGTATTATTTTTTCCTGGGCTTGTCTTAAGTTGAATTCAAATAACTAATATTGTGTTGTATATCTAAATGAATATTTTTTGAAATTTTCGGATCTTTTTCTTGGAATATACTTAATTTTGATGTCAAGTCTTTAGAATCACTATAATATAAATTTTCTGTCAAAACTTTATATAAGGAATGGAGAGATACTTCATAAATTAAGAAAACTTAACTATTCAGATTGCAGCATGCCCACTTGCATACAACTGCCTGTAACTCCTGCTTCACAATATAGAAAATATTCTTCTTGCAACTACTGCCCTACCCCCTCATACACAAAGGTAGAATACACATGAGTAAATAATAAGTAAAATTATTTATTAAAAATTATGATTAGCCATGTGATGGTGGTACACACCTTTAATCCCAGCACTTGGAAAACAAAAGCAGGCAGATCTCTGTGAGTTCAAGACCACCCTGGTCTATCGAGTGAGTTCCAAGTGGTCAAGGATAAACAGAGAAGCCGTGTCTCAAAAAGCCAAAAGAAATTTGTATAAAATAGGAGTTAATTATTCTTTCAACTTGATAAAATAAATCACGAAAATTGGGTCTGTTTTTTTCAAGTCCCATGTGTTTTTCTGTCAACCCTCCATCCTTCCAAAAAAAGAAAAAAGAAAAAGAAAAAGAAAAGGTGGGAGGTGATGTGGTGTCAAGGGATGGGACAATGGGAAATAAGAATAATCACTCTACCATGCTTTGTTTGAAAATATAAAAATGATATCTAACTCATTATATGGTAATGAATAATAAAAATTAAGATAATTTAGTCTAATAAATATTGAAGTGAAGCTGTTTGATTTTTGTTTTTATTTTTTTGCTTTGCTCTTTTGTTTTATATGGTTTTTTTCTTTGTATTCTGCAAACTAAGAAGCAGCAAGTTATTATGCCAATTTAGACGTTCTATATCTTTTACAGATTGACTCAAATTGTGTAGTTTTAAAATTCGTTAGTGTTTCTTCTATTCTATTATCCAGTGAACAATATTGATTTTTTTCAAGTAATTTTTCCACTGCAGGTTTAAGAATGCCATGCTTTAACTTTTATTGTTCTCAAATAGCTAATGTTTTACACGGGTTCAATAATAGAGTGATAAAGACACATTTTCAGAGTTGTATGCCGCAGTAATAAAAAGATGGAAATGAGCTTCATGCATTTTGAGACTATTACCTTCTTACATAAAAGATTAGGTATTGACAGGATTTTTCAGAGGGATATTTTGTGGGCCTGATCTCTAAATATCATAGCTTTCATATCCTGTTGGCCAAATAATCCTCTTCACTTTTTTTATTATGAGTACACTGGAGCATCAAGCCATTAAGACTTCTTTATGAATGTGTGGCGTCATATCAGAAATGTTTCCTGTAAATACTGGCAAAGTGAGAGAGAACCTTACAGTAAAGTGCTTTAGAATAGTAGCTAGACATCAGGCATCAAGGGATTACACAGTGAAGTTGTCCATGCGGTACACTGTTCACTGAACGACTGTTCAAAGCTTTTTAATCATGCTTTGAGAACTCAATGGATTTGAATTTAAAGCACATTTTATTTGTTCATTTTGAAATGATGGGGCTATTAGAATGTTAATTCCAAGCCTCAGTATAGATCTAGCTTCTTAGATCATTTTCCTTTATTCTTGGCTTTCTAATTCTCTTGTTATTTTAAAGCATTTTCTGCTTAGATAAGATTTCAGTCAATACTATTCTCTGGTTGCCAGCTTTTGACACTTGTGTTAGCTCGTCTTCTCGCTGATGTGACCAAACACGTAGCCAAAGCGATTTAATGAAGAAAGGCTTTATTTCCGCTCACAGTAGAAGAACATATACTTTATCCTGGCAGAAAAAGCATAGTGGCAGGAACATGGGGCATCTGGTCACAATTGTATCCATGATGAAAAAGCATGGAGAGAGAAAATCTTGTGCTCAGCTCACTTTCTCGTTTTTATTTAGTCTGTGACTCCAGCCAATGGGATTGCCCAACCCTTTTAGATTATGCCTTCCAACCTCTATTAACCTCTCTTATACCCAAACCTAGAAGTTTGTTTCCGTGGTGAGTTGAAATGTCATCAAGGTGACAATTTTAACCATCACCATGCCTAAGATTCAATAACCCTGAGTGAAAATGATTTGAGCCAGGTTTCAATAGCTTGTGGAATCTCAATCCTACTCTTGGCATTTACTTAGATTATTATGAGCTTTTACAATGGAAGTTCCTATATGCTGTTCTCCATAATACATGGTCTCCTTGACACTATTCACCTGTGTATATGTTTCTTATAGATACTTGCTGCAAAGAAAATTGTCCAGGAATTTTTGTGGATATTCTACTTGACTGGGACAAAGTTTATATTTATCAGATCATTCATAATTTAGGAACAGGGATATTTAAATGCTGAAATGAGTATTTTGTTACATTTGGCACACATCACAGATTTCACTTTCAAAATCTATAAACTGTCTTTAAGTTAATTTTTACTAAAAATACATATTAATGTAACTTGGGAAACAGAGCCTAAGGTTTCCAATATACAGAAATAATCACTTTTAAGGCATTAAAAATGGCCCGAATAGATTATTCTACATTATAATACATCCTGATTATAACATTCCATAATATATGCAAATATCAAGTCACTCTGTATCTTATTTATATGAATAAATATTGTTTTTTTCCAAAATTACATATTACTAATGCATTTTCACTGTTTATCCTCATTCTTAGGTCATATTGTCTCTCTTCTTTCACTAAGGATATGAAAGCAATTAGAGAATTGCAGTATTCTTCTGCCACTGCATTTGCTCAGCAGACTACATTGTGTGCAGAACTATTGAAGCAATAGTATTAATGCCAGATCTTCCTTCCCTACACAAGCATTAAAACTGCCACTATTTTCCACTGAATTCTTATATGCTGATGTGAAATGTGAATGACCTGAAAAGATCCTTCAATTTTAAAAGTAAAATAAATTTGTTTTCAAGTCTGTACTTATTCCTCTCATTTTATAGGCTCATTTTAATTATTTAATACTGGGTAACAATCCCCCAAAAACTTTCAGCTAAAAGCAGTGTGATTATCTTTCAGTTTCTGTGGATCCAGATGTAGCTGTAGCATAGAAGTTTGAGAAAGCTCAGATTTTCTATTTTTTAATTTTTATTGCTTTATAAATAATACCATTCACAATTTCTACTTCCTCCCCTCCTCCCATTTCCCTCCCACTTTCCCACTCACCCTCCCTTCTTCCCCTCCAGTCCTAAGAGATGGCAGGGTACCCTGCCCTGTGGGAAGTCCAAGGCTCTCCCCCCTCCATCCAAGCCTAAGAATGGGTGCATCCGAACAGACAAGGATCCCAAAAAGCCAGTAAATGCAGTAGAAACAAATCCCAGTGGCATTATCATTGGCTTCTCAGTTGGCCCCAGTTGTCAGCCACATGAGGCCATCATCAGGCTAGAAGCCGGCACTCTGATTCTTCGATTAGAACTACATTCCCATCCACAGTCATTCATTTCACTGGCAGGTTTTGGTTATTGGATGGAGGAACTTAGTCTTTTACTTGAGCCTCTACAAAGTTGCTCACTAGATGGCAGCTTTCTTCTCCCATGCCAGTGTATGAAGACAGAAAAGAGAGCGAGAGAGGTTACGAAAGAAGATACACAGTTTTGGGTTTTTGTAAATTCAAATCATAAATGACTCATGCTTCCAGTTTGCCAAATTCTAAGATTAGGAGTGTTACTAAATACATCCATAGAGGAAGAAGAAAAGATTACACAGGTTTGTGACTACTAGGGAATGGAGACTCACTCTACAGTCATTTACCCTGCCAACCATACTCTCCTAGTGAAAATCACAGCCATCAGCCTGTCTTTCTATACAACTCCATACCATTGGAATGGTATCATAAACTGTCTACGCTGACACAACAAAATTTCATAGAATGAGTGCATTATATCTGAAGACCTGTGTTGGATTTTCAAGATCCACATGTTGGAAAGACAGAGCTAACTCCTGCAAGTTGTGTTCAACCTCCACACAAACACTGTGACATGGATATTCCCCAGATAGATAGATAGATGATAGATAGGTAGATAGATAGATAGATAGATAGATAGATAGATAGATAGATGAAAAGTTAAGACCATACTAACTGAAATTTATTTTCACATTTCTGGAGGCTGGGAAATCTAAGATTAGGCACCATCAGGCGTAATGAGATTTAAGGGCTCATTATTGGTTTCTGAGATTTTTATTTGTTGTATGTGGAGGAACTAATGGCATGTGTTCACATAGCAGAATGGTGGAATAACAAAAAGGAACTCTGATCTCATAGGAACTTCGTTTACAGGGCACTAATTCATAACATTCATGTGATCAAAGTCCTCTGGACTGAATCACATTCGCAGCAGCCCACCTCTCAATGCCCTTATGGTGAGGAGTATGCGTCAGCCTGAATTTTGAAGGCGAGGTACAAACACTCGAACACAGGGTCTGGCTATGGTGAGAAACAACACACGAAGTAGGTATTGATAAAGGTGAGGCAGCATAGAACCCTTGTTTGCTCTTGATGCATCAAAACCTGTGAGTTAATAACTGATAGAAATAAATATGAAAATTCTCCAGGCAGTTTCCAGGTAACTGAATTCAGCAGCATATTGTTAGAACTATACAACATAGCTGAGAATAATTTATCAATGAGATGCAAACTTGGTTTAGTGTGTTCTATATTACTGTGAGCTACGTACTTTAAATGTATACTATGTAGACACAAGTTACTGTCCCACCCAGTTCCACAGTCATCCAGTCCCAAAGAAACACACAAAGGCTTATATTAATTATAAACTGTTTGGCCTACTAGCCCAGGCTTATTATTAACTAGTTCCTACAACTTAAGTTAACCCACAATTCTTGTCTATGTTTAGCCATGTGGTTTGGTACCTATTTTCAGTGCAGAATTTTTATCTTGCTTCCTCTGTGTCTGAGTGGTGGTGACTGCAGATTGAGCCTTACCTCTTCCCAGACTTCTCCCAGTCTGTTTGCCCTGCCTATGCTTCCCGTCTGCTTACTGGTCAATCAGGGTTTTTTTTTTTATTAAACCAATATGAGTGACAAATCTTTTTGTTTGTTTTTGGTTTTTTTCGAGACATGGTTTCTCTGTGGATTTGGAGCCTGTCCTGGAACTAGCTCTTGTAGACCAGGCTGGTCTCGAACTCACAGAGATCCGCCTGCCTCTGCCTCCCTAGTGCTGGGATTAAAGGCGTGCGCCACCACCGCCTGGCCCCCTGAGTGACAAATCTTTACAGTGCACAAGAACATTATCCCACAGCAATAGTATATACTTATGTCATTTTTTCATCTTACACATTGATAAGTTTCAATTGCTTCTTTGTTTTCCTTTTTTTTAAAGAAAGGGTTTCACATACTCCAGATGAGCTCCTAATCTTAATGCTTTCACTTCTCAAATGCTAGGATTGAAAATGTGTGCCACCATTTCCAGTTTATGTGGTTGTAGGGACTTAACCCAGGACCCCAGGCATGCTGGACAAGCATTCTACCAAGCAACATGCCAAAAATCATTAATGTTTCCTCTCTTTATCTGAGACAATTTCATCTAACCAAATCAAATAATCTATTTTTTAAGAGACATTTGCCTTGAGAAATTCGATCCACCTTAAAGTATTCCCTTTGCCTTGTTTTGATAATTGCCTAGCCACTTGGGGTTTCTGGTATCCAACTGGGTGGTTTTCCACATCTACCTCATGTTTTGCTTTTCCCACCTCTTCTAGAAAATATCTACACATTGGAATCCATAAGATTTTACTACTTGGTTTTATTTTCTTCCTTTGATTATATTGTATGTATTCACATCACATAATTTTGTAAATATTAAAGTAACCTAAATAAAATCCTTGATTTCAACACACACAATTGATTTCCTATATGCCCAATTACATGCTCAATTGCCTAGACAACTTTCCAGAAAATTCAATATGTTACATTTTCTTCTTTTTTCTATTGTTCATTTTATTCTTATTAATCAAATTTTCCTTTGACAATTTCATATATATATATATATATACACACATGTGTGTATAAATGTAATTCACTCTGATTATTTTATTTTTAATACCCATCCTACTTTATCTACCTCTCATCGCTGTCCACCATTCCTCCTCTCCTATACAAATCACTTTTTCATATCCATGTCTTTTTTTTGTTTTGTTTTGTGACCCCTCATCTAATAGTTGATAAGTCTCAGTCTTGTGCCCACCCAGTGCAGGCAACCACAGCTGCTGTGATCTTTATGCTTACAAACACTATTTAATAGGCAGAACATGACATTCTGCCACCCTTCTCCCTCTCTCAGAGTTCCTACATTTTTCTTATCCTTTTTTCCATAATGTTCCTTGGGTCTTAGAGGGTGTGGTGGTCTGAATAAGAATGGCCCCATAGGTTCCTATGTTTGAGTAGTTAATACCCAGCTAGTAGAATTATTTGGGAAAAACTAGAAAATGTGACTTTGTTGAAGGAAGTGTGTCAGTGAGGGTGAACTCTGAGGTTTTTGGGTCAGTTTCTCTATCTCTGTCTCTCTCTGTGTTTGTGTGTCTCTGAGTTTTCTGCTTGTGGATCAAGATCTAAGCTAGCAGCTGCTCCAGCACCATGCCTGCCTGCCTGCCTGCCTGCCTGCCTGCCTGCCTGCTCTCCAGCTCCCCACCATGATGATCATGAACTCCAACACTCTGAAACAAGAAGCCCCAAATAAACTATTTCTTCAATAAGTTGCCTTGTCACAACAATAGAAAAGCAAGTAAGATGGGGGAATGGCATAAATATCTGATTTCAGGTTGAGCATTCAACTATCACTTATTCATTCTCTACACATTAAGAAGTTGTCATTCAGTACAGAAAGAGACTTCTCTGGTTTTGGCTGACAGTAACATTTGTCCATGTCATTAAATTACTAACTACTTAAAAATTATTTTATTTATTTATTATAAAATTCCACCTCCTCCCATTTCCCTCCCACTCCCCCCCACTCCCACTCCCCCTTACTCTCCAGTCCTAAGAGAAGTCAGGGTTCCCTGCCTTGTGTGAAGTCCAAGGTCCTCCCCCCTCCATTCAGGTCTAGGAAGGTGAGCATCCAAACAGACTAGTCTCCCACAAGGCCAGTCCATACAGTAGAATCAAAACTCATTGCCATTGTCCTTGGCTTCTCAGTCAGCATTCATTGTCAGCCACATTCAGAGATTCCAGTTTGATCACATGCTCCATTAGTCCCAGTCCAGCTGACCTTGGTGAGCTCCCATTAGATCAACACCACTGTCTCAGTGGGTGGACGCACCCCTCGTGGTCCTGACTTTCTTGCTCATGTTCTCTGTCCTTCTGCTCCTCAATTGGACCTGGGGAACTTAGTCCAGTGCTCCAATGTAAGTCTCTGTCTCTATCTCTATCCATTGCCGGATGAAGGTACTGAACTGAACAGAGAATTCTCAACAGAAGTTCAAATGGCCAAAAGACACTTAAAGTCATGCTCAACCTCCTTAGCAATCAGGAAAATGTGAATCAAAACAACTTTGAGATACTATCTTACACCTGTCAGAATGGCTAAATTCAAAAACACCAATGAAAGCCTATGCTGGAGAGGTTGTGGAGTAAGGGGAACACTCATTCATTGTTGATGGGAATGCAAACTTGTGCAACCACTTTGGAAATCAGTGTGGTGGTTTCTCAGGAAACTGGGAGTCAACCTACCTCAGAATCCAAAAATTATTTTATTTATGTATGTATGTCGGTGCTCAGGCATGTGAATACCACAGTGTTCTTAAAACAGTCAGAGGACAACTTTCAGGAGTAGGCTCTCTTTATCCACCCTGTGTGTTCTGGGAGTAAAATGCAGTTTGTCAGGCTGATGGCATATGCCTTTTCCCACTGAGCTGTCTTAATAGCTCCACTTCATTTTCTTAGCTGTATGCTTTAAACAGCAATACTTGATACAGTAAAATTCACCAATTTCCTCATTTTTCCTTTCTTTTGTCTACATTTTTCCCATTTTGCAGAATGTTCTGAGTAGCACGCTCATATTTCTTGAGGTACTGAGATGGAGAGAGGGTGAGGGGAGAATTCTTTATTTTGACATTAGGACACATTTAGTAGAAGGCAGCAAAGCAGGTGCGAAGGTGCATACCTCTTATGCAGGTGTTGGGAGACAGAGGTAGAACCACAGGGTTCCAGGCCAGTTTAGGTTATAGGACAGATCCTTGCTCAGAAACAAAACAAAAAGACACTGTACGCAATTGGAACGTGAGCTGATAAAATGAAAAGTTATTCAATACAGGACATTTCCAACTCTGTTGATATGTGTTAAAATCAATAAAATCAGACAGGAAGGGGAATTCTGTATTATATATAAGAAAAATAAGAGCAATTCAATGCTTTGTGTAGTCTGCGACCCAGAAACATTTCAGCTGTCTGGTGCTACCTGAATGTTCTTGAGTGTCTGGAGTCTTAACTCACTTCCATGATGCCCAAGGTCACAGAAAGTTGTTTCTAGGTGCAATCACACTTGGAAGCACTTGGAAGTCTGTGACCTATAAACTTCATATACTGAATTTACATATAAATAAACAGCTATAAAAACTAAAAAGAAATTCTACAAAATATTCAATACAGATTTACAAGTTATGAAAGAGAACGCCAATGCCTAACAATAAGAAAACAGTTAAAATTGTACAGATGAAAAAAATTTTCTTGATTACAAATTCATGTGGGAGGTCTCACTGCCTCCAGATCCCTGCCTTAAATTCCTATGCTAACAACCTTTTAAAAAGACTGTAGGATGTAAGGTGAAGTAAACATCTTCCTCTCCAGATCTGTTTGTCCCTGATGCTTTACCACAACACTAAAGACCTAACTAACACAGTAATGATCTTATCAATGTTATATTGCTGTCTCTTAGGTCTGCTTCATTTTCTATTCATTCATCTTAGATAGATTTCCTGTTTCTTTTGGGAGTTAAGATGGTAAAGTACCTGTTTAAACCCATCTTCAGCCAAAGTTTCTGACAGGACTGTAATAGGCCCAGATTGGGACATGTGCTATTTCTGAACCAACTATATTGAGTTAGCAAATGATATGTGTGATCAGTCCAGGCCAGATGGTCACTCAGTTAAGTACTCCAAAGGAGGTTCCTATTAGAAGCCCATCAAACAGGTTCCCAAGGAAACTGAATTTGGAAACAGATAAGATGGAAATGGGAATGATATTAGGCAATCAGCATCTGGGTCAATTGCACACTACAAGTACAGTCACACTGCTTATCCCTTTAGTCCATGGAAATTTAGATCAAACTGATTGCTCTTATATTTTTGTGCATCTTTTCCAAGGATGTCTTACAATTTAAAGTATGTCTTATGACTTATGTAACTTGTTTATTAAGTGAACTGGACACAGAAGGGCACTGGGGACATCTGACTATTTCAGTGCACACCTTCTGCTGCTTAAAGAAAATACTCAGCATGTTGCACAGCTCTCTTAGCCATTCTCAGGTAAGAAACAAATCCCCAGTGACTTTTAGTTAATGAAAAGTTCAGTTCAGTGTAAAATTAAGGCCTCAAACCTTTTTCAAATTATCATGTGCTTCCTTAACTACAAGTAAATACAGCCTGGTAAATCTCTTGAGGAGGAAGGAAGGGGATGCTGGTGCTGGTTTCAATTTCTTTCTTTCTCCTAGGTGCTATTGGGTGGAACTATTGTGATAATGACAACGAAGGTAAGAGGTAAAAAAAAGTATAAAATAATTCTACTTGACAAATAACATTTCCTGAAACATATAATGAAGAACCATAGAACAATCTTTTATCCAATTCGTCAAAGTTTAAATGCAAAGCCACTTCTCAACATACTGTCAACAGATCAGTTGGCTAGCCATAGCCTTTCACTTTTATAATTTTCAGGAAAGAGAAAAACATCACCCTGTGTCATACAGACCTTAGTGGACACATGTCAAGCTCACCAAATCATTCTCGTGAAGGACCCTCACTTCTGTAAGGTGGAGGGAAATGATTTTTTAATCCATATAGCTCTACTTTCAGATGTTCATTGTAAAGAATCAATGATCTGTATTGAGGTCTCTGGGTTCTACTACACTATTGATGTTGGGCCTTCACTGGCATTCCTCTTGGTTAACCTGCTGTTGAGATTCTGCAGCTTTGAGTCTGAAGAACCAGTCCCTTCACATGCTCCAGAAGATCACAGATGGAATAGATGTTGGAGTGGTCCTGGGTATAATTGGCCAGCTTGCCAATTCTCCCTTGTCCTCACCATCAGGGTGAGCTCTCCTACATTGCCCTGGTGAGATCACCCCCAGCAGCCATGAACAAGGGGCAGAGCCAGTTCTCCTGCTTTCATGTCTTCAGGGTTGGATCTCTAACACCCACACCTTCAGGACCAGCTCTGTTGTGTTGCCCAGCTGTGGTGTAGGGACTACTATTCCGAATGCTGCAACTGATGAGGGGCTGGGATAGCTCTCCTGCACTTAGGACCACAGTGCACTTAAGACCTTAGTGTCAGCTCTCCTACCTGCCTGAGGCATTGTTGAGCAGGGACTGGGGAAGAAGAGGGTAGGAGAAAAGCTCTCCACCATCTCTGCTACTACACGACACATTAATAATGGAAACAGTTCTCCCATGCTCACAAGTTCAGCGCTGCCCCACCCACACCTCCATCAATGGGGTTAGCTCTATTGTACTGCTCATGTGAAGTGCAGGGCTTTCTCTCCCGAGTGTTGCATCTGGTGGCATGCAGAGGCAGATCTCCCGCCCTTATGACCACAGGGCCAAAGGAAAATAATTTAGGCTTGACACTTATCAGTGATTTTGAAGAACAGTATATAAACTGTTTCTAAGTCTCTCAGTCGTCAACCTTTCAAAGTTATACTACTTACAGATGAGTGGTGAGAATCATGATCGCAGTTTCTTTGAAAATCATATACAGGAGTACTTAGCATCTACATTAAAATGACATGTTTTCATAATTTTTATTCTACAGATGCTCATATGCACGAGGAAATAGCTCATTAAATGATAAGGTACATAAAATTCCAGCTTTTTAGAATTAAATCTGTGCTTAACCTATTTCAGAAATCCCCACTGCTGTAAACATGATTTTAATATAACATTTTGGAATTGTTTGTTCTGCTGCATGTTATTTTTGCCTGATATATAGCGTAGCGTATACACAGAGAAATATACATATATATGCAGAGATACATACACACAGCCAAAGCTGCTGACAGAGATATGAATGATTTGCATTGGTATGGATCTTGGTTTATTGATACAAATTTAAAGTCAATTTTGTTGTATGTATATGTATTTCTGATCTTGATTAAGGTATTATGCTTGTGTGGCTCATTTAAAAATGTCAAGAGCTAGTTCCAGGACAGGCTCCAAAACCATAGAGAAACCCTGACTTGAAAAACCAAAAAAAAAAAAAGAAAAAAAAATGTAATATATAATTAAGAAATATAAGTTAATAGATACTCATCTATAATAATCAAGCTCGTACTCATGTTAGTTAGATTTACTAGATGTATAGAGATATGTTTCAATTAGATATGTGTTCTTCAAATCTTTCAGAGACATTCAGAATATATTTAAAATGTTTTTTAATAACTTAGGACTTTTCATGACAATGAGACACATCTGCTCCTGGCAGCACAAGCTACTTCAAGAAAAAAAAAATGGGCATTGAAGAGGCTCCCTATGTAGTTGATTAGCCATCTGGGCAAGAAACTACTCTTGCCTGGGCTGTTTGATAAACTGGACATGCAGGACCCACAGAAAAATGACTGCTAAACTTGCCTAAATGTGAGATGGTCTTTCAGGGTTCCTGCTACATGAAAGAGTCTGCCAGACATTCTGCAGGACACAGAAGAAAGTGACTGACAAACTGCCAATATAGGCGACATTGTCTTTTAAATTTCCTGTCATGAAAAAGTCTGCTGGATACTATAGACCTGTGGGCTAAAGAGGAAATGCTCCAATGGTATAGAAGAACTTTGGGTGACTGTCCAGGCAGGGAGATGTCTCTGTTAATTATAGAGTTTTGGAAGTTGCTTATAATGCACCTACTATTTGCTTAGGTAATATATCCTTCTGGAGTCTTTGATGGAGTTAAAGGGTAAATAGTAACAATATAGTTTTCCTTAGTTATAAGAGATAAAGTAGATATAAATATTGTAACTCTAATTTTTGGTTGATATATGTTTTGTTATATGTAATTTTACTATGTTAAAGTTAAAACCTTCCTTTTATTTAAACAGAAAAGGGAAGTGATGTGGGATTTCCGTCTGTGTGCTGAGATTACCATTAATGAATAAAGAAATGCTTTGAGCCTATAGCAGAGCAGGGCAGAGCAGAGCTAGGTGGGGAGGACTGCTCTGAATCCTGGGAAAAAGAAGAGTGGAGTCAGAGAGATGGCATGGAGCAGCCGCCAGAGTCAGACATACTAAAACTTTGCTGGTAAGATACTGTCAAGAGGTGATTCACAGATTAATGGGTTAAATTAATATGTAAATAAGCCAATAAGAAGCTAGAGCTAATAGGCCAAGCAGTGATTTAAATAATACAGTTTCTGTGTGATTATTTTGGGGTTAAGCAGCTGAAAACCAACAAGTGGCCCGCTGCTACAGGCTGCAATATGTTCTTATGCTCATATTTAATCTTTATGATGGCTATCTGAAAGATTTAATCATTAAAAACAGACTGTGGAAAAGATCATTTTTATTTTCTTAAAATCATTTTTAAAAGTAAGTTCTTTTTTAAAATAGTTGAAATTATGTATGTTGTTATTTTGCTTATTTTAACATATGGATTTGATACTCTTAAAACCTTCAGAATATTCTTTACCTTTGCTTTCCTTCATTATGAAACCAGGCTGTCTAAACTACCTTGCTATACATTCTTACAGCTCATGGGCACTATGTTAAACTATCTTGGGTGTACTCACAAATGATCATATGTCAGTCTTTCTACAAATTTTTTTATTAAACATACTAACAATGTATGCAATTTTGTGAGCAAAATAAGTTAGTATGTCTTTTTGACATGGTTTTGCAGTCCTGTGTAAAATGCAAATGCAAACATAAAATTTATGGATAAAATAGGTAATCATGAAATGAAAAGCCATAAAAAATAGGCTAGCAGCAGAAGTGTTTTGTAAATTCATCTCTGTTGCCATCTTGAATACTTGCACCAGCTCTGGATTGTCCACCTCTGCTCTGCTCATTAGTCACCTTCTTAGTCTCTGTCAATCAGGTTTTCTCATCCATGCGCAGCAGTGTAAAGGCTTTTCCTTGTATACATTCTATACTAAGTGACTGTTGATGTTATCATAGCAGATTGTAAACTAGACAGCAGGTTGATAGCTACTCAAAAGAACCATTAGTGATAATATAGATAAAAAGCAAGGAGTCATGCTTAGAGAAGCATCAGACAGAATTTTTCTTATTTCTGTGATATTGTCCCTCCATTTAGGAAATTCACTGAGCCATGGGACAGCATTTTGTATTCATATGTCTTTTCAGCTTAGCCTCTATTCTACTTATTTGATGGCTCTGTCTGGACTCCTTTCTGGGACAGATGTCAGAAATGCAGCCATCTGTATATCTAGCTAGCTGTTAGTTGTTGTGTGTATCCTGGCACTTTCTACTGTAGTTTTCTTTTCTTTTTTTCTTTTTTTGTTTTTTTGAGGCATGGTTTCTCTTTGGCTTTGGAGCCTGTCCTGGAACTACCTCTGTAGACCAGGTTGGTCTCGAACTCACAGAGATCAGCCTGCCTCTGCCTTCCGAGTGCTGGGACTAAAGGCGTGCACCACCATCGCCCAGCTCTTCTTTTTTTGGTGTAGTTTTCTTGGTATTATGGTTCTCCACTGACAAAAGAAACTTGGAGAGACCTATGTCACATTTTCTTTAAGATTCATTTTAGCTTGAAACAGTCTCCCTTCTCAAATGGAGCTATGATATTGGCTATTTCTTGGATATATTCTATACATCTAGTATACAATAGTACACTAATTGATTTCTAGAAGTGAAAAAGATTCCTTGACATATTTTAAATTGATTATTGCCTATTTGATTTTTGCATATTTTAAAAAGGTACAAAATTTTATTGATGTTTCATACAGTGTTCTTGAAGTTTGTTTCAAGATTAATTAGTGCCAGATGAATAAATATGAGTCAAGGATTATTTGCATGGGCAATAAAACTTGTGAATACATATGTTGCTGAACAAATATCTCTCCTTTTCTGTCTATTGATTGATACTGGGTCTTCAAGTAGGGGTGGGGCCTCCCAATCTTTCCCCCTTCTGTGGTGGAAGGTAAACAGCTCCTGTGATTTCATGATGGTATTGTTATGTAGACTGCTGGAGGAAACAAAACATTTGTGGTCTCAACCAACTTTGAACCATGCATGCTACAATATCAATTTGCTAGGCAAGCTGAATTTACTAATGCAATATTGGCCCAATTGCTATAGGGGCCACTAAGTGCTTTCTGCCTGGAATTGAGATGTGCTCTAAAGAAGGGAATTCATATATTATATTCAGATACTATAATTTCATGTTCTATATTCAGGTACTATAAGTTTATGTACTATATTCAGATACTATAACTTTCCTTAAAAATTCATGACTATGGAAGTCATAGGTTCTTGAAAGGGACAACCTATTGCTGTAGTTTTGATCATGATTCTTGAAAAATTATTTATTTATTTGAAAATTTCATGCATATATACAATGTATTATTCTCTTTACATTCCTACTGTTACCCTCCAATACCACCCAGAACATGCCAACCTGCCTCCCTCCCAATTTCATGCCCCTTTGACTATTATTATTATTTACATTGTTCTCAGTTAGTGTTGACCATGTGCAAATGGGTATGGGGTCATCCATTGGGAAACCTACTGGCAGACCCAACCCCAAAGAAAGTGTGTTTTCTTCCATTAGTAACCATCAACTATCAATAGCTCCTCAGCTATTACTGGGTTCTCTGGGGCCCTGCCCTCATTTGTGTTGTGAATTTTTATTGACTTGATCTTGTACAAATCCTTTGTAGGTATCCACAGCTGCTGTGAGTTGATATTTGAATCAACTATGTCATGTCCAGAATACAATATTTCACAGTTTTGCTCTTCTCTGTTTTTCGCATTCTTTCCACCCACCTTTCTGCAATATTCTCTAAGCCTTGGATGGGGGAGATTGATATGAATGAACCCTGTATGGCTGAAAGTTAACAGTTATTTATTTTTAGCGTTTAGGGCAGTTAACGACCACTAGAGGAATGAAAAATTTTCTCTGACAAAAGTTGAGAGCAGCACAAATCTATGAATAGAAGCATTAATAAGGTAGTTTAACAACAAAACTATTTGCTGAAATAACACCAGCAAGTTTACCTTAAGGGTCTATGATGTCCTCCAGCAGTGGGGTTTTGACTAGGTTTAAGGTACCAGACATGGAACCCCTCTTTTTGATCAGGCCTCATATCCAAAGAAAAAGTAGTTGGTTATTCCTCACCAAATAAAACACTATTGCATCAATAAGCACATGTTACCAATACAACGATAAAACCTTCCCAAACCAAGAAAACAAAATAAAAATGCCTCCCAATCCAAACCACGAAACTATAACCAAATAAAAATACACAAAAAATTGTGAGGTTCATTTTGTGCTGATCAACTACTTCTGAACACAAGACCTGCCCTGAAATGGTTGATATACCCAGTGTTGTTATATCAGAGAAGCAATTTTCCCTCTCTCAATAGATTTAAACTCAGTTCTTAGCCTTTACTGTAGTGACCAGGTATTCATTTACTCATTCATTTTTAAATAAACAAAATAGAATATATCGAGATAAAACAAAACCATCACACTGAAGTTAGACAAGACAAATCAGAAAAGAGTGCAAGAGAAGGCACAAGAATCAGAGACCCCCTGGTTTGTTGAAGTAGGGAGCTGCGGGCTGCGTCCCTGGCACCTGGCTGCCCGCACGGCTAGCTTTTCCCGAAATAATTACACGGAAACTGTATTCTTTTAAACACCGCTTGGCCCATTAGTTCCAGCCTTTTCTCGGCTAACTCTCGCACCTGGACTAGCCCATTTCTAATAATCTGTGTACCCCACGAGCTGACTTACCAGGAGTGATCTTAACCTGCGTCTGCCTGGAGTGGGAGAATCATGGTGACTCCTTGACTCAGCTTCTTTCTCCCAGCATTCTGTTCTGTTTACTCCTCCCACCTATGTTTTAACCTATGAGGGCCAAGCAGTTTCTTTATTGCTTAACCAATGAAATCAACAGATTGATATATGACACTCCCACATCGCTGGTTTGCACACTCAGGGGTCCCATAAGAACATTAAACTGGAAGGCATAGTATATACATTGAGGCCATAGTGCAGATCCATGTAGGCCCTGTGCATGCTTCTTTAGTTTCTATGAGTTTATATAAACTTTGCTAATGTTTATTTAGGGGACCTGGTGTTCTAGGTGTGTCTTTTCTTTAATATGCTGACATGTAAAATTTACAAGAAAGACTCCAAAGTACCTAGTGTATGGGTACCTTAATCTGATTTCTAGAAATGAAACATATTCTTTGTTGGTTTTTTACTTGCTTTGCTTGGGCTAAGCATAGTGGCACACTAGAGGCAGGGCAGACAAATCTTTGTGTGTTTCAGGTCAGCCTATTCTACATACTGAGTTCCAGGTAAATCATAATTACTTTGTTTGTTTTTCATATTTGTGAAGAAAAAACTACTTCTATTTAAGTATGGTCTTATACAGATTTCTTGAAGTTTGTGTTAAACATGAAGATGCATGGACATTCAGAAGGAAAATTAAGCATGCCTGTGTGTGATGCAAATGTCTTGCTGCATTGCTGCATGTCATATGTCATTGAATGTAGTATACTTAAGTCCAAATATTATGGTACAGTTTAATGTGACAAGCTCAAAAAATTAATTTCTTCATCTTTTAATATAATATTTATTTTCATTTTATGTGTTTGTTAAGCACAATTAATAAAAACTCAGAGACAGAAACTGGGGTTCAAACTGAATGTCAGAAAAACAAAACAGTCACTGTCTCTTGCCTCTATCTCAGTCTGAAATAATGATTCTGCCTCCACAAATATCAGAAAGAGACTATGTCTGAGAGCTGTCTCATCTCATTTTATAATCATGTCTAGTTCTTGTATTAAGGGTGTGCAACACTACTACCTGGTTTCTATGGCAACGAGTGTGGCTACTGGGATTAAAAATGTGCATCATTGCTGCTTGGTCTGTACGGCTGGCCAGTGTGGCTGTATTACTTTTCTGATCCTCAGGCAAGCTTTATTATTAAAATACAAATGAAATGCCACTACATGTATGAATGTATAAATGAATGTTTACCTGCATGTCTAAATGCTTGTGTACCTGGTGCCCATGGAGGCCAAAAGAGAGCACCATGATCCTGGAACTGGAGTTATGGGTAATTGTGGACCATCATGTGAACGCTGGGAAAAAAACCTGGGTCCTTGGAAGAGTAACAAGTACTCTTATTCACTGAGATATCTCTCTAGCCTCTATTTTCACATCTTGAAAAATATTTAGATTATATTTTTCATGCAAAATTGTACTGAAGAATACTTAACTATCTAGTATTTATGATGTGAACATCAGGAATAAATGAAACTAGCAGAGAGTATATGTTTGCATGGCAGGAATGGAATATTAGACAATGTACTAAGAGTTCTTCTAGCCCTAATAGTATACTATATAATCTGTTTACATGTGGGATAAGACATTTATTGTAAATACCACACTGTCCTATCAAAGGGTCTCACATTGTAATGACTATATGGACAAATGATATGTACATAGATGAGTGAAAGGAAAAGATATACAGATTTATATGCATTTGAACAGGGTAGTTAGGTTTGATCTTATTATTTTACATTTTAAAATCATTGCCTTCCTGCAGTTTATAAATTTCTACAGTCATATATTGTATGCTTAATTCATATAAAAATTATTTTCTTCACCCCATAACGAAATACTCATTTCAGGTAAAGGTTTGCCTAACAAAGATCAATGATTTGCGTAATATACTGATATCACTTTCCAGTTGATATTATGTAATAATAGAAGAGAAATAGTAGTAGCAACAATAGCAAGGAGAAAATATTAAGTGTCTTTTGAGTCTCATTTTTGTTCTTATACCTTTATTTTACACTGTGAAATATAACTCATAGATCTCATTCACCACGATACAGGCCCTACTATAACCTCTTTAATTCAATCTTATGGAACGTAGAAGAAAGCTACTATGTGGCGATATCTTATTTGTACAAATGAAACTTACCTGAAGATCAGAGGGTGGAGCGAGACACTAGCTAACCACAGAGGTCTGGAGGTCTGTACAGACAATCATGAAATGATATGACTGGATGGAGAGAGGAAGTGGTAAAATGGGAGGAGAAAGAATCTCAGTCTCTTTTTGGTTGGAAAGTTGAGTAGGTAAGGTTGCTATGGTTTTACTACTTCATCTCTCTGATCTCTTAGCATTTTCCCCTATGTCTGAATCCAGGCTTTTATTATTAAAACCTATTAGAACCTGTGAAATATACATCTACATAAATCCTGAGAGAACTTGGGAAAGGATTTTAGACACAAAAGAACAGCTTCTTAGTAGTAGCATCTTCTCAGGTGGGCTTTGTTTGCTAGACACAAGCACAGGTGTGGCTCCTTTAAGAGAGGCTTCCTGACCCAGAATAAGCAGCAAAAAGCATGTGGCTCTTTTAAGAGACTCTGCCATCAAAAACTTCAATGTGGTTTATGAGCAGCCAGCAGCATGCTCCTTGATGGCAGCATGAACCTAGAAATTCTGCAGAGTTGTAGAAATAAATGTGACTTCCACCAGTACCTCTGCCATGATGTTAGACTCTCAGAAAGTTAAGAAATGGGGCAGAGTCAACCACCAAAGCCACTTCTTTAATCCTAGTCATTCTGTTTAGCATATTAAAGACTCATGTGGTCAGAGAAAAGATAGAGATATATAGTAAAGAGAGATTCAGTCAAATAAACCTCTAAATTGCTTACAGTGTTTTTAAATATATATATGCACGCTTGGAGAAAAAAGGAAAATGTTAGATAAAGTCCTTAAAAAGGAAATAGAGTAATAAAAAAGCCATATAAGAATGGAAAATGTACAGAGTATGGATATTGTATGTTACTATGTTGTCTTTGAATTGTTTTACTTCTGAGGAAAGAGCAACAGCTGCTAAAAGACAGTTGATTATAAATGCTGCTAGATTAATCCAACATATATATTTAAAAATATCTTGACTTCAAAATTTAAGTCAAAAAATATGTTAATTTGTGAAAGAGGTTCTGCTTTTATTTCCACAGAAAATGAGAGGCTTGAATTCATTCTGGGTCAAGAAAAATCAGGTTTGATTGAGGAAGACAACTGAAACTATTCAATAGGAGCATTGGTCCAGATGATCCAATGTCTCAGAGCACCTTTGTTGCAGTTTCCTCTGAGTTCTACATCCAGAACAGCTTCAAAATGACTGGTTGCATTGATTCAGCCTCACAGGGTATTCCAGTTAGGATTTGACCGTAATCCTAAATTTTCTTTTGGTCCCCATAAGATTATCAGTACCCCCAATCATCACGAAGTAACCTAGAAAACTGTACCCACATTCCCAAAAAAATAGATTATGGATGTCTTTCTTTGTTTACAATGTTGATTACAAGTTTTTATGGATAGTGGTCAGGAAAAAGCTAAACAAAGAGATTAGATTCAGGGTTTTTTTTTGAAAAGAAAAAAGGGGAAATGCTGTGGAATTATGTTTTTGTGTACTGTAAAGATTTGTCATTTGAATTGGTTTAATAAAACACTGATTGGCCAGTAGACAGACAGGAAATATAGGTGAGGCAACCAGACTTGGTGAATTCTGAGAAGAGGAAAGGCAGAGAGGCAGTTGCCATTCAGAAGCAGAGGAAGCAAGATGAGAATGCTTTACTGAGAAAAGGTACTGATTCATGTGGCTAACCATAGATAAGAATTACAGGTTAATTTAAGTTGTAAGAGCTACTTAGTAATAAGACTTGGACAAATTTTCTTAGTGGGATTGGTGGTATTTTTGGCTGGCTTTCCAACTCAATGAAAGCTACAGCTACTAAAGACTTCTCTGGTAGCATGAAGATCACTGAAAGTCCAGGGTATGAACTATTAAAAAAAAACTTATCTAGCTAATCAATTGCATTTGATGATGCTGATTCACATTTTGTGAGAAAAAAAGGAATCTTAATTTTACAAAAATTAAGAAAAGAAAAACAATGATGCTGGCTGGTTGTTTGTATCATCTCTGGATAAAATGACAAAGGAAAGGAAAGTGTTCAGTGTTAAAATTAACTGGCCTCAGAAGCACAAGACAATCTAAAGGGTTTTAACTGGGTCCTTGAAGAGAATCTTCTCTCCAGTATTAATAGAGTTCCAGTAGATAAAACTCAAACGTAAACCATCATCATGCAACTGGCTGACGTACAATTAAAATTAATGTCCCATTACTGAAGGGTATCAGTACCATGACTTTGCTATACTCCCAATGATTGTTTGATTTTAGATTTTTGTTGTTGTTACTGTTATTTGTTTCTGAGACAGGGTATTGTTATGAATAATAATATTATGCAGGGTGACCTGTAACTTCCATCTACTTCGTTCATACTCCTAAATGCTGGGATTACAAGTATGTGTAATCATACTAAGCTCATTGTACAAGTTTTAATTTTAGATTTTAATAATGTGTTTATGTGTGAATATGTACATGAGTGTTTGCAGAGGCCAAAAGCGTCATATCCCTTTTGAGCTGAAGTTACACATATTTGAGAGCCACCTTATGTGAGGACTGGACCTAAACTTGGGTCCTCTGCAACAGTAGAGCACTGAGTTAAGTCTCTAGCCACCTCAAAGTATAAATTTTTAAGAGCCAATGTTTTTTGTTTCTCTTTCCTACATAGGCAATAGTGAAATAACTATATCATAATTTCACATTTAACTTTTTGAGAAACCAAGCCTATTTTTCAAGGGAGGTACAATAGTTTACATTCCCACCAGGAGTGTACAAGGATTTTGTAGTTTTCATATCCTTGGAAATATAAGATTTTTTTTTAATCTAGTCATTTCAGGGAATGTGTTCATGAATGTCTGATTGTGATTGTTATTTGCTTTATTCAAATGATTATTGATGCTGGATATCTTTTCTTGAGCTTATTGACTATTCTTCTATAGACCAGGGAGAAGTGTCTATTCAAATAATTTGATTGCATCTATATGGGTCATTGACTTTTTTTGTTGAGTAGTAACTAATAATTATTAATTCTGGATACAAGTTTGGTACCATATACATATGGTTTGCAAACATTTTCTTTTATTGTGTAGGTTTTTTCCATTTCCCTTTTATTAATTTTGGAGCATAAAAGCAATTTTTTTTCAATTTTGATGCAGTCAACTTTATTCACTTTCATATTTAAGCTCTATTACAGAAGGCTCAGGATAGAATTTTAAAGATTCTGTGGGAAAACAGGCAATATATTGGACTTGACAGGGCAGTTACATACTTTAATGCACAGTAGTTTTGACAGCAACTCAAGACTTGTTCATGATCCAGTCACAAAATCCCAGCATGGATGGAGAGGGAAAAATAGGCACTATTGGTAAATTATGGCTGCCGCAGGAGGAAAAGTCAGTTTCTTTCTGTGCTATAGATCCAGAGAGGCTGCTCATGGTCCCTTAGTTGTCCTACATCCATGCCACACTTACAATATTAAGTGGACTCAGTAACTTTCTTTTTTCCTTCCCTTCTTCCTTCTCTCCTTCTTTCCTTTCTTTCTTTTTAGGTACAGGAAGTTGGGAGGGAAAGGTGGCATGGGTTATGGAAAAAGTCAGCGGTGAGGAAATAAGTTTATTGGGTCAAAACAATGTATTATGTTCTCAAATAAATAGATAATACATAGTTTATACCTAGGTTTCTTTCAAGAATTTTAGAGTTTTGGAGTTTGATATTTAAGTGCATGCATAAATAATATGCATTTGAGGTCATTTCTATGTGTGATACAAACAAATTTCCTGGCATTTTGTATTCATTTTGGCTATGCTCATGTATTTTCTTTCCAAATGATTATCAGGATAAACTTTTGCATTTTAATACAAAATCAACAGTTGGATTTTCATAGACATTGCATCAGGTTATGGGCCAATTTCAAGTATGTGATAGCTGGTATTATTCTTATTCAGTCAAGCATGAATATCTCTGTTAGTATTGTACATGGGATTAACATGCACAATTATGTTAAGTAAAAGTTGCCTTTGACAATGTGGGTGGGACTTATGGGATGAGGTGGTGGACCTCTAGAGTAAGGCAAGTTTTCAGGGATTTGGTGTGAATCCCTGGAGTTTGAGTTTCTAGCCTGCTTTCATAGCCAATGGAGCTGATTACATGTAATAAATAAGGAAATAAAATAGTCTTCCTAACAAAAATTCTATCTTTTTTCCTTCTTCCTCTTATGCTCCCTATTGGTTCTGTAAAATCCCCACTCATAAAGGGGATGTGTTGGAGGAGGGATGCTTGTTGGTTCCTGGCCACCTGGCTAGCTTAGACCTGAATAATAACACAAAAACTGTATTAATTAAATCACTGCTTTGCCAATTAGTTCTGACTTCTTATTGGCTAACTCTTACATATTAATTTAACCCATTTCTATTTATCTCTATATCACCATGTGGCTGTGGCTTACTGGGTAAAATTTTCAACATTTGTCTCTGGCAGGGCTCCTTGATTTCTCTCTGACTCTCCCTTCATCCTCCCAGTATTCTGTTTAGTTTTCCCTACCTAGCTCTGTTCCCTGAACAGGCCCAAGACAGTTTCTTAATTAACTAATGGTAATCACAGCATACAAAGGGAGATCCCACATCACATCCCCTTTTCCGTTCAAATAAAAAAGAAGGTTTTTAACTTTAAAATAGTGAAATTACATATAACAATCAGGTATCAAGCAAGAATTACAGTTAAAGTATTTATATCTATGTTATTTCTTATCATAACTAAGGAAAACTATAACCATAAATTCTTCAACACCATCAAAGGCTCCAGAAATATATAATATTACCTAAGTAAACAATGAGTTCATTGTAAGCAACATTCAAAACTCTAGAATTGACAAAGACATCTTGCTACCTGGACAGTCAACCAAAGTTCTTCAGTACTGTTGGGGCATCCATCTTCAGCCTATATGCCCATAATATCCAGCAGACTTTTCCAAAAAGCAGAAAAAATTAAAGACAGTTCCACCTATATTGGCAGTTTGTCAGTCACTTTCTTCTGTGTCCTAGAGTATGTCTAGCAGATTCTTTCATGAAGCAGAAACCCCTAAGGATCATCTCAGCTTTAGGCAAGTTCAGCAGTCAAGACAAGAGCAGTTTCTTGCCCAAATGACTAACCAACTCTATAAGAAGCCTCTTCAATCCCCATCTTCCTCTTGAAGTAGATTGGTCCTGCCAGGAGCAAATGTGTCTCATTGTCGTGAAAAAGTCTTAAGCTCTTAAAACATTTTTAAAAGCCATATTCTGAAGGTCTCTGAAAGATTTGAAGAATGCTTATCTATCTGAAATACATCTCTATACATCTAGAAAACCAAACTAACATGACTACAAGCTTTATTATCATAGATAATTATCTATTAACCTATATTTCTTAATTATACATTAATTTTTAAAAGTGCTGCACAAAAACAATACTGTAATCAAGATCAGAAATATATATATAGCAGACTTGACTTTAAATTTGTATCAACAAACCAAGCTCCATGCCATTGCAAATCTCTATAGCATATCCCCCTTTAAATGTAAATAAACATTTATAAAAAATGCTTAGAAAAATGGACATAGTTCTCTCCAAACTGTTTCTTGCTGTTTATTGGGTGAAGTATTTTTTTGAGAGTGTTCAAGGCAACCTTTCAGGGGTATTGGTCCCTAAAACCACATAAGTCTGGAATGATTCCATAGGTTCTCATCCTTTGTGGAAACAAAAGAAGAACCTCTTTTCCAAAGCAACATATCCTTAGATCTGTCTTTTGAAATCAAGATACCTTTAATATATATATGTTGGTTTAGCTTAGCAGCCAATACAATAAAATGCCTCTCTGTATTTAGCTCCTTCACAATCGAAAAATTCAAAAGAAAATATAATATACATATTCCAGACTCTTTGTCAATTTTCCATCTTTACATGGTTTATTTCTCTTTACTCCTTTTAATCTATGGTTGTCTGTACTCTGTCTCTTTAAAGACTTTACCATTTTTTAATCATTTACTTCTTTTATAACTGTCTATATTCTTTTTCTTCTCTCTCCCAAGCATATGTAAATTTATCTAATACTGTGACCCATTCATAGATCTTTTTTTTTTTAAATCTGGATTTGTCTTTATTATATATCTGTAATCATGTTTTGACCAGAAGCACTTTTTGTTTTTTTTTTTAAACACAACTGGGAGTTTTATTCAGTGTTGTTATTCACAAGCATATTTCTTTTTTTTTTTTTAATTTATTTATTTATTAAGGATTTCTGCCTCGTCCCCACAACCGCTTCCCATTTCCCTCCCCCTCCCCCGATCAATTCCCCCTCCCTCATCTGCTCGAAGAGCAATCAGGGTTCCCTGACCTGTGGGAAGCCCAAGGACTGCCCACCTCTATCCAGGTCTCGTAAGGTGAGCATCCAAACTGCCTAGGCTCCCACAAAGCCAGTACGTGCAGTAGGATCAAAAACCCACTGCAATTGTTCTTGAATTCTCAGTATTCCTCATTGTCCGCTATGTTCAGCTAATCCGGACTACCAGAAGCACTTTTTAAAATGCTTAGCACTTAAGAATCTAAGCTGCACTATTGTTCACGAAAATATGGTACTCTCTGCTTGCCTTGCACATTCTAACATGGCAGAGCTGCTTGCCACTTCCAAGAGCCATGCATACCACCCCACTTATAGGCACAAAGCCAGTCCATATTGCCATCAAGCAAGCCACAGCATGATGCTCACAAACCCCATCCAAATTCTCCAACTCCCGAAAGAGCCAAAAGGTCACACTGGAAGCATGGTCCGGAAAGTTGGCATTTCAAAATGGTGCAGCTTTTCTGCTACTGCTGAGTCAGGAAAATATCTCTTAATGGAGCCATGCCTCTTTTTGCTTCTAGCAAACAGAGCCCATCCAAGAAAACACCACTAGCAAACCATTCTTAACTCTGTTCTTTTATGTCTAGAATTAATTTTTAAGCATTCTCAGGCGTTTATGTGGATGTAGTTACCCATGTTAGCATGTCAATCTGTTGGAAGAGGATCTCTTGTTGATTCCTGGTTGCCCGGCTATCTTAGACCCAAAATAATCACATGGAAATTGTATTAATAAAATTATTGCTTAGCCCATTAGTTCTAACTCTTTCTTAGCTAACTCTTATATTAATTTTACCCATTTCTATTAATTTGTATATCACCACTTGGCTGTCACTTACTTACTGGGTAAAGTTCTCCAGCATCTGTTTCCAGTGTCTCCCTGGCTTCTCTTTGACTTTGTCTTCTTCCAGCTTTCTGTTTAGTTTTTCTCACCTAGCTCTGTTCCCTACATAGGCCCATGATAGTTTCTTTATTAACCAATGGTAATCACAGCATACAGAGGGAAATCCCACATCAGGAATGCATGTTAACTTTAAAGAATATGAGGCCTTCTAATAAAGAAGCATGGACTAACTTAATATTTTATTATATTTTTCATTTTTTCAAAAGTGATTTACAGTTTTCAGTCTGTAACTCTTTTACTTCTTTAATTTTAAGACTTTAATTTTTTTTTTGATCATTGATTCCCAACATTCCTAAAGCTGTGACTTTTAAAACAGTTCTTCATGCTATGGTGACCACAACCCTGAAATTATTATCATTGTTACTTTATAACTGCATTTTTACTACTGTTATATATTGTAATATAAATATCTGATATACAGGATATCTGATATATGATCCCTATTAAAAGGTCATTTGACTTCCAAAGGGGTCGCGACCACAAGTAGAAAACCTGTTTTTGAAGGGACTGTGAGTGAAATCATCTTAAAAGAAACTTGATTAGTGTTTGATGATTATGCAAAATAGAATATAAATAGGTTATATCATGGCATTTTCATACATATATGCAGTGTATTATTTTAGTATAGTCACACCAATTATACTCTCCTGTTACCCTTCTGCTCTAAAACTTGTTAGGTAATAAAGAGTGAGTGAGTTAATATATGTAGACTATGAATGGCAAAATTAAATAGATCATATAAATAAGTATAAAAGAAATGAGTGGAATTGTTTTTAATTTTCTTTTGAATTATCCATTAATAGAATGTGAAATAGTGTCCAGTGAATTAGATCAAATAATTTATTGTTATGAATTCAACAAAGCTGCTTTTTACCTGTGAATTTTGTGCCATGGAAAATCCAGTAAATTTTTCAGTTAATAAAATTATGAAGCTTGTGAATTTTATGGGAACAGTGTGAAAATTCAATTCAATATGTAATAACCAAATAAAATAAATTAACATTGTAATATCATTCAATTATTATTTCTTTCTATGGGGAAGCTTCAAACTTATAATTTCTAATTACTTATCAAACATGTAATAAATTGTCTTGAATTCTTTTCACACTATTTCTTTTTCTACAGAAAAAAATTAATTTCTCCTGTTGTATTTTGACATTTTCTTCTCTCTATAACAACCTTTCTTTTCCATGTTTGCCGACATGTGCATGCGTGGAATGTGTATGGAGGTCATAGGACAAACTTGGAGAGTCAGTTTTCCCCACCAAATAAGATTTAGGAATCAAACTCAGACTGGCAATCTCAGTGGCAAATATCTTTATTAAAACATGGAACCGTATTATTAATCCTTAAATTTATTTTCTATTTGTTTTAAATTCTATGTTGTTTATCTTCACCTTTTCACTGTCTCTTTTTGGGGATTCTGAACAAGCTATTTTATATTGTTTTACCATAATTTAATTGTAATCTCTTGGTATACAACTTTCCACAAAGGTCGTTGTCTTCAGATTCCCAATGTATGTTAAATTTATAATAGTGCATTTCATATTAATAAATCATAAACATAGTTGCACAGAAAATTGTTTATATTTCCAACTTCCTTTATAATATTCACATACATATGGAATCTCTAATGTGTACTACAGTCACACAGAATTCATCACACTCTTAAATTTGGTAGCTGTATGCCTGTCTATCATTTTAGAAATCTAGAGTTTATAGAAAACTAAACCTCTGCACAGTTTATTCATATGATATGCTATTTACTATGACTTAAAGAACATTGAGTTCTCTCTAGCTAAACCTTCCTGAAAGATTTATTTCATCTTCTGATCCAACACACACACACACACACACACACACACACACACACACACAAAACAGTGTCTTGAATGCTAGTATGTTGGTGAATTTAATGGCCATATATTTGGAAAGCCCTTAAATATGTGAAGCTCAACCAGGTGGTGGTGGCGAATGCCTTAATCCCAGCACACAGTAGGCAGAGGCAGGCTGATGTCTGTGAGTTCCAGGCCAGTCTGGTCTACAGAGCTAGTTCCAGGATAGGCTCCAAAGCTACAGAGAAACCCTGTCTCAAAAAACCAAAAACCGAACCAAAACAAAATATTTAAAGCTCAAATATTGGTCAAAGTGTTCTGGTCACTATTTTACATTAAAAGGGAGGACAGAGCTTGCATACTGTTCCTTTGAGGACTAGTCCATTCCTGTTTTCAAATTTTCAAAGAATGAAAGACAGTATTGCCTGTAAATATCAATTCTGTACAAAGGTGACTATGACAGAGTTTTCTATATATGAAGTGCTGGAGTTCTACTTTATTAATTCCAGAAAAGAAAAACATTTCCTTGTCACTAAACTTCAGAAAGTCTTTTTATCTATGACTGATTCTGTTTTCATCCATTTTTCTTTGTGTGGATGATTTATCCAAGCCACAGTAACATGCTGTGCAGCAGTGACAGTTTATAAGTTAATAAATATCCACAGCACAACAAGCTGAGCAATTGACTCAAAGATGCTGGATTTTCATTCACTCATTAGCCAATGTTTTTACTCCAATGGTTAGTCTCATGTAGAAGTAGAAACAAAGCCTTTTAAGAATATACATAATTATTTAGAATCCAAAGTGTATGCATCCATGTTAACACATTGTAGGGAAAACCTGGGTAAATCCTTAGTTTAAGGAAGTTCAGGACTGCTTCTGAAGACAGAAAATCATGGATTTCTAAGTTTGGTTGTTTTAGTCTCCCTATGAGCAATCTCCAACCTAAGGGTTTGTGCTTATGCATTTGTGACATTTATACACAGGGGGAAAATATTTGAAACAAAAAAACACTGAGAAATCAGGCTGATGTAGGGTTAATTTAGAATTCTAAAGCTGAACATCATTAATATTACATGCTCTAGAAACACTTGTGCAGAATTACAGCAGTTATAAACCTCTTCAAGAATGTCCACATAAAGCTTTTACCTGGTTGGCTAGTTTTCATAAAACTGGAAAGTACTACGCAGGCTACTGGTGAAAAATAAATTAGTTTCTTGTGTAACTGTGATTTGTTGTAGGAGGAGACTGCTTGTTTGTTCCAGGCTGCTAAGCCCCTAAATACTCACACAGAAACTGTATTAATTAAATCACTGCTTGGCCCATTAGCTCTAGCTTCTTATTGGCTAGTTCTTACATATTAATTTAACCCATTTCTATTAATATGTGTATCACCACATGGCTGTGGCTTACCGGCTAAAGTTCCAGTATCTGTCTCTGGTAGGGCTACATGGCTTCAACTTGATTCTGCCTTTCTTTCAGCATTCAGTTTAGTTTTCCCCACCTAGCTCTATTCCCTACACAGGCCCAGGACAACTTTATTAACCAATGGTATTCACAACATGCAGAGGGGAATCCCACATCAACTTGTAGTGATATTTTGTTTGTAATCTAACAAATAAAGCTTGCCTGAAGATCAGAGTGCAGAGCTAAGCCAAGAGTGAGCCATAGAGGTCAGGTAGCGGTGGCACACACCTTTAATCCCAGTACTTGGGAAACAGGCAGACAGATTTCTGTAAATTCAAGGCCACCTTGAGATACACGAGATTGAACTGGTCTAAAATAGAAATAGAGCTCATATGAAGTTGATCCCAGCACTTGATATCACATATCTTTAATCCCAGCACTAGGGAGGTAGAGACAGGAGTGATATGGTTGGGCAGAGAGTGGATTATAAGGCAGGAAGAGGCAGGAGCTCAGATGCAGTCTGAAGAATCATAGAGACAGATGCCGTCTGGTAGTTAGTTTGAGGTTTTATAGAGTGGATTCACAGAAACAGGATTGCTCTGTTGGTCTAAGCATTGATAGAGCTAAGAACTCTAGTGGCTAGCCACTCTGCTTCTCTGATCTTTAGCATTAACCCCTATATCTGACTCTGGGTTTTTATTATTAAACCAATTAGAATTTGTGCTACAGTGACTATCATGGCAAGATTTACCCATGGATGCAATAGTCGTATGAATGTTTTGGGTATAACCAATCTCTATACGATTGGATTGAAGGTCGACAACATCAGCAGAAGTTCAAAGTACTGTGAATCTGGTCAAAAATCTATGGTGAGGAAGTTCATACATCTCATTAATGAACCTACTCTGATTGTTCAGTTGAATAGACATGGTATCAGACAGATTTATAAATTCATCTTTAGACACATAGTTTAGCACAGCTTTTAGTTTGTTTGTGCATTTGACAGCAATTAATTCTGCAACTCACAACTGGTGAGTGTGCAGAGAATAAAGCGTCAGTGATAACGTGTCAACCGTAAATGGGGCATCTATATCATACATCTTCATCTTAAGGTTCAGGGAGCATTATGGTAGAGTTGATGGAAAGATAGTAAGGTCAGGGAGAATCATACTGAAACAATGCCTTTTGAATATGACAATAGCTCCACACATATTAAGTCTCAGCAGCTGGGGTTACCTGTGTTATACTTGTACAAGATAAAGCCAGTCAATATTCTAGCATGGTTAGAAAAGTGCTCACATGGCTGGCCCCTCACTTATGAGCTTTTGAGTAGTATAGACTGGACTGCATGGGTTAAAAAATAGACAGAAAATTGAGAAGGATGAGGTTGTATCAGAGAAGAGCTACAGTTAATCTGATGAAAATACAGTGTATGAAAATCGCAATAAAAGCAAAACAACAACAAAAAACAACTGAATGTTTCTATACAGAGGACTGTGGATTCAGCTCGGTAGTAGAGTATTTGCCTAGAATTGAGATCTAATCCTCAGCATAGCAAAATAATGCCCTTGTAGAAAACAAATACCGTGGCATATGCTTTTAGTCATAGCTACTAGGTGGCAGGGGGCTGATGGACCATTTGACCCAGTAGTACTATGTAATCTTTCTCTGTCATCAATATACAGGCAACTCTTTGAGTGCATTACTGTCTATAGGATTCTTAACAATTAAGAAGTGAAGTACACCTGAGGCAATAGAGAAATCTTGAATAGTAACCAGGTAATTTCATGGCAGGATACCTAGACATCATTCATTCCAGAATAGCTAATGTAGCAGGCCATGCCATGGTACAATATTTCATGTATAGAGTCATGACAAATTATACTTATAAATATGATTATGAATTTGGGGTTATAGTGCCCTGTCTTGGCTACAAATCAACAATTCTTTTTGTAACTATAAATCATTTTATCTTATGGCACTACGATGACCCAGTCTAGGTTTTGATACTAGCTAGTGAGATTCTGCTGTAATCAATACTTAAAAGATGGAGCTGACATTGAATAGAGGTTGAAAAAATTTTGAAAATATGATAGACAATGTATTAATTTCTTGATGAGATTGTTGGTAGAAAGCTGGATATTTCTGAAACATCGTAATGAGAGCACCTATCAATTTAACCAACAAATAGTGCACTTCAACTTATGAGGCTTTTAAGGCACTTTAGGATGAAATTTATTCGAAGTGATTATCTGTTCTGAGTCTACCACCACTCATGCACAGAATGATTATAATCAGCCTCCATAGATGGAAAGATGCTCTCATTAAATATTCACCCTCTCCACATATTCACTTGAGAAATGAATGCTTGAAAACATGTACCTGAGCCCTCTTGAGGTACACTGTTGGAAGAGAACTTGTTTTTCTTTCACAGAATTGCATTTATCATGAAGAAACTAAGATTTTCCACATTTGATTCTAGGCTCTACACAGTGTATGGGTTAGCTATACATACTCCCTGTGGTAATGTGAAGTCAGTTGCTATGCCATAGAACATTGTTTTTCCAAACTACAGCCACCACCCACTTCAGGACATTTCTCAGAGCCAGTTTAAAACCAAGCAAGTGTATACTACAGTGGGATTCTAGAACTGACAAAAAGTTTGAGGGCCACTTCTCCACTGTGGTTCTTAAGGTGCTCTGTGAAAATAAGGCTTGATTGTCTGCCTTGAATATTCTAAATTTTTAAAGTTACACAGAACTCCTTATATTGGTGATTCTGCAGCATGCAATGGACTCAAACATACCTTTAATTCAAAGAAAAGGAAGAGTGCAGCAGCTTCAGTACAACAAAAGGACTAGATAGAATTTCAAACTCTTGGCCCCACTATAAATTAGGACCACTGGAAGTAAGCCCCAGCAATCTAGTACTTCTGATCCTCCCAGATGAACCTGATTAGTGTGAAAATCCTAGAAGCAACAGTATTTTCAGTCTTTTGTTTCATGATAGAGTCATTTTATGTTTTTACTTTCATAAAGGATGTGGTAGGACCAATATTTTTGCCATAAAGAATATGTACATAAACACACACACATGCAGTAAAGCATGGACAATCGCAGCTACTTATAGAGGGTTCTGAATTCTTTGAATTCTTTGTTGACTTGTTTTAATAAATGAAAACTGTTCAAAGAATTTCAAGCAGACACAGGTGAATTACAGTGAATTCCTGGCCATCCTGGTCTATGCCAGATATGGCTACGTAGTGAGACTTTGCTCGAACAAAACAAAATAAAATGAAAAGCAAGGTAGCTTAAAGAGAACTCTTCTTTGTTACTGACCATTTTGACTCTTTTTGTACTTGAAGGGCTTCCCTGACACAAAAAAGTGCTGATATGTTCACGACCAGTGACTTACCATTTTCCTGAACAATAGAAAAATAAGATCAGCAACCCAAACAGCCAAAAAACCAAATTAAGTTGCATGGCCAAAGGGAGATCAGCATAGGGAGTAAAGTGAATGTACTGGTGCTTATACAAGAGTCTTTGAATTCAAGACAGACAGGCGCCTTACCCCCTGCAGGTATGCTTCTGAGCTTTGACAGGATGAAGCAAGAGGAACAGGCCTTAAAATGAAGCCACAAAGTAACTGGGCTATCTGTTGTGGGATAATGCTCTTGTAACTGTAAAGATTTGTCACTAATATTGGTTTAATAAAACACTGATTGACCTGTAGCCAGGCAGGAAGTATAGGCCGGGCAAACAGACTAAGAGAATATTGGGAAGAGAAAAGGCAGAGATGCAGTCACCAGCCAGATGCAGAGGAAGCAAGATGAGAACGCCACTGACAAAATGTACCAAGCCACATGACTAAACATAAATAAGAATTTTGGGTCAAATTAAGTTGTAAGAGCTAGTTAATAATAAGCCTGAGATAATAGGCCAAAGAGATTATAATTAATATATGTTTTTGTGTCTTTACTGGGGATTATATGTCTATGGGACTGGGATGGACAGAAACTTCTGTCTACAGATGAGATTGGTGAGGAGCTTCTGCTGAATCCGGCCCAAACATCTTGGGAATCATCACCTTTATTTCTCTGTAAAAACTCTTGGTGCCATGGTAACTATGTTATATATGCTTTGAAACACACCCCTTTGTTTGTTTTATGCCACCATTCTTTCCATGTTGACAACTCCCAAAGCCTTTATTGTCAGACATCAGCAGCTCTAGAGAGCTAGATAAAAAGGCATCCACAGAAAGGAAGGCTTGTATTTTCCTTCTACTCTCCCAGGTAGAGAAGAAGTTAGCTATCCAGTCTTGTGAAGAAAGGAGTGAGGCAAAGGGACAGTGATGACGCTGTGAATGCAAAAGGGATGGCAAACCATAGATCCTTGTACACTTTGATTTCTGAATGCCCAATCTGAAAGTTTAAGATTAAGAGACACACTGTGAAGAGTGTTCATGTGAAAACAGATGCTTATATTGTAGCTTATCTGAAGCTAGTGGCCTTACCTACGAAATTTAGTTTTTAAATCCAGCTTCTAATATACTTGATAGCATTAAATGGATAATAAACACACACTGATTTTTTTCTTTGAATGAATATAAAGAGTTTATTCGGTGCGTATTTGGGTATACAACAACAAATATTAAACAACTTTTTAAACTTTTTGTGCACAGGGCAGAAAACTGCCTGTACATGCTATGTCCACTTTTGGAACACAGATTTTAAACAATTATTGATGCACAAATCTTACATATCATGCAACTCTATGCCAAGATTCCAACTTTCTTCCATGCAACAGATATGAAGATCTAAATGGAAACCTAGCTACGTCTTAAACACTTTTCCAGTAGCAAGTATAATATATGTTGTTTAGGGGGAACCAGTCTCAACATTACCTTGTACATAATACAATGGTCACGTGCCAAGTACGAGAACAGAAGGACTTGTACCTGTACAGATGATACAGTTCTTATTTGAACAACACAAGAGACAACACCACTGTTCCACAGTTCCTGTCTTTACACAAGAAGCCACAACGATAGATAAACATGATACACGAATGGAATTAAGAGTAATCTACACTTGAGGATAATCCCGTTTCAATTTATCTATACTGACTGGGATTGACGATACAACTCAATTTCTACGCACAAACTACAGCACAAGAACTTGACCAGAATACTACAGTTCTAATTAACAGCAAAAATAGAGAAAAAGAGAGATAAAGGGAGAAGGGGGTAGGGATAAAGGTGGAGAGGGAGAGAGAAAACAACCCATGATAATACTGCTACCTTAAGCCTGCTATGCCAATTCAGATTTAACCTTGAATTTGGTTGTTTTGGATTAAGTGAAAGAGTGGATAGAACCACAGAATTTCAGAAATCATACAGTTTCACTATATTAAAGAGTACACTTGAATCAATCATAGATAGAAAACATGAAGCCAAGAAAACAACACAGTTCACAGAATTCGTTTGCTCCTACAAAACATTTAAGAAGTTAATTTTATTTTATTTTTTTAAAGAATAGTTGTGGTCTTTCAAATTTTCTTAGTTGGGAAGCAAATTGACCGGCACTGGTGCTGTGAAATATTTTTGCTGTTATCTCCAAAGTATAGGTGAGATCATATTTGGCAGTCCTTCTTCCAGATTTAGTTCATTGATAATGCTTGGCATTCTTTTGCACAAGCGGACTCTAAATTATGGGGCTTTAGTATGGATGATAACAAGGTCTAATGGCAGATAGAATAGGGAACTCTGCCTGTGTGTTTGTTAAAACTTAATGAGAAGATTGAACTTTTGGATGAAGGACTGCTAGAAGAATTCAACAGCACCTGGACATAAGGTTCTGTTATGGAGCCCTCGTTTTACCCTCACTGACTACGTTGATTCATTGTGGCTCATGGATTTGCCTCCATTCAGCACACCGGAGACGCTTCTGCTCTTGGTTGGGGTCCCACTTCCAGATCGGGAGAACTCCGTGAGATCGTGCAGAGACGGCTCCTTATACATGGCCACTGAAAAGCACAGAGATGGTGGAAAAGGCCTTTTATGTATTTCACTGTTCCAAATTTCTAAAATAGATCTGTAGTTTACATTTTAAAACTTCTAAGTACAGGGGCAAAGCTCATGTTCATCATCTCAACTTAGTCATTCTGCAATATATATATATTCTGCAATATGTATATGTATATATATATATATCAAAAACAATAAACAACTTTGTATTATCAAAAGATTTAATTTTGATCATCGAAAAGGAACAAACACAAATATTTTATTTTGTTACTAAGTTTCTATGTCTTAACTTAAACATACAAGTACTTAGCAGTGTGGATGAGATTAAATTAAATGAATTCTAATCCGCATATAGTCATACATAAAGGATTTTAATACCTAATTTCTATCACTTACAGTTTTATATGCAGGGAATAATGAAAACACATTTAATAAAGCTCTCAGATATTTAAATATAATCTATAACACACTGAGAAAGTGTAATAGTAAAATTTTACGATTTTAAAACATTGATTTCTATTATACTTTAAATGAAACTCTCTAAGATTAAAAGTATTAGTATAATTCTTAGAAAAATAAATGATAACAATTATTATTGCTGGGCTATACATCACAGTACTAGTGTATACCTGTGAAGTACATGCATCACCTTGTAAGAATACTATGATATAGAAACTCATTTTTTTATTAGAGATAGATTCTGATTGTAGCCTAGGATGCTCTGGTATCACTAAGTAGCCCAGTGAATTCTCTTACTTACATTTTACCGATAATCATGAGGCACATGTAGAAAAGGACTATTTCAAAATCATTCAGTTAATATTGGGGCATAGTTACAAATGCTGATATTTTTGCACTTTGGAGGTTTAGGAAGGAAGATCATGAATTTGAGGCCAATTGGGAGGAGAAAGAAAGCCCAGTTATATAGGTGAGACTTCATTTCAAACAAACAAACAAACAAACACAAATACAGTCCCATCTCCCTGATATTGAAAATGAAGCTAAAACCTGAACTTGGATATTCTGGCCCAGCATATGAGTTGTAAAACACAATGTAATACTTATTTCAATAAGTGTGAATATGTGTGGGGGTAAGGGGATCACTACTACTTTAAGCCTCTACTGTAATCTCATGTGGGTAATTTCTTCTATTTTGTTTGTATTTTCTGTCTCGTGTCTATGACTTCCCCTCTGATATTGCTATTACCAATTTTATCTTTATATCTGTTTTGGCTAGGTTTGTCTTATCCTGACACAAGCTAGAGTTATTTGGGAAGAGAGAACCTTAATTAAGAAAATGCCCCCAGGAGACTGAACAATAAGCTTGCTTATGACATTCTTGATTGATGCAAGAGGGCCTATGTGTGGGTGGTTCCACCACTGAGCTGACAATACTGGGTGCTGTAAGGAAGCAGGCTGAACAAGTCACGAAACAGCATTTCTCTATGACCTTCGCTTTAGTCCTTGCCTCTATGTTCCCGCCTTTTATGATGTCCTGTGGTGTGGAGTGGAAGTGAAATAAACCCTTTCTTGCCCAAGTTGCTTTTGGTAATAGTGTTTTATCTCAGCAAATAGTAACCCTAACTAAAAAAGAAATTGATATCAGATCATGAGGTATTGCTGTGACAGACCCGAGCATGTGTTAGGGAAGACCGTGAACTTTGGGATGTTGGACTGGAAAAGCCATTGATTGTTCAAAATGTAGGGAGCTGTTGTGAAAACAAAGAATATAGAACAGTGCAGATAATGGAAGCCTGGCTTATTAAGTTTCAGAGGGATTTTTGAGTGTACGTTAAAGATTCTATGTACCTACTTGATATGTTAAATGAAGACCCACCAATGTAAAACTTTTGCTTTGTTGGGGCAATTGATACCTGTCAGATGGGTTAATGAATATGAAGTAATTAAGAAGATACCAGCATCTGGGAAGTGTTGGCTTAGGGGCAGCACACAGAGCCACAGTTCAAAGGTGGCCAAGGCTGTACTTTTGCTGGTAGCCAAAATAGATGATGTGTGTTTACCAGGTGTTACTAGTTTTGAAGGGTTAATAGAGAGCAGATAAGATTTTGCACTTTGAGAGGTCAGGAGAGGCCATTGGTAAATTTCAGTTGATGTAGAAGTTCCAGGATTGAAGGGGTAAGTTGAGAAACATTGAGGACTGACCCCATGTGCAGGGTAAGAGTCCCTGATGAGAAGAGCTCAAAAGAACCTATTGGTGAAGGTACAGCCCAGGTGGAGTAGAAATGTGAACATTTTTGAGATGCTAGTAACATGGCATAACCATCAAGGAGAGCACCAGCTGTGGAGCAGAGCTGGCTTGAATCTAGAAGAGAAATTGTGTATGCTGTGAATAGCAAAGCTTCAAGAAGGGCTGCTCCCAAGGCAGTTTTTGAACAAAGAGCATCATAAATTGGTCCCAAACATCAAACACTAAACTTTTTACGTTGTTGAATATTTGTTTTGCTTTGATTTGATTGTGACTGTCCTATGTTTATTACTTCTTATAGTAAGAAAGTACGTAATTTGTTTTTGATTTTACAGAAGCTCACCGTTAAATGACTTTAGGTATTTTAGAAAGAGTTTGGGAATTTACAGAGACTTTAGATAGTTCAGAAATACTTTGAACTTGAAAGAGATGGTGGATGTTTTGAAGAGACTGAACTTTTAAAATGTTTGAAAATTTAAAGGCCATAGGACTTTAAAAAATACCCTGTAATACTAATATTGACATGCCATCATGGGGACAAATAAACAAGGGAAGGTTCTAGTTTTTGTGTATTTGTGTATCAAATTGATAAGTAGTCAATTGTGCTGGCTAATTTTATGTCAATTTGATACAAGTTAGAACTATTTAGGAAGAAAAGACCTCAGGGAAGAAAATTCTCCCACCAGACTGGACCGGTAAGCCTGTGGGGGCGTTTCATTGATTGACAATTGACAAGGGAGGGTCTAGACCACTTTTGACAGTACCACACTTGGCTGACGGTCTAAGTGGTATAAGAAATCAGGCCGAGCTGGAGGACCTTGGTGTTATAAGAAAGCAGGCTGGGCAAGACATAAGGAGCAAGTCAGTAAACAACATCTTTTCATGTCCTCTGCATCAGGTTCTGCCTCCAGGTCCTGTCCTGTGTGAGTTCCTGTCTTGACTTCCATATGTTTTCCCAAGTTGTCTTAGGTTATATTGTTTTACCATTGCAATAGAAACCCTGAGATCACTCTTTTATTTCTCTTAATCTGAAAAAAAAAACTGTGAAAGAAAATTCTTAAGACTATATTGACCAAGGGCTTTTCCTAGAAAGTTTAAATATGTATACATTTTAAACTCCATGGTTAATCTCTACAAGCCATTTTGGTATAATATAGGGTTCTTAGTTGCCTTTAGTTTGTAATTTAGGTACTTACTTCTAATAAAGGTGTTACTATGGTTAAGGTAAAATGAGAGTAGATGCCACTGTCAATGTCTGAATGTTGGCATGGCTTTTACATTTTGGACTTGATGGTTTTTAGTGCTGTAAAATGCTTGAAAATGTATGTATAGATGTCCTAATATGGAAGAATTATGTGTCACGTACAAAAGGATGAAAAGGAATTATTTAAACTAGTAATATTCATAGCAGAATCCATAGATGATCAAACTTACCTTTCAGTGGCTTGGGCAGAAAATGTGCTGCGGGCTTGTTCTTCTTCACGTGGTTGCCTTTCATGATCTCTCCTTCTTTGTTCAGACCCAGATACCACCCTCGGCCCGACTGCTGCTGACGGTACATCATCGATGAGTATGTCACATAATAATTTTCAAACACTGATTCTTTGAATTTGCATTCAGGTGTGAAATGTTCCTGCAACAAAAGTAAATAAACAAAAAAAGTCAGTATTTATAAGGGTGTGAATTTCAGGTAGAATAGATAGAAAAATACATTTTAGGAATTTAGATAATACTTTGTTAAAACTTGTATGAAGGGTATTCTATTAGAATAGGACAAATTATTACCACTGGAAAACACAAGACAACATGTAGCAATTTATGTTATTTTCTAAGAGAGCACCCAAAGTGAAAATGTGGCTGATCAGTGATTGGCACCCTGTAGTAAGCAATTTGAAGATTTGGACAAGCCACAAAAATGTATGCTGGACTAATTCAAGAGTAAAGGGATTGGAAGACAAGCATAAAGCTGTTATAGGAGTCTTGTTTCCCTTAACAATAAGTAAAAGGAAAATAAGATTTAGCTTGCATTTATTTTTATGTTATTACTCTTGTGTATGTGAGTGGTGTGTGTGATGTGTATGGCTCACATGTGGCGGTCAGAAAACAAATATGTTCATTCCTTTCACTTTCATTTACAATTTGGGGATTGAACTTAGGCTTTGTGTGCCAAGTGTCTTTGCCTGCTGAGCCATCCCACCCGAGTAATGATTTTCATAAATTCTCAGGTTATCATATAGTATGGTTATCAGTTGCCTGAATATTAAAGCAATATTAGGATGCTGGTTGCCTAGTTTTCTAAAATAGTTGTACAAAAAAGCTTAGTTTTCACCATAAGGTAAATAGAATTGATATTTTTTAGTTTATTGGATCTTAATTCAAAATAGAATTTACCTCTAACCTCATTATTTTCATAAATTAACAGTCACAAGCAAATCAATATGGTAGTAAATACTTTACAGAAATTCTGTAAATAAACGCAAGCAAATAACGCAGAGGACTTTAACCCTGGAGTTCTGGTTTTCTGTATTGGACTGTGCCATATTTTCTTTAGAATGGGTTTATAACCATAGTAGATTGTTTGAAGGACAAAAATCAGCCTTCTTTTTAGATTTGGTGTATATATGCACATATACATGGAATACACACACACACACACACACACACACACACACACATATATATATATATATTTTTTTATTTCTAAGCTAAATAAAACAGTATATTTTAACCTATAAGAAAATTTATAGAGTAGCAGAATGGTCATTGGAGTGGAAAATAACAAGGAAAATAAAGTAGATACTAACGATGTTATCAGATCTTTCCCCTAATTTGCTGAGATGTTAGCAGGAACAACAGTTGATAATTTTGTCCAGTGTTTACAAAGCCTTGTTGTGCATGCCTTCTAGGATACTGGTCTTTTTAAAGCAATGTCTCTGTGTTTCTTCTTTCCTTCATTTTCACATTTAATATCATGCTCAGTATATACACCAGCTGAGCAACAAGATTTGAAATGTTCTAAAAATTACTTTAGTGAAGGGGAACACATTTCTCAGCATTTTTCTGAAAGGGAAGCTTGCAACCAATTTTCTTTTCTTTTTTATTAAACCCTACCTCATTCAGTACTATGTCTGATGTCCCTATTTGCTCTGCACAATGTACTTGGTCAAGTATATTTGGGGGTTATTCCATTCAGTCTAGGAATACACCATAGATCTTCCAGGATTCACACAAATTCAACCTACTAAAGCAGAAATGTACTTCTGGGGCAACTGTCACATGGGAGAAACTTAAAGGAGTTCTATTTGTGGGTTCTGAAAATTTCTGTTTTGTGGGATTTTTCAACACAGCGAAAGTCGAAGTTTCTCTAGTGATGAGGAAAATATCTGGAGTTCTTGGGAATTAAATCATCACTTGGATAAAATATTCTTCCTTGGAAAGTAGATTTTCCTTTCATAAAATGTCAGAAATAATTTGCTGGTAAATCTGTTGAGTGCTACAGATGATCAAGTTAGTTGACACTCTTCAACCACTGGCCCAGAGGATCCCACTACTCAGAGGAAACTCCAACAGAGGCCCTCTGAAATGCCTACCCAGTCCTGCAGTTATTCAGTCCCAAAGAAACACACAGAAGCCTACATTGATTATAAACTGGTTGACCTATTAGCTCAAGCTTCTTATTAACTAATTCTTACATCTTAAATAATTCTTGTCTGTGTTTGTCACGTGGCTTGGTAGCTTTCATCAGTGAAGCCTTATCATCTTGCTTCCTCTGTATCTGGGTTACAACTGAAGACTGAACCTTTCCTCTTCCTAGAATTCTCCTATTCTGGTTGCCTCTACTTCCTGCCTGGTCACCCCACCTATACTTCCTGCCTGGCTACTGGACAATAAGTATTTTATTAGAACAATATAAGTGACACAGTACAAGACCATTGTCCCACAGCAAACCACATGGGAAAATATTCCTGACTACAGAATGAGTAGATGGGACCAAAATGTGTCCTAAGTCTCCCAAACATACCGTGCCGTGCGATTATGTGTGATATCAGTAATTATTCATTAATTTCATATACATTTTCAGATGGACTATTACATATCTGAATGACACTAAAAAATTCAGTGATAATTAATACATACTCTTCTCCATATCTGAAGAGATCAGGCAAATGACTAGCACACAAGATGTATGTACTGCCAGAAATACAGAAAGAATGTTCAGAAAAAATATATATTGTCTGAGAAGAGAGGAAAAAGTAAGACCTAATTCTGACAGGGACACTAAGGACAGTTTCATAGACAGAAGAGATCATTATATTTGAGTCTTGAAGCATGGGAAAGAATTTAACTCAGAAATAAAGAATAATGGTTGAAGCACAGGTCAACACTTATCCCATCCTCAACTTACCCTTCCACTCTTCTTTTATTATCTGGAATCTACCAAGTTGCAGCTTCTCACACTTAAATCCAGGGAATATGTGCATTCATATGCTTTCTACTTCATGTTCCCATAGCCATCAGCTTGCATACTTATGGCAAGTAGATGACTTTAGGACCTCTTCAACAGGATCTCATAATTGGTCTACCTTATTCTCCTTATGTATTTGTTTACTTAAAGTAAGGTCCCCTTCCTCATAAACTCTGGATGATTTCACCTCGCATATAATAAAAGCAACAAATGACTGGTTGTTTCCTATTCAGTCGCCACCATTCTTGGTCCTCCATGGCTTTCCAAATGCCATTTACTTTTTTAGTAATTCATCCTTCTTTTTTCTGTCTCCTAGTTTTCTCCTGATCCCTCAAGATCTACTTTAAATATAATTCCTCTTTGGATCACATGTGATTTCTTCTAATCAGAACTGATTAAATCTATATCGACACACAGAGGCTCTACCTAGATCACTGGCATGGTACCCATGCATGGGAGATAAGCACTTGTATTTCAGAATCTATCCTTCTGTATCCCCCAAGCTCAGGGTAGACCAGTTGAATAGTATGAATGTTGGATTGCAGTGATGGAGACTAAATACTGAAAATTACATGACTTATTAGAGTATCAGCTTCCAAAACGTCTCCAGGGAATTTCCTTTATATCATAGAATAAATTCAGTTATATTTATAAGGACGTTGTCATTGCATGGACAGATCTTGCATGAGTGATTTAACAGCTGTTAAGAATAATGTGGCACCTACAACGTTAAGAGGAAGTCTTGGCAATTGTTACAACTATCGGAAAATGGCAAGGAAGGACTCAATGAACTGAATGCTCTGTCACATCCTGACAATTTCTTAGTCATCCCTACTAAATTTGGACTCAAAAGCTCAGCAGAGAAGAAAATGAGGCCAAAAACGAGAAGGAAAAAAAAAACACGTTGAAGCAACCAAAGGAGTGTTCTGTTCTCTGTGTGTGACACTGTCATTTTTATCCTGTGTTTGAATGAGTATCCAGAAGAGGCTTGATTCTATTAAAATGTGGAAACATTTAGCATCCCATTTTATGCAGAAGAGTCCAACAAAGAAGCTATGGGTGCAATTGCATCTCTTCAGTACATATAAGCAATATCAATAATGGAAATTGTATTTGGCCCAAGCCAAGAAAGTCCTATTTTGAAAAGGACATCAAGGAACAAATTTACTTTGATTGGTTGTAGATGCCTCCACACTGGTTCCCTGAGAGAAGGTACCAAAGTGAACACAAAAGAGGCACTGAATGAAGGCAGCAATAGCTGTGCCCTATATTTAAAAGGCAGTAGATAAATAAATATCTCCTATCAGAAGGGGCATATGAGTCACAAATTCCTTGCATAGTTCCTATGAAATTACTTAATAAACTTATAACTTTTTTTTTCAAGACATGGTTTCTCTGTAGTTTTGGGGTCCATCCTGGAACTAGCTCTTAAGACCAAATTGCCTTGAACTCACGGAGATCTGCCTGCCTCTATCTTCTGAGTGCTGGGATTAAAGGTGTGCACCATGATTGCCCACTAATAACTTTTAATGCATTAATTTCTCTTAAATGTTGTTCACCTCTCATGGCTCATACACATTTTCCAGAAAATAATATTTAGTTCATGAAATAATCTGTCTCAAAGACCTTCTCTGTTGTTGATTTGTATTTTATTCCTTTACAAGTTCAAGATTTGTTTCTTTTTGGTGACTATTAAACTTCTTATCTATATGTAGCTCATACTAGCTAGTTATTATCATATTTTGGCCAACAAATGAGGGATTGAAGTTTAGAGAATACACAGATCCAAGAGTAATATCTAACAGTTCTTTTTCCAAACCCACTTTACTCATATTATTCAGAAGTAAATAATTATTTGGAGGTTAAAATAGCAAATATGAATAAATCATTTTAAAACCCTAATACATCAATAGAACATACTAGAGAATTCTTTCAGCCAAGGATACTAAGGGTCAGTTGCTCCTATCATGGCAGATAAGGTCTCAATATAGACATTTTAAGTCACAATGGGTAATACTGGATTCATATACAAATAAGCACAAGATTTAATGGTGTGCCAGAAACATTGTCCCAAAACACAGAACTTGAGACTAGTATAAATTGTTATTCTCTTTTAGAGTCTACAGATGTAGCTCTGCCCTGTGTTGCTTCAATCACAGTGGTAAAGTGTGGAGACAGCTTAGTCTTTTTGGCTTGCTGGAGCTAAGGCTTGGTTAAAGGAGACTTGGGTTAGAAGAGCAGCTGATCTAGAATGATGCCAGTAGGGCCATGGTTTATTGCTGTGCAACCAGGAACCATGACCTCAAACAACAGAGCTTAAGGTTTCTGTGTATATTTGTCAGTCAGGCTCTATAAGCACATCTCCAGCATTAGAACAGATGCACCAAGATTAAATACCCTCATAATTAAAAAAAGTAATTTAGCAAACAGAGGCCATAATAACAGGGCTCTCATCCACCCACCCCACCCCCATTCTCTTGTAGGTTAAGCTATGATGTCACTACAAGGTGACAGTGTTACATTTGTATTTGTATCTAGGCAGGATGAGAAACTTTCAGGACTACTATGTAGACTGTAAATGTCCTTTTTACACATTTAGCCCCCACAACATATTTTTAGGTAGGCAGCATAGATTCTTTTGGACCTAGGGAGAGCAAAATTGTCTACTGAAGTGGTTCCTACAAAAACTGGTAATGTTAAACCTGGGTAGCAAGGACTGTCATCACAGATCCTGGTATAAGCTATTGTTCTCAATAGATTTTGCTTACGGCACCTATGACATTTTTAAAGTAGGAAATAAAAAATAAAAAGCAGAAAATAAAAACAGTTTATAGATTTATATGTGAACAAGAACAAAAGCATCACTAACAGTCCTGAACCATGATTTTTTCAGCAAGTTCAATAATCATATTTTAACAGGTTTCCTTTCTCTTCAGTGCTCTCAGTGACCTCTTTTCCCCTTCTATCTTCCAGCACATTTTCAGCAGAGTAATCCTCCAATTAGTTTAGCAATTACTGTCACTAGCAAGGGTCATTCATCTCATCTTGAGCCATGTTCTAATGAGAATTAATTTTATGGATTTAAAATGTGCAGGTTATTTAAGCAGGTCTGATTTGTGTATGTCAATTATTCTCCTGCGTATTGAAAATCGTGACTAGATTAAAATCAGAGTCTCAGCTCTTTTATAAGATAAGTAAATGAAATTTTAAAATATAAATTATACCCATGGGGTGACAAGGTAACTACGTATATTCCCCATATTGGCTTCTCTTACATCAGTGATCTCAAAATCTAGGACTAATTATTATATTCAGAGCTTTGATATTCTTTCCAATGGTATATTTGAGGCAAATAAACTTCATTATTCCTGAGTTCAAAGAATGGTAAGGAAGAAGCTGAGGAAAAGGGAATCAACAAATTGTGCTCTGTAGCCAAGCAAATGTGTTAATTCATGATAAGGGGAATATTTTATACAAAAAAAATCCCATTGGACTAAGATAATTAAGGACAGTTCGTGGTCTAAGGCATGGGTTACAGGATTGACCTATACATATATGATGAAAATATCTGTGAAGTGCAATGTCATATGATGAGACCTTTGAAACTGCCTTGTACAAATTCAAATAAAGAGTTAATTCTGGCACTGCATCTACCTAATAAATAGAAGGCTCTTCCAGAGGAGAGACATAAGCGGTCAGCACTTGCCTCCTAGGGGAGAAACGGTAAGTGATAAAATGAGGAAAGGAGCCTAGAGATAACTCCAGTGTATATGTGTGAGTGTGTGTATTATATTGCATGTTCATGTGGGTGTGTGCACATGTGCCTTTGGGTGCATGTGCAGGTGATTCTGGTGGAAGGTAGAAATTGATGTTACGTGTCTTCCATGCTCGTTTTCTATGCAATTATTTTGAAACAGGTTCTCGTATTGTACCTGTAGCTAATCAGGCTGCTGACCACTGAGCTCCAGGGATCTACTTATCTCTGACAATCAAATTCCAGTGCTAGGGTTTTACATGGGGGCCTCATGCTTATATAGCAGGCAGTTTACCAAGTAAGCCATCTCGCTAGCGTGATAAACCCAATCTTCAAGACATGGAAGAGAAGGGGGGGGGGAAGAAGACAAAAGAGGGTTTAAAAAAAAAGACAAAATAGTGTAGCTGGGGAGATGGTTCTTCAGTTAAAAGCTCTGGCTGCCTCTGCAGATGGTCCATGCTCAGTTCCCAGCACTCACATGGTAGTTTACAACTATATGTAACTTCAGTTCCACGAGATCCAACACATTCTTCTGACCTTTGTGGGCACAACACATAAATGTGGTATACATACATTAACAAAGGAAAAATACACACACATAAAATTTTAAAAATCTTAAAAAAATCAATTTAAGGAAGACAATTGGGAGCATGGGGGAGGAAGGAGAAGGGAAGGTAAAAGTGGAAGAGGAGAGAAGGGGAGGGGGAGGAGAACTTGAGGGAACAGGATAGTCAAGATGGAGGAAGGACAGAGATGAGAGCAAGGAAAGAGATATTTTGATTGAGGGAGCCATTATGGGGTAAGGGAGAAATCTGGTTCTAAGGAAACTCCTAGGAATCCACAAGGATGACCCCAGCTAAGACCCTAAGCAATAGAGGAGAGGGTGCTCAAACTGGCCTTGCCCTGTAATCAGATTGATAAATATCTTAAATAATACCATAGAACCTTCATCCAGCAACTGATGGAAATAGAGGCAGAGACCCACAGCAGAGCTTGGGGGCTGAGCGAGCTCCCAAAGACCAGTTGAAGAATTGAAGGAGTGAGAATATGAGCACAGAGGTCAAGGCCATGATGGGCACACCACTGAAACAGTCTACCTGAGCTAATGAGAGCTTACCAACTCCAGCTGGACTGGGAAGGACCCAGCATAGGAAGGACCAAACTAGACCAGCAGGATGTGGGTGACAGTTGTGTGGCTCGACCAGACTGAGGGGCCTCACTGACAGTGAGACCAGGATTCATCCCTACTATATGTACTGACTTTTTGAGAACCCTTTCTCTTTGGATGGATACCTTGCCCAGCCTAAATGTAGTAGGGAGGGCCTTGACCTTCCTCCAAAATAATATGCCTTACAATCTCTGATTGGATAGGGGGTGGTGGTGGGGTAAGGTGGAGGGGATGTGAGGAAGGGAGGGGTTGCAACTCGGATTGGTATGTAAGATAAAAAAAAATATAGTTTGTTTTCTTTTTTGAAAAAAATTAAATAAAATAAAAAATCTGGGAAAAAAGAAATACAAAACAGTTCTTAAGCTGAAGTAAGACTAAAGAGAGATCCTTATAAGAAAGACATAGGCACATAATTATGTCCTGATCTTTGTGTGTCCAAATAACTAAACATTTCAATTGAATCCTTTGGCTTTATTTTTGTAAAATGATGTAATAGTCTACCAGTTCTGTTAACTTAATTATGCTCTTGCTTGAAGATCCAATGAGAAACTGTATATGACTGAAGCTTCACTGAAGGCTTTCTTCTGATAATAAGTAACCAGAAAATCAGGTCAAAATACATTCTTTCATTTTCAGAGTTCTTTTTCATCTGGAATCAATTTCTAAGAATAAGATTAGCCTATGTGTATTTTACTTATATAGAAGAATATAAATTGTACCCCAAATTGTACCTACAGATGAATTTTAATGTTCTCCTCAAAGTTTGGTTATTAGGAAACCTTTTTTTTTCTTCTTTCCTTTTTTTATTTCTGTCGGCAGCAGGATGAAATGGCTGCAAGTGCTGTAAACCATGGCAGTAAAAATAAAAAAAGAGAGATAGAGGAATATTTAAAATAGATCTTGTAAAATTCCATGACACAAAATTACTTAAAAATACATAGGGCTAGACATGGTGATGCATGCCTTTAATGCCAGCACTTGGGGGGGGGGGGCAGAAGCAGGCAGATCTCTGAGTTTTGAGTCCAGCCTGGTCTTACAGTGTGAGTTTGAAGACAACCATGGATACATAGAGAAACCTTGTCTTGAAAAATTAAAAAAATACACATGGTAATTATCAACCATTTGAAAATAAATGCAAATTATGCTTAACTGTGTCTATTTTTTATTGCCTCATATTGTTAAAAATTCTTGATGTCATTTTTATAGTCCAGGATAGTTTATGGCATTTTAATTTACCTTAGGTTAACGTCACAAACATGGCAACATATTGCCCTTTCCCCACAGTTAATCATCAATAAGAATTAGAACAATACTAGGCCTCTCAGTGAGGGACCAGGTACTATGTTTTAGTTCCATAGTTCTCTTACAGCTTTGTACTGGTCATCCTGTATCTTCCAGTACCATGAAGATGTGCCATACAATGGATTATTCACTCTATTCAAATTTACAAACAAAGCTGAGTATTGGAGGTTTGTTGGATGGCTGTTGGCTCTAAAGCATTGGCAATCTATATAATGTAAAATAAAAAATGATCAAAAACTATTGAGAATTTCTAAAAAACAAAAAACGAAACAAAACCCACAGCTGGGCCTGTTGGTGCACACCTTTAATCCCAGCACTCAGGAGGAAGAGGCCTCTGAATTTGAGGCCAGCATGTTCAATATAGTAAGTTCCTGGACAGTCCGGGCTATTTCGAGAGATGTCATCTCAACAAAACAAAACAAAAAAAAACAAAGAATTAAGGCAAAGTATATTAAAAATAAGCTATAAATAAAGGAAAACAAACACCCCCCCTTTACAGAGGCTAATGGGTTATTTTTGTCAGTATATAAAAATAACTGATTCAAAGGTCTCATTCCTCACTAACATTGGTCAACAAAGTTTAAAATGAAAGCAAATTGTTAAGATTTGTGACAAAGCAAGATAAATATATATGCATGAATGCATACTAGATCAATAGAATAAGGAGCTAGTTTTCTTTTTTTTTTTTTTAGGAGCTAGTTTTCTAAATGAAACAGAAGTGATTAACCTTTCACTAAAATAAGAGGAAAGAAGAAAATCAATGAACTCAGATGAAAAGGGAAATACTGTTATAGACATTCTAGAAATATAAATATCTTTGAAATGCATTGTGAATAATTATATATTCTAATAGAGTTGAAGAACTAGAAGGGAGGATGAATTCCTGGGGACATGTAAGTTACCAAAACAGAATTGTGAAGAAGAAATAGTAAACCTGCAAACACATATAAGGAACAAATCTCAACAAACTGAATAAATGTAGCAGTATATTAAACAAGGTCATTGATCATTGACCATGATCAAATGGGACTCTTCACAAAGATACAACCAGGAATCACAACCACCATGGAATGAAAGACAAAACAATACAAAGCATAGGATCATCCCAATGATTGCAGAAAAGACATGTGAGAAAAGTTACCATTCCTCCATAATAACAACACTGACTATTAGGCAAAGGAAGAACAGGTTCAACAACATAAAGACCATATATTATAGGCAAGAGCTAACATTATCTTGAATTGGAAAACTCCTACAGCTTCTAAAAATATAAGGAGACCCATTTTCATTAGCCCCCTTCAATACTAGAAAACAAATAGGCAAGAGACTGGAAAGAGGAAATCAAAAGTTTCACTATCTGTAGATACACTCTTACATAAAAAATCCCCAGAGGCTGTGTCAAAAAATATCTATTAGAAGTGACAATGTGGTAGGTTGAGGCAGGTATTCAAATCCAGTCTATGCTATATAATGAGTTTGAGATCAGCCTCAGCTACATAGTAGAATCTTATCTAAAAAAAATGAAGGCAATCCAATTAACCAAAAAGGATGTGATTTCATTTTATTTATTTTTTGTCAACTTGTTATAAGCTATATTCATCTGAGAGGAAGAAACCCCAATTTAAAAATGCCTCATAAGATCAGGCTATAGGAGGTTTGTAGGGTATTTCTTAATTAGTGACTGATATGGGATGCCCCAGCCAATGTTTGGTAGTGCTATCTCTGGGCTGCTGGTCCTGGCTTCTATAAGAAAGAAGGCTGAGCAAGCCATGGTGAGCAAGTCAGTAATCAGTACCCCTTCATAGTTTCAGCATCAGCTCCTGCCTATGGATTCCTACTCTATTTAAGCTCATGTCCTGACTTATTGATGATAAACGGTGCTGTGGAAATATAAGACAAACTCCTTCCCTCCTTCATTTCTTCCTTCCCAAGTTGTTTTGGTCATGGTGTTTCATCACAGCAATACACTAACCAAGACAATGGTAACTCATCTACAATTAGAAGTAGAAGACATGGATGAAAAAATCAAAGAGATCTATCTATATAAAAATGGAATGGCCTCCTATATTCACAGATTGAAAGAACAAATATTGTTAAATGTCCAATTTGGGGGCTGGAGCAATGGCTCAGTAGTTAAGAACGCTTACTACTCCGGTAGAGGATCTGAGTTTGACTTATAGCATGTGCCATAGTGACTGACAGCTGAAATATTGAGCCCTCTTCTAAATGTCATGGGCATCAGACATATACATGGTACAGATACATATGAAAAGATGAAACACACATACATAATTTAAAAAAATATTTTGTAGTACCAAAAATGATCTGTCCTTTGAGTGAAATATCCCTCAAATATCAATAATATTCTTTCCAGAACTAGAAAAAAAGTGGTAGAATTTTGTATTGAACCATACAAACATGCCTGTCCCTCTCCATAATCCAAAGCAAATGAGAAAAAAATAGTTAAAGGTACTATTTTGTCAGACCTTAAAATAAAGCTAAGTATGAAAAGAGACACAAGGTCCATGAAACACAAGAGAAAACCTAGAAGTAAATCTATATACCAAAAGATAATTTCTTTCTACAGAAATTTTATAAACTAACATTGGAGAACAGTGTTTTCAATAAATAGTGCTGAGAAAATTTTGTATGCATATGTAAAAGAAAGAAACCAGACCTCTATCACTCATTACTTTCATAAACAAAAGAAACACAAATAACTAAAACCCGATTAATGACTAAGTATAATATCTGGAATTGTGAAATGACTATAGTCACCCATAGGGGTAATGTTCAGGATACTGGCGTAAACACAGAATTTTAGCTTTATGGATAACAGCCGAAAAGTAGAAGAAACAAAAGCAGAAACAGACAAAGGAGATTCTATTCAGCGAAGAAGCTCTGTACAATGAATGGGGAAATGAAAATGAGACAACCTGCAGAATAGGATAAAATTTGTAAAAACTATGTATCTGAAAAGGGATTGATGATTTTCATATTACATATATTGCTACCAGCACAAACTCTGGCTATGGAGCATTTGAATGGCATTTGTGAGCCCAGGTGTTTGTGTCCCCACTCAGAGTTCAGAGGAAAGTTGCTGAGAACATCTCAGCACTCCTCCCACCTGGGGAGGCAGCTAGGATCAGGACTGCTAGGCATGCACAAGCAGGAGAGCATGGCAGATTCCTGCCACCATACACAGAGATATTTCGAGGCCAAGCAGTGCGCTGCAAGGCATATTTAGCCATTATTCAGATAAAAAGGGTTTTTATGCTGCACGGTCACTTTCAGAGTTAAAGTGCTGATCATGGCTCTTACCTGGCAGCCCCAGAGCTGGCAGTAATGGTAATTACACCATTTTGAAAGGGGAGACAGGTGGAGCCAGCATCCAGAGCAGTTTCACCCAAGCTGCTTACCATTTTAAAAGCTCTTCAAGACAGTAAAGAATTACAGATAATGTAATAAGGACAGATTCAGACATAGAAACTCTAAATGAGTCACAGTGTTGGGAAAATGTACATAGGCTTGGGAGAGAGAAGAAAAAGAATATAAAGAGTTAAAATAAATAAATTGTTTAAAAAACAAAGTCTTTAAAGAGACAGCACACAGACAGTCATAGATTAAATGGAGTAAAGAAAAATAATTCCACATAGATATGGAAAATTCAAAAATTCTGGATTATGTATTTTATTGTGTTATCTTTGAAATTTTTGACTGTGAAGGAGCTAAGTAAAGAGAGACATTTCATTGCATGGGCTGCTAAGCTAAACCAGCATGTATATTATAAAGGTATCTTGACTTCAGAATTTGGGTCTAAGGATATGTTGCTTTGGAAAAGAGGTTATTCTTTTGTTTCCACAGAAGATGAGAACCTTTGGATTCATTCTAGGCTAATATGATTTGATAGATCATGACCCTCCTGAGAGGTTGCTGTGAACACCCTCAAAAATTACTTTGCCCAATAAACAGCAGGAAGAAGTTTAGACCAGAACTATACCCATATTGTTGTAAATGTTTCTTTACATTTAAAGGGGAGATATGCTATAGGGATAGATACTTTGCGTTGGTATGGATCTTGGTTTATTTATACAAGTTTTAGGTCAATTTTGTTATATGTATTTTTCTTTCATGGCAGTGAGACACATCTGCTCTTGGCATCACAAAGCTACTCTAAGAGGAAGATGGGCATCAATGAGGCTCCTTATGGAGTTAGTTAGCCATTTGGGCAAGAAACTGCTCTTGTATAGGCTGCTTGATGAACTGTATATTCAGTATCCACAGAGAAATCACTGATGAACTTGTCTAAAGGTGAGATGATCCTTCGGGCTTCCTGCTTCATGAAAGAGTCTGCCAGACATTCTGCAGGACACAGAAGAAAGTGACTGACAAACTGCCAACATAGGTGAAATTGCCTTTGAAATTTCCTGCTTCATGGAAAAGTCTCCCAGGTACTATGGGCCTATAGGCTGAAGATAGATGTCCCAACAGTACAGAAGAACTATGGATTACTGTCCAGGCATCAAGATGTCTTTGTAATTTCTAGAGTTTAGAAGTTGCTTACAATGCACTTCCTATTTACTTAGGTAATATTATATCCTTCTGGTGTCTTTGATGGAGTTCAAAAATAGATAGTAATAATACAGTTTTCCTACATTATGATAAGAGATAAAGTAGATATAAATAGTGTAACTGTAATTCTTGCTTGATACCTGTTTTGTTACATGTAATTTTACTATGTTAAATTTCCTTTTCATTTAAACAGAAAAAGGGAGGTGAGTGGATTCCCCTCTGTATGCTATGAATATCACTGATTAATAAAAGAACTGCTTTGGGCCTATAGCAGAGCTATAGGGGAACAGAGCTAGGCAAGGAAAACTAAATGGAATTTTGAAGAAAGGAGGTGGAGTCAGAGAGATGCCATTGAGCCACTGCCGGAGTCAGATATGTCAAAATTTGCTGATAAATCACTGCCACATGGCAATACACAGATTAATGGAGATGGGTTAAATTAATATGTAAGATTTATCCAATAAGAAGCTAGAACTAATGGGCCAAGCAGTGATTTAATCAATACAGTTTCCGTGTGATTATTTCAGGTCTAAGCTAGCTGGGCAGTCGGGAACCAACAAGCAATGCACACACACACACACACACACACACACACACACACACAGAGAGAGAGAGAGAGAGAGACAGAGAGAGACAGAGAGAGAGAGACAGAGAGAGACAGAGACAGAGAGAGAGAGAGACAGAGAGAGAGACAGAGAGAGAGAAAGGAAACTATATAATTTCCAATTGCTACACCCAAATACTCAATCTGTAACTAAAGGCATTCCTCAGAAGACAAAGAACTGTTAAATAAGTATATTAAAATGCTTAACATCACTAGTTACAAGGCACATGAAGATTTAAAGCACATTGAGATATCCCTTTTAGTAAGAATGATTATCACAAAGATATAAGATAAGAAGAAACACTGAGGATGTGAAGAATGGAGAACTCCAACACACAATTGGTAAATATAAATCAATACAGTTATTACAGAAAGCACCATGGATGTTCCTCAATTTTTTTAAAGAGGCCATCAAGATGGTTCTCCTAGCAGAAGTTCTGGAAGTGAAAACTTGATGACAAAAATTTCCATTCTTGGGACTTGTGCTGGAAGGCAAGAACTGCCTCCTGAAAGTTGTTCTCTGACCTTCAAATATGCACCTTAGCAACTCCCCCATGTCATAAACACACACTTTATACACATAAAAATAACTACAACTTTAACATAGAATTATAATTATGGTCTAGCAATTTCACTACCAAATGCTCATCAAAAGGAAATGAAACCTGCAATGTAATTTAAGTAACATCTGCATTACAATGTTTATTGCAACTTAGTTCACAATTGTGAAGACAGAGGTATAACTTTAGTGTTTATCAGCTTAAGACTAGATGAAGAAATTGTGGAAAATACTCACTTTGGAATAGTATTCAGTGATCAAAAAGATAAAATTCAGCCCTTTGTGAAACCATGAGTGGAAATGGAGATCATTATGTTAAGTTAAATTAGCCAGGCACAGAAAGAGAGGTATTGCACAGTCTCACAGAAGATGAGGAGAATGGGAAGAGAACTCTGAAGTGCTCCCACATAGCAGGATAGCTGCAGAGAGCAATAATGTACTGTACATTTTGAAAGGTCTGAAGAAAGAGTCACTGTTTTGATTTGTGCTGGATAGGAATTGCATTAAATCAAATAGCATGGATCCTGAATGCTACCATAAACGAATGAAATCTGAGGTGAGAGCTGTTTAACTGAATTTTCACAATGAACAGATTACTGTTCAGAAAGATTTGAGATAAGTAAAGTATAGTTTAATCCTAATAAGGGACATCATTATTGCAGAGAAATCAGCAGAAAGATTGGTTTTTTTTCCTAAGTAAATTGCATTCATCTATTAGAGCCATGGTTCTCAACTTGTAGGTTCTGATTTCTTTGAGGGTCGAGTGACCCTTTCATGGGGGTCACCGAAGTCCATCTGCATATCAGATATTTATGTTCCAAAACAGCAGCGAAATTAGAGTTATTTAGAAGCAATAAAAATAGTTTTATGATTGGGGTTAGCACAACATGAGGAGCTATATTAAAGGGTTACAGCATTATGAAGGTTTAGAACCACTGGATTAGAGAAATAAAGCCCTAAATATCTCCTTTCTGTGTATTTTTACTTCATGCACTGGGTTTTTAAAGGCAGTGTTGACTTGCATGATTTTGTGAAAGATATATTTTATTTTAAAGTGTGTGTGTGTGTGTGTGTGTGTGTGTGTGTTTCTGTGGGTATTTGTTCATAAGTGCAGTACCCTGGGAGTCAAAAGAGGGCATTGGGTTCCCTGGAGCTGAAGTTGGAGGCAGTTTGAGCTGTCTTTCACAGGTGCTGGTAAACAAACTTGGGTCCTCTGAAAGAGCAGTACACCCACTAACAGCTGAGCCATCTGTTCAGTCTCTAACTTACATGTTTGCAAGGTGAATAACAAGTACCAGGGATGCATTGGGTATACTGGAATATGCTTGTAGATTGAACACTTGGAAGACTGAAGAAGGAAGGTTGTCATGGCTTCAAAGCCACCTTGGGCTGCATAGTGAGTATTAAGCCAGCAAAGGCTGAATAGCAAGACACTGTCTTTAAAAAAAAAGACAAAAAACGATCAGATATGCTCTCTAAAAGTACAGTGTTGTCTAAGCACTCCATTACTCTGGTGCTTTCTTATTTGTGGAGTGCTCCTCTTTGTAATAACTTCATAATGTCATCTAAATCCATTTGCAAAATAATGACCTCCGAGGGACCTGTAGTCAGCAGGAGAGCAAGCTTAGTAGGTCGAATCTTTTAAAATAGTTCCTGTAAGCTCCTGGCTAAAAATGAAAGCCTAGGAGTTCTGAAAATTTTCCCAAAGATCCCACAACCCTGCAGGGAAATGAGGAAGGCTCTTTGTTCCAATATGAACTGAAACGGATGAGTAATGACAATAGTCTATTAAATAAAAAGCAAACCGAGGTGGGTCACAGAATGTTTGAATGCTTCAGGAACTTTTGGAGTCACTGTTTTGATTTGTGCTGGATAGGAATTGCATTAAATCAAATAGCATGGAGTCTGTCTCTGCGGAAGAGTATAGCTTAGAATAACCAGGAATCAGCTTCTTCAACGTTTTACCAAGATTTCTTTCAGTCCCACTTGCACATGTACAAAAGTGGTGTTAACTAAGAACACCAGATGGCTGGAATGTAAATTCCTACAATATGTAGACTATTGCAAACACTGAATCTGCTATGGGAGGGCAGAGCACAAAGACCTCTCCTGTAAATGAGGGAGAAAGCACACTTGCAAAGAGATACTGGACTACTGCTACTTTGCATAACATCTCCATTTATTTCTTTTACTTATTTATTGTGTGTGCACAGGTGTGTATACATTGGGAAGTCATAGGACAGCTTGGGCAATTCAGGTCTATCCTTTTATTATGTGTTTCTGGAGATCAAACTCAGGTTATTAGACTGGTGGCAAATTCCTTCACTTGCTGTACTTTGATTTAATCTTAATACCATATAAATTTGATGCTCATTTCTCTAATCTAAGAAAATTTCCCACTTTAAAGGTGTGGAAAAGAACAATAAAAGAAACAGGAATGCAGGCTTTAATGAGCAATTTTCTTTTTTAAATTATTATTATTGTTAGAAGAAAGTATAGATGTCATGGTGCATCTGTGGAGGTCAGAGGACAACTTCTCAGGAGTCCGTTCTTTCTTGCGATTTTAAAGTGGGTTCTAGGGATTGACCCACAGGTCATCAGGCTTGTTTAGTGACCACCTTTATTCACTGAGAGATCTTGTCAGTTCAAATAATTTCTTCGTCAACTTATTTCTAAAAACACTTCATCCAAGTTGTAGTTACTGGCAGCACATACATGTGTACACACACACGATAAGTAAATAAAATGTAAAAAAAAGTCAAAAAATGATAGTGTTGCATTCAGGGGACAGAGACATGCAGATCTCTGTGAGTTTGAAGCCAACCTGGTTAACAGTGTGAGTTTCAGGACAGCCAAGACTACATAGGGAGACACTGCCTCAGAAAAATTAAACTAAATCAAATCAGATGATTAATATATGAGTTTAACAATTGCTGAAAGTTTACCTTCCTTTCTAAGTGTTTTATGTCCTTTCAACACAGAAAATAAAATCTTACCAAATCACTCATTTTGTTTGAGTAATTAATGTGATTGCCTAGCATCTACAATATGGGAACTAAACCACGTGTCTCACCATGAGGATGGAAAGGGCATGGCAGTTGGTTAGCACACACACAAAGGCTCAGTGACCACAGAATCCCTTTCCTGCCTTCATTTTTAGTTTGCAGAATAATTCACAAAAGGCACCATCCAGTCCATCCCACTGTCCTCCTTAAATGGCTGAAAAAAGTAATGGCAATCAATAAAGACAAATGCATTAGAGGAGTCATTTTTCCATTCCACTAAGGGGTTAATAACATACAGACAAGACAAGCAGTTTCTCAGTGCTGATTCCATGGCAAAGGTAACAATATGAAAGGCTGTCATTTAGGTCTTAAAAAACCTTAAGATTATAAAACAAGAATTACTATAATGTGAATCAGTAAGCACATATGATACTAAAGGTATTTCTGAAATAATGCAGTACTAATGGGCCAATGACATTTTCATGTATTGTGCTAATTATGCTCAAAGAAGTACAACATCATCATCTTACTTGTTTTGCTCTAAGCCACCATTTCATTAGTTCTGCTTTCATAAAGTAGCCGGATAATAAAAATAATAAGGAAAAAGTCTAACAATACCTATCTTTAATCGGTGCCTACATTTAAAGTTTCCTACAACTGAACAGTTCCGGCATTTTGGCGACAGGTATGGACAGTTTAATAATGATAATGATAACAAAGGTAATGATTACAATGAATTTTGGGGAGATCTGCAAAAGAAAATTATTCTCTCAAGAGCTCTTTACCTCCCCTCACCCCACAGTGTGTGTTGAAGAAATGAAACGAGAAATGCTCACACATTAGAATGTAGCTTTGGCACTGAAACATTCAGCTGTGCCAGGAATTCAGAGCAAGGAAACAGCTCCTGCTAGAGAAAGCTGGACTCAGTGTAAGGCAGCTGGAGCTGACCAGCGACAGGTCCACATGCTAAGGCAACTTCAGCTGTAAACTTGGACCTGAGTCCCAAAGGAAAGAGCAGTTTTCATACAGATTTGCAAACAAGGAAAATTGCCTTTTAGCCTGCTGCTTCTCTCTCCACAAAAGGAAGCAGCTTTGCATTTTCCTCATGCAAATCTGTCCACTTAACATTCTCCTAACCCAAGCAAGCTACTATTGCTTGGATTCTTCTTTTGAAAAATACTAACCAAATATTTCAGCTGATTTGGGGTTTTTCTTCTCCAGTGACTTCTCCCATACCCTAGAAATTTTAAAGAGCGACTCCACAGGAGCATTACCAAATAAAACTTGGCTTTTAATTTGTATAGGTTCAGGTGTAGATGACAAAGGGAAATTGAATGTAGGCAAATCCATATGGGCATGTCTAAGGAACTCAGCAAGCAAAACAGCACCCAGAAAAAGTTGAATGAAAAAGTCAAGAGTGTATTGATTTGTTTCTCTCAATTCATGATCCCGTGAGACAAAGATTTTAAAGAAAAGGTAGAAAAATAAGTTTTCTCCTCTCTGTTGCCAAAGATGTCTAATTCTTGTACAAAAATTAGGTGTGCTCAGAGATCAGATCTGGTTATCTGCAGATCAACCAGACACAAAAGAAACTCCATTTCTTCTGGGAGATATCCCTATACGTAAGTTCCATCCCTCTCTAAAACGGAACAAAAAAGCCAGGTCATTTAAAGAGTATGTATTTGTGTAAAGTCTTGTGAAATTAAAACAAGGCATGTTGAAATATGAATGTCACTATCACAAAATGAATCATACTTTCACAAGGTCCATATAAATGTGTCACTATGTTGCAGTAAGCAAGATGACAGCTCTCTATTTATGTGCAAACTGCCATCACCACAATGCTCTTGGTTCTTAGAACACCTAATACCATGGTTATGTAGAAACTACTACAGCGAAACCTCAGTTTTCTCTCTGTTTGTAGAGATTAAGTATGCAATATTCATGCTAGAATTCCTAGTTGCTCAGTTTTAAAAATTTTATTTCCTGAAATACTGCAAAATTTTACTTAATATGAATTCTTTAAAATGTGCTTGGTGAATATTATTCTTTCGAGTTCTGTGAAGGACTGTGATGGAATTTTGATGGGAATTGCATTGAATATGTAGATTGATTTTTGGTAGCATTGTAATTTTTATATTATGTTGATCCTACCTATTCAAGTGCTTGGGGAATCTTTCCATTTTATGATATTTTCTTAAATTTCTTTCTTCAGAGAATTAAAGTTCTTGTCATATAGGTTTTTTTTTACCTGTTATAATACTCAACTTTATATGGAAAAATAAAAAAAACCCAGGATAGCCAAAACAATCCTGTAAAATAAAGGAAACCTCTGCAGGGATCCCTATTCCTGACTTCAAGCTATATTACAGAGCTATAGTAATAAAAAGTTCGGTATTGGTATACAAACATACATGTGGATCAATTGAATTGAATCAAAGACCCTGACATTAATCCACACACCTATAAATACATGATTTTTGACAATGAAGCCAAAATTGTATAATGGAAAAAAGAAAGCATCTCCAATAAATGGTGCTGGCATAACTGGATGCCAACATGTAGAAGAATGAAAATAATCCATATGTATCACCACACACAAAACTCAAGTCTAAGTGCATCAAAAACCTCAACATAAATCCAGTTAAGCTGAACCTGACAGAAGAGAAAGTGAGAAGCAGCCTTGAATATGTTGGCACAGGAAACCACTTCCTAAATATAGCACCAGTAGCACAGACACTAAGACCAACAATTAATATATGGTACCTCTGAAAGTGAGAAGCTTTTGTAAGTCAAAGAACACAGGAAATAAGACAAAATGGAAGCCTATATAATGGGAAAAGAACTTCACTAACCCTACATCTGACAGAGGGCTGACCTCCAAAATATACAACGAACTCAAGAATTGGACACATACATGGATCTAATTAGGAAGGAGAAAAACAAAAGATCTTTTGAGTAAATTGGGAGCATGGGGGTCACTGGAGAGGATAGAAGAAAAAATATAGCACAATAAAAAACAAAAAATGTGATAAAAAAACAAAAGAACTCAAGGAACTAGGCATCAAACTACCAAATAATCCAATTAAAAAATGGGGGTACAGATCTAAATAGAGAATTCTCAACAACAACAAGAACAACAAAATCAAATGGCCGAATTGATATTTAAGGAATTGTTCAACATCCTCACCCCTCAGGGAAATGCAAATCAAAACAACCCTGAAATAACATCTTATACCTGTCAAAATGGCAAAAATCAAAACATCTTGAAATTTGAAGACAAATGAATGAAACTAGAAAAAAAAACCACACCCAGGAAGACAAACACAGTATGTACTCATTCATAAGTGGATATTAGATGTAAAGAAAAGGATAACCAGGCTACAGTCTGCAACTCCAGAAAAGCTAGGTAATAAGGAGAACCTTATGAGAGACATACATAGATCCCTTGGGAAGGGGAAATAGAAAATATCTCCTGAGAAAATTGAGAACCTTCAGGGATAGGGGGGCAGAAGGGGAGGAGGAAGAGCTGAAGGGGTTAGGGAAGAAAACATGACATAACTGGATGGATGATTTTGGGGACAGACAGAGGAGATCAAGGAAAGAGATATCTTGATAGAGGGAGCCATTATAGGGTTAGGGAGAAAAAGTGGAGCTAGAGAAACTCCCAGGAATGCACAAGGATGACCACAGCTAAGAATCTAAGCAATAGTGGAGAGGGTGCCTGAACTGCACATCCCCTGTAATCAGATTGATGACTACCCTAATCATCATAATAGAACCTTCATCCAGTAACTGATGGAAACAGATTCAGAGCTCCACAGCTAAGCAATGGGCGGAGTTCCCAAAGTACAGTAAAAGAGAGGGAAAAGCGTTATTATGAGCAAAGAGGTAAAGGTCATGACGGGGAACACACAGAAACAGCTGAACTGAGCTAGTGGGAGCTCATTGACTCTATACTGACAACTAGGGAACCTACATAGGACCAAACTAGGCCCTCAGAATGTGGGTGACAATTGTGTGGCTGGGGAAGTCTGTGGTCCCACTGCCAGTGGAACCAAGATTTATCCCTAGCGAACACATGAACTGGCTTTTTGCAGCCCATTCCCTATAATGGAGGGATACCTTTTTCAGCCCTGATGCAGCAGGGAGGGACTTGGTCCTGCCCCAACTGCATAAGCCAGATTTTGTTGACTCAATATGGGAGGCCTGACCCTTTCTGAGGAGTGGATGGGGGGTGGGTAGGAGGAAGTGGGAGAGGTGGGAGAAGGAGGAGGGGGGAAGGAGCAAGGAATACTGTGGTTTATATGTAAAACGAAAAAAAAACTTTAAATAAAAATGTAAAAAAATGTGCTTGGTGACATTAAATTTTCAAAGTAGGCAAATGATGTTCTTTATCAAAACAAGCAAGTCAAATTTCAAATATTTGTTAGCTAAGTAAAACTGTAGTTGAATCGAATAAAATAATAGGCACTTTGAGAATATATAAAAATAATTAGTGCTTTATAAGCTTTGGACAATTATTACTTATTTGGAGTAATTTTAGCATTCATTTCCAACAGTATAGGCTGTTAAAGCATTTGCATGTGAATTCAAGATGCATAAATTATCTTTTGCGAGGAGCACTTAAACCTTAAGGCAATTATATAACAGAAATGGTTTCACAAAGCTCCAAATAACAAATAATTTTACAGACACCCTTTAAAATGATTTCCTGGGCCACCAGTATTCTGATCTTCATCATGAAAATGCCCTTTCTTCGTAATTACACCCATGTGATCAGTTCTTACTTTGTTCTTTTACTGTGGAACTCTTACAGCTGGCTCTGAAAAGCTGCATGCTAGAAAGGCTGAAAAAGACAGCCAGGGGAGATGAATCTTCCAGTAATATTCATGCTGAGAACAGAACTGCTACACTCCCTTAATATAGCTTATCATTGTACTTTTATACCAAACATGTACCAAATCAAGTTCTATTTTTTTTTTACATCTCTCTTGCTCAAAATCTTTATGGCTCCCTGCTGCCCACAAGATAAAATCTCAACTCCCTGGCCTGGCATACAGGACCCTGGTCAATATGGTATCTGCTCTCTGACAGCTCTAGCAAGACAAGCCAGAGCAAAAAGTAGCAGAGATATTTTTTCTTTTTATGAATGGAAAGAAATTCTCCTATTGACCAAGTCTGGGATAGTCACTGAGATTGCAGACTCACTGGGTCACAAGGAACATGTAGTTAATCACTACTAAATTTATTTTTATGATCTGAATTATTATTTTAACTCCCCAAAATGATTTGCAGCTCTTGAACAACTATGCTGTCTTGTGTCATGGTTCTCCATTCTGTGGATTTTTTTCAGGCAGTGTGCTTGTGCTGAGACTGCCAACAGGCATGTGATTTTTTGGAGGCCCCTTGCTAATAATTGGCATCTCTTCTTTTCACAGAGCATAGAAAAAAAAAAGAGTCAGACGTCAGCATGTCAGAAACTTTCAGGCTCAACTTTGGCTGTGATGCAAAAGCACTTTACAATTGATTATTTCTGAAGACTTTTCACAGCATCAAGGAAGAGGGTAGTGAAACTGTATCTGAACAGAAGGAAGATAAATTATTCATCTAAGGCTAATTTTTACCAGCTGTCTGGTGATGAAAAACCTTTCCCAGCAAGTACACTATACATATATAGTATACCTTAAAGATCATCAGGGAGACTAAAACATTAAGTGCTCACAATACATTTGAATTTAATATTTTGGCTCTCAAAAAATTGAGACAGGGTTTTACTGTGAAACACTGACTGGCTTTGGTTTCATGAACATTAATGCCAATATTGGTTATTTCAGGAATGTGACACTATGTCTGGGCTTATTGTTCACACTAATTCCACACCAAGTTTCTTCTAAGTGTCTATGTCTAATATATGAGAGAACATAGCCTCAAGCATGGGTGTGCCACCTCCACTCCTCAATCATACCAGCATTTGGATTGCTTATCTTGTTTTAATTTTGCAGAAACCCTAAATCAGTGAGGTTGTTGGACTATCATCTTTATGACATTTCTCAATATCAGGAGGAGACAGAGAATACTTTTCCCAAAGAATAAGTGAAAGATGTGACCTTTTCAAGAACAGTTTCTTCCCACTTAGTTTCTGGCAGACCTTGCTAAAGTTTGTCTTCCAATGAAAATAAATAGGGTTGATGAGAAGAAAAGTAAACATCATAAAGGAAATAAGCATCATAAAGGAAATCGTTAATGTTGAGCCTGTTCCTTTCCTGACCAAGTTAGAACTGCAGCAGCAGCAGCGGAGCAGAGTGGGATTAGCACCAAGATTTCTCCACCCTGTCCTATCACTCTGCATCTCCTCATCCTCTGAAGTCTACTAGAAGGGAAAAGAAACACAGAGTTTTTCCTCTACACTCGAATGCCAATGGTGTATAAAAGTGTACATGTATGTGCTCATTCCAATCGAAGCAAAGATTTTCAGATGATCTTACCCTTCCCATTTCCATGAACAACAGCTAAAGGTTCTTGACTCCAAAAGGAATTGTTATGAAGAATTGCAGTGTGTAATTTGTGTAGAGGGCCAGGGCTTCTATGAACACCTGTAGTGTATCATGTGTATTGTTTTAGAATGTACGACATCACCAGTCTGTCTTATGGAGTTTGGCAATTATATATACCATTTTATGAGGGAGTTATTTCGTCAAAATAATAAAGCGCCAAATATATGCATTGGCTTTCCTAAACCACATTCTGACAATCATGGCACTTAGTACTTTGAAGATAAGCATGTGGCTTCTCAGCATTAGTTCCATGATGTACAAAACAGACACTATGATAACACTGAAGCTACAATTCTGCAATTGCAAGAATACTTATTAGAAACTGCATATCTGTAAAAAATTAACAAAGCAAAGAAAGAAGTAACAGAGGGACTATAAACCAAGTGAGCTAAATAAGGGCTGAATGAAGACTTCAAGGAAACACTGACAGACCTTCAGACTTCACAGTTTTGTGGGAGATCTACATGTTATGTCCAGTGAAGACTTACTCATTTTGAAAACTGAAAATAGACCCTATAAATCAAACACCTATCAAGCTATTAGAGTTAGGATATTTAGTTCCAAAGAAGCATGTATGACTCAAATGAAAAGACAAAGAGATAGATGTCAAAGGAGCAGCTGGTTGAGGACAGACGTCTACACACATGGGGTATTATCAGGGTTGCATGATATATATATCTTAGTGACATTAACTCCATTTTTTTTTGTTTTTGGTTTTTTCGAGGCAAGGTTTCTCTGTGGCTTTGGTGCCTGTCCTGGAACTAGCTCTTTTAGACCAGGCTCCAGGCTGGCCTTGAACTCACAGAGACATGCCTGCCTCTGCCTCCCAAGTGCTGGGATTAAAGGTGTCCACCACCACTGCCCGGCTCATTAACTCCATTTAGAAAAGTGTCAATATTTAGCCACAGTCACTTGTTATGTTTTGAATAAGCAATGATAGGTTCGATTTTCTTCAAGTCTGAGTCATAGCCTAGTAGTAAATTAGATGCTTAGAAGGTGCTCTACTTCCTTCAGGCCACTGTACCATCATTTAAGGCATAAGATGCTTACGGTAGTTTCTGAATATGTTTCTGACTCACTTCAGTGGGAGTTGGTTTTTCTGTACTGCTGAGTTAAATGAATGTATTTGTTTTTTTGTCCTTCTAGCAATATGGATGGGATGGTCTTGCCAATTCCACTGTGACCTATAGAAAAAAAAGGTCTGTGGTACTTGGTTAAAGATACAAGTACACTCTGCCGCTATGGAACAAGGCAACACCAATGAAGCTACACGGCGGGGGTGGGGGTGTGTGGGGATTTCCAGGCTCTTTGAAAGCACCTGTTTTCACTATCCTAGTTGGGCATTAACATCAGATAAGCTATGACTGCGGTAAAATACCACAGTATAACATACATAGATGTTAGCAATTTACTTGATACTGTTCAACAGATTTCGGTCTTACTTAGAGTCAAAGATGAGTTCTTGCCTTCATCGATTTAATAAGATGGGATGCAACCACTAGGACTTCTCTACTCTCAGACACTACTTGCCTTTTTTCATGTTACAGTAATCTTACTGGTTTCCTAGCTTTTCCCCTGAACATGTTAAGTATATGCCCATCTCAGGGTCTTTGAACTTGCTGCCTCTGTTTGGAAGATTCTTTATGGTTTAGATACCCATATGACCTTTTCACCCTGATCTGTCTAACGGCATTTTAACACAGTGACATTCTCAAACTATGCTAGATCTCTCAGTACAAACTACTCACCTAATCCTGCTGATACATTTTTCTATGGTAAATGATACAAGCAGTCATTTGCTCAATATCTGTTTATTCCTTTATAATATGGGTTCCATACACACCTGGGCATTATTTTGTAAATTACTGCTGTTTAGTATGCAGAATAGTGACTGGTACTTTGTATTTCTGTCAATTTTTTTTTTACTGGAGAAAAAGATGGGTGAATACTTATTGGTAGATGCAAAGGTCTGATCATTATAATATTATTAAGATCTCTGGATGTTTTAAAATTATATTTCTCATAAAATATTTATTCCATTTAGGTACTTTTGGGTCCCTTATTTTTAGTGTGCTTTCTGACTGGATTACCATTATAAATAACTAATTCCATCTCCAAATAAACTTAGTAATATTCTTTCGAGCTAAGCATGAAAGAGTTTTCATAAAAATAGCAGAAGATGAAGGCAAATAGCTAAACCCCTTTGAAAAGAGTGTCAGCAAGTAATTAATCACTAAGAGCAGTGAAGGATAACCAACTTCAATTAATTATCTCAGTAATATATGAAAGTAAATTATCCCCAGAAGACACTGGAAATGTCCATTTATTGTGTTGGACAAAAGACTATATATTTCCAATGAAATGCTAGAGTTCTCATGAGCTAATTAAGATTTGTTAAAGATTAAGGCATTAAGCATTTGAGAAGAGGTGAGCTATGGATTTAGCATCAAATTTTGATGGGTGTATCACTGGACTGGGAAGCTAAGAGCATTATGGCTTAAATAGCTCACAATTGTTCTGTGGACAATTGGGTGAGATATTATAGAAGGACTTACAGCACATTTTCATTTGCCACAAATCACACTTTACCAAAACAAAAATATTAGAAGGAATGATGTCAAATAAGTGATAAATATCCTAACTTACTAATTAAATAGAACAGAATATTAAAGCAATCACTCCATGACCACAATCACCCTCTTCTTCAGAGAGAGTACTAATTTGAGATGAGAATGGAGAACAAAGGAGAAAAGGTATTTTAGCTGGAAGTGTACTGCTACCTATGGTGGAGCATTTAGGTAGAAGTCGTGAGGCCCTAGAGTTCAGCTCACAGCATCAGACTGACTCAGTTTGATTTGGAAATTAAGCCTTATAGAAAAATAAATATTTCAGCAAGCGATGAAAGGAGACAGAGACAGAAACCCACATTGGAGCACAGGACTGAAATCTCAAGGTCCAAATCAGGAGCAGAAGGAGAGAGAGCACGAGCAAGGAACTCAGGACCGCGAGGGGTGCACCCACACACTGAGACAATGGGGATGTTCTACTGGGAACTCACCAAGACCAGCTGGCCTGGGTCTGGAAAAGCCTGGGATAAAACCGGACTCTCTGAACATAGCGGACAATGAGGACTACTGAGAACTCAAGAACAATGGCAATGGGTTTTTGATCCTACTGCACGCACTGACTTTGTGGGAGCCTAGGCAGTTTGGATGCTCAACTTACTAGACCTGGATGGAGGTGGGGGTTCCTTGGACTTTCCACAGGACAGGGAACCCTGATTGCTTTTCGGGCTGAGGGGGGGGACTTAATTGGGGGAGGGGGAGGGAATTGGGAGGCGGTGGCTGGGAAGAGACAGAAATCTTTAATAAATAAATAAATTAAAAAAAATAGAATGTAAAAAAAAAGAAAAATAAATATTTGTCCCTTTTGTACTGTTTAGGTTCGTTGTTTTCAACTAGACACAAGCTGGAGTCACCGGGGAAGAGAGAACCTCAGTTAAGAAAATGGCCTCACCTGACTGTCCTGTTTGCCAGATTGTGGGGAATTTTCTTGACTGACATTCATGTGGGAGGGCCCCAAACACTATAGGTGGTGTCACTTCTGGGATGGCGGTCCTGGGGTGTATAATAAATGAGCTGAGCAAGCCCTGGAGCAAACCAGTAGGCAGCAACCCTTTGTGGCCTCTGCTTCAGTTTCTTCCATTAAATTCTTGCCTTGAATTCCATCAACGATGGAGTGTAGTTGTGATGTGTAGGACAAATCAACTCTTTCCTCTCCAAGTTGCTTTCATCATGACTTTTATCACAGCAATGGGAAGTCAACTAGGACAAGTCCCAAAAATGGGTGACAGGATATGTTATTGCAATCACTGACAGGCATGGTGAGGTCAGTGGATATGAGAACGAAATCCCTGTCTTGTTGATAACTGGACTCAGAAGGAATCAAATGAACCAAATGTTTTCCATGCCTCTGACAAAAGTAGAGATTCATTATGATGGAACGTAATGAAGGTTGGCTGTGTTCCTTATGTGATGTAATGTAATTCTTCTAGGAAAGAAGTGATGGACTGGATACTGGACTTGTAGCAGGGGAAGGCAGAAAGCGTTTTGGGCTCTGTGCTTATTCTTTCCACAGCCAGGTTATTTTGATGGCAGACCTCTTACGTTCTTTGTCTTTCCTTGTTGATTCTCACATTCTGAGAAAAGGCACACAAGATAATTCCCTTCTAGCATTCCTAATGAAGTAGCGATGGCAAATGCCACCCCAAACTGTTGTACTTTACACTCCTATGTTATTCATTTTATGGTTTGGATTACAGTGTTTGGGAACAGGTTGTAGATTAAATAAGCAGAAAAGCGGCAATAATAATCTAAATCTCCTTGTGTTTGGGCAAGGGCTATATATAGACTGTGCCTCTGTTCCCTATCTTTTAATGGGGAGAAAAGAAAAGTGTTCTCACTATACAGTTGTTGAGGAGATAAAGTAGGTTAAAATTTACAAAAAGTCAGATAGTTCACAATAAGATAGGTTTCTTCTTCCTCTTCCCTAACCCTCTTTTTTTTGAGACAAGGTCTCACTATGTAGTTCTAGAACTGCCTTTGTAGACCAGGCTGGCATCAAACTTACACAGATCTGTCTCTTTTTCTCAAATGCCAGCAGTAAAGGGCAGAGTCACACCATGTCCAGCAAATTTGAGTTTCTTAATTAAATGCTTGTATATTAAAAACAGAGGGCAGTATTGTACCATGTTCACTGCCACATAAAATATAATTACTTTACAACTGAATATAATAGCAACATATTCTCATTGCATATAAACCCAGATTATTCAGTCACATGGATTTTATGGTAGACATATTTGCAGTTTAATAAAGAACCTGCATGCTGTTTTCTACAATGGTTGCACTAATATACACTTCTACTAAGACTTAGTGATAACTGGAGGTTGGGAGGGCAGTAGATAATAGAGAACAGGACACACACATGTACAAAAGGACCATTAGTCCCATTAACAAGAACAATATATTGAAATTAAATTGTCAGCACAGTTAATGCTGCTAACAGAATCATTTCATCCCTGTGTATAAACCATGGCAAGAGTGGCCTTTGCATGCTGCATCAAGTCTACTTCAGTACAGATTTAAGCTTCTGGGGTTCCCAGAGTGGGGTGGTAGCAGGCATTAAAATTGTGTGAACCTTTTGAGGAGGGAATAGTATATTTTTCTTTGTGTCCTTAATCAGTCATTCTCAGAGCACAGGCTAAGGTCCTTTGTTTTTAAGAATCAAAACATTTTCATTCCACTGTGAATAGAGTTGAGCGCATGATTGAAAATCCTTTGGGTACATGCCCAAGAGTGGTGTAGCTGTGGCTATTAGTTGCTGGAGAAGGAAAGTAAGTTTTAGACGCTGTTGCCATAAGCAGATTTTAGAAACAACGTTGCCGAAATCATAACTATTTCTTTTGATAATGAAAATATTCTTTCTTTTATTTTCATGTGCATCAGTATTTTGTCTGCACGTAAGTCTGTGTGCCACGGGCCTGCCTGGTATACATGGAAGCCAGAAGCAAGTATCAGATTCTTAGGGACAGAAGATATAGACACTTATGTGCTACTATGTGAGTGCTGGAAATTGAGTTTGGATCTTTTGGGAGAGTAGCTGAGCCATCTCCCTTCAGCCCCAGTCACTTCTTAACTGAGAATGTATGTTGCTCATCAGGACTTCTCTGTGGGGGTCATTCAGTCACTGTGACAGCAGAATAGTGCATTCATTCACTAAACACTGAGCACATACTGCATGCATAAAATGCTGAGTTGTGTTGAGCAATAGGGATCCATCAATGGTCCTGCAGTGTCTGGGGAAGATAGTAGGCTGATGTCAGGGCACCATGAAGCATCTTAATAATGAGAGAAGTGAAAAGAGCCAACCGCCAGCTACATCCATTGCTCAGGTAACATCCTCAATTAGAACAAGCAATGAATGCAATAATCTTGTATTTATTAATCATGTTTTTAATTTCTTGCATTTAATAATCCCACTGGAGCTTTTCAAAAATGACCGCAAGACCTGCATAGCTTACTCCTGCGCACTCTAAATTCAATTCCTACACTATGCTTCTCGAATGAAGCCTAGTTCTTTAAGAATTATGGGGAATCAATTTTAACAAGAACAAAGCTAATTAGCTGTCATGTACCTACATGTTGCCTGTAGGCAAAGTACTATGATACCAGATTCTTAGTAATAGATGAAAACATTTAGTTGGATCCTTTTAAGTTTTATCATCTGAGGTCTCATGCATCATGAATAAACAAAACACAAACTGGGCACAAGTGACTGAATCTACTATTAAAATAACACCCATCATTTCATATTTAATTATCTCATTAGAATCACCAACATTGACCTCATATAAGCATGAGAAGGTCAAGAGGGATATTTGCCTCTTTGCTCCAAAGAGCAAGTACCTTCTTTTGAATCAGCTTTATAAAGAGGTATTCTGTAGTAACCAACACCTAAATTCAGTTTATTTCTTAGAATTGTGCCTTATAGAAAACAAAACAGCATAATAACAACAAAAGCCCTCATCTGATTACTCTATACATTGCAGAAATCACAACCAGAAACATCACATTAAAGCAGCTCTTTGATAATTCTGCTTTTTTCTCAATCACTAGTATGCATTTCTTTTCTTTCCTTGAGAAACAATCATGAAATGTGGAAATGTATCTAGGCTCCAATTTTCAACAGAAAAACTGTAAGGAAAGCGAAGTCAACTAGCAGAACAGTTAGATTTCAATAGGACAATATCTGTGCTCAGATGAGAGACATATTTTTTAAGGTAGAAGGAAAAATAAGTTTTCTACACTCAAGTAATTTTCAAGCGATTTTCTGAAGAAGCAAAAATGTGAACTCGTCAAAACAAACAAGGTTCCTTTAAAGGAAGGTGTTAGCAAACACAATGAGCAATTACAGCCAGAAACTGCGTTCACTACAACAGTTATCAGCTAGGCTGCGCAGCACATATAAGAAACTAATCCTTAAAACCTCATTTCCTCTTGTATAGATACTTAAATGAAACTGAGAAGCTAATCTAATTGTTCTAATTAGACTTTTTAAATTAAACCTTTTTTGTTTTACTTAGGCTAGGGCAGATAACTAGAAAATTTTAATTATGACAAATATGAATTCAGTTTATGAACACAGAAGAATAATCGCTCATATGGCAATGCAGGACATAAGGTTTTCAGTTAGTCTGAAACTGAGTATTCATCTGTTTGGAGTCCATTAGATTCAGGAGTTCTAGGAAGAGGCCCTTGGATATATCACTGGTTTAACAAACACCATTGCATCTCACATAATATGTTGAGCATTGGGCTTCCTAGCTTATATAATGGAATAATGACATTGACCTTTCTCATTTACAAGTTGAGTCATGGTGAGCATTATTTTTATAAGGCTACATGATCACAGCTTGACTTATTTTTCAAAATTGTGGTTAAAAGAGAAGTTATTTTTTAACATGTGCGTAAACCCTCATCTTCTGCTTATTCTGACAGATACTTTAAGTTGAACGAAAACCACCCACATCACACCTCAATGATATAAGTCAAAATATAGGATCTTAACTCAAGCTGATGGGGGGAATACTGGTTTGAATTTCCTAGCAACCTTATGTAATTTGGAAAGTTGGTCTTCTTATGGCTCTAATCCTCTGAAAAATGAAGGCCATGAGTAACAACTTGAAATTTTGAATGACATATATTTACTAGCACATTATTTTCCAAAGAAGTGAGCCAAAAACGTTCTGTAAAGAGATTTTAAAAACTTGGTGTAAAATGGCCATTATGAACTTACCCATATTCTCATTTTCATAAGTCATGCATTTTTATTAATTTTATACATGTGTTGAATGTTTATATCTAAATCAAGGTACCAGAAACTGGTCACCAGAACTGACAACTAACTGCATCTCTAACTAGGATTTTTAAGACCGACTCATTATACAGCCCTACTGAGTATGTGGACCAAGCTGGCCTTAGACTCACAGAAGCCCACCTGCCTGTGCCTTCTGAGAACTTGAGTTAAAGGAGGGAGGCACTACAACAAGTTTGTTTCCAGCAACATTTGTAAAAGGAACTCACTCATTTAAAAGTGAAATTCTATAGCCTTCCTTGACAACCTTACAAACTAATAAGGGTGACACCAATCATTTTACTTCATTTGTTTAAATAATTTGTACCTTGTCTATGCAAGAGAGATCAATAATTTGGCCAGGACTTTCTAGAGGTACTTGGTAATACATTTTATTTGAAATATACTATATGTGGGAGATTGCACAGGTAGTGAATATCCTGTTGTTTCCTGTTCACCTTATAAGAATATAAAGGTATGTTTGTAATCCCAGCACTTGGAGAAGCGTAGGCAAGAGGATCAGGAATTTAAGGTCAACTTCAGCTATATAGGAAATTGGTTGGAGAAAAGCCTGAACTACTTTAGATGGTCTCTTGTAAACCTCAGAAGAACAATCTAAGAAAGTAAGGAGAATCACTTCTTCTCCAAACACCAGTCTTCATTGTTCATATTCTGCAGCAACATTAACTCTGCTGCTTTAATGTTAAATACATGGCCTTATTTTTTCAGAAGTTTGCTGCTGTTGTAAATAATTTACTAGAACAATCTTGTCTAATAATCAGAAATTCGGTGACCTGATAGTGGTTACTGGCCTAATGTTCATGCTGTCCCTTGCCATGCACGATCACAGGTCTCCTTTCATTGAACACTAAATAAGAACTGGGTAAATTTACTAGAAACATGTAACATTCAAATTACATGCTTTCAAACGCTTGAAATTTTTTATCATTGGTATTCACAGATACAGGGTAATGGAATGTTTTCTCCTTTTGAGTCCTTTCTATAGCTGTGAAATGTGTTTCTATTTGTTTATAGAGAAAGCTGTAACTAAGGAAGGACCTCATTTTCCAAGCTGTGACACTGGGTCCACTCCTGGCTTTTGCAGTTCCAGTGGAAATGGCAATCCTCCATTGTGAACTCTGAAGGTGCTATTGATGTCATATCACTTCATTTCTACTTAACATCGATTTCTCTGTCTTTATTTATTTATGTGGCTTAAAGACACATGCTGGGTATGCATGTGAAATCCAAAGGCCAACTTGTAGCAATTGGTTCTCGATTTCTACCACGGGAATTTCAGAGATTTCCCTCAGGGTGTCAGGCTTGAAGGCCAGCTTCTTTAACTACTGAGACATCTTGATGGACCTGTGTTAAAAGTTTGGATTATGTGCATACGATATTAGGAAGTCCAACAGGTATCTGCAGCTATTTGGAGCTTTCCTTACTTATAGTCGTTTGTCCTGATGAATAATTTTAGATAGTCATTTAACTTATATTTCTCATATTACTTTGGTTAAAAAATCATAGTGTGAGTTCCTACATCATGCAAAAATGTGAAACTATAGGAGTACTTTCATATCAGCATTTCTTTGTTCCTTTGCCAAGGAAGTTGGTCATTTTCATGTGCTTCATTTTGTTAGAATGTTTCTGTTTTATTTGATTCAATAATTGGATTATAATGAGAAGCAGCATCAAGCTGTGAAAATGCTCATGGAGGAAAATTCCCTGAGACTATTTATTTAAATGTGATGCGAAGTTTACCAGTGGAGTCTAACCTTTATCACCTTAGTCCCTGGGAAGAATAAAGCACAATTCTCAATGAAATTCTCATTTGCATATTTACCAAACTTTGCTTCTCTTTAGAGGAGCTGGCATGAGACTGCAGAAAAACAATCAAATGTCTTAATATAATAAATAATTAAATTTTCATTTTCATGAAGCCTTATCTAAGTGTAGATGAGAAACAGAATAGGAAAACTCGTTGGAACTCATGAACTCTTAGACAGAGAGCTGTGGAGCATGTATGGGACCCAACTAGGTCATCTGCAGGTGGATGAGAGTTTTGTAGCTTGATCTGTTTGAGAGGCTTCTGGCAGTGGGATCAGGATCTATTCCTGGTGCATGAGCTACCTTGTTGAAGCCCATTCCCTGTGGTGGGATGCCTTGCTCAGCCTTAATGCAGGGGTTATGGGCTTGGTCCTGACTCAATTGAATGTACCAGGCTTTGTAGATTCCCCATGGCAGGAAAGCCTTAAGCTTTTGGAGGAGTGGATAGTGGGGGCATGGAAAGGCAAGCAGGGATTGTGAGGAGGGGTGGGAAGGGGAATTGTGGCTGGTATATAAAATGAATAAAAAATAAATAAATCTCTCTCCATATTAGGAAAGTTGAAACGAATGAATTCCTAATGGCATTTCCCTGTATTTTATGGGCCTAGCATTGAATGAATCACCCTGATCATTTAGAAAATTAGCTCCATTGGTCCTTTAATTTTTTCTATAAAATGGATCCTTTTCGGACACGAATACGAATAGGTAATGACAGGCAGATTAAAACGTCCGTAGTTAACAATAGATGACTACTGTTTCAGGAGCAGTCAATATAATTCCATATTCTTACTGAGTGAGTGAAAAGATGAGTATGGACCACGCTTCCACCATCATTTTAATACACGTAGTTCAGCATGAGAAAATTAGCTCACTAAACATGCATTTTAAAAAGCATCTTAAATTAAACACAGACATTAACGATATATATATATATAGAATCATTATCCACAAGAGAGGAATAGCATGAAATTCAGGTGCAATGACACATCTGAATTGGGGAGGGGCATTTTGATTCTGTTCAAAAGATGCATGTACACACTAAAAGCATCAAGAGCCTCTCCATTGTTAACTGTTTCTCATCTGTTCTGCAATAAAAATCTTGGTGTGCTAATGGAGCATCATTAAGAAGTACGGAAAGGCTTTCAGCGAGCTTTCATCCTCTCTAGGTCCAAAGAGGCATCAGCTGTGGTTCGAAGATGGATTTGTACTGGGTAGCTGTTGGGTACTATTCACCAGCAAGCAGAAAACATAAGAGTTGGAATGGGCCTGTGCTCTAGAAGGCTGTGAACTTTGGTATTTCCATTTTTATTATCTAGCCTAAAGCTTTACTCAGAGTTTGTAAATTACCTGTGCTTTGAAAGGAGTAGCAGCTTGGATAAGATGAGTCTCCTTCCATCCCCAAAGTCTAGACTCTGGGCTAACGGAGAGGAAAACAGCAGCATAAGCTGTTCAAGAAAACAAACTACCTCAATTGGATTGCTCTTGGAGTTTTGTGTTGTGCAACATGGTATTTTGGGCAGGAATTAATCTTACAAATTATATTTGGTTTAGGTAAATATTAAGATGATCAAATACTTTCTGATTTCCTCAGCCAGGGAAGAGTAATTTGGAGATGTGGTAAGGCTAAGCCAGGCTGGAATTAAAATTTTCTACAGATACAAATTGCATTTTCCCACCAATTGCCTCTAATCAATCCTGAGCTCAATGGTTCAACAAAATTCATAAAGCAGGTAACATTATCTAGTTTATTTCTGCACATATCATTATAATGTGTATACTAAATTTCAAGGAATGAAAAATCTACAAGACAGCCAAACCATAATAAAGTGCACAGTATGTCTTCACCACAAACTTAGAATGACTATTTCTAAATTCAAATTTTGCATACAGATATCCACTCAAGTTTTGAGAATGGAAATATAATAAATACCAAATGAGTCATCTCCAATGACTCTCCCTCACTCTTTCCTACGAAAGCACATAATAAATATATAGACACGTGGGGCAGAGAATCTCACCAGTGGACATTCCAATGAACAGGGAGATATTTCTTTAATTACAATGTAAACAATTACTTTTAGTCACCTATACAAAGTCCAAATCCAATTTTTATAATAAACTGTGGTCAATGCGGTCTGTCCTTTGCAGTCTTCACTTAATGTCATTCCAGAGTCACAGTGGGAAACCCCTCTAGAAAGTCCCACAGCACCTTACTCATAGGATACTTTTGTCTCATTTGTTCATCTCCTGGTCTAATTAAGGTTTTACTTAGCACAACCCCCAAGACTATAGCATCTTCTCAAATAGCTCTATTGAAATAAATGAAATGGTAGGGCTGCTCAGTAGTCCATTTTGGCTCAAGAGTACAATCTTTCAGTTGGTAAATACCCCAGGAACTAGCAATTAGAAAAATCGTGGAATTTATGCACAGAAATACGGAGACTGCTGTGGCATGAAGACCTCTGGAGAGAATGAGACAGAACATTGGTGAGCACGGATCCTTTATGACAGTAATGCCAAAGCTTGTTTTAACTTTTTTTGTTGCTCAGTGCCCTCAAAAGCTCACTGATATTCCAAATTACTTGTAAGACCAGAAAGGTTATATATTTGACATCTGCACGTCTCCCAAAGCCACATCATTTGCTCCACTGCAATTAAGTTCCTTATGTGATTCTAAGAGAAACTGTTGAGAAAAGAAAACAACAAAGTTCAGCTGAAGAACAGGAAGTTTTTAAGAGAGACCAGTAGGTCATTGATCTTCAAATACTAGTGTTTGTGTGTGTGTGTGTGGGGGGGGAACTGATAAAAAATAACTTGAAATAAAAGTATCCGCAGATGGCAAGTTATAGAATATTTGGCACTAATGCCAGTAGGGTTTCCCACATTGGGCCAAGAAACATTACCTTCTTTTAAAAGAAATAGTGGCAGAAAGTCCAAGACTATGAAGAGAGACAGAGAGAGAAAGAAACAGACATAGAGATAGCCAATAATGTTCTGCTTCTTATGATCCCAAGCTATTCTTGATCTACTATGTAATTAAGCTCGTTACATCCTATGCACTCTCCCTCAACCTTTGTAAATTCCTGCAATCATTCCTCTGTGGTTTGTAGGGATAACCAGAGAGAGGACACCTGCATCTTTTCAACAGAAACGGGGAAAACTAATTAGGAAGACATCATCAACACTTCAAAGCCATGTAGTCTCTTAGTTTGCTATTGCAAATATATAAACACAGAACATACTGTAGTAAATTCCCAAACAGATTCTAAACAGAGGGACTGGTTAAGCTTCCTATTTATGAAGAATCTGCAGCAGACACTTTGCACTGGATTGTGCTTCAGTATTCCCTGAATGTTCAGTAAATGAAGGCAGTTCAGCTGGGTTGGAGTATGAAAACAGAAGGCCTTGTTTATACCCTCATATAAGATAACAGAAAAAAAATATGCCTGGGTACATTCTAAATAGACAACGAGATAAGAGAGGATGGACGTGGCACTCTAAAACTCTTAAGGAACAGCACTCTGCTGTGAAATCAAGAGCTTTCACAATAATACTATGAACTGAATTTGTCCTGGTGCAGGGGCAGAAGTTACATGAGCATCTGTTTCTCAGGAAATTGGGATAAAGGGGTCCACATGCCTAGGTTCTTATTTTTACATGTGTCCCTATTTTTCAGTTGCTGCAATAGAATTTTGGTCCGATGATATGGATGTAATTATTGTCTTTCTTAACTATTCACATTTTGAAATTATGATGTTTTTCATAACTGGTCAACCAAACAGTGGATTCCCTTGTCCATAAGAGAAGCCTGGATTGCTCTATTACCATAGAAGTGTAATTAATAAGGATCCAACGTCTAAGAGTGCTTTCCCATAAAATTAGTGGCTGCCACATCTACATTCCTGAAAGGAAAGATGTATTTTTTGTTAAAATCTAGACATATTCAGTTTTCTGTTAATAGAGAAATTGATGAAAACCATACATTCTCCCAAAGTATGATTTGAAAAACGTATAATAAGAAAATATCTGAACAAGGGTTTTAAAAAGGAAACACTGAAATAAAGTGAAGTAGGTAGAATACAGGGAAATATGCCAAAAATACTGCTGGCATCAGAAGATTTGGTTCCAAATTCCAAAATCTAACTTTTCATCCTCCAATCTATTCCTTTTATCCTCTAGGAAACAATGTTGAGAATATGAGTTTACACTCTGGTAAGGACACAGTAATAATCACTTCTCTCTTTAATATCACAAGGTAGTTCCAGCAATCAAATACGGAAATCAATATGGAAATATTATGACTCTTAGCCATATATGTTTCTATTGTACATGGACAAGATACAGAAGCATACATAGCTTGCAAGAAAAGATGATTGTTAACAAATCGGTTTTCTAAAAGTTTACTAGATGATTCAAGTGCTTGATCTAGACAAGGATAGCATTCACGTTTTGACATTAACATTTGCTTTTTCACAAAACCAAAATGAAATCAATGAAAACTTACATAAACTCTAACTACTCAGCCATTAAAATGATAACTTAAAACATTTTACAATGTGAAGCAATATAATTTGAATACTGTTTTTAAACATGATACATATAGAGTAATCAAAAATCTACATGCAAATATAAAACTATGCATACTATACAATACTGGTGAGGGAGTGTGTATAGGTAGGAGAGAAAGAGCAAACAGGGAGGGAGACTCGTTCAAAATAATTTTTTCAACATCAACAACAAGGACATTTCAAATAACTAGAGAGAATTATCGAGAATGATTGTCTTCTTCACAGCAAATCACTTGAAGTTCCTGAAGCACTGGATTGCTGGTGTAGATCCCAGCTTTGAAACTTAGTATTCATCAACCTTCTGGCCATGCGATGGTAGCCTGTGCCCTCTGTATGGGAAACCCTGCCCTGCTCTCCCTTCAGTAAGCTTACAGAAAGAGTGCAGACCAGGGTCTCCCAACAGCAGCAGTTTCAACATTCCAATCCAGATTTTCTGTCTTCGGCTGTGATTTTATGTGGGAAAGCGATGACACTTGTGTCCTTTTCCTTTCAAATCATTCTGTCTCAGTGAGGGACTCTGGCAGATGGGAGGACACTGGGGCAATATGGATCACGTTGTGTCTGTAAATAACTTGACTGTGAGACTTTATATAAATCTACCTAATTCAGCCTTGAAACAAACTGGAACTATTTACCAGATGTGTTTCCCATAGTTTTCTCAGATTATACATACATACATATAATTGCTACACAGTGGCCTGAGGTCAACATGCTTTCCTATGGACTGCAAGAGTAAAGAGTAACTTCAAACATTTACTAACTTGATGTGTATAATGTTGCAAAATGCTGTGTTTGTATTAGCTCCTTGGATCCTCTTAACAATCCAATAAGATATGCACTATGATTATATTACATATATAAAGAAAGGAAAGGAAGGTCAACTCCTTGCTAGAAATCATGAAGTTTATAAGCATTTCAGTGAGGGTTCAAACTCATATAATCTAGAAGAATACTCTTACCTACTGCAGGCATTTTGAAAGTAAATAGTATGTATCATTTATTAATGATGCTGGTACCCACTAAACCTCAGAGCATCAAAAGATTATTGCCCTAGAGTAAGCTAAAAGGATACTGTATTCTGTTGCAAACATAAAGACAGTGGCTTCACTGGTGACTATTTTTATTTTGGTAGGCAAATGTGCAGTGCCAAGTTGTCTATACATATCTGGCTTTCAGAAAGGAAGTTGCCTGTATGTTTATAGGCAGTAATTTAAGTCACAGGAGTAAGTAGATTTACTAATGGAGATAGGACACAGAAAATAAAAAAAAAGAGACGCACAGAGGCGGAGCGGCGGCGGCCAGACGCACAGAGGCGGAGCGGCGGCGGCCAGACGCACAGAGGCGGAGCGGCGGCGGCCAGACGCACAGAGGCAGAGCGGCGGCGGCCAGACGCGGCGGAGCGGCGGCGGCCAGACGCGGCGGAGCAACACCGCATACAGGAAGAGGCTTTCGGGGACCAGCGCAGAGGCAGACCCAAGCGGCGGGAACAGGCGTGCAATAAGGAGAGCAGATCGCCCTACTACAATCGAATCAAAGAGGTAGGCCTTTGGTTGGCCAGGTCACTGGCACAAGGGGAGCCTGGTCCTGTCCTGAAGATCCTTCAGAGGGGTGAGAGGGTTCTTGGCCTGCAGCAGGAACCACGAAAGAGAGTGAGGGCATTTTGTAAGCGGAGCCCTTGGCCAGCAGGGAAACCTGATCCGGTTTTTAAAGGACCCATTGGATAGGATCAATAGGAGGAGATGGGCAGGCGCCAAGGCAAGAATTCTCCCAATAATCCGAAAAACAACATGAAAACATCAGAACCCAATGATCTTACAACAGAAGTATTTGAACAACCTAACACAGAAGAAATGGAAAAAATCGACTTTATGAAGATAATAGAGTCCCTTAAACAACATGTAAAAAATACCCTTATAGAAATGGATGAGAAGTATAACAAAAAGTTTGAAGAAATGAGTAAATACGTACATGATACCCTGGGAAACCAAGAAAAAAACATCAAACAGGTAATGGAAACAGTTCAAGAATTGAAAACTGAAATGAAGGCAAAGAAGAAAATACAAACTGAGGACCAGCTGGATATGGAAAATCTAGGCCAACGAGCAGAGTCTACAGAAACAAGCATAATCAATAGAATACAAGAGCTAGAAGAAAGACTCTCAGATGCTGAGGACACCATAGAGAAAATAAACGAACAGATCAAAGAAAACAGCAAAGCCAACAAATTCTCAACACAAAACATTCAGGAACTATGGGACACAATAAAAAAACCAAACCTAAGAATAATAGGAATAGAAGAAGGAGAAGAGTCACAGCTCAAAGGCCCAGAAAATATTTTCAACAAAATTATGGAAGAAAACTTTCCCAACTTAAAGAAAGATATTCACTTAAATATTCAAGAAGCATACAGAACACCAAACAGACTGGATCAAAGAAAAACATCTCCTCGCCATATAATAATCAAAACACAAAATATACAGGTTAAAGAAAAAATATTAAGAGCTGCAAAAGAAAAAGGGCAAGTAACTTATAAAGGTAAACCGATCAGACTTACACCTGACTTCTCGATGGAAACTATGAAAGCCAGAAGGTCCTGGATAGAGGTTCTGCAGAAGCTAAGAGACCATGGATGCAAACCCAAACTACTATACCCAGCCAAGCTATCATTCATTATCAATGGAGAAAACAAAACATTCCAGGATAAGAACAAATTTAAACAATACGTAGCCACAAATCCAGCCCTACAGAAAGTAATAGAAGGAAAATCGCAACCCAAGGAATCCAACACTGCCAACACTGCCTACAATAACCCAGGCATCTAATGACCCTTCACGAGCACATCTCAAAGAAGGGAGACAATCTCTACTACCAAAAGCAATAAGAATAACCGGAGTAAACAACCACTGGTCATTAATATCACTTAATATTAATGGGCTCAATTCACCTATAAAAAGGCACAGGCTAAAAGATTGGATACGAAAACAGGATCCAACATTCTGCTGTTTGCAAGAAACACATCTCAACCACAAAGACAGGCACCTACTCAGAGTAAAGGGTTGGGAAAAGGTGTTTCAAGCAAATGGTCCTAAGAAAAAAGCAGGTGTGGCCATACTAATTTCTAACAAAACTGACTTCAAACTAAAATCAATCAGAAGAGACCGAGACGGTCACTTTATACTCATAACAGGAACAATTCATCAGGAGGACGTCTCAATCCTGAATATATACGCCCCCAATATAAAAGCACCTACTTATGTAAAAGAAATATTACTAGAACTCAAGGCAGACATCAAACCACACACACTAGTAGTAGGAGACTTCAACACACCTCTCTCTCCAAGGACAGGTCAATCAGACAGAAACCTAATAGAGAATTAAGAGAATTATTGGAGGTAATGAAGCAAATGGACTTAACAGACATCTATAGAACATTCCACCCAAATAGGAAAGAATATACCTTCTTCTCTGCAGCTCATGGAACCTTCTCAAAAATTGACCACATACTCGGAAACAAAGGAAACCTCCACAGATACAAAAAAATATCAGTGTCCACCTGTGTCTTATCAGATCATCACGGATTAAAATTAGAAGGCAACAACCACGCTGCCCCCAAAAAACCGACAAACTCATGGAAACTGAACAGTCAACTACTGAACCACACCTGGGTCAAGGAAGAAATCAAGAAAGAAATTAAAGTCTTCCTTGAATTTAATGAAAATAAAGGGACAACATACTCAAACCTATGGGACACAATGAAAGCAGTGCTAAGAGGAAAGTTCATAGCACTAAGTGCCCACTTAAAGAAAACGGAGAATGCATACATTGGGGAATTAACAACACACCTGAAAGCTCAAAAAAAAAAAAGAATCAGACGCGCCCAGGAGAAGTAGAAGACTGGAAATAATAAAACTGAGGGCTGAAATCAACAAAATAGAAACACAGAAAACAGTCCAAAGAATCAATGAAACAAAAAGCTGGTTCTTGGAGAAAATCAACAAGATCGACAAACCCCTATCCAAACTAATTAAACGACAGAGAGAGAACACGCAAATAAATAAGATCAGAAATGAAAAGGGGGACATAACCACAGACACAGAGGAAATTCAGAGAATCATTAGATCTTACTACAAAAGCCTGTATGCCACAAAACTGGAAAATACAAAAGAAATGGACATTTTTTTTAAATAAGTACCACATACCAAAGCTAAACCAAGACCAGGTGAATGATCTAAATAGACCGGTTTCTCGCGAAGAGTTAGAAATGGTTATCAAAAATCTCCCTTCGAAAAAAAGCCCAGGACCAGATGGTTTCAATGCAGAATTCTACCAGAACTTCCAAGAAGAACTAATACCTATACTCCTTAATGTATTTCACAATATAGAATCAGAAGAGTCATTGCCAAATTCCTTTTATGAAGCTACAGTTACCCTGATACCAAAACCACAAAAAGACCCAACCAAGAAAGAGAATTACAGACCGATCTCACTCATGAACATCGACGCAAAAATTTTCAATAAAATACTGGCAAACCGAATCCAAGAACACATAAGAAAAATTATCCATTATGATCAAGTAGGCTTCATCCCAGAGATGCAGGGCTGGTTCAACATACGCAAATCTATCAATGTAATCCACCATATAAATAAACTGAAAGAAAAAAACCATATGATCATTTCACTAGATGCTGAAAAAGCATTCGACAAAATTCAACACCCCTTTATGATAAAGGTCTTGGAGAGAATAGGGATACAAGGGTCCTACCTAAATATAATAAAAGCTATTTACAGCAAGCCAACAGCTAACATTAAATTAAACGGAGAAAAACTCAAAGCCATCCCACTTAAATCAGGAACACGACAAGGATGTCCACTCTCTCCATACCTCTTCAATATAGTGCTTGAAATTCTAGCAATAGCAATAAGACAACATAAGGAGATCAAGGGGATTCGTATTGGAAAGGAAGAAGTTAAGCTTTCGTTATTTGCAGATGATATGATAGTGTACATAAGCGACCCCAAAAATTCTACCAAAGAACTCCTACAGCTGATAAACAGCTTTAGTAATGTGGCAGGATACAAGATCAACTCCAAAAAATCAGTTGCCTTCCTATACACTAAGGATAAGGAAGCAGAGAGGGAAATCAGAGAAGCATCACCTTTCACGATAGCCACAAATAGCATAAAATACCTTGGGGTAACCCTGACCAAGGAAGTGAAAGATCTACTTGACAAGAACTATAAGTCTTTGAAGAAAGAAATTGAAGAAGACACCAGAAAATGGAAAGACCTCCCTTGCTCTTGGATTGGGAGGATCAACATAGTAAAAATGGCAATTCTACGAAAAGCAATCTATAGATTCAATGCAATCCCCATCAAAATCCCATCAAAATTCTTCACAGATCTGGAGAAGACAATAATCAACTTTATATGGAAAAACAAAAAACCCAGGATATCCAAAACAATCTTATACAATAAAGGATTGTCTGGAGGCATTACCATCCCTGACTTCAAACTCTATTACAGAGCTACAGTATTGAAAACAGCTTGGTATTGGCATAAAAACAGAGAAGTCGACCAATGGAATCGAATAGAAGACCCTGACATTAACCCACAAACCTATGAACACCTGATCTTCGATAAAGGAGCTAAAAGTATACAATGGAAAAAAGAGAGCATCTTCAACAAATGGTGCTGGCAAAACTGGATGTCAATCTGTAGAAGAATGAAAATAGATCCATATCTATCACCATGCACAAAACTCAAATCCAAATGGATTAAAGACCTCAATATCAGTCCGAACACACTGAACCTGATAGAAGAGAAAGTGGGAAGTACTCTACAGCACATGGGCACAGGAGACCACTTCCTATGTATAACCCCAGCAGCACAGACACTAAGGGCATCATTGAATAAATGGGACTCCCTGAGGCTGAGAAGCTTCTGTAAAGCAAAGGACACTGTCACTAAGACAAAAAGACAACCCACTGACTGGGAGAAGATCTTCACCAACCCTGCTACTGACAAAGGTTTGATCTCCAAAATATATAAAGAACTCAAGAAACTAGACCGTAAAAGGCTAATCAACCCAATTATAAAGTGGGGCACTGATCTGAACAGAGAATTCTCAACAGAAGAACTTCAAATGGCCAAAAGACACTTAAGGTCATGCTCAACTTCCTTAGCGATCAGGGAAATGCAAATCAAGACAACTTTAAGATACCACCTTACACCTGTCAGAATGGCGAAAATAAAAAACACCATTGATAGCCTTTGCTGGAGAGGTTGTGGAGAAAGGGGTACACTCACCCATTGCTGGTGGGAATGCAAACTTGTGCAACCACTCTGGAAAGCAGTGTTTCGGTTTCTCAGGAAATTCGGGATCAACCTACCCCTGGATCCAGCAATACCACTCTTGGGAATATACCCAAGAGAGGCCCTATCATACAACAAAAGTATATGCTCAACTATGTTCATGGCAGCATTGTTTGTAATAGCCAGAACCTGGAAACAACCTAGATGCCCTTCAACGGAAGAATGGATGAAGAAAGTATGGAATATATACATATTAGAGTATTACTCAGCAGTAAAATACAAGGACTTCTTGAATTTTGCATACAAATGGATGGAAATAGAAAACACTATCCTGAGTGAGGTAAGCCAGACCCAAAAAGAGGAACATGGGATGTACTCACTCATATTTGGTTTCTAGCCATAAATAAAGGACATTGAGCTTATAATTCATGTTCCTAGAGAAGCTAAATAAGAAGGTGAATCCAAAGACAAACACATAGGCATCCTCAGGAATATTAACCTTCATCAGGCGATGAAAGGAGACAGAGACAGAGACCCACACGGGAGCACCGGACAGAAATCTCAAGGTCCAAATCAGGAGCAGAAGGAGACGGAGCACGAGCAAGGAACTCAGGACCACGAGGGGTGCACCCACACACTAAGACAATGGGGATGTTCTATTGGGATTTCACCATGGCCAGCTGGCCTAGGCCTGAAAAAACATGGGATAAATCCGGACTAGCTGAACATAGCGGACAATGAGGAATACTGAGAATTCAAGAACAATTGCAGTGGGTTTTTGATCCTACTGCACGTACTGGCTTTGTGGGAGCCTAGGCAGGTTGGATGCTCACCTTACGAGACCTGGATAGAGGTGGGCAGTCCTTGGGCTTCCCACAGGTCAGGGAACCCTGATTGCTCTTCGAGCAGATGAGGGAGGGGGAATTGATCGGGGGAGGGGGAGGGAAATGGGAAGCGGTTGTGGGGACGAGGCAGAAATCCTTAATAAATAAATAAATTAAAAAAAAAAAGAAAATAAAAAAAAACAAATACTGAAACAGGAAACTTGGGGTGGAGAAAACATCAAATGTTTTTAAAATCTATAAAAGAATGACTAGTAAGTAAAGAAAAAAACTGGTAAGGATCTAAAGGAGCTGGATTTTAACTGGCAATCACTGAAGCCCTTAGCAAGAGGAAAGTAAGAGGAGGTAAGGATCTAAAGGAGCTGGATTTTAACTGGCAATCACTGAAGCCCTTAGCAAGAGGAAAGTAAGTTTGTTTATAAGGGCTGAGGATATAATAAAAAAGTAAAGGGAGAAGAATTAAGAAATGGATGAAAACTGAAGGAAGTAAAGGCAACATTGGTTTGTCTGTCAAAGGAAAACAGACAGGTAAACAGTTGGGAGGGAGAAGAGAATCCCAGGTGGGTTGTTTTCGAACAGAGTCCTGAAATGATCCACATACAAGCGGTTAGTGCAAGTGCAGTAAGAAGGGCAATGTAGCTATGTTCACAGAACGCTGAAGAGAACCAGAATCAGTGGAGATACAGAAGGTTTCCCCAGAAAAGATGCAGGCTCTTTTACTTGAAAGAGATGGTTGCCAATAAGGCTTCTCACAGTACTAATATTCATCAATAAAGGATGAAAAAAAATTAGGAGCTACTGTAAAAGGCTTCAAAATCAAGTAACGGAGTGCACTGCTGTGGGCTTGAGCTGATTTGATGTACAAAACAAACAAAGGAATGGAATAGAACACTAGTCCGTTACCTACAAATACTAAGCTCTTTGCCTCAAGTAAACTCTATTTCTCTCTGTCTCCTGTCTCTGTTCTCTATTCTCTCTCTCTCTCTCTCCCTCCCTCCCTCCCTCCCCCTCTCTCTCTCTCCCTCTCTTATTCTTTCTGTATATAGGCTGGCCTGGAACTTAATGTGTATCCCAAGCTTGCATCAAACTCCTGGTAACACTCCAGCCATTATAATACTAATCCACTCTATCTGACTATCCTTTTGTTTGCTTGAGGCTGGGTTGCCTGTAGCTCAGGCTGTCCTTGAATTTATAATGTAGACCAAACTGGTCTTGAAACTCTGCCTCCTGTCTCCACGTGACTTCTGAGTGCTGTGATTATAACCATACAGTACTATCACACCATTTTCCTTTTATAAATTTATTTATTTATAGTGTGTGTATGTGTGTGTGTGTGTGTGTGTGTGTGTGTTTATGTGTGCACCCAGGCCACAATCACAGATGTTCCTTAGGACCCAAGGACCCATCTGCCATGTGTTTTGGGGTCTCTCACTGGCCTGGAACTCATCAGATAGGCTAGACTAGCTATGCAGCAATCGCCAGGGATCCACTTGTCTCTACATTCCCAGTGCTAGGACTTTAAATGCCCACCCCCAACGCCAGTGCCTGGCCTTTTGAAGGTAAGTTCTAGGGATTCAACTTGGTTCTCATGCTTACAAGGCAAGTACTTCACTGACTGAGCTATCGCCCCAGCCCACACATGCTTCTTATTCAACAAACATTTCCTTCCCTCGTTTGCCTGTCCACTTGCAAAGACGAGGAATAAAGCATAAAACCTTTTGCATGAAAATGGCATGCAATTTGCCTGCTAACTTGGTAAGCGCACAGTGGAAACCGGCCTTTTTAGCAATATGAATTTGAGCTTTCTCCCTCACTCCTGTCCTTATTATCTCTAAATTCCCCTCTTTCTTCCTAAAATACTTTAGGATTTCTCCTGTATGTAGAAAAAATAACAGCACCATTTGCATTTCGGCACATTTTCAAGGAGGTTTCCAGGTGCTAGATATAAGCCGAAGAGCTTGTGTTTTTCCTTCAGATCTGAATAGTCTGAATCTCAGTGTTGCTCATGGGAACTGTTTCAAAGGCTGAAGTGTCAGAATCAGAAAGGAAAGAAATGTGTGGGTGGGAAGCTCTACATGCAAAGTTGTCATACCCTTCTTTCATTTTCAGACCTGAATATGCATGGATGCAGAAATTATAGCTTATTCCCAAGTTTTTATTGTCAGCATCAAATCTAACAAAAATGTCAAGAAGATAATTTTGGTATTTGTAGGTGAAAATGTTCAAGTGATTTTGATAGTTCACTTAAATAGCTCTCTCTGTCTCTCTTATTTTCTCCCCCTCTCTCTCTCATCGGTCTACCTGTCTCTCTGTCTCTGTTAATGAGCTATTTTATTATTTCATTGCCTCTGAGCATATTTTTTTTCTCCTGGGTATAAAGTACAGAGTAAAATCTCATTTATTCAATTTCATTACTTTAAATTTTATAATCATTTAAAAATAGTATAGGGAGAAACTTCTTTAGTGATTCCTTTATATACAGGAGCACAACATAATGATAGTAAGGAAGAAATCTTGAAATGGTTTTCATATCAAATGTAAAAGATACATGCATAAAGATATTGGCTTCAGACTGGTTTATAGTAACAAATACAAAGGCAACCATTCATCAACAGAGGACTGGATTAGCAAATTTCAGTCTAAACAGACTACAGAATACTTTTAAGCTTTAAAAACATTACAACATAACTGTAAACTTGTTGACATATAAAATATATATAAGATGTAGAGGAAAAGAGCAAGTACCTGAACATTACTTTGTACCATGAATGCTTAGGTTCCATTATATATTGTTTTGTCTCTATATGTACATTACTATGATAAATTTTAATTTATAAATCAAGCACAAATTATTAACAATAATGAACAATTAAAATCATAACCCCCAATAACTGTTACTTCAAAACTATGGATTTTTTTTTCAGAAACTCTCTTTTAAATTTAGACTTCAGTTGAATATAAATGAAATTAAAGAAAATAAAAACTTAAGCAAGGAGGCCCTATAGAGAATTATCATAGTAGTGCAGAGGTACATATGTATACACATCCATATCCATATATGCTCATACGGATAGCAGCAACTAAAATCTCTGGATGGCAGATTTGGAGCAGTGTTTGCCTTCATTCTACTATAAACTAAAAGCCGGGGTGTAAAGGGGAAAAAGTACCTCTGTACACAACTGTAACCTTAGCATGAGGGAATCTGAGATAGCACTAGTGGTTACAGGGCAACCTGTAATTATCACAAGAAAAATAATCAAACAAACCAACACAGAAACAAAAAAGACATATGCAAGCGAACAAAGTACCGGTACACAAAGGTTCCTAGAATCCTCAAATAACCTAACTTTCCTTATTAACACTATAGCCAATTACCTCCAAGACCTGTACAAAGCAAGGACTAACATAGATTGAACTTCTCTGGGAAACAGATGTGATTGCATATTTAAAAATACTTTATACGACAGCCATTTCAACATTCTTATTTTAGTGATAGGTAGGCTGCGTGTGGTACATATACACAAACTGAATCCAAATTTCCAGTTAACTAGTTATGACACATGTAATATCAATAACACCATCAGACAGAGTATTATACAGGTATACCTGACTTATAATGAATAACTTACTTATAAATGTATACTTTATACTTAGAGGGCTCCCTAGCAGTATATCTGATGAATAGTTGTCTGTGCTTTAGATGTTTAAGATAAATTAGATAACAGGTTTAATTCACATAGAGCCTCCAGTTTTTGTTTATATAAAATTATCTTTGAAAAATTATTATCACCACAGGAAAAGATGAAATAAGATCATGAATTTAGAAAACACAAATAATATTAACAATAGACTGTCCTCATCTAAATATTTGGTTATTTATTCATCATTATGATTGAATGTAATTATTACCCTTAGAAGTTGTTTCAATCTCCAAACTAACTAATTAATGAAATACTTCAAAAAACATTTTTAAGCACCCACTATATGCCAGATGCTGTTTCAGGCACTGGGATAGATCCTGAAATAAAAAAAGCCTGCCTTAAAGAAGCTGTCATTCTTTTGGGGGCGGCAATATGTAGATATAAACATATTCATTCAATAAAACCAAAAGTTCACCTACAAAGAATTTATATTCTAGAGTACAGACACAAGCAGCACAGTTGTCTCACGGTATCTGTTTCTTCGTGCCTTCCTTCCATATTGAACTTTACATATGCTCAAGTCTCCTATGCAGAATGACATGGTATTCACATATGAATGATGTACAGCCCCTCCCCACATTTTCTTCTACCACTGTATTTTTATGATAATTGATGCAGTGCCAATGCTGTGTAAACAGTTGCCATACACTATGCAAGGAATATTGAGGACAAAATGTTTCTACAGGTTCAGAGCAGGTACAATTTTAGTGTTTTCAATTTATATTTAGTTGAATCCAAGAATGCAGAACCCACACAGATACAGGTTGACTGTATATACATAAACATTTGATTTAACAGATATATTCAACAAATTCAACAAGCCTTGACCCACTTTAATACATAATTTGTGTAAATATAATATAGATACAAAAAAATCAATCTTAAAAAAAGAAAGAAAAATGACAGTGCCAAAGTGCTATTTTGAATTAATCCATCAGGGAAACCTTTCTGATAAATGGATGCGTGACCAGAGACAAGAAGGCAATGAGGAAGTCTATCAACTGTGCGACTACACCCTCCTAACACCTACTATCTTCCACTTCCTCCACACTATGCTCTGGCCATATAGGACATCTTGATGTCTTTCATTACACCCTGATGATCCTGCCCCTGCCTTGGAGCCTTTGTTCTCACTTTGTATTTGGCCTTGACTCTTCCTACCATGACTTACCTCCCCAAAGGGGGTCGTGAGCCATAGGTTGAGAACCACTGGAGTAGACTAAAATGGCAGGAGATGAGAACTTGTTTGCTTCTGGACTGTATGTATTTTAAAAGAAAATCAAGATATGTTGGTGGTTGGCGTATTAAAAGAGAAAGAAAAATTGATAACATCTAAGATACTGGGAGGGTATTGACTACTTAGGGACAGGCTAAAAACAGTGATCTTTTAGATGTATTAACTGAAGAACACTACTTAAACCTCCAAGTGGAGATGTTAGGGAAGCAGCTAGAAATATAATTGCATATTACACAAAAGGTCTATTAGGCTGGGGTCACCAATATTTGAAAGCATGAGAGTGATAGATTTAGAGTACAGATGTAGCAAGAAGAAAGTTAAAGAACTGGGACTCACCAAAGGCTAAAGCTGAAAGAGATCAGATGAAGAGGAAAAGGGAGACTTGCAAGGAGCAGCCTGTGTGGTGGGAGGAAAAGCAGGAGAATGTGGTGTTCTGGACGCCAAGTGAGAACAGAGATTTTAGGAGAAAGGAGTGGTGGACTGTCAGGTTGTCGATGAGAACAGGACTGAGGACCAGATACTCAGTTTAGAAAAGTGGAGCTCATATGTGACATTCAAAACAGCACCTGACAAGGGCAGACATAAAACCCTAAATGGAAGAGAGTGGCATGAGATGAGGTGAAGACAAGGGGTATATAAGTCTCTGAAAGGTTTTCCTAGATAAATGGAGGACAGCTGGTGAAGTATGCAATAAAAAGGATGATTTTTCTTTTGTAAACAGGAATGATTAATATTTGTGTTTGCTAATGGGGATGGCATGACAGAATGAGAAATTGGATGAGAGAGACAAAGACAATCTGAACAGTTTCGGAACTGGTAAGACAGAGCTGAATTCTGGGCAGCAATGTATAGGATGCCCTTATGTAGGAAGAAGGACACTGAAGAATAATGCAAACAAGACAGAGAATGAAGAGAGATATAAGTGGGCAAGTAGGTATGGAGATGAGAGTATAAAGAAATTTTGCTGTGGCCTAGGTTACTATACCTTATGGTAACCACTCTCTCATGCATAGTTGATTTCACTTTCTGTATCTCCCGCCATTATGACCCAACAGGCAACTTCTCCAGGCCTTCGTTAAATCCACATCTGGGTGAACTCAACATCTATAAGGCTGCCTCCGGAAAACACAATTACCCATAAGAAAAGCAAGGAAATGCTCAGTACTTCAAGAGAAATCAAGCATGAAATAAGAAACAATAATTTACCTAGAGAATTTAGCACAATAATAGCAAAAGGAGCAGGAAAAAGGAGAAATTAGAGTCGAAAAGAAAAGTTTACACTGAATTTACTAGGTGCCAGGCACTGTTCTAAGGTTCTTTCCATACGATACCATGTATAAATCTCTCAAATCTACAGTTTCCTCTATGTCCCCCATAGATGGTCATCAACAGTCATGAATTTGGAGTAAAACAGCACTGCACATTGTCTTACAGCAACAACAGCATAGATTCAGAGTTGACACAAATGTGGAGTAAACAGGCAAAATGGAATCAACGATGTTGGAAAGAGTGATATTCTGAGTTCTGGGCCATCTAAGATATGGAAGAACAGTGAGGATATGGAACTAATAGAGACATGAAAATAAGAATGCCTTATGATCCACCCCTATGAAGATAACTATTATTAATAATTTTGCAGTATGTATGACTTTTATAGAAAATGAGAGCCTAAAGATGAGTCCTGAGTGCCACCTACAAGAGGTTGTGCCTCACCTTCATTTTTTTTTGTTTTTTCGAGACAGGGTTTCTCTGTGGCTTTTGGAGCCTGTCCTGGAACTAGCTCTGTAGATCAGGCTGGCCTCGAACTCACAGAGATCCGCCTGCCTCTGCCTCCCGAGTGCTGGGATTAAAGGCGTGCACCACCACCGCCCGGCATTTTTGCAATTCATGTTTCTCCAGGCTCATACAGAAAAGAGATGATATCTGCTAAAAGGCACCAGTACTATTAATTAAGGTGTTTATTCCAGATGAAAAATAACTATTCTGGATTAATAGAAACCTTTTCATTCAGCAGTTAAATGACTGAGTGTAGACGGACAGGGGTTTGACTAAACATTGGACAGCAGACCAAAACATAAAGAAGGAAAGGCTAAACAACACTTTCTTATATGAACCTTTTTATGATACCTTAAATTCTCACCTACCTAATCCTTCTATTACCAATTCCACACAATCTGTTAGCCTAGAATCCTAAGACTGACGTGATTGGGACTAAGGTATAGGGTAAGTTTATGAGATCATTCAAGGTTCAGAGGTATTTTTTAAAAAACTGGGTGATATTAGTTTTCTTAGAAAGCCCATTGCGATGTCTAGTGAAGGCCCTTAATTAGGTGTCCAGTCTTCCAATTTATAAAGAAAGGAGGCTACAAAGAGTACGTGACAGCACTTTCTAAATACAAAAATAGATCACCATTGTGGAGAGTGTCATCATTTATTTATAAAGAATTCCCAAGATTGTGAGTTCTCAAAAATAAATCAATCATAAATTTAAATAAGTATTTAAATACTCTGATAGTTTGAACGTAATTGGCCCCTATAATCTCATAGGGAGTAGCACTACTAGAAGGTGAGGCTTTGTTGGAGTAGGTGTGGCCTTGGTGGAGGAAATGTGCCACTGTAGGGGTGGGATTTAAGGTTTCCTATGCTGAGGATACTGCCCAGTGTCTTAGTCAACTTCCTGTGGCTTACAAGATGTAGGACTCTCAGCTACTACTCCAGCACTTCTGCTTGCACACAGCCATGCTCCCTGCCATAATGATAATAGACTGAATCTCTGAAACTGTAAAGAAAGCATTTAATTTTTTTTTTTGCCTTGGTCACGGTGTCTCTTCACAGCAATAAAAATCCTAAATAGAATAATGGACTACTGATGAAAATATGCAACAATGTTTAGAATTCCAAATGAATTATCTCTTGATGTGTATAGCAATCTGTTGGTAGGTTTTGTGCATTCTTAATCACCTGCAGATACTTATCAAATACCATTTACAGTGCTCTTAGGTCCATGCAAAAAGAGAAAAAGAAGACTAAAATTCTGGGCATATCATAATGCTCTATTTTATATATTTTCACAGGATTACACTTTTTATTTTTTAATATTTTATTAGTTCTTCGAGAATTTTGCACATGTTTGATAATATCCACCCTAGTTTCCCAGCCTTTCCTGGTGGCTCCTTTCATTCTCAACCTATTGTGTGTGAGTGTGTATGTACGTATATGTTTTCCCACCAGTGCCAATTTGTGCTGCCCAAACATTTTCTGATAAGTGTCCTTCCACTGGAGTATGGCTGACTTATAAGGGGTTATACTCTTAGGAAATCCTGACTATTCCATTCCCAGCAACTAGCAATTGCCAATGGCTCCTTAGCTAGGGGTGGAAGTTCATGTCCAACTCCCCTCTCCGTGCTAAGATTTTGGATCATGTTTTTAATGTTAAGCAGGTGAACCATGGAAATTCTGAGCTCTGAAAGGATCTCAGATTTATACTACAAAACTTGAACTTAAATAAGTACAGTACTTCGATTTTCATAATGGTATTTTCAGCTTATATAAGAAGAGTTTTCAGTCAATAATGAACAGAGAAATACTCTCAACCAAATACAACTAGGGAACAAAGCACCTACAAGAGATGCATCTCATTTTAAAATGTTTCACTTCAAAAGGTCTACAAATAGTACCTTTCCATAAGTCATACTTCTTAGTTAATAGTAAAGTTTATAAATGTATTTAGAACATTTGTTATCTAAAAAATATCCTTAGTTCAATGTTCATTTGAATGATGGGGACGCAGGTATTATTGAACATATACACTTGACAGATAATTCAAAAAAGTAATCTCAGTGAATTTTAGAACTAAATGATGCCATTCTCTTTTTTAAAGATTTTATTTATTATGTATACAATACAGTGGGCTGCCTCCATGTATGACTGCATGCCAGAAGACAGCACCAGATCTCATTGTAGATGGTTGTGAGCCACCATGTAGTTGCTGGGAATTGAACTCAGGACCTCTGGAAGACAGTCAGTATCCTTAACCTCTGAGCCATCTCTCCAGCCCCCAATAATGTTATTCTTATTGAAGTTCAAAAGTTAAGGTGGTTTGTTCAAGGGCAAAATTGGCATGTCATAGCCTATCGAAGCTTATGAAGCTTGTGTTTGGTTTCAGGTCTGGATGGCTCTATATTTCTATTTTCTGTAAACCTAAATATTTGAAAATCAAGGCTGTAAGTGGCTACCACGGGAATTATTTCCTCTAAGCACCTCTAGATTATGAGATGGAAAATTTCATGCACAGTCAAGCAACGAGTACAAATGGTTGAGAGTACCATTGCTGAATCCCTACACATCATTCTATAATTAAATGGATACAAAATTCTCATAGTTACTGGAAGAATTACACAAATCCCCCATCTTCATTTTACAGGATGAACCTGGGAATATTAATCTCAACTTTACTATTTCTCTAAGATACATTTATGCATAAATAGAAATTTCATGAAAGATTTTGTTGTTTAAAAGTGTTCTTTAAGTTCATTGCCTTTAAGAGACTTATAAAATAAATGCATGCATTCTGATATGATTTTTTTTCTAGCTCATCTGTAAGAGAACAGCATGGAACTATTTGAGTTTAGCTTTGTAAAAATTGCAAAGATCAGCATTTTTGATACCCAATGAAATAAAATGTAAAGAAATAATAAGCAAAACTAAGGCAAATCCAGTGCTTTCACACTTCTTCTCATCTTAGGTGACCAAAGCTTAGTGTTTCAGCTGCTAACAATTCCTCCGAAGAACTCCCAAGCAGACTTTCTTGGCAACAAAAATAACAGAAATTCTCAGCAATTACAACTTGACAAATTCATAGAAGAGACAAGATTCCCATGAATATACCAGAGGATTCCTGACATTTGGTAGGTGTGTTCCTAAAACCTCCTAACACAGAACTACAGCACGTTTGGGGGTAAATTTATTTTAATCCTATCAATGCCTACATATCACATGTAGTCAATTATACCAAGATTTCTTCTGAGAAGTCTCAACTTCCCTATTTCCGTTGCACTAAGTTTGGCATGAAAACTATAGATTGGATAATTACTAACTGGGAGAGAAAACCCTCTAACTACCACAATCACCCACATTAATTCAAATTGCATGAAAGGAAAAATAACAAATGTTTGGAAGACTGCACTATGGGGGCAACTAAACAAACAGGCTCAAAGAAACAAAAACCTGATATTAACACAGGGGGAAAGCATGAATTTTTCTCTTATGTGGGATAATGATAGCTCAGATTGGAGGTCACTTGGTCTGCTTCCTGGACCATTATTCTGGGTCAAGAATACAGATTTAGTGCTCATTACATGTTGGTAAAAACTTAGGGCCCAGAAAGGGTATTTATAAGCCCACATGAGCAAATATTTTCAGTTTAACAATATCTGGTTATATATCATATCATTTGCATACAGCGAGTTGCTGTGTTTTGACACCATTCACACACATTCATTTCTTGTATGAGTCATAGAAAACTCAAATGTGACATTTTCCACATTATTCTGTGGGATGAAGAGCAGGACCATTAACTGCAGGCAATTAGAAGGCACAATAATCTTTTATTGGCTTAAAATAATTATGTCTCTAGTAGAACCCTAATGCTACTTTTATATAAATAAACTAGATAATTGCAGGCAGAAAAGTAAAGAATACTATTGTGAAAGATTTCACAGAAATCTACCCCACTGTTCTGATTGAGAGTAGATAAAAATGGAAGTTCATTTCTTCTAGGTTTACCTCATCTATTTTTAAGATGAAAACCTGGCTCGCAGGTATAAAAAGCACATCACATCTCTGCTTTCCTTATCCTCAGTGTGTGGATCTTATTTAAAAATCCATCATGAATGCACAGTTGAGTCATTATGACCTTAAGAAAAACGAGACAAGGAACTACAGGAAACAAACCAACAGCATTGTTTAATATTCAAGGCAAAAGTGATGGCGACAAAGGAAGAAAGCTGCTCGAATTCCTATACACATTCGCACATTGAAAGCTGCATTCCTGGATCTCATTGTACCCACTTTGTAACTGCCAATACAACTGCATTCAGCTAGTGATTCTCGTGTACAGAAAAAAGACTTGCTTAATGAAACAGCATTGTATTCATCAGTATTTTGGAACAGGTGATAAAGTCTTGGTGTACGCAGCACTCATAATGAAAAGGGAGAGAGGCATAAGTACATGAAGGCACGCTGAAACGGATCTCATTTGAACTTCCAAATAGCTCTTTACTAAACAGTCACATCTTCAGTCAACCTTTTCTTACTACATTAGAGAAATCATTCATTTCCTCTCAATTATTGACCTATTACACACTCAAGTTTTGTTCTCTTATTTGTTATACATTTATAGATTGTGTACTGGCCATTTGAAAGTGAAATTGATGCAGAAGAAAATAAAAAAGGAGCCATTCTTACCTTCAAATATCTTAAAGTATAGCTTATGAAATGATAGTTCTACATATAAGAAACATTTAGAAATAAGAGATGTGTGCAAATGGGATATACATAGTACTCCAAGAGCCTCAACAAGATAAGGTGTCACGAGACATTCTGAAGGCTTTTCTGAACACACAGCACAATGGGAGGCTAGTCTGATCATTACCAGGTAGCTTCTTCCAATTTCTAAATTCATAAAGAATTAATTAAATACAAATAAATTAGAAATTTAAGGACACACAATCCAACCTCACTGAATAAACTCGGCAGTCAAGTTCTCCAATTAGCAGTTTAGAAACACACAAAATGAATGCAGAAGCAAACAACTAATAAAGAAAAACCCAAAAGAAGTCCTATCTCATTGGAATTCAGAATGCCATGTTTCTTTGAAGGGAAAATGATTTTAGAGGTATTCATATCGAAGAAAGTGCTGGTTAAAAGCAAGACTTTCAGTTGAGTTAGTATGTATGGAAACCCATTTAGCGTGCACACATATAAAAACTGTCTATAGTTAATCATGAAGGTAAACACCTGCAATTCTAGCAGCTGGGAGGCAGAGGGGGAAGGATCGCCATGCGTTTGGAGCCTGTCATAGAGAAACCCTGTCTTAGAAAACTAATTCAAACCAACCAAACCTGTATAACAGGACCTTTCCCTTGAATTCTGTGAGATGACAAAGAATGTATCTAATTGTCTTGGTGTTCCTGTTCTGAAGACCTATGGAAATTATACAAACTCTTTTAATAGCCTACGGAATGTGTACATGATTGAGAGTTAGCAACAACTAAAGGTAAGCTCATGTATCTTTCAAGAATACTACCTAGAAATGTTTTTCTAGCCAGAAGAGACTAAAACAGTTAAGGCTCTTTACTCACGACATCTCTAACAGCACAATGATGAAAGTGCCAAACAAGAATGCAAAATTAACTTCAAACTATCCTTTTTCTTTGTTCCCACAACATTTAGACATTTTTTGAACTGCGCATTTAACTCAACAATACAATGTTTCATATAAAAATGCAGCAGTATTTTGTGATCACATGACATGCAAATGGGGATACTGCCATGTGATATAGTGTAAGCAAGATTCCTTTCAGTGAATAAACTATTAAGCCAAATATTGCATCTTCATACAGCAACACTGGACTGTGTCTAAAATCCTTTACTAATTCTTAAGGCAGGACAAAGTTAGAAAGGGAGCTGTTTATAGTCATAAAATTTCTGTGTCATACCACAAACTAACTCTGAAATGAGATCTTCCCATATAAGAAAACATTTATATCAAGGGTCTGCAGTGAACTTTTAACCCACCATGAATTCTGCTTATAGCAGTTCTGCATGGGGCTTCTCAAAAGAGCAATTTCCTCAATTATACAGAGTTAGACACTCCTCCCTGATGAGATGGTAATAGGTTAGGTGGCCACAATAACAGCAAATAAAGGTTCCCTAAAATCTCATAAAAATGCAAACTCGGCACTCTATTTGTACTCAGAAAAAATTCCTATAAAAAGTTATTTTATGTTTTACTGCTACTGTTTAGTAGCAAAGATTAGCTGTAGCATCTAAGAGAGGAAAATGGGTAATGCAAAAGTGACTATAATTGGTTTCAATTTTTTTTTCTGAGGTGCCAACAAATGTTTGAGAACACAATGTAGTTATTTGGTTGGACACACTCATATTCTAATTTATAGCATGTGTAATTTAGTCACAGATTCACTGAGAACCTAAATATTAGTAACATTTAAGAAGTGTGATTGTCGTTATAAAATGATAAAGGAACATAATGAACAAATTTGGGAAGTAATTAACTACCATGCCAGAAATGAGCAGATTCTTTGTTGATACTTTCCAGGTCTGTCAGTGGGCTCTATTTTCATTGCCTCTGACATAAAAAACACACTAAGAATTTTGGGGGCTGTCAAAATGAAAGCAGCTATGACATTTTGAAAAATTTATGGTTAACTGTCAATTGGTATGTATTAAAAATATACCAGTACACTGGGCGGTGGTGGTGCATGCCTTTAATCCCAGCACTTGGGAGGCAGAGGCAGGCAGATCTCTGTGAGTTCAAAGCCAGCCCTGATTTACAGGAGCTAGTTCCAGGACAGGCTCCAAAGCTACAGAGAAACCCTGTTTTGAAATACAAATATATAGGGATATACATGCATATATATGTATATTTATACACATATATATCAATGCTTTAAAATTGCATCTTCTCATTACATCTCACATATAGAAAGCATTTAATGTAGTTTTACCATTATACCTATGACTTTGCATATTGGTAGAGTTTTTCAGAATAATGAATTTTGGATTTTAATCAATATATACTATTAGCAAAGAAAATTATATCGTGTTAAAGAATGACAATCTGTGTAAACTATAACTATGCTAGAATTAGCTATGCTTAGAAAAAGACTAGAATGTGTTCTAAGTGACGCTTAAATCATTACTCACTGATGCACAGCAACATTTCAGGGGATATTAATAAAAATAATCACACATGAGCATGGCAAGCAAAGGAGAAATGCAAACTGGCCGTCCACCTTCTCTCTGAGTGCTTTTATGGTCAGTGCTCCTGTCCAATAACCTACAACCTACCACAGCAACGACCAGATCCCATTTCATTTCCAATTTTTTTAAAAAAGGAGTTTATAATAACTCTGACAAAGATCACAAGTGCTTATTTTTCCAAATGGAAAATTGACCCGATAAAAAGACTGTGTACAAATGTTTCTATAGTCTCCATTCAGCAAACATGCCACATAAACAGGACAGTTTGATCTTATGTACGTAACCAAATCATTTAAAACATATTTTCGCAGGCATGGACATAATTATTATCACAGTTTTGAGAAATACACTGAGCATATTTGAAAATTCCTGCCACCATATTATTTCCTATGCATACTTACTAACTTCCTGTAGTTTGAATTTCAAAAGTGGACAGAAACAACAGTGCAACTGGACCGGAATCTCATAGACTACTGAAAACTTATGGAAGAAACTGTTTCACTTTTATCTTGGCGTCCTAAAACTGTTAGGATTAAAGGGTCCTGATTGTCAATAACATCAACTAGGTCTAAAACTAAACACATCTAGAATTGTCTCAGCACATCTGAGATTCCTCTTATTCTCCATTTGTTTGCTTGCATTTTTCCATGTATTGATTTTATACATATTATAACCAGCAATATACTATATAGGCAGTATTTTGTCAAGTGACTACTTTCTGGATCCATACCCATATGCAAGCTCTGAAAAACAGAATGGTAGCTTCCCTGACAGCAATAATCATGAGTAGCTCATGCAAACACAGGAACATCAGAAGAATATTTACGAAAGACAGACTAAACAATACATCCCTGAAGCACATGGAAGCTTTACTAACAAAGTTGACAGTTCAGACATTTGGGACTGGAAAGATGGTTAATAACAGTGTTTGCTGATTCTGCAGAAGACCCAGCTTTGGTTCCCATCACCCACATGGTGTAATTCCAGTTCTAGGGAATCTAATAATTTCTTTTGACCTCAGTTGGCACTGCATGTATATGGTGCACATACATACACTCGAGCACATACATATATACATAAAATAAATAAATAGAAAGAAAGAAAGAAAGAAAGAAAGAAAGAAAGAAAGTAAGTAAGTTCAGAGGTTAAAAACAGGTGTTACTTGGTAGGAATGGTGAATTGAAGTATAAATTATGGAGAGGAAAAATGCCTGGCTTCATATCAAAGTGCTCTGTGTCAACAGAAGTACCACCTAGGACTGTGGCAAAGCAAGAGGCTGAACGAAACCATGCGTCATGGTTCTGCACTTCCATATTCTTACAACTATTCATCTGTTTGAAAAGTTGCATGTCTGTATCAGAAATACTAGCCGTGTTGGCTGAGCCTGTTACATACACATTAAATCTGTTAGACTGAACCCCTGGTGACATTTAAATGCTTTAATGATAGCCAAATTGGAAGCAGAACTTTTTATGAGTTAATACTTAGATCTGGCAATGGAAAAGTATAAAAGAAACATGAAGTAACTGGTGATTTTCCCTGCTGAGAAGAATTTTAGGACCATAAATGTAATAAATAGCTTTAATAATTATGGTTTGCATCTACCTACTCTAGAACTAGCCACTCATCTACTGAAAGGGCAGTGGTAAATTAGTCTTAGAGCTCTGCAAAAGTCAAATATACATCAGAATTCTAAAGAAGCAAGAGAAAATGGAACGGGCAAAATTCTGCTGTGTTGTCTAATCACCCATCAGTCAATGGTAACTCTGCTATGACAAAAAAAAATGCACTGTGTTAATGCACCTTGATTATTGTAGCTTCATAAAGTTGTACCTGTGGGTCCACACTGTTCTCTTTGCCTACTTCTGAAGCAAACAATTCACAGAAAAATAGTGGGAATGCTAGCTCAATGTCACTGTCCGAAGGTGAAGTGGACTCTGCTATACCTAATAGATACAGTCACTAGAAACTACTATAATCTACTTGTGTTGTTCAGGTGGGACATGATTTTATTTTTTATAAAGAAAAACATTTAATTGCAACTTGCTTACAGTTCAGAGCTTCAGTCCATTGATACCATAGCAGGAAGTAAGGCAACCTGAAGATGGACGTGGTACTGGAAGGATAGCTGAGAGTTCTACATCCAGATTGCCAGGTAGCAGGAAGAGAGAGAGCCTCTGGGCCTGGCTTGATCTTCTGAAACCCCAAAGCCCATCACCAGTGATATATTTTCTCCAACAGGCCTCACCTCCAAAAGCCACGCACTAAGCATTCAAATATATGAGCCTACGGGGACATTCCTATTCAAGCTACCACACCCACCATCAACAAGAACCTGAAAGCCACTGGCTGGGAGGGGCTTTTGTGGCTGTGGGGTTTTCCAGGACTCAAAGCCCCCAAGAAGTTGCCATTGTTATCGAAGACACCTCAATATCCCTGCATCATCATGACCAGAAATTATATAGCATTTTAGATCAAGGAGTGAAAACCAAGGACAAAACCAACACTTGTGATTTTTCTCGTTGTTATTTGTTGATTATAGATGTAGTGTGTGAATGGTCACATATGAGAGATTCAAGGATACTGAGTCAGAGCATTGGAGGTAAGAAGTTTAATTAGAGCAGTCTGCCATGGACAGGTACATAAAGAAAACAGTCAATGGAGTGTCAGGTCTTCTCTTTTAGTTCTCCAAGGAGTGGGGTTTCCCAGCAAGAGGCTGTAATTTCTTTGATTCCAAACAGGAGTCAGGGAAGCAGGTGTATAGGAATCACAGATTTACAGAGATTTTCAAACTTAAAGCAACGCCATTTCTTGATTTATCTGAAGAATGTGTCTCTGTCATATTCAACCATACTGCCCCATAACATACGGATGTGGAATTAATGTGATCTACTGGAGAGTGTTGTTTGGTGTGACTGGTAAATTTCCATAATCAGACACACTTAGCTATTCCCAAACTCAAGGGCATTCAAACTTTTTCCCTTCAAGGAATCTTTTTTTCATTTTTTTACATTGAGTCTTATACTACAAATAGCATTGCCAAAGTTATAAGTCAGGTTGGGAATGAAATACTTCATGTCAATTCTTCCCACAGCAGATTATCTATTAGCAATTAGAGCTCAGAACTTAGCATAAACCTCATTATGTACATTATAAACTCCAGATATTATCGGCATGGACCAATCTCATAGCATTTTGGGGTACTAAATACTTATAGAGTCTTAATTGGTATTTACTAATTGATCATAAAAACTTCTAGGAAGACCAAGTCCCAGCATGGGGAGGGGAATGGGGCATATAACCCCATCCCTTAGCTGAGAAGCATCAGTTTTCTCTAAGAGTATTGCCAGTAGTTGTTAGGCACACATCCAAGAGTATTTGGGCAGTACATACTAGCTTTGATGGGGTAAAACAACACCAAACATGAAGGTGATGAGCTGGAAAGGGAGGGGGACTCTAGGGAGGGTTGGGATGGGAGGGTGAATGTGATTAAAACAATGTCCGAAATCCTTCAAACATTAATGAAATGTTCCATGAAAAATACAAAAAAAAATAGCAACAGAAAACTCCTGAACCTTTGTTCCATGCTTTAGGTCCCCTGGGATCTTAGATATGTGACTTGAGTTCTCTGAAAGTAGGGAAATGAAAATCCTTTTTAGGAATCTCTGTTTCAAAGGTTATGACAGAACACAGAAGAGCTAAGCTTCTAGACTCCCCTAGGCTCTATTTTCTTCAGTGCAAATCACCTGAAAAGAGGGTTTTGCATGGAAACTTTCATTACAGCGATCTACACTATTATATGGGCAGGAAAAAGGGAATACTTTATATAGAACTTTAAAAGAAATCTTTTATGAGACTACCTACCAATCGCCTAAGAAGGACTGCTGCACTACTCCTGATTCTATGAGCGGGGTAGACCTTCTTGTACACAGAGTTTTTGCTTGTTTGTTATGGGTTATAGTATTTGCCATAAATAATGTAGTTCTACCTGTTTGAATTTCTTCCTAAGTTATCATTTTCATTGTCTAGTGTTTCATTGCCAATTATAAAAGTTTTGTGGAACAGTTCATAAACTCTGCCAAACGTTTTTAATCCTCTCTACTTTTGCAGTATAAATAGTAATATTTAGAATTGCTATGTGCACTTGACTTTTCCAAATCTTTATGAAAATATTTTCCTGAGTAAAATTGAATGCCATTTCTAATTTTGACTCTTCATGCTATGTGCTATGCCAGAATTCCTATGAATATCTGATGCCCTATGAAAGGAGGCATTATGTATTATTGCTACTGGCTATATGCAAAAATCCATCCAAGAAATCAATTGAGGTTTTCCCTGTAGTTCTACTTCCAGGGTTGTCAAAAGTAGTTAGCATCAGACTAGCTGATGAATAACTTAATCATAATTTTTGCACAGACATGCCATCTCTAGACATACTCAACTCAAGCAAAACATATTTAATGTATTAGTCATGGGATTGCCAGTTATTAACCTTGGTTACAGCTATTATAATAATCAGAGAAATATTTTCATTTAAAGTTTCTTCAGAACTCAAAATTCCCTTGAAGACTGGTGGTCATTGAAACCCTTCAGTTTTTTTCCTGTGTCTTAGCAGTGTACTGACTTACATAATTCTGAAATGTTAACCCTTAATAGATCAGCAATTGGCAATCATTGAGTCTTTTAACATATTTTAAATATTTGAATAGGACTGACAGAAATCGTGATTGGCCTTTATATTTTATTATGCACATATATTAATTATGCCAATGAATAAATATAAAAATGTACTTTTGCTAGACACTTACATAAGGCTAAGGGTAGAATGGGGGAAATGAGTTATTAATTAATGATCCTGGAATTTAGAAATGAACTATTTCAAAGCACAAGTTTCATAGAAATAAGAACAACATGGAAAAACATATTAGTGAACAACTTTTTCTTCCCTATCTCACTGTGGATTAAAATAAACAAGAAGGTAAGGACTAAAATTAGCACCTTCATTGAATAATGTCTTCATGCTATTCATGGTATACTAACATAAAATAATGCTAAAAGGCCATTGGTTCTCTTCCATATATCTACTAAATTTTACTGAGTATACTGTTAGAGCAATCTTCTGATGGCCAGGGTAGGTTATATATTAGAAGCTTAGCATTATTTTAGGAATTCCAAAATAAACTAGTGTCATCATAGCAACAGAGTATGAGTTTGATTTCTCCATTTGTCTTTGTGTGTGAGAGAGACAGAGAAGTAGGGGGAAAAGAGAGGAGAAAAAGCAATCTCTTCACATGTTACTTTAACTGTTAAAATTCTTCTTTGTCTGTCTTGACCATTATTTTATATTTTTGTTCAAATATAAATTATGTTTTTCTATAAACATGACTTTAACTCCCAGTTAAAGCATGAGACACTCTGCTAAATATGGACCCCATGACTTCTAATTTAGATTAATTTTCCAACTTGGCCTCGGAAATCGATCACTGAGTCGGTATCTGTCTTTAGCTACCACCACTATTGTCTTTCTGATTTCTGAGAAAGTAAAATCCTCAGTCATATGATATATCACCCTGAATAACTTACTAGCTTCGGCTAATTTTTAATAGAGCCTATGAAAAGAGGATATTTAAATACCAAGCTGTATTGTCTATATTTTCATGAAAATCTTAGTAGTACAGAAAATAGTAAACCGGTGAAACAAATGTGGTCTGGGAAATTATCTTGGTCTTGAAAATGAAGCTTTGCTTCCTCTCAAATCTCAGGTTTTACAATTTAAATTCCAAAAGATATGACTCCGAAATGTGTCTATATAATAACCCTTATAATGTTATAATACTTTTGTCTGAACAAAAAGCACCATCACAATGTATGAGTGCATATATAGATTATATGATTATAGTTTTCAAAAAAACATATGCAATGAAACTGGAAATTTGGACAGTTAGAACTTCTGCAATTTTATACTATATAAACATGCAACAACTGTTCATTAAAGTATACCAATGAGAAAAAGTTCTAGATTTTTATATTTACTTGTAATTGTGCGAAGAGGAAGGGCCATGAACCGCAGTGCACATACGGAGGTCAGAGAACAAGTGGTTTGTTCTCTCTTTTCACCATGTGGGTTCAGGCGGTCAGATTCAGGACATTAGGCTCGGCAACAAGCACCTTTCCCCAGCACACTACCTTAATGACCCACGAAAAACTTACAGACAGAAGTTAATATTTCTTTGCACCCACTCTCTTTGGTTTAGCACTTTAGCTTGATGAAAACTTCTTCTACTTTGGATATGATACTGCTCACGTTAATTTTCAGTTTCCTTTCTTTTATGATTGAGATAACACCAGTTCCTCAATGAGTTCTAATGACTAAAACATTGTTCTACATTGCATTTTTATTAAATTTGTAATCCTCTATGATAATAACTCTAGACCTTAAGTTATGTCTAGTTGGTGTTACACAGATTTGACATAACCCAAACATTTTCCATGTTACATAAAACTTCTTGGAGTGCATTAATTGCTCTGAAGTGGTCAATAAATTTGTGCAGATTTTAATACTTCTACATTAGCATTTGCACTAGAGATGTCAATTTCTATAAAAAAATTAGGTCAGAGGCTACATGATGACACTCTACCTCAGAAAAAAATCTGCCAATATTGTAAAATAAAAGTACAAGAAATGATCTAGTTCAGAGGATATTACAGGAATATGACTATGTAGCTTCATATACTCTCTTACTCTAGACTTGATCCTATACTGTAGAGAAAATGTTATAACAAACATATCTGTCAACTCACAAAACGAGAAAATGGACAGTAGATGAGCTAAAATTTTTCAATATATTTATGTTAAGTCTACTGAACTTGAAGAACATACTTTGTTGTGGCAATCTAAGAATTGCACCTATTGCTAGTAAATAAAGGATAAGATATGAAGCATTTTTATGTATCTACTCTGTCCGTCTAGTGAAGATATCTGTAAATGGAGTGGGGTCTGCCTGCCCATAAGTATACATGTAGAAGCCAAAGGTTGACTTTGAGCAGTTTTTTTTTTCTATCACTCTCCACTTTATTTTTTGAGACAGGCTCTCTCACTGAAGCTGGAGTTTGGCTTTGCAACTCGACTGCCTGGCCAGTGACTAAACAGGAGGCTCCTCCTTGGCCTGCCCTCCATCCCAATCCTGTGCTTGTTTACACTGAGATTTAAGTGGGTGCTGGGTCTCTAAACAAGTCCTCACCACAGCAACTACTTTACTCACCGAGCAATCTCCTCAGCCACCTTATGCTCAAAATTTAATGTATTCTTAAGTGGCTCCCACGCAGAAAACAATGATTGTTTGATACAGATACATGATAGATAGCTACATAAATAGAATGAATGCCAAAGCAATTAGGGTAAGTTGAATCTGAGCAAAAGGCATGTGTTGTTCTTTGCACATGTGCTAATCTCCAATTTTCTTAGAGTCAGTCAATTATGTATTGAGAAGTAAGTCAGATACTTTAATCAAAGCCCTTTATTCTAAGTGATAAGATACCAACCACAAAGGATTATATGGTGTATAATACCATTTATATGAATTACCTAAAATAGGTAAATGCACTGAGAAAAAATAGGTTAGCAGTTACCAAGAAGTGAGAGGAGGGATGGGGTATGCCTGCTAGTTGGTATAATTTTATCATTCATGGTAATAATAAGTTCTAGAACTTAATAGCAATGATGTTTGCTAAAATGTGTTAATATGTGAAAACTATTGAATTACATACACAATAATGAATAATTTTATGATCTAGAAGTTGTATCTCAACAACACAGCTTTTTTTTTCCTTTTTCTCAATACAGGCTCTCTCTATATAGCTTTGGTGCCTGTCCTGGAACTATCTTCTGTAGATCAGGCTGGCTTTGAACTCACAGAGACCTGCCTACTTCTGCCTTCTGAGTGCTGGAATTAAAGGTGTGTGCCACCACTGCCTGGCTATGCTCTCTTTCGCAGCACATATACTAAAACTGGAACTACACAGAGAAGATTAGCATGGCCCCTGAACAAGGATAACAAGGCAGCTTTTTATGAAGAAAAGGGAAGAAGAAGGCTGAGGATGAGGGCATTGATTAGTTGGTAAATTGTTTGCTGTGAAAGCATGAGAACTTGAGTTCAAATATTCACCACCCATGTCAAAAGACAGGCTCCCAGTAGACATCTGTCATCCCAGCTCTAGGATGCAGGGACAAGTTGGTAGATCCCTGGACCAGTGATCAACCACGCTAGCTGAGTCAGTGCATGTAATGTTCAGTTAGAAACTCTGTCTCCAAAATGACTGACAAAGATACGCAATGTTCACCTTTGATCTCTGTGTGAACATGCATCTTCACACACATGAACACACACATATATACATACAAAAAATAAAGAACAAAAGAGAAAAAGGAGGAAATAATACAGTTAATATAGTCAATGGCTTGAAATATTAAAAAAAAGTCCAATGGTGTAGCCAAAAGATTAGGAAGGCCAAGGAATAGAGAATACCTATATCTAAAAGGGCCAAAGAGCTCAGAGTCAGAATTGTTCAGTGTATAATCTGCAAGGATTCTAAGTTGTCAAGATTATAAACTACTCTCGCCACCACAGGAATTAATGTGGAATTTCTTTACAAAGCTAAAAATAAAACTATAGTTATACTATTATATCACTCCTGGGAATGTTGCCAATGACATATATGACATGAATGTAGAAGGGAGACTATTTGGGGAAAGGAAAAAGGGAAGTCGACTCGTGGGAACAGGGGGAACAGGAGAGGGTGATGGGGCTAGAGAATGCAAAGCACATGATATACTGCAACATTCATACCCATGTATACACTTGAGTAAGCAAATGAACATGGAAAGGTAATGTTTGGGGGGAACATACTCCACTTGACATTTATATTTATTTTCTTCATGTTAGTTCTACCAAGTCAGTGTGACAGTTGATATACATTGATCACATTGTACTAGTTAGCATTTCTATCACCTTAAATATTTTGGGACACTTGCATTGTTTTAAATAGCAAGGTTTAACAATTTCACAATGGCTAAAATCTTGTGAAAGGTGATACAAAATCATAAACAACTAATGCATCTGGACTTAAACTAAAGATTCTATTGATCCATATGACATGCTTATAAAAAAAACCCTAAAATTTATCATTTTGCCCTTTCCTTTCTTCCCGCCAACCCTTCCCAGGCATTCCGTCTTGCTCCTACAAAACCATGGGCATATTTTCTTTAGTTGTTACATATTTGAATGTCATATGCATACATCGCTATATATGCCTAAATACATAAAAACAATCTACTCAATCCATTTATCCCTGAGGAAGACTATTTATCTTTGTCTCATTATTCCTTTGTTTCTTTGCCAAAGGTTGGGGCCTTATGAAATTTCCCCTTTTGATATCAATAAGTTTATTGGTACTGTATTTGTCCAGGTCTTTTCTAAGCAGCCATGTTGGTGAGATTTCATGAGTACAGTTCCCCTATCATTTCTAGTATACATACTTTCATAGCAGATTTCCTGTTCCACTGGTTCTTCGATCTCCAACTATCCTGCACCCTTCTTCCACAATTTTCCCTGAGCCTTACATACAGTAATTAAGAACAATTACTGTATGTAATTACTGCTTAATTAGAAGCAAATCTAGGTTATCAAAAAAGGAAAAATAATGTTTCTGTGTTATAGCTACTAGAGGACTGTTATGACCTGAATTCTCTGTATTTCTGATAGTGATTCCCCTGAATGGAAAACACATCATAGGATGTTGAGAATAATATATTAGTCTATCTTCATGTGATGTGAGAAAAAAAAGTGATAAATTTAAAGTATGTATAAACTATCTATTAGAGAAAGAAAAAAAAGAAAACCTATACCCTTAATTTAGAACAACTGAGTGGAGCTCCTGAGTCAGTAACAAAGGCTGCCTTATGGTTAAGGTATGAAACTAGATAATTTGTAGAAACTTGTTTCCTTCATATGGCTTGCTTTGGCAGTTCCAAAACCACAAATCATGTTGGTTATATTATTCTCACAAATTATTGGTGATGTATGCATTGGAAAGCCTTTCTTCTTTCAAAATCTCTATTATCTACACATTTTTGCTAGAACTGACACTGTGTATCCCAGAAATAGTCAACTGCTTTTGACAAAATATAAGAAATTAGATAAACATGGTGCCATGAGTTCTAGAATATTCTAAAAGAAAAAAGAAATACTTTTTGTTTATCTATGCATTGTTATCAACTGTGCCTAGTATATATTACTATTCTATTAAATAAATACTAAAACATTACCAATATTTCCATATTTAAAACTCTTGAGAGTTTATAGCTAATATATATTTCAAGAACACTTAAAAATTTATTACAAAAGCTTCATGTTATAAAATATTTACGCTATGAAGTTTTGAGAACTCTCAAACCCTTATATGGAACTCCTTATTATTAGTTTAAAAAAACTCAAAGGTAAGAAATTTTTTATGCACAGTGAACGGTAATTTCTTGTTGTTCGAGAAAGATAGTTATAGCATGGTTAAAAGTAAACACGTTATGAAATAATGGTTAGTTACGATCATCGGTGCCACACATGGTTTGTCACTGCCACTTGAGCCGACACCAAGTCTGTCCCCTGTGGCAACAAGAGAACTATAAGTCTTTGAAGAAAGAAATTGAAGAAGATACCAGAAAATGGAAAGACCTCCCTTGCTCTTGGATTGGAAGGATCAACATAGTAAAAATGGCAATTCTACCAAAAGCAATCTATAGATTCAATGCAATCCCCATCAAAATCCCATCAAAATTCTTCACAGATCTGGAGAAGACAATAATCAACTTTATATGGAAAAACAAAAAAACCAGGATAGCCAAAACAATCTTATACAATAAAGGATTGTCTGGAGGCATTACCATCCCTGACTTCAAACTCTATTACAGAGCTACAGTATTGAAAACAGCTTGGTATTGGCATAAAAACAGAGAAGTCGACCAATGGAATCGAATAGAAGACCCTGACTTTAACCCACAAACCTATGAACACCTGATTTTCGATAAAGGAGCTAAAAGTATACAATGGAAAAAAGAGAGCATCTTCAACAAATTGTGCTGGCAAAACTGGATGTCAATCTGTAGAAGAATGAAAGTAGATCCATATCTATCACCATGCACAAAACTCAAGTCCAAATGGATTAAAGACCTCAATATCAGTCCGAACACACTGAACCTGATAGAAGAGAAAGTGGGAAGTACTCTACAGCACATGGGCACAGGAGACCACTTCCTACGTATAACCCCAGTAGCACAGACACTAAGGGCATCATTGAATAAATGGGACCTCCTGAGGCTGAGAAGCTTCTGTAAAGCAAAGGACACTGTCACTAAGACAAAAAGGCAACCCACTGACTGGGAGAAGATCTTCACCAACCCCGCAACTGACAAAGGTCTGATCTCCAAAATATATAAAGAACTCAAGAAACTAGACTGCAAAAGGCTAATCAACCCAATTATAAAATGGGGCACTGAGCTGAACAGAGAATTCTCAACAGAAGAAGTTCAAATGGCCAAAAGACACTTAAGGTCATGCTCAACTTCCTTAGCGATCAGGGAAATGCAAATCAAGACAACTTTAAGATACCACCTTACACCTGTCAGAATGGCTAAAATAAAAACACCAATGATAGCCTTTGCTGGAGAGGTTGTGGAGAAAGGGGTACACTCACCCATTGCTGGTGGGAATGCAAACTTGTGCAACCACTCTGGAAAGCAGTGTTTCGGTTTCTCAGGAAATTCGGGATCAACCTACCCCTGGATCCAGCAATACCACTCTTGGGAATATACCCAAGAGAGGCCCTATCATACAACAAAAGTATATGCTCAACTATGTTCATGGCAGCATTGTTTGTAATAGCCAGAACCTGGAAACAACCTAGATGTCCTTCAACGGAAGAATGGATGAAGAAAGTATGGAATATATACATATTAGAGTATTACTCAGCAGTAAAAAACAAGGACTTCTTGAATTTTGCATGCAAATGGATGGAAATAGAAAACACTATCCTGAGTGAGGTAAGCCAGACCCAAAAAGAGGAACATGGGATGTACTCACTCATATTTGGTTTCTAGCCATAAATAAAGGACATTGAGCTTATAATTCATGTTCCTAGAGAAGCTAAATAAGAAGGTGAATCCAAAGACAAACACATAGGCATCCTCATGAATATTATCCTTCATCAGGTGATGAAAGGAGACAGAGACAGAGACCCACATGGGAGCACCGGACAGAAATCTCAAGGTCCAAATCAGGAGCAGAAGGAGACGGAGCACGAGCAAGGAACTCAGGACCACGAGGGGTGCACCCACACACTAAGACAATGGGGATGTTCTATTGGGAACTCACCAAGGCCAGCTGGCCTAGGTCTGAAAAAGCATGGGATAAATCCGGACTAGCTGAACATAGCGGACAATGAGGAATACTGAGAATTCAAGAACTATCGCAGTGGGTTTTTGATCCTACTGCACATACTGGCTTTGTGGGAGCCTAGGCAGTTTGGATGCTCACCTTACGAGACCTGGATAGAGGTGGGCAGTCCTTGGGCTTCCACAGGTCAGGGAACCCTGATTGCTCTTCGAGCAGATGAGGGAGGGGGACTTGATCGGGGGAGGGGGAGGGAAATGGGAAGCGGTTGCGGGGACGAGGCAGAAATCCTTAATAAATAAATAAAATAAATAAATAAATAAATTTTAAAAAAAAGAAATAAAAATGGGGAAACAGAGTACAGTACAAGTATCCTAAGATTAACCATGAGACATAAATTGTTATCTATGACAATAACAACATGTAGGTGATTTTATTTGATGGATAAAGGTAAGGAAGAAAACTGAACTGAAATGGAATTATCAAGCAGAAATCAAAAGAAGAAAATAGATTATATTAAAAAGGTGTCCCAAGAATCAGCAGTTTTCATTGCCTCAGAACATTCCTTCAGAAATGTAAAGACAACCTGTAGAAATAGAAAACCTGCACCCTGGTATATCAATCATAAAATCTGCCTATTTTCTTTTATTTACATTTGGATAATGGTTTTTCCATCAACTGAAATACCAAAGGTCAAATTCTTGTTTTCATTCATGACCTGTCAAGGCCCTCCTCTGAGCCTTATTGCACACATCCGTTAAAATGCACTATATGCAGACACATCATTTCTATCTGTTCAGTGACTATGAATGGTACTTATTACTATGGCAAGCATAGAAGAAATATGTAGCATGCAAAGGGGAAGGAGTTTTCCAAATATTATTTGGAAGTGACTAGCAAAGAAAAAAGAAATTTTAGCGTATCTAATGGCATGGCCAACACTAGAGAGGGAGAGAGTTTTAAGCAGGGTCAAAAACATCAACAGCTTGAAAAAAACAAGGTAAAGTAAGAAGTGTGGTCTTGCTAAAGCCTTCCAGTGGAGATGAAGCTACACGACAGTGGATAGAAGAGGGATAGGAAAGTTCAGTTCTCTGAATACCCTGAAGACACCAGTGACTATCTGGGGTGGGGGAGGTGAGGTAGAGCTTAATGATGCCTTTCAGGTGGGCCTCTTTGCTTGTTTGTTTGGTCTGGTTTCTTTCCTTTTCCTTTTTTTTTTGGTGAATGTTAACTAAATAACAGGAGCTAGTAGACAGGGAGTAAAGATAAATGAGGGGAAGTCCCAAGGTAACAGGGCAGGTGATTGAAATGGAAGATAAGGGGTAGGAGAGGAAGAAACCCTCTACAAGGAGGTAAGGATAATGAGATGACAGGGGCAGATGTTAGTGCAGCATGTTTGCATGTGATAGAGTAAAATGGATATTCTGCCAGATTACTTCTTTATCCCATTAACATACAATGAAAGGTCATCAGTGAAAATCCCAAACACAGGGATGGAGGAGGCAAAGAGCAACTATTTGTGGAAAACTGTAGCCATAAGCAAAATGCACATCACTATATGTTTTAGTGAATAAACTGTTACTGGAATATAGTGATTCATTCATTTATTTTATTGCCTGTGATTGCTTTTGTGCTATAAGAGCAAAGCTGAATGGGTATGACAGACACTTTATGGCCAACTTATAGAGCCTAAATTGATTACCAAGTAAGTTGACTATGAAGTCATTAGGATAGAATTCTATCCTATTAGGGTCCAGAGATAACATTTTAAATGAGATGAAAATAAAATAGGGCTCCAGAGGGAATGGTGATAAATTTGTTGAAGGAACCTAAAGTCATAATGGATACAGACTAATGGAAAGAATTGGAACATTTATCTGGAGAGGACTCAGTTTTCAGTGCTAGAACAAGACAGTTTGAATATTTTACACCTACATTTTGCTTTGGTATATCTGAAATATTTCAATAAGAATGTAATTACTTTCCATAGTTTTCAATTGCTTATTTAAGGTTATTTTCCCTTAATAGGAAATACATATTTGTAGGGTTTTGAATAAGAAAAGCAGTCATTGGCTTATATATTTGAATATTGTTCCCAGTTGGTGGATCTGTTTGGGAAGGATTAAGAGGTATGGCCTTGTGGGAGGAGGTGTGTCACTGGGGGCAGCTTTGAGGTTTCAAAAGATTCACTTTATCCCCAGTGTGGCTCTCTGCACCTTACTTGTGGCTTGAAATATGAGTTCTCAGCGGCTGCTCCAACTGCAATGTCTTCCCTCTACCATCATGGACTGACTTTAACTGTTGGGAACCCTATGTCCAATTCAATGCTTTCTTTCCTAAGTTGCCTTCTTCATGGTGTTTTATCATGGCACTAGAAAAGTAACTAAGAGAAGTTAGTGCTGAAATGGTGCTATGGTTTGACAGAACTGACTGTACTGATTCTTGAAGGAATGTGGCAGAGTTTGGGATTTTGGACAAGAAAAGGGATTGAATGCAGTAAGCAGAAATGAATGGGTCATCTTAGTAGGACACTGGGAGATAGTAATGCTGACAGTTACACAGACAATGGGCACCCGACTCAAAAGATTTCAGAGGAGAACAATATTTGCAACTAGGTTAGAAATCATTTTAGGATGTTTTGGCGAAGGTTATTGTTGATTTCTTCCCTTGTCTTAAGAATTTTCTGAGGCTAAATTTAAAATAAACCAATTTCTTCGGTAGAAGAGATTTCAAGGTAGCCCGATATTGACCTGTCACGGGGTTATCAGTAACCACTATTATGCAGCTCTACAATGATTAAAAAAAAAAAACCCAAGTGGGGCAAAAAGAAATAAAAAAATGCCATCTGAAAAGAGAAAAAATTAATATTGGAGTCAAGGCTTGTGCTGAAAGAGCTAAGGAGATTGAGGAGAAGCTTGATCCACAAAAGAATAAAGGAAGATTGCCTTTAGGGCAAGGCCTTACCCATCTAGGTTTCCAACTTGTGAGGAAAATGCCTAAGTAACTTTCTGCTTTTCAAAAGAGAAACCAAGGAAAGCCACAGCAAATGTGATCAATGGGGCCAGGCTGCATTCCAAACAAACAGCCAACCTTAGCAGCACCTTCCATTTGATTCTGGTTCAAGAATCATAGGTAAAATGGTTGTGAAATCTTTCATGGTTAAAGAGAGCCACTGAGGCCAGGCAATGTATGACAGGGCAGCTCCTGAATGAAGGCCCTGAGAAGCAATTGTGTAGAGTGAAATCTGGTTGTGTTGGAAACCCCAAGATGCTGGACATGCTAGAGATGAGGGATATCTGCCAAGGCGAGCTGTGCATGGGCAGTTGAATCATCCTAAGAGCAAGATTTATCTTGAGGGCAGCAAAGTTAGAAGGGTAGAGTCATATGATCCTTCAACAACGGATGTGAAGTGATGGGATTCTCGGTTTTCACCTGCTAGGTTTTGGTTCAATATTCCTTCCCTATGCCTGATTTGTTCCTTTTATAATATATATTCTATGACATTGCATGTTAGAATTTTTTTTAATCTTACAGGGGTTTACAAGTAAGATTAAAGCCTTGAGTCTCAGAAGAAACTTTGGGCTTTTAAAAGTGTTTAGACTGAAAGACTATAGGGAATTTTGATATTGGAATCAGTACATTTCACATTATGATATGGGCATGAGCTCATGGGGACCAGGGAATGAAATGTGGTGTTTAGAATGCAAATGACCTCTGTAGGCTCATGTTTGGATACTTGGTCTCCCAGTAGTAGAATTGTTTGAGAAAGATTAGGAGGTGTAGCCTTGTTGGAGGATATGTGTCACTAGGGTAAGCTTTGAGGTTTCAGAAGACTCATGCCATTCCCAATGTGTCTCAGTTTCCTGCTTGGGGAATGAGATGTAAGCTCTCAGATGCTACTCTGTGCACATGTCGCCTTGCCTTGACTCCACCATCATAGACTCTAAACCTCTGGAACCAAAAGCCTAAATAACCTCTTCCTTTTCTAAGTTGCCTTGGTCATGGTGTCTTATCACAGCAATAGAAACCCTATCTAAAACAATATAGAATTTTCTACATTTATCTTCTTAAGTATATTCATTATTTTATTTCCTTTCCATATCTGCATATTAGTTCAAGGAGTCATTTTTCAGATTAAACGCTTACTTTTGCATTTGACCCTGCTGATCTAAAAAAAGTTACCTGAAATGAAATTGTGCTATAGTACTAACAAACCTAAAAGTATTCCGTTGCTTTTCCTATAATACTAGCACTGTATTGATAGATAATAGATTTCATAAAGCTTGCAATGAATTCAAAGTTTTAGTTTATCAAACAAGGTAAATCTGTATGTCATGGCCAACAAGACAAAATGCTGACAGGTGCTCAGAGTTTGAGGTGCCTAGCTGTGAGTGAGCCATTGTGGGCTTGTTTGTCTCTCACATCTCTTTCCCTCTTGGTCACTTAAAACCAAGGTGAATGCAGGATTTTTACAGTGTATGTAAAGTCTTTAGATATCTGACTTTGAATGAAATTCAGCTAACAAGAGAGACCAAGAGCAAAAACAGATTAATTTTTTAATTTGCAGTTTGAAGAATGGTTTTTTTTTTGTAGAAAAGAAATACATACTTGTTTTATTGACAACACCAGGCTTAAATTTGTATTAAAGAAGTAAGCCTGTGAATAGCACCATGGTTATGACTCTAGCCTGAATTCCCAAACCACTTTACAATTTAGTAAGTCACTGGGGGGGTCAAATGCCTTAGAGCTACCTGCAATACAAAATCAGACTGGAAAATTAAGCCTGCATAGTTGTGAATCTGATTTGCCTTACTACAGCCAGTGCATGCACAGCTGGTTCTGTCTCTAGTACTGGTCATGACAAAGTTCTAAAAAGCTGTAAGAAATAGATTTTAACTACAAGTTGCAAATCTTTTCAAAAGGGTATGGAGAAACTAAATCAGAGCCTTCCCTCTTTTATATTCAAAGAAATAGACTTTCTGTAAAAATATATACAATTTTTACAGACAAATACATTTTATATGTTGTTTCTCTTAAAAATTGAGGCTTTTCAGTTTTGTAACTAATTAGTGGAAGCTTAGTCAAGTACTTTTGGCCATTACTAGGCTAATAAACTTAAGAATCATCCAAACCAAGCCAAAGTAGACAGGCCTACACATCCTGAGCACGTGGGCTTTGTCAACAAGCACACCTGGGAGATCGCGGGCGCCCGCCTCCCTTCACATTCTCGTGCACTCCTGTGGCTTCCAGTCAGTTTCTTACTTGCAGCTCACATCCATTTGCACAGGTCACCGTCATTGTTAGTGCTTCTTTGTGACACTACAGAGAGTGGTGGATTCTGCGTATTTATTGAGCTCTATGACTAGCCTGACGACTGGCCACTCCGTTCAGGACAAGGAAATCAAGTCTGTCCATCTAACCACTTCCATCCAATCTACAATGGGTTTTGATAGTCGGTAATCACCTCATTCTTAAGGCTAGTAGGCAGTTTGATAAGCAATGTTTTCCTTTTTTGAAAGCCTAAAGATTGTCTACATTGATTGAATGACGAACGGTTGGAGGATTAAACTAAGACAATCAAAGTTGATAGCAAACGCCTTTTAACACAAAGCAATTTTACCAGTCTAGTTTCTTCATTTTAAATATCCTGTACCTTTCCTAAAATTCAGGAATTCAAAATAAACAATAAAAATAGCAAGGATCTTTTATAACTGGTAGGTAGATCTATTTATAGAAATAAAATCCTAACTCTAGTACTGTGGCAATTTAAAGTTATATATAAATTTAAAACATTTGCTTAACCAAGTACACTTGGTCCCAAATTACTCAGTAATCTGTAGCCTATATTATTTATCAATAATACACAAACAAACTTATAGATATGACTGTCCTCATTCTTCTTACACACCAGCAAAATTTGTGTGTAGGAAGAGGTTAAGTTGTACTTGACAAAAATGGCATTAGTAGTATAATAAAATATGATATAACATGTTCATTTTTATATTATAATTCATATAACAATGCAATATGAATGAATAGAGATGACCTTTATATTTCTACATACAAAATTATGATAAAGAGTGAATCATAATGATCCTGATTGGGAAATATTTTACAACTGTAATAAAATAGCACACTATGCACCAGAAATATGACTGATAATCAAAAAATTTTGTAAGTGTTTTAAAGGATGGAAATGTTTATTTCCCAGGTTTGGTCATTATAATACTGTATGCAATTATTAAATTATCACACTGTAACCATAAATTTCTGACAAAAAATTAAAAATGGAAACAGATGGCAATTGTACTAACTGAACAAATTGGCAATGACAACTGTGGAGCACTTTACAAACCAGTTTTTGTGTCCTGGACTTGATCTAAGAGAGAGATCTCATTAATTTTTCAGGAATAAATGGGGCAGATATAGTTATGTAGTTAAGTAACAACTTTGCTTCCCACAGCTGCAAAGCCCAATTCCCTATTTAATGGTACATAATAGTCCAATAGCACTATATAGAAAATTTTTAGGAATACTATTAATTTTATATTGACCATGCTGGTTTTCAATTAGGAAGAGCTATCATTTTCACCAGAAAATAATTTGCCCTTACAACTGATATATTCCAATCCAAACCAAAATTTATGACAAAAGAATATACATCATACATTTTTTTCCCTGTCAGATGAAAACAAGATACATGAACACATGGACACAAAGACTCACCGAGGTGTACAGGTATCCCTCGCTGTTCATTGCCAAGTACAGCTTGGTTTGGACTCCTTGAATAGCCACCACCCGAAGACCCACAGGGATAAGGTTGAACAGAGCTGAAATTTCAAAGAATATAAAAATGTTACAATTCCAATTTGATAGCTCTTCAATGTAATCAACAGGAACACCTGGCTTCCTCAAATCAGTGGAGACTCAGTGAGTCTAGAAATATACTATTGTAGTCTTGTTCTACTTTCTCGTGTATCTGACTATTGATTGTATTTGCTTAATTGGATCTATAACAACATATTCTCAAATACTCCAGGAAGAAGAGAAGACTTTGGTTCAAACATCCTGATTTTTAGAGTACTGGAGGAGGGGAATGTTTACTTGGGGGCGGGGGGGGGGGGCGGCAAAGTATTAGGAATCACTCTGCCCACCAAAATATCATCCTTCTCAATCTAAGTTCTTAGCCTGCTCTTCTAGACAGCTTCTGAACTTTTCATAAGCACTGTTAGATGAGACTGTTAGCTGAGGACAAATTCCTGTACTCTCCCCAGACATACTACACCAACATTTTCATCTAAATTATCTGTATTATTTCCAATGCAAAAACCTCTAAAATAAATCTGGGCCTTGCAAAAAAAAAAACCCCGGTTATTTTGTATTCTTATATTCCATAAAGAAGTGGCATTTCACAGGATGATAGAGTTGAGCAGGCTCTTGGCATTTAGTCTCAAAGACAATAGCTATAGTAATAAAATAAGGCATGGAAGAAAAGCACTATTTGTTATTCTAATGTTTTCTGCAAAATCGTTGCAAGTGGGCTAATGAGGTCTTCATCTTTCCATCTGAAGGTCTTACAGCATCAAACTTACACCCAAGGGCTCCTCACAAGCACACACCACTCACTGGAGACAACCAGTGGGTGTTCTCCCACTGCCAGCTGTCTCCGCCCTCCCACACCACGAACAAAAATAAAACAGTACATTTTTAAAACATAGAGTTTGCCACACACATCTTTTGAAAATAGCCTGTGCACCTTGCTCCTGAGAGCCACAAACCAATGTTGATGATTTTTGCCCTGTTTCATAAGTTTGTTGGGGATGATAAACTGGCCTGTTACTTCCATGAACAATAATTTGAAGGTGTCACTCCCATATAAAAGATTTTTTTTCTAGAATCACTTATCTTTGAGCACTCTGTTGCACTAGATAGGGTAATATGGGTAAAAATATTAATAAGGAACAAAATATTCCTTGTGAAGCCTACAATACATCTTTCCCTTAAAATTTGGGTGCTATAAAAGAGGAGCTAGGACATATTGTACAGTTCAAAATACAAGTGTTTCTACCACATGCCACTGATGGCACTTCATTCAATACTCACCATATAAAAAGCTGCGCCCTTCTGTTATGTGAAGGAAAGAAAACTAATTGCACAGTTTGAAAGTCAGGATCATGTGCTATAATTGACAATGTAATATACAGAAAATGAGCCTCAGATCTTTGAGCATATCATATATAAGTCATGTTTCTTTTTGTTGAGGATACCCTGCTAACAGCAGGTACTCACAGCACATTTGTAGACTGATACCAAACTGCATCATGAAAACATGACCATGTGTCTGGGGGATATAATAATAGTTGACAATCATGTTATATAAGACTTCATACTTAAAAAAATCTCAAGCCTATGATAAACTAAACAAAAAGCTCCGTATGAGTTTGTTTAAAGTCAATATAAAAACGTGCCTGAAACCTAATTGGGTGATAGTAACATATAAGAGAGAAAAATGTAAATGAAATTGAAAATGATTTCTAGAATCTTTATTTATAAACCAACATTCTGAACATTATTAGTTTTATGACTATAGCTTTTCATGTCAGGGATGAGCATGGAGGGAGGTAGAGAATGAAGAGATTGATAATGGCTTGAGTTTTGTGTTGCTTTTCATTGCTCTTATCTTTGTGTTTTAGTGTGAGATGAAATGTTTAAATTTCAAACAGTAGACAGTTAAAGGAGAAAGAGCAGCAAAGAACATCAATCTATATTACCTATTCCTGAATAATGGCATTGCATTTGTAGGAAGCCATTCATTATGTAATCTAAGTATTTATTAAGTTAGAAACAGAGACAGACAGATAGATGTATGCCAAAACTGAAGAGAGTAGAAAAATGTGAAGTAGTTGATCATATATATCACATACCAGTCCAATATTTTCTTTAGATATTCAAGGTGAAGTACACACTGAGTTGTCTTTGAATTTTTCCAAAGAGGCAGTCTTCCCAGATTAAAATGCAAAAAGCTAAACCAGAAGTATGCTTGGATAGAATCACTGTGCTCTTGCTCTCTTTCCTGTTTCTAAGACAGAATCTTGCTTCCTCTAGCAGTTCTGATGCTTGCTATGCAATGCAGACTGATCAGGACCTGTGAGCAATTCTCCTGCCTCAGCCTCCTTAGTATTAGGATTGCAGGCATGCACTACCACTCATAGCTTTGCACTGTCTTCTCTAAACTTGGAGTAATTCTTTATGGACTTAAGATATGGCAAGAAGAATTTAAATTCAGGCTTATTTTAGTCAGAGGCTAGACTTCAGAACGTAAACAATGATAAATGAAACCTAGGGTAACACCAATTTTAGGAGCAATGGATTTTGTCATGAATAATCTCAATAGTAACCCAAAACTTCCTCTACAATACACCTTTGAGTCATGTGCACTGCATTTGTTATGGCTTGCTACTTTTTGCCAGAAAACTATACTCACAGTTAATAGAGCTAGACAACAGTAACAAAAGAAAAAGAATATTTTGATCAAGCTGAAAAATTTCTCAATATTATAAGTAATAGATTTCATTTGTGTTTCTAAAACATATTCAATTAAATACCTAAAATCTTTTATTCTCTTTTAGCTTGATTTTAAGAGATCTGTTTGTTTGTTTTTCTTTGTTTGGTTTGGCTTTTTGAGCCAGGGTTTCTCAGTGGAGCCCTGACTGCCCAGGACTTCACTTTGTAGAACAGGCTGGCCTCAAACTCACAGAGATCTGCCTGCCTCTGCTTACCAAGTACTGGAATTAATATGTGCACTACCGTTCCTGCCCATTTTATTTACCTACTTACTTACTTTCTTACTTATATATATATATATATATATGCTAGACCTATAGGACAAAGGCAGATGCTCCAACGTTGCAGAGGGTCTTTGGGTGACTGTCCAAGTAGCCAGCTGTTTCTGTCATTTCTCACATATTTTTTAATTCGCTTGCTTGCACTTCCTGTTTACTCAGCTAATGTTATTTCCTTCTCAGGTCTCTGAGGAAGTTGAAGACTAGATAGTTATAGTCTCCCTTATTTATGAGACTCAGAGAAGAAAAGCACTAAAGAAATGTAAAGTATATAAGGCTGAGATATCAAAAGATAGTTTTGGAAGGTAATGAAAGTTATGACTTTGGATTCACCAAGATTGGATAGATAAGGAGTAAATTCTCTGAATTTGTCAAATGCAAATGGACTAGACATTGTCAACATATTTATTGCCTGTATATAGTATATAGTCATTGTACTTATTATACATAGTTTTCCTTATATTAGTTATAGCCTTCTTTTTTATTTTAGACAAAAAGGGGAAATGTAGTGGCATTATTTATTTATATTATTTATTTATTCATTCATTCACTCATTCATTCATTTTGTGCATTTAAAAAAATTCTCATTAATAACCTCCATGCTGCTTCTTATTTGTTTGCTAGTGTTCCTATATAAAAACAAAAACTTAAAAAAAATAAAAAATAAATAAAAAAAAAACAAAAACTTATACCTTAAAGGGGTCACTTTCTCAAGGCTATGCTCCCTCCTTGGCATTCACAGTTGAGCTCTCCACTGACCTCTATACTGAAGCCCTGCTTCACAGTGCTCAAGGTAAGGTCAATTTCTCTAAGAGACTAATAATTAACAAAGGTATTATTTTAATGTACTTGGAGAACCATGATACACTGAAGTGGCAAAACCATTGTAGTTTTGAAGAAAAGGGGGGAGCTATCTTTTAAAAATCCATTCTTTATACCCAAGGCTGATAATAAAACTGCCTTCATGAAATGTCTATCATCTTTGCTTTTCAAGAAAAAATACATAATTTATAATGTCTTACTTGCCCATGACGAGATTTCATTGGATTGACATTTACCATTATAATAAATTTACATAAGATAACCTTAAATACATAGTATCAAACTCGGTTTTAGAAATAGACATGCATAAAGCATGAAATTATTTGCTTTATCATATGATCTTGTTTACCATATCAAAGCTAAAATAACATAAAATCAATTAAGTTGAACTATATGAAAAACTATGATAAAAAGAAAAATATAAACATAATACTGGGAATACATGCTAAGGAAATACTGTTACAATGAGTCACAGGTAGAAAAACACATGTATCGTAGTTCCATTCATTTAAATAATTACTTTAACTTAATATCAAAAAATTGTTTGGTTTTGGGTGAGTATCAATCTTAATGGCCACACTTGCAATTTGATAGACCAGTATAATCCACAGGCATCTGTGTTTTATGATGGCTTATATGGCATAATAGCAACAGGGAAGTGAAGTTAGTTCCCTAGACTTCTGGTTGCTCTTCAACCCAGAGTAGACAAGCTTGCTTTTACTTTTGGGATACTTTCCATTTGCAGGGTGCATATTAGGGTAATACTTTCCTTTGATTGACTTAAGGCTATATGTTTTAATCAGAGTAGACATGGATTCTTGTTATCTGGCTACGTTCTTTAAAGGTCTTCAAATGCCATTAGTATTTAGAAATGGCATGTCAGACAGAGTTTTAAGGCAACCAAAGAAACAATGGAATTGTAGGAATGGAGGAGAATAACCTAATATACAATATAAAGATCCATAATAAGAAATGGATCTCTTTGTGTATGTGTGTGCGCGCGCGCATGCATGCGTGCACTGTTTATTTCCTAAAATGAATATGTACAGCATGATCTTTATGAGTTTGACATATCACTAAGACACAGCACACTGAATCATCTATTTAAAACAAAACAAAATAAAACTGTTCCTTTTGAGTAACTGCATAAACACTGGAAACAAATATTTCTCCTCGATTTGAACCTGGATATTTAAAGCATGTGAGAGCAATCCTGACTCGGAGCTCATCACAAACTTCCCTTTAACAATGTTTATTTTCTTGAGACACTATAGAATAGAGTAGCATGCAAACCTTAATTCCTTTCCCAAACATCAATCTGTATACATAATTTGGTGGAAATTGTATTACGGATCACTATGTATTAATGTGTGTTACTTGATGGCAGGAAAGTGCTCTGCTTCATTTGGGTAGTTGTTTTAAATAGAATAGTATGCATGAAGGAGTAACTAGGATTTGTTATAAAACTTTAATGTCATCACTGTAACAGAGCATTTGGCACAATACTGAAGAGCCTTTCAGTATACAGGGCCTCATCCTAGGAGCCAAGAGATGTTTCTTCAAGGGTAATTGAAGGTAACTTTCTATTGAGGTAAAATTTCAACCCCCAGTCCAGGAAGCATTCTTTAAAGGTGTGAAATTCTTTAATCCTTAATACTGGGACACTTATCCATGGCTTTACTGTCTTCAGTAATGCAGTTCCAAAAGAACGAACTACAGAGAACTCCTTAGCAGCCAGACCTACTTTTCTCAGCTGTTTTCTCAGCCAACAATGGGAATATTTCTAGGAATTAACAAATCTGAGAGAAACGAATCCAAATTTTAGAAAACAAAGAATGAATTATGAGAACCAGGAACTTTAGGTCTCAGAAACAAATGAGTAAGTCTGCAGACATCGGTAAATTGCAAGAAGACCGCAATTAATATTGAAGGGGGCATTCTTTGTGTCTTTATTTTAATTACTCTAAATAAATATTTTAGGCAAAGGTTACGTAACAAATCCCTTCAGATCACTGGGTTTTGGTAATTAGAAATAAAACTCCCATTTGATGCCTTTCCTTCTCGATTCAGCATTACAGTCTCCAGGTTAGTCTAAGAGAAATCCCCTTGCAGATCCGTGTAAGTAACTCAGTGTTAAAGTATCAATTAGCCTTAGAGTTACTGGTATATGTGACAAGGGGAGGGCAGGAGCAAAAGCTTGTAACAAGAAAATACCATGGTGTGAAACCACTTCTGCCTCTTGGGATGAGACTCATTTTTAAGAGTGGAGATATCATGATATTTCAGGATTGTTGTGTGGGTGAGAAATTTTTCTGGGGGAAAAAGTAATAAAATCCAAAGGACAGCCATAAATCTATCGAGATTACCATGGAGATGACATTTGGATCAACCTTCAGATGGTGTCAACATTATTTGCTCTACTTTTTATTTTAGACGTGTCTGTGTTCAGCTTCCTGTAGGGGAGCCTGTGTAAACAGGGTTATATCACATGACCAGATTTTGCATTCACCTAAGGATTTAGCAAGGTTTGTTTGGATGAAAAACTAAATAAAAAGAACCTAGTGTCAACAACATGCTCTTTATCGAGCAGACACTTACTGTAAGTGCTGTCCTCGTCTTTGGTGCCATCGATGGTGCCATCTGCCTGCAGCTGCAAGTGGTAGCCTTGGCGGCTGTATAGTTTGGTAACGATACCCTTAAGCTGAGGTTCTGCAAAGAGAACAATGGTTTAGGTCAATTCATGAGACTCAGGTTCAAAATTCTAAGTTCGTCTACAAGTTTTAGTGGGAAAAAAATCAAACTATATTTTCAAAGAGTCCTCTGGAAGAAAAAAAAAAGAAGCAAACAAATAAAAAGTTTCAGAATAAACCTTATAGTATCTGAAGAAACATTTTGTTTCTATTTCAAAACACTGGCCATGCACTAGAGCTTTGGACAAAGCCCATTATTTGCGATAGCTGGTCCTTCGGCTTAGTCCTACCCACCTCATTAGACACTCTGAATGGGTTGGTAAACGGCACCGTCTATCATCTTAATGATGTGTTACTTTCCATAAGGAAGAAAATACATAGAAAAATAATTTAGAGTAACCTACCAACCAGGTGCCAAAACCTACCAGCAAAGATTTCCTTAAAAAATCAGCACAATTTGTATAAATAATCCCCACCACTCTAAGAAGGTTATGTATCTAACCTAGAATCTCATCAAAGGACCTGTATCTATAAAACTGAGGCTTCCAATACAAGACAATGAGAAGGGGGCAGAAGAAACAGCCATTGCCATCCCTATCAGATCGGTTTTTGCTTATGGAAAATGGACGTGAAAAGAACAGTTTCTGTTGATAAGGAGAAAGGAAAATTAAATTATACTTATTTTCAAATTTAATATCAAAACATGATTACCCGAAACATAGGTTCTTGATTAAAATGATCTTCAATTATGAATCACTGTAGATTAATCAAGCACTTAATTTATTTGTAACAGCCATGATATCCACAATTTGCTTTTATTGAATACAGACACCTGCGCTGAAATAATATTTATTGGAGTCACATAAGCACCCATTTTGACTGCTTACGTCTTTTTAAAACAAGCCTGTTTGACAGCTAATGCATTACAAACTTCGTGTAAACTGAAGACGTATGCCTGCTTTTCCCTTCCAGGGTGAGTAGAGCACACAGAGAAATAACTGATCTATGAGTAGGTCTGCATTGCTGTAATACTTGTCAAGTAAAAGATAAGAAAATGGTGCGAACAATTCCTTTGGTTAAGAATGAGAAATAAGCTGCGTGCTCCCGCTGAAGGTCTACCTTGACGCAACCTGACAGACACCTAAGGCTCTGAATTTCTCCTAACTTGGGAATGTCTTGCCACTCTTTGCACTGAAATCATTAAAAAGGACCCGCAACCTAGAGATGATTTAAGTCCCTTCTTTCCTCTTGCATTTAATGTCAAGTAATCAGTTTTAGTAGTCTGACCAGATTACTAAGATCTTTGGAGCAAGGTCCTAGAAATATTTCTCCCCTCGTCCCATCCCCCAGCAAACGTTTCAAAGCTCCCCCACAAGTCAAGTTTGTCCCGAAAAGAAATGAAATGCCTAAACAGTGGAAAACTCATGTCCCTTGGGGGTGGTATGAAAAGGGGAAGGGTCTGGGAGGCAGAGGTGAAAGCCAGACAGGGAGGGATTCCCTGCGTTTTCCAGGAGGGGTGGGCAATGCCACTCTCTTGTAATTTCCATACCACAGGACAGCTTGTCTGAGTTATGCCTTCCCTGAGCCCAGGGGCATGCACACTCATGCACGCATGTGACATGTCTGAAGCTGAGGGCGCCCCTCCAGGGCAAGCTATGCTCCTGGGCTCTGTGCCTGTCCCAGGGCAGTTGCAATGCAGCAAGCCTGTTAACTGTTAAGGAGGCAAAAAAGCAATCTCCTCCTCACGCACGCACACCAGCTAGGGGGCCTCTTTGCACAAGCTGGGCTCCCAACTCACCTACGCTGCCATGCTACCCCCAACCCCCTCCACAGTCGTAAAGTAAGAGAGGGGAAAAGAGAAAGGCGAAAGCCCCTTCCGACCTGGTCTCCTTCTGCGCCTCTTCTTGGAGCCAAAGAGTTTGACCCGGGAAAAGACATTTAACTTGTTTTTGTCGCAGCTGGTCTTGCCTTTGCTGGGGCTGCTGACACACTTGCAGGCGTTGGATTTCTCGCGCTCACGGGCTTGTCTCTTTTGCCGGATGAGCGAGCTGGCGATAGCCGCCGCCATGGCCACGACGCCCACCACCACCACTTCTTTGGGGGCCCCTCTCTGCCTTTGCCTCCTCTTGCTCCTCCGCTGCTGCGCTGCTGCCGGCTCGCGCCTTCGCCTCCTGGGTCTCCTTAGCCTGCACTTGCTTGGCCCGGGCTTCTAGGCACTCAGGCTTTAGTCGAGGAGGGGGCTCAGCATGCCGTCCGAGCTCCTCTGACGGTGGTCCGGCTCCCGCGCGGGCTCTGGCTGCCTGGGTCCGAACCGACGCCACAGCCCCGGGCCGGGATCGCAGGCGAGACTGGCAGGAGGAGGCAGAGAGCTGCGCTTGTGACTGCGTGCGCTTGGCCACTGAGCCCTGAGGACACTGTGCAAGTCCAAGCGTTCGGGTCGGAGTTTCGCAGCACCCCCAGCCCTATGCCGCGTGGAGGGGGCTGGAGGAGGGAGGCGGGCGGAGGGAGAGCGCGCGGGCGGGAGAGAGGCCGCGCGGGCGCGGGTGGCTGGCGAGAGGAGGGAGGAGGCAGTGCACGGGGGAGCGCGCCCTTGCCCTGGCCCCTCCAGCGCTTCCACTAGTCCTTGCAACTTCTCGGCCCAAGGATTGGCAAAAGTTGGCCCGTGCCAGCTTTCCCGCAGGGATCAAACAGGTAATGGCCTGGCATCGTCGCTGTGGCTGCTGCTCTGGGCGCGGCACAGTCGCAGCACAGGAATTCAGTCGCTGCAGGCACCCTCCAGAAGAGCGCGACAGCCTGGCGGCGGCCCCCTCCCTGCCTCGGCGGCCCCTCCCTCCTGGAACCCAGCTACTGGCTCCTGCCCGCCTGCCTCCCCCAAACGCCCCACCCTCCACCCCCCAGGTGCAGAGTCCCAGTTCCCACTAACACCTGTAGGGGATCTAGACACTGCCCCAGTGCCCAAACCCCTCTTTTCCCTAAAAGAATCTCAGGGAGAAAGAGTGATGGAGGAAGTACTGAAATATGAGATAGTTGATTTGCAGGAGCAGAGCTTTACTGGGTTTTGGGGTTGGGAGAAGAGGGACAGGAGTGTAACTTGAGTGCAGATCTCAGAGTTAGCCTGAGCTTCGGGAAGTTGGCCAAACTTCTGCACCTGGCTCAGGTATAGCCCGCATCCAAACAGAGACCTGCGGAGGTATTTTGCATGGCGACACTTGTAGCCCTTCGGGAGAGGCCAGGGCTCCCAGAGGGGTTCAGCCCCCACCACTGTGGCAGCCGCAGGCACTGCAGAGCTGCTCCCGCACACCACGCTGCCACCCAGTGGTTTTTGCTGACTTTTCATTCCATGCCAATGTGTGCTCTTCAAAACCCGGTTTTCCTCGTTGCCCCCTCATCTGGCCATTTGCGAGACACGCAGCGAGCCTGGACATGTACCATATAGGCAGTACTGGAAAAAGAAAGCTCCGTTTTATCTTCTGTGTCCTGATTTCTTCTCTTAACTGAGCCTCAAAACCAAAAAGGTTCATCTATCCCCCACCCCCAAATCTGGAATTAACTTTGCCTTTTGCTGGCTGTATTCGTATTCACAAATTCTTTCCTTAATCCTTGGAAATGCAGGAACAAAACTAATAGTCTATCCACCTCTATACCTTCAGACATTGTTATCTTATTATTTTACTTGATCTCTGAGAATAAATAGAAAGCTCCTAATAGGAGGGCTGCTTTGCACTTTTGGCACTAGACCTTCCTATATCTTTTCAGAATTTACTTTACCGCAAAACCAATGCTCAGCTTGTACCCAAGGCTCCAAGAAAGGAAAGGACACATGAGACTAACTCACAGGTGGGAAGAAACCCTGTTTTGCACCATTGTGCCTGAAATGCCTCCACAATTGGTACTTCTCTTGTTTACTATAATCCCATTTCCTGACTCAAACCCCATGAATAGTCTACAGTAAGTAAAACTTCATTGAAAATAATTGATGAGTGCCTGGTTGGTATTGATTCCAAGAGGAAAGAAAGGGGTCTCAGCTCAAAAAGAGGTACTGGCTTAATTTCAGGAACTATGAAGGGGAATAATTTCACCAAATCTAGATCAGAAGAAACCTTGACAAGGTTGAGATAGTTGGGATTTGGGATGGACTCTCTCTAGTACCATATCCAAGGACCCCTGTTTTGCAACTTCTATCTCTTTGGGGATCCTTTTTCCAGTGTATAAAAAGGCTAAACAAGGACAAAGTTCTTATTTAGGAAAGTGATAGAATTAGGAAATGTTAAAATGGAAAGAATTGAAGGATATTACAGGGAAATGAGAAAAGCTTTCCTACACTCCTTCCCCCCCTCATTTCTCCAGGAAAATTATTACCATTTGCTCAAATATCCACAAAATATCTTCAGAGTGCCTGTAGATTTATTGGCCGGTCTATGCTGGATATTGGCAGTAAACAGACCCCATGGTAGACTTCAGCATATATAACCAGGAGGCACAATTATTGTTATAAAGGAGTGAGCACAAACATGCAAACATCATCTGCTTCCTTTCTAGTCCCTATCTACCACCAACTTCATTTTTTGATTGATAGTTGAACTCTAGGACATGCGTACTCGGATCCACTAGGCCAAAGCTGACAAGTTGAGCCCATAGGTATGTGCAAATGCTTTTTCTGCCCCAATCATTTTCTTCTCAACTATTTCTATAAATTTTATTTAATTATTGGTTGGTTGGTTGGTTGGTTGGTTGGTTTTCTGACACAGGGTTTCTCGGTGTAGCCACAACAGTTTTGGAACTCATTCTGTAGACCAGGCAAGTTTTGAGCTCAGAGATACACCTGCCTCTGCCCCCTGAGTGCTGGGATAAAAGTGTGTACCACCACCACCTAGCTTATAAACTTTATTTTTAACCATTGCATAAAATATAAAAATTAAAACCATTACTGCAGTATCACAATGTTTTAATACATATATGCACTGTGGAATGTTTAAATCAAGTCAAGATATGCAAAATTGTTTCTTCTAGCTTTCTGAAATATATAGCACATTATTGTGTATAGTCGTCCTACTGTGCAGCGGCACAACAGAAATCTTTTCTCCCACCTAACTGCTACTTAATGCATTGAACAACTCCCCCCCCCCCGCTTAATCTTGCTAATTCCTACACAAGAGGAGTATGAATGAATAAGACATATTTCTTGTCGGCTCCCAAAAGTTACTTCTACTTCTTTATATCCTCTACCTCATTCTTTCATTTCCACAGGAAAATATCTGATGTGTTGGTGATAAGACTGGAATAGGGTGTCTCTAATTTTCTGTATTCTGTCTTCCTCCTGACCATATGCAATCCCCTCTCTCTTCCACTAAGATGTCTGTGACTGGATGGTCGGTTCAATTTGGAACATAAAGAAAAATATAAATAGCCTTGGAGATGGACAGTTGGCTTAGTGGGTAATAGTATTTACTGTTATTGCATAGGACTCAAGTTTGGTTCCAGGTACTCATGCCAAACTGCTCATGGAGGTCTCACCCAGTCTTCTTTTCTCTATGGGAACCATCACCAACATGTGGTAGACACACAGACAAGCACGCACACACACACACACACATGCACACGCACTGTGTGCATGTGCACATGTGCATATACACATAAAAACTGGGTCCGCCTAACTCATATTATCCAATTAACTATAAATACAGCAGGCTTTCTTTATGCTCTCTTAACATGCATTTCTATTTCCCGGGTGCTTAATAACTCAAAGAAGAGCATTAATATCAGCTTCAAATTCTCAAAGAGGAATTTTACAAAAGTCCTATCCATCTCAGAAGGGTAAAATGAAAGACAGAATTGCAGCCCGTCCTAGAAAAGTCCATTTGTCTTTTCTTTGCTCTCCACTGCCATCGTAGATGGCATTTGAGTGGGAGGCAGAACAAGAACTCTCTTTTGACACCTGCCTTCTGAACCACCCTTTCTCCTGACTTGCTTTATCCGCAGCAGCTCTCCTCTGGGATTCTTGGATTCCCTCCAGATTCAAAGTTTGAACTCTTCTAGGCTATGTGGGTCTACTTTCCTTTGTTCCCCAACCAGTCTCCTATTCCCTGTTGCAGCCACCAAGCTCACTCCTTGACCATGTACAGACAAATGTGTTCTTAGCACTTTTCTCCGTTTCCAACCCCACAAAATTCTTTTCTGCACCCTGCTAGTCAGGAGACTATCTGGCCATGTGCCTTTGGTGGCTGTGCTGTTCTTCTCATGGTGAGGAGTATACTCAGCATCAGTCACTTTCAAGTTGTATTCTTCAGCTCCCTCAAAGTACATGATCATAAAATGAGTTCCCTTGACAATGTTTTAAACATAGCACTACTACTTTTCATCTATTCTGTGCACGGTGGCTCATTGTGTGATTTCTTTTAAAAATAAACATAAAAATTCAGCTACTAAAAACAGAATGTTGGAAAATGCCTGGGTGAGCTGCTCCTTAAAAGGCTTTTTAGGTCTGCGAGTCTGTGTATACCGCTGCTCCTCCAACTGCCTCATCTTTTTTCCCTTCCCTTCTTTACCTTACCAAAATATAAAGTATCATTGGAATTCCAAAGAAAATGTTTTAAGCCCTTTGGTTCCTCTCTCTGTAAGTTTATTTGAGAAGCAGGTTTGTGGTACTGTTTTTCAAAATTTATGGGAGTTATCAGAGCGTAGAACACTGATTGTTCTCTGCCAGTGTTTTTGGCAGGCCTCGGATGAGCGGTAAGAAGCTGCGGGGACCTGCTCTCCAGAGGCTTCTCCAGGAAACAGACAGAAACCCAAACAGATGTGACTGTGATGAACAAAAACGGGAGAGTTGAGACAGCCTAATCAGGAACAGTCTCAGAACCTTTTGAGCAGGAAGGAATTGGCTGTCTTTCTTCAACTCTGAAAATGAGAGATTTCAAACACCCTTCCTTTGTAAAGATAAACACGATGACAGCCACTTGCCAGTTCCCTCTCCCTCTCGTGCTCGCCCTCTTTTCCTCTCTCCCTCCCTTAACAGTTCATCCAAACCACTGCTTAGTCAGCTACAGGTCAAGAACTGCTAATGAGCTCTACAAGAGGGAAGGGGGTCAGATTTAAGTGTATTAGGGTCAAGCAAAACTGGGATCGCCTCATTCATCAAATAAGGTATGGGTGGTAGTTAGAAGACACAACGGCAAGAAACACATTGTATGTTCTGTCTAATTTTGTCAAAAAGCCTCCCCCCAAACCAACTGGATAGAAATACAGGTAAGAAGTGGAGAAGAGCCTTTAGCATAGGTTCTTGCCACTTAACACTAAGCAGGAAAAAAAACACAATTTAAGAAGATATTATCAATGTCATGCTGGAAATCTAGGTACAAAAAAGTGACAATTATATTCTATAACATGACTTGACAATTTACTAGCTACCAAAGAGTCTCTCCTACTCATATCACTTGGACGACTTCTACTTCAGGCACAAAAGAATCCAGAACGAATTTTTAAAGAAATCAATTGGCTGTCTTTATTTGCATGCAGAATGAAAAGTCATAGGACCCTCTGCCTGCACCGCACTGGGAAGTTGGCTTGGTTTTCATTATATCCTTTCTCTGAGAGTGTTCTCTTAATACTTAAGCCATAGAATTTATTCAAGCCACCTCTGATTTATACTTAAAATCAATTGAGAAAACACTGATTAATTCTGATCCTTAAAAAAGAAAAATCCTATAACCCTCATAAAATTTCATTGTTCAGTCACAATTTATGAACACTAAGGCCATAAAAACCCTGATGGTATTAATCATAGCTATGAATCCAGCACCTTGCCATTTAATTAACCATGCAAGCTGAAAAGCTGAAAGTTCAAGGCCTCTAGTTACCTGCTTGGCCATTTAATCAAGAGAATATGAAGATAAATAGCAGATTGCTGAGATGCAGATTCCTCCTTGATCATCCAAAGAGACCATAGGGAATGAGCCTTAGGTGTAAGTATGTATAGATTTACATTTTCTAGGAGGCCAGTATACTTTTCTGCAGTCAGATAGTGTAATTGATGACTGATTTTCCTTCTATGGAGGCTTGTATGACATAATAAACTCTTCTTCCATTGAGGTGGGCATAAAATATTCATAACACTACATTCATTCCTGGCTCAAGGAGCTAGGTTATCCAATGAAAAGTTATAGAAAAATAGTGGGAAGGTTTGAAGAAAAAGAAGACCATCTAATTTATCTTCATCTAAGCTATTCCTGTAACTAAGGTTACTGGTAGAAGAAGACCTAAACCCATGACTTGAGGAAGGCAGGGTAGAAATCACTTTTTCATGAAAATTTGGTTATTATAAATCACTGCTTAATGTCATTCTGGGGATTAGCAGTCCAGGAAATAATTAGATATTAGGATGGATCTGTCCCTGGTAATCCAGGGCTTTTGAACACTATAAGACCCAAAGGAAATTTCTCAGTCTTTATCTCCATCACCACTTAGCAGAGACAAGAAGTTAAAGCACTCCCAATTCTCTCAGTTCTTTTCATACAGGGATATATGGGTTATAGATACTAGTATCTTAACATTCCTTAGGTACTTGGCAAAGAATTATAAGTAAATATTGAATGGATAAATAAATGAAAGAGTGAACAAATGGTTCGGATCAATCAAGTGAAGGCCAAATAGAAGTTCAAAAGTAATTAAATGCAAACATAAGAAGCACGAGCGTCATAGATACTAATAGTTACAAGCAAAACTATACTTAATGACCAGTGTGTTGCGGGAAGAAACTCCTCCCAAAAATACACAGTGAACACTGGGTAAGAGGGCAGAAAATGTGTTCAGCTTCAGAAAACACAGCTCAGGACAAATGATGTTTAGAGAATGAGAAAACTACCTAGCTAAGTAATTTTAATTCTGTTCCCAAACTGTCTGGATTCTGTTTTCCAGGTCATACATATTTCTCTCTGCTGAAGCAACGTAAGAAACTTTGGGTTTTTATGTTCTTATAATTGAAACACATGACAGTAAGCTGAGATTATTGTGTAACCTTCTCCAGTAGTGTACTTCTCTGAAATGTTGATTATGATTATGGCCAGGAAGCAGCCTAAGGATTGTGGGAAATTGATTTGTTATGTGGACATTCTAGTGTCCATTTGTGAATTTTCTTTATCTTTCTTGTAAACCCATTGTTTTTTCTACAGAACTCAGCTCAGTTCATATTCTCAACAGTTATCCTTTCTGAGGACTGGAGGGGGTTGGGTGGGGAGGAAGGTGGGAGGCAGAAGGAGGAGGGGAAGGAGGCGGAACTGTGATTGGTGTGTAAAATGAAAAAACCTTTTAAATAATAATAGAGAATATCAGCAAATAAAAAATATATGCTTGTTATCAATTTGTTACTGTCATCAATACACGGTTTAGTATCAATAATCTCTTTAGAAACATGCTAATCAAAAATAAAATTACACTGTCTTGTATACCACGGTAACTAAGCCTTCCTTAAGAAACAGTTGACCATGGTGACCGATATTTGCACAGGAGCATCATTTATTATAATAAAAATTTAACCTAATGATTAAATTGAAATTGTCATAAAATAATTGTCTAAGTCTGGCGATGTCTCTATGAAGATTCACTACTCTTATTGCAGAAAGACAACTTGGATTTGATTGGTATTTAAGCATTGAGGAGCTTGATAAATGGCTCATTAGTCAGGAGGATTGACTGTTTTGCCAGAGGACCTGGGTTTCATTCTTAGCAGCCATATGGCAGCTCATTGTAGCTCTAGTCCCTTGAGACTGAACACCATCTTCTGGCCTCCTTGGAAAAAGGCATGCACATGGTGCATAGACATACATGCAGGGAAGCAGCCAAACACATAAAAATAAGCATAACTTACAAAATAAAAATATTGAAAACATTAAAATCTCCATATTCATTGCATTTCTCTTCTTTACGATATTACCTACTTTCATTTACAGAATACTGTTGTTATTTGATTTGAAAAAGAATCCTTAAAGTAAGCAGTAATGTCCCATTTGATTGAATAAAGAAAATATAGTATTGGGATGTGTGTGTGTATGTGTCTATGTGTGTTTATCTGTTGCATGTATGCACATTCCCTGCAAGTCTCAGGCAACTGTCAAGCCAACACCTTAGTTCAGATACCCACTATCCTTGAGGCCCTTATTTTGTATTTAGTATTTAGTGTAATATTATTCTATATCTTGAGCAATTCTTCCTTGAAAATTTAAAAGTTACTAGAGAGAGGACAACTAGGATATAGTTGATATTAGAATATCTTGACAACAGTTTTTATTTTTTTCCTATATGTCTTGGGACATTCAATCATTTTTTCATTTTTGGAAAGTTACCCATGAATTGTTGCCTTTCTATTTACTTTTTAACCTCATGTTATTCTTCCACAACTTCTATTTTATGTATATTAAACTTCCTCTGTCCTTCATGCTCTCTTAGTCCTCTTCCTTCATTACATCTCTTCATCTTTTTATGAATAAAAGAATGCATCACTAATTCTTTTAAGAGAGTTGAGTCTATCAGTCAAGTTTTATTTCAGTAGAATACACACATACATATACTATACTGAATATTATACACTAAAATTGTATATGACTTAAAAGTATATTTGTTTATATTTTACAATTTATAGTTTGTCTTGGCTAATATATCTTAAACACATTTAAGACTACTTTTCCTTCCACATAGCTATGGTAGTTTGAATGAGAATGGTCTCCGTAGGCTCATATATTTGAATGCTTGGTCCACAGTTGGTGGAACTATTAGGATATGTGACCTTGTTAGAGGAGGTGTGTCAGTGGCGGGGGGGTTGAGATTTCAAACGTCCATTCTATTCCCAGTTAGCTCTCTGTCTGCTATTTGTGGACTAGCTGTAAGTTCTAAGCTACTGATCCAGCCTGCCTGCTGCCATGCTCCCTGCCTTGATGGTCATGAACCAACTCTCTGAAACTATAAGCAAGCTCCCAATTAAATGTTTTCTTTTATAAGTTGCTTTGGTTATGGTGTATGCAATAGGACAGTTTTAAAACAGTACATCTTGCTTGTGCTTTCAAAGTGGTGGACTTCTAGGCATGCACATCCACATCCAGTTACTTCTCTTTCAATATATTTTGTGTTGCCTTATTTCCAGAATACTACTAACTCACCTAGATAGGCTTTTATTTTTCTTCTTGCTGCATAAATTTGAGCATGGGTTTGGCTGGAGAAAGGTCTTTATCTGCAAGACTCCCAAGTAAACACTGGTTAGCCATTGATCTCTGTAATTTAGAGGTTTTATCTCTCAGTGCTCTGTATACATTTTTAGTATAATTTCTAAACGTGATAATTTAAATTCAAGTGTGGGGTCTAATTTCTTAAACGCTCAGTCCACCTATATTTTGTATCCCTGGACCTCGAATGTTGATTTTTTTCATTAACCAGATACTTCTTATTTCATCCTGCTCATATGGTGAAAGCTCAGAGTTCCAAAGTAAGGTGATGGCTTCAGCGGAAATAAACACAGGTTTCATTTATTTATCTGTCTGTCTGTCTACCCATGCTTCTTTTAGTTTCTGCTACTCTTGGCACATCCATTAGTTTCCAATTCCTTCTTTCTGTCACCCACAGCTTTTGATTTTGGCTTTTGAATTCTCTTTGTATTGTTAAAGTCCTAAGGTAATATTTGATCTAATGTTTCTGTGATGTTTAGAAATAGGTAAGCAAAAGTTGAACTTACTGACTAGATGTCACTATTCATTCTTTACTGCTTCTGTGGCACTAAATATGCTCTAATTATGATCGCATATAACTTTTATGTGATTAAATCTTATAACTGATCTGGAGACATTGCTCAGTCATTAAGAAAACTTGTTGCTCTCGCAGAGGGACCTGCATTCATTTCTAGCACCCATGGGCACCAGACTCTCACATAATAAAATTACGTACATGCAAGCCAACATTCATATCTATAAAACTAAAATAGATCCTTTAATCCTGTGATTGGTTCTCCAATAATTCACAAATTATTATCAACACTTGTTGTTATTAAACAGTTTTTCTTAAAATAGACAGGTATATCACTTCAATTGTTATCCAATATCAAACGGTCAGTCCTGAAAACATATCCATGAAAGTAACATTATATGGATTTGGCAGGTTGTGTTGTGGTTGTGTGGGTATGCACGTGCATGCATATGTTCATGCACACAGATTTTTTTTAAAATAAGAGGTACTGAATTTAAAATAGAGTGAGACAGCATATTTGGAGGACTTTTGAGGTAGGAAAGAACAAGAGGAAGTAATGTAATTATATTATAATTTCAAAACACAAAACAGTTTTAAAAAGTAAAAAACACATGTTATTTTAAAGCATATAATTACATATTCTTGATTATGAGTTCTTTTTCTGGTTTTTCTACCATTGTATAACATTGTTTTCCCTTATAGTTGTATTTAATGACTGCATCTTTTACATAGTCCTTTGCATAATCTAAGTCCTTTATGATTATGCCCTAACATTTCTGATTTTCTTGATTTCATGTGTCTATTCATTAAACATCTCCCCTGTGTAAGGATGAGTTTTTGATATTTAGGAACGATATAGTCAGAAGTGATCCTGTTTATATGGAAATTGAAGTTTAATTATTTTATACAATAAAATACATTGTGTCCTCCTGTAGCTATAAAATGTGATCATTATTGTAAAACAGAAGGATGAAACTATACTCAGGAGTAGTTCAGGGATTGGAGTGTCTAACAGAAGCCTCAAAAAGGAATGAATATTTTTTCTGACTCAAATTTTGATAATGACACAGATATATAAATAATTCAGGAAAGAACTACAAATACATGGTACAACCAAAATTCTCCAGTTTTTTTCATTAGGTCATTTGGCTCCTCTGAGTGCCATATATGGATATTTCTACTCAGCTCCTAGGGTAGAAAACTAAGTAAATTCAAAACTGAAGTAATGTCTCTACACTGATGCATTTCATTTGTATAGTACTTTCAGGATGCATCTGCTATCTCAACTCAGCAAAAATTAGCCTGAACTCCCATGAGCCTTTCCCTTTCCTTGTAATTAAGGAGTAACCAAGGACTGCAGATTTTTACCTTCTTAATATCTCTTCAAAATTCCAATTTTTAAGACTTTCCTGTCCTTGTATGAAATTTATCATAACCTCATAAAGGCCTCTTATGGCTCTTCTTTTGTCAGTGATCAAAGAGTTTCAAATATTCCCTTCTAATCTGATCAAGCCTTACACTAAAATGTCTTGAGTGGCTCTCCATTGTGTATAGTCATTCATTATCTGACCCTAGATTTGTTGTTATGCCTGTTTCCTGACCTTTCTCCTCAGAGGAAGTATTCTATACCAGGGTACTTCCTTTCCCTAAAGTATAGCCATCCAATCCTTCAGCAACCCAATTGCAGTCTTCTTGTAAATTATTTTTCCCCCATCCATAAAACATAAAAGTCCACATAATTTTCTTTAGACATTGTGTCCTCTGGGAAACCTTCCGCAACAACACATATGCAAAGTTCCAGCTTCTTCTTGTTTTTCCAAAGTGCCCTGTTTTTACAATACTGGCTATGATACTCATAAAATACATTAATCTATTTCTTTGGGTGTTCCCACTAAGCAATGATTCGAAAAACAAGCCCTGAAACCTCCTTCCTGTGTCTCCATTTCTAGAGTAGGAACTCAGTAAATAATATTGCCATGTGTAAGTTAATTAGCTAACTGATCCTTTGGAAAGCAGACAGAAGCCACTGGAACAAAAGAATGCAATACAGGTACATTTTAAAGAAGTGGGCTCATGTATAATACAAATAAGACCATATAAGACTTTTTACCATGGTATAATTACAAGTGGATGAAAGTAGTGTTCAGGTATTGAACTATAGAACTAGGACAGCCAGCTCCATGTAAAAGGGAATATGGAACAAGGTTACCACTGGTCCATATTATAGCTCTGTTATGTTGAAAATTATCATTTGGAAGTACACAACTTGTTAAGCTTTGATTAAACCCTTTAACAATCCTGTCCTTGTTTTATAAGCGTGGGAACTGGTGATAAAGCCAGAGTAGATTTGAAGTGGCTCCATTTTAGATACCAGAAAACTCTCAACAACTTGTTTAACATATCATACAGTGCATTTATTTATGAACTGATATAGGGCTCATCTCAATCCAAAGAAGTAAACTGACTTACAAAATGGGAAACAAGAAACTTAATCTGAAATAAAAAGTGATACTGAAGTGAAAGTTAAGAGCTAAGAGTCAATACAGGAATCTGAGCAGTTCCAAACTAAGGTTTATGACTCCTCCAATCACACCCACTTTCCATCTCCTAAGACTGTCACCAGAACTCAGTGATGCTAAGGATGATAACTGGCAATTTCGTTGGCATTCACAAAAAATAAATAATAAAATAAGCCGCACTAACAAGTTTACTTCAGAAAGCCTATAGCCCAGCATCCATTTGAAAAGAAAAATCTCCCATCAGATGTACACACCAAAAACATAATTCAACCGTGAATTACTGTAATTACACTATTTTGACTACATACCTAACAAGCTCAAAGAGGCAAGTTGAAAGAAGCAGTTATTACAGAGAAAATTGCTCTGGCGGGGGCCTGGTTTTTCTTTGCAGATATATACGTATATATGAGGCAACTCTGTTTTTGAGGTAAACTTATGACCCCATAACATTTTACAGATATTCACATCTTCCTATATTTTGATTAGAAATTAAACAATAATGTGCTTTACTTAGATCCTCTGCCTCTAGAATTACAGTTACCATTTTCTTAAGGGCAGCACTGAAATTGAAAATTATAATACCTATAAAACCTCTCTAGTGCTGACATTTCCAAATCTTTTTTCTATCACAAACAAAATTAGAAATTGGAAAATATAACCTTTCTAGCCCTGTAGCTCTTTCACATGGCCTAAAAAAGAAAAGACAGTGTCTGTTTGAGAATCATGACAATAATGCAGCAATGATGATAATGATAATGACTATGATGGTGATGATGATAATGGCAAAAGTGACAGTTATAACGTTAGCAGCTGACGTTGTTCAAGTATTTACATTAAATGAAAGACTGTTTTAGATACACACTAACTTATTCAAGGCTTATACCAACCCTATGAAATAGGAACTATTATTACCTCCATGCCATAGATGAAGAAAATAAGGCCAAGTGAGTTCTAAAACTTTCCATCATCTTTGACAGTTTTGAAATTTGTTCTTCATATGGAAATAGTTAATCTTATTATTGATATGCAATTTAGATCAATATTCTGAACCAGGGTCTACTTTTTACTTTTTTTATTGTAAAAAGAATTTATTAATCCCTCCCAAACCCTTCCATTGGCTGTCATGACTAATCCCTTCAATAAATCATATGCTAGATTCAGGAAAGTAAGCAAGCAAGCAACCCTCTCAAGTCATGGAATACTTCAGTTCTGCTCAGTAACAACTTAATTAAAACCTGAAGGAGAAAGGTCAACACAAATATAAAATGTGACCTCAAAAGGAAGTAAATAAAAAGAATAGGAAGATAAAAATCACCCATGACAGACAGAAGAAAGAATAATAAAATGCAACAGAATTGGTAATTGGTGTATTTAACCCTTGGTTTTCATGAGTTGATTATTCTGGAAAACACACACACACAATATATATATATATATATATATATATATATATATATATATATCATATATATGTTATATATATATCATCACTTATCAAGCATCTTCTCTATACCTGTTCCCATTACTAGGCTAAGTGCTTCTACTTGTGTTAGCTCATCTATTTTTTGTAATAATCTTATAAATATTTTTTTTACAGAATTAGGAATTTAAGGCCTAAAGACTGAATCATATATTCAAACTGAGATATTTAACAAACAGTCCTAGTGAGGAAATCTAGAACCAATTGAATGTACCTACAACCCAGTATTTCTGGGAAATCCAATATGTCTGGGTTGGGATTATATTATACTAGATTATACTATATTCTAGTATCTTGATTCTCTACAGGAAATGAATAAGATAAAGAAGACTTTGGAAGTACCAGATTAATGTTCATTTTAATAAAGCCTTTTATAAACAGTACAAAGTATTCAAAAGTAGATGACACAGTCTTATCTTAAGAGGTAATCAGTGCATTTGTGCAGAGAGGCAGGTGGAAGGTGTTACACACACTTGTGCCAGTGCTTACTAGGTGTCATAGAAGGGATTATTACATTTATTGAATGACCAAATCATGTAATTGTCTCAGCAGAAGCTCAAAAGAGAGGAATTAGCAGGGTACTTACAGGGTTTTAGAGACTGAATTTGGTCAAATGATACTTTCAGTACAGCATTTGTAAGTAAGCTCTCACCAATTCTTTGCCAAATTTGTGAATAAGGTTAAGTTGTTGGAAGTCAGTGATACTGTCATTAAGATACTTCACCCATGTGGACTGACTGTTAAAATACTGTAAGGTTACAAAAATGAAGATTAAAATATTTTTAGAGATCAGAGAAAAGAGTACGAAGACAAGATGACTAAATTTATTGTGTTATCCTATATAGACCCCGGGATGGCACCAAAGCAATAGTTGCAAAACTGAGAAGTCTGAACAAAGTATGGCTTAACTTATAGCAATATTAATTTCTTTTTTTGAGACAGGGTTTCTCTGTGTAACAGTCCTGGCTATCCTGTTACTAGCTTTTTAGACCAGGCTGGCCCTGAACTCACAGAGATATATCCATCTATGCCTCCTGAGTGTTGGGATTAAAGGCATGTATCACCATGCCTGGTATATTAATACCACCATGCCTGGTATATTAATATTAATATATTAGTATTGCTATATGTATTGTAGTATACAAGATATTAACTTTGGGAGTAAACTAATGAAGGGTGTGTTTGGAACATGCTGTATGATTTATACAACTTTTAAATATTAAATTATTAAACATACTCAGTTTAATAAAAATCATTTTATTATACCAATGTTCCTGTACTTCATGGCTTGCTTCACATCTATTATGTGATAGATCAATATGCTTTTTGATTTCTTATTTGTTTAATCTCTCTGACATGTGTATTATAAATGTGTATATTTGCATGTATGTGTATAGCTACATGTGGAGGTCATATGACAATCTCTGGTGCCAGTCTGTGACCTCTACCTTTTTATTCCAATTAATATGTCAGGCTAGCTGGGCCATATGCTTCCCAGAGGTCTCTGGTCTCTACCTCTTCTATTGTTGTAGGGGCACTTAGGTTACAGACAACTGGTACAGCGCCCGGTCTTATGTGGGTCCTGGGAATCAAACTTCCAGGTCCTACGCTTGCCTGCCAGCACTCTACCACTGGATCATATTCACAGACTGACTTTTTTGTTGTTCTGCCTTTGTTTTGTTTTAATCTTCACATGGAAGCCACCTCACAGGTTACCTAGTATAAAGTGTTTCCACTTAACACTATCTACAAAGAAATAACTAATACTATTTTATGGTATTGCAGCAGATGGCCTAAGATAAGACCATTTTTGGCTACTTTTATGATTTTTCAAGGTGAAGGGACTCCTTTCAGCATACAAATAATATAGTCCCATCATGACTATAGGAAGAAGAAGACTTACCATTTGATCACTTACTTCCTATAGTCCCATCATGATTATAGGGAGAAGACTTACCTGCTTTGGTCACTTACTTCTTAAAGCAGCAAGTCAAGATTGGTATCTGTCTTTTAAGCAGTCATGGCCATTAGCATCTTGAAATCAGAACAGATATGATTACCCTCAAGAAACCTTCACAAGTTTACAGGGCACATTCTAGAGCAAAATATAGAGTCTTCTCAAGGGCATGAAATGAGTTAGCAATTGCTCAGAGTTGGCCTGGGGTGATGGACTTGTTACAGTGGAGGTACAAGTTGTCCATATTTCTGTAAGAAATCCTACTTAACTTCATTTGTTTAACTAAGGTAGATACATGTGGAATAGTTTCTTTGGCCACTCATAGATGCCCCTACCTATGAGTTGAATCACCGTTTGCTCACATCTTCTTTCTAGAGGATGGTACACTATACTCATGATACCGTTATGTACTAGGGGCCACAACTATCTGGAGATGACAGTCAGTGCACAAGAAGTCAAACAAAGCTAAGAATGGCTTCTTCATGTCGCCAGGGGAAACATCACTCTTATTTTTTCTAAGCAATGCCATGAGATTTCTCAACATTAAGACTGACAGCACACATTATGAATTTCAAATCAACACATCTTCAGAGGAGCCAGACACAGATGATGTTCACGATTTTAGTAGATAAATTACTTTTTTAGGGCAAACAGTATTGATAGCAGAATGGCTTCTTTCCTAACTGAGAGTAATTGGCATGTCCTTTTGTGCTCAGGAAACTTGACTTTCCTAAACTGCATGCAAAAAATCCATATGATAATGAAAAATAATAATTGAATTGGCACAAAGCTTGTGGACAGGCATGGCCTAAATTGGCAAAAGTACACAGATGACTTCCAAAACATATAGATCTGTAACTTCTTTGAATTGAATAAACCTGCCACTAATCAGTAAGATAGTAGTTGTGGGATGTGATTATATAGTCACAAATTATTTATAAATCATAATAGCTATTCCATCCTATTGGAAAAGATCATGAATTGTGATGTCCCAGGTCAAGGACACAACTTAATGAAGAAGGTGACAGAGGGTTATGAATATAGATATTGGAATGAAGAAACATGAAATGGAATCATTAATAACATATTAGATATATGACCACAGAGTGCTTTTTAATTTATATTTCTCAACTTATTGTATTGTAAAATTGTATTGATAATAATAATAGTGTATACCTCCCAGAGTATTCATAGCAAATAGCTTTTAATATATGTAAAGACCAAAGTATCATTTGGCATGTAGCAAATAACCTTTAATATATGTAAAGATCTAAGTATTATTTTCAACTCAGTGAGGAAATACTCAGATGAGGTCCTCCAGTGGTCTCCTACCTACCCAGCTTGCCCTAGTCTTGGCTTTCTGAAATGGAAAAGTTAAGTAAGAAATACATAAAATACACTTGCTAAATGTGGATGCTGGTTAATTTTTGTCAACTTGACATAAACTAGAGTCATGTGGGAAGAAGAAACTTCTACTAAGGAATGCCCTCCACCAGATTGGCCTGTGTGGACATAGTGAGGGCAAAAATTACTGATGTGGGAAGGCCCAACCCACTGTGGGAGGTTCCATGCCTGGATACCTGGTCCTGCCTTGAATATACGTAGCTGACCTCCTGTGTCAACGCAAACAGAATGGGAAAATATCTTCACTAAGTCCACATCGGACAGAGGATTGATCTCCAAAATATACAAAGAACTCAAGAAACTTAACATCAAAAGATAAAATTATTCAATAAAAATGGAGTACAAACTTAAACAGAGAACTCTCAACAGAGGAATCTAAAATGGCTGAAAGACACTCAAGGAAATGCTCAACAGCCTTAGCCAACAGAGAAATGCAATTCAAAACAACTCTGAGATTTCATCTTACACCTATCAGAATTGCCAAGATCAAAAACACTAATGACAGTTTATGCTGGAAAGGATGTGGGATAAGGAAAATACTCCTCCATTGTTGGTGGGAGGGCAATCTTGTACAGCCACGTTGGAAATAAGTATGGCAATTTCTCAGATAGTTAGGAAACAATCTACCTCAAGATCCAGTAGTGCCATTTTTGGGAATATACCCAAAAGATGTTCAATCATACAACAAGTACATATGCTCAACTATGTTCATAGCAGCATTATTCATAATAGCCAGAACCTAGAAACAACCTAGATGCCCCTCAACTGAAGAATGGGTAAAGGAAATGGTACATTTACATAATGGAGTACTACTCAGAGGTAAAAAAATCATGGCATCTTGAAATTTGCAGGAAAATTGATGAATCTAGAAAGAAACCATATAGAATGAGTAACCCAGGCCAAGAAAGACAAGTATAGTATGTACTCACTTATAAGTCACTTTTAAACATAACGCAAAGAAAAACAAGCCTACAGTCAATAACCCCAGAGTTCCTAGAAAACAAAGAGGACCATAAAAGAGACATACATGGATCTACATAGGAAGAAGAAAGAGACAAGATCTGAGTAAATTTGGAGCAAGGGGGTCCTGGGAGAGGGTAGAAAGGAAAGAGGGGAGGAAGGAAAAACTGCTGTAGGACAATGGTCTAATGGAGGAAGGTCATTAGTTAAGTAATAAATAAACTGTTTGGCCCTCATAGATTAAAATGTAGGTGGGAGGAGTAAACACAACAGAATGCTGGGAGGAAGAGGAAGTGAGCTCAGACTCGACAGCTCTGCTCTGGAGCAGAGACGCCATGCTCCCCTCTCCCAGGCAGACGCACGCGATGAAACTCCGACCCAGGATGGACGTAGGCTAGAATCTTCCCTGTAAGACTGGTGCTACACAGATGATTAGAAATGGGCTAAATTAATATGTGAGAATTAGCCTAGAAGAGGCTAGATAGAAATGGGCCAAGCAGTGATTAAAAGAATACAGTTTGTGTGTTGTTATTTCGGAGCATAAGCTAGCCAGGCAGCTGGGGTGCTGGGGACGCAGCCCCGCTGCTCCTATTACTACAGACATTATGTTAAAATGTGTAACTCAGGCATGGGAAGGCAAGTACTATATGTTCTCACTCATTTGTGAAAGCTGAGAAAATAAATTTCAGAGGAGTGAGCAGAAGAAAATTCACTAGAGCCTAGGGAAGGGAGATAGTAGAAGAGAGAGGACAACAGTTACAAACAGCTATTAGAATATGGGAAAATATTAATAGTTCTGAAGATCTATAGTGCAGAAAGATATTGATTACAATGTACAAGATGTAACCATATACCTCAATGTCGTGAGACAAGTTTCCTAACATAAAAATGATAGTTTGAGCAGTGATAAATGCTAATTAGTTCATCTTTTTATATTGTATAACATTTTTAAATTAAAATATTTCCACATAAATAAGTATAGATATTATATGTTAAATAAAACTAAAAAGAGTAATTAGGGCTGGAGAGATGGCTGAGAGGTAAAGAGCACTTGCTGCTATTGCAGAAGACCTGGGTTCAGTTCCCAGTACCCATTGCTATTCATATTTCCAGTTCCATACCACCTTCTGTGGGTACTAGGCATGCATATGCTACACATACATGTATATGGGTAGAATACCCATAAAGTAAAATAAATAAATATATCTTTTTAAAAAGATTAAGTAGCTTGTTGAACATCAAAGACCTAGGGAGTCTTAGATTCTGTTTCAATAACCCATGTCCTGTCTACTCTATTACATGGTCTCTTAGCAAGAATGAGATCCATTCCTTTTCTTGTGTGTAAGCGTCCATGGGGCTTCTTTGGCCAATGAGTTCACTGGACATAACCCATTCCTGGTGCTGGAGGTTTCACTTGGTGGTGAAAGATACCTAATGGGGCATTGTTACTACTGGAGATTCATTTATTTGTAAAACTCTATTTTTTTTACCTCTACAATCAAGGCAAATATTATCAGTGTCAAATGTATAAATGGGTTAGATAATTACAATGCCAATAGTGTTTCTGAGAAATATGCAATCACCTGTATTAAAGGAGCATAGAAAATGATAGTGGAAACTTCCACAGTCAAGGCTTGTGGCCCTGTGGAAATCCACAGATCTTCAACAGAACTGAGAAAATAACTGAAGCACCTAAAGAAATCTATCACAGGATCTTCAAGTTAGTTCAAGCTTCCTGAGAATGTGTCGTAAATGCTCAAAGTAACATTGCCAAAGATCCATGATCACATCACCTTTGAACATGATGAAGTACTATGAGAGAAAACGGGGAAAAAACTGTGGAATGAATACACCCTATTTCTTCTAGAGAATGACTTTCTTAGACCTGCTTTAGAAATGCTTAAGACACCGATGAGATGAATACATTCTTAAGATCTATTTTAAATGTCCAACAAAATGTAGAATTAGGATAATGATTACTCTTTCCTTATCTTCAAATTAGATAGCAAAGTATAGCCCACTAATATAAAAGACTGCTCCAAAATATACTATTATGAACAATAAGGCGCTTAAATACATATGAATACTGGTATTGATTTTAGAAGTTTTTTTCTCATTGGGTATTACTTTCATAAGAGTCCTTATTCAATTTTCTGTAAAAATGTCTTCTAAGTTCAACAAGGTCATAATTCTAAATATGAAAATGAAGACAGATGGGAAAACTTGTGCTTTAACAGTGACTTTTCCTTCCCCAGTATTCTAATATTATATGAGCCTTTTGAAGCTACAGTTAGCAAAAACTGAAAAATGTGTGAATTCTTTCTTTGCTCGGTATTCTTATATGATGGAGGAAGGTCATTGGCTAATAAAGGAACTGCCCTGGCCCATTTTATTGGTTAGAGGATAGGTGGGAGGAGTAGACAGAACAGAACGCTGGGAGGAAGAGGAAGTGAGGTCAGAGACTCCACAGCTCTCTCGGGAGCAGACGCCTCAGCAGAGACGTCATGCCCTGCTCCCTGGCAGACACACGTGATGAAGCTCGGACCCAGGATGGACTAGGCTAGAATCTCCCCGGTAAGCGCACCTTGAGGTGCTACACACAGATGATTAGGAATGGGCTAAATTAATATGTGAGAATTAGCCTAGAAGAGAATGGGCCAAGCAGTGATTAAAAGAATACAGTTTGTGTGTTGTTATTTCGGAGCATAAGCTAGCCATGTGGGCGGCCGGGTGTGGGGGACGCAGCCCTGCCGCCCCATATTACTACATTTGGCGCCGCCACTCTGTTGAAATACGGAGCGGCGGGCTGTGTCCCGCCACCCGGCTAGCTTTACCCAAAATAATTACACAGACACTGTATTCTTTTAAGCACTGCTTGGCCCTTTAGCTCTAGCACGTACAGGCTAATTCTCACATCCCGATCAACCCATCTCTAATAATCTGTGAGAACCGGTCTTACCGGGAAGATTCTAGCCTAGTCTATCCTGGGTCGGAGCTTCATGCCAGGAGCGGGGCATGGCATCTCTCTCAGGCGTCTGCTCCTGAGAGGAGAGCTGTCGCGTCTCTGACCTCACTTCCTCTTCCTCCCAGTGTTCTGTCCTGTTTTCTCCTCCCACCTATCCTCTAACCAATAAAATGGGCCAGGGCAGTGCCTTTATTAGCCAATGACCTTCCTCCATCACTTATAGGAATTAAAATATGAACAAATTTAGATGAAATCAAAGCATTTTATCAAAAATCTATCATAGAATGGATTATTTACTTACATTCCACTCTAACCTTATACATTCTTCACAGCTTTCCTATGCTGGCTAAATGGGTTATATATAACTCCTGGTTCACTAAAGTTTCAGATTACAGTTTATCTCCAATTAGTATTTAAACATAGACAGACAAAGGCCAAGTTTTCTCTTTATCTTATTTCCAAATACTCTTATCTGATGATGCACAGGCCCTAGAATTATCAGTAGTATTTCATTCAAAATATACTATAACCAAATTTTGACATTTGGACTCGGGTCTGAGATGAATGACCCTGATATGTAGTTATTCCGTAGTCAAACATGCACATAATTGAGGGATATGATTGGTGTATATTATTCTAATATTAAAAAGGTTTTACTTTAATATTAAGAAATTATGAAACAGAATGCTTCTACATTCTAGACTTTGGATGAGTGGGAATTAGTGGTTGTCTAACTTGGAGAACTGGAAAGAGAGCTGGATAAAATTCTAAGTACACAGTATGAGAAGAGCTAAGATAATACCACAGGGAAAATGCACTAGCACACTAAAAAACTGTCCAGTGACCCTTTATTTCCTGGAGGGACAGGTGATACAACAAAGAAAAGCCACTTTTGTCAACAGTCTGCAGAAGAAAGAGGTTAAGGGAAGAAGAGAATAGAAAGAAACCTACCAAGCTGCCAGATATAAAAGCCTGGGAAAATCAGGTTTGTTGATATTGCTGGTAAGTGATGCAAAGCCTGTGGTAAATTGAAAATAACTAAAGCAACAACAAAGCTCAACTCCATCTTGCTTTAAGGTAAAGAAAAAATGTATTCACATTTAGAGACACTGAAACCATTTACTTGCTAGGGGCTTTTTCCTTATGGTACCATCCAGAAAAGATAAATAACAATAACCAGGGGGAAAGTTGCTAAAAGATAAGAAAATACAACACATTTTAAAAGATAGAGTCTATAGAATTGGTATCAGAAGAAATAAAATAGCATAATAACTATTTTAACAGGTTTGGTTGGAAAGAAATAATTCCAGCAATGAGAAGAAAGCTATAAATAGAATAAAAGTGAAAAGGCAAGAAAAGAAACAAAGACCACCAGAGATATTGAGTGCTTTTAAGGAGTAGTCAGATGACTGAATATGGCAGGAAAAGAAATGTTTTAGTTGTTGTGTGCAGTCTAAAAGTATCCAAAAAGCAACAAAATGAAACAAAATATTTAAGTCCATAATACTGTATATCTCTGAGGCAACAGCAAAACATTTAGCAAGGTCAAAATACAGTCCTGGGAAGAGACAAGCAAGAGAATAAAATAGCAGAAAATATCCTACAATGCGTCAAAGATTAAAGAAGGGCAATACCTTACGTATCTAAGGATCTCAGGGAATACCAAGAAGGATGAAGAAAACAAGCAACAATGTGCAAGAAGTAGGAATTTATAACCAAACTGCTACACTACAAAACTGAAGTCTAGAGACAACACAAAATACCATGTACAGTACAATAGCTATCAGAGAGTTGTATAACTTCCTATACATATAATATATATATATACATATATATATATTAACAGAAGATAATGGAAAACGTATTGTCTTTAAAATTCTGGAAGAAAGTCAAAATCTGTCAAACATCTATTACATAGCTAGCAAAAAATAATTCTTCAAAAAGAGATATAAAATACATTTTCAGGACAAAAGAAGCTAAACAAAACACTTCAAAAATGCAAATGGAATGTTTAGTAAGTAAACCATACACTGAAATATGACATAAATATAAACATGTTTCCATGGCTTAAGACAAATAAAATATGTGACTTAACTATAAAAATACTAAGCATAGCGTCTCAATCAGGGATAAACTATAGGCTTCAAAATTGGAAATCAAGCAATCTATATGTAAATAAATCAGGAGTAAAAGAAATCTTCAAAGAGTAAGTTGATAAATGCTTTAATTATAATGATATTCAATCTACAATATATTGTAAAAATGAAATAAATTTAAAGCAACCCTTAAAAAGAAATTTATAGCTATAAATATCTTTTATAAAAACAAAAGCAAAGTAATAGAAGAAGTGACATAGGTTACAACCTCAAAAATTTAGAAAAAGAAGAATAAATTGAACTCTGAATAAGTAAGAGAAAGTAATAAGATTTAGAAAAGAATTCAATGATAAGGGAATGGAATAGAAATGATTACCCATGTAATCATGTGGTTGTTTGAAAATATCAGTAAAATTTTAAACCACTAGTAGAATAAGGCAAGAAAACACTAATAAAATTTTAAATCACTATAAAGAAACCAAAAGCTATTAATACAAATTCCCACTGCACCATTATTATGAAAAATAAAAGTGATACCAAAGACATCTAAAAGATAATGAGGAGTGCTGAAGCAATTAAATAACAAAAATAGAAAAATCTTAAACAGATAATTCTCTTAAAAGATGTACAATTAGACATGGAAGTCTCAATAGCATTAGTTACTGGAAAGATGCAAATTTAAACCACAATGCAAGACCACAATACACCCACAAGAGAAGAACAATGAAAATAACTGAAAGACATAAAATGTGTTGATGATTATGTGAGCAACAAGTTCTCTTCTGCACTTCTGGTGGGGGTGAAAAATTGTGCAACCATTTGTAGAAGATGTTGGGCAGCAGCTTAAGTTTAATTTATAGCAACATTCCGAACCAATGATTTCACTGGAGGTGTCTGTCGGTCCAAAACAAATGAAAAGATTTGTTCAAAGAAACTTCACTCTAAAGGTATTTGCAGAAGATTTGCTCATTAAAGTCCAGTCTGCAAAATAATCTAGACGGTCCTGACTGCATAAATATGCAAACTGTCATGATCCTGCAATAAACTAGTACTCTGCAATAAAATGTTATGTTACCTTAAAGACATTTTCTACTGCAAGGTGTAGAATGGGAAACCATCATCTCAGTAGCTCATTGTTCATTTACATATAAGGCAATGTGTATTATTTTCAATTAAGTGTATCTTGGAAAGGGTAGCTGGTTATATGTCTACATTAGATTACTTAGTTTTTCATATATTTTGCCTTGTATATAAACCTTTTAGGAACCCTTGGATGGATTAGTTACATTATACTTTAGTCAGTGTTCCAAGTTAGGTACACTAAATAAATATGTTTGTAATTTTCATTAAAAAATGTTGTGTTACAACTAACATACATAAAAACATGAATGAATTTCAAAAGTATCATGAATAGACAAGTTCAGACAGAAGCAAATAGCATATAGTGTAACGTTTCCATGATGTAGCATCAGTTCTAATTGATCTTAATAATAAAAACCTGAGTCAGATATAATGAGATGAAAGCTGAAAGATCAGAGAAGCAGTGGTATAGGAGGTCTTTCTGTTTATATGTTGCTTTCATTGCTTAATCAATGAAGAAACTGCTTGGCCTGATAGGGCAGAACTTAGGTAGGCAGAGAAGACAGAACTGAATTCTGGAAGGAAGAAAGAAGAGTCAGGGAGATGCCATGGATCTGTGGTAGATGTACCGAAACTGTTCTGGCAGGCCATGACCTCGTGGTGATACACAGATTGATAGAAATGGATTAAACTAAGATGTAAGAGTTAGCCAATAAGAAATTAGAGCAAATGGGCCAGACAGTGTTTAAATTAATACAGTTTCTGTGTGATTATTCCAGTGTAAGCTAGCTGGGCGGCAGGGACAAACAAAGGGCCACCATCTCCCTTGCAACAAAGCAGAGCAGCCAGCCACTAGTTCTTACCTCTGAAATCTTCATGGAATCCTGTCCCTGCAAGTCCTCAGACTGAATGCCCCATGCACATAGATTTCTGTAATAGGGAAAAGTAACCTATCTCATAGAAATAAGTTCAGTAGTTATTTCTGGTTGTAGTGGTTGTTGACTGAAAGAGGTGCTTTACTACAAAAGTAACCTTTCTAGAGTGATAGAAATCTTCTACCTCTTGAAAATGGAAGAGGTTACTTGTGTGCACTTTTTAAACAGATAAAATGCATACTACATCTAAGTAAATCTATTATGCACAAATAGCAAAACAACTTTAAAGAGTATTTCATGCTTCACTTTTGTGGGCCAAGTGAGTTGGTATGGAAGAACGATAAGCACCAATAAGCAAGACATTAGTGGAGAGGACTATTTACAGGAAGATACAAAACTAAATGGATTTGGCCTTCCTGTGTTAGTGGCCAATGGAGCATTATCAAACATAGATCATTGTGTTCCAAAAATTCAGTTTGAAGTCTCCAGCTTTAACCAGTTTGACAGAAGATGACAATGGTACATATTATAGTTTGGCAACAGATGTGGTGTAGCATTTTCAGGCCAGAATATAGATGTTTGTCCTATAGAAATCCTGTACTTAGACAACATTGAATGTCATCAAATACTATGAACATCCTACAGTGACATTTTGAATATGCAAAGATCTGTCCATCAGAATTGCAACAATTAATTAATAAATCAACATGTTCCAAATCTACTGTATCTGAAAGACTGATTTTAGGGTTCATTTATAAACAGCTTTGTCCATGTATTAAACCTCTCTGAGCCCCAGCTCTCTCTATATGGATTATTCACCTACACTGTAGATGTTTTGGGAGAATTAGTTACATCTGTGGAATATTTAAGGTGGACACAGAGTTGAAGATTAATTAATAGTAGCTGTCATTCTTGGTCATCCAGTCAAACCATTAGGGTACTTATTCAGGCTTCTTTTTTTTTTAAGAAGAAAAGCAAAGAAAATGCTACGGCTAAGAGAAAGTGACTCACATACTAAGAAAAGGAAATGTCGTAGAGAGGAGAAAAATCAGAAAGTGACTTCCTGTTCTTACATCTACTTTTCTTCGTGTTTGTAGCAGGTTATGGTGCAACCTGGAGAATGAGGCCAAAAGCCTTCTTTTGTCACTTCTGGTCTATAAAACCTATATTTTCTTCTGTATTTTATCCCTAGGCATGAACTCTCTGCCTGGAACATAATAAGTTCTTAGTAAATAATTGGTGAGTTTATCAAAGAGGGCAAAAGAATTCTTCACAACTTTTGTGTATTTTGCTAAGCTTGTTAGGCCATCCTGTTAAGCTTTGTATTGTTCTCGTGACTAGTAATAGTAACCGCAACAAGATTTCTCTCCTGATTATGTTAGTAAACCTCTATACATCATTGTTTACTTCAGAAGGCAAGCAATTATCAGGACCCAATCAATGTTAGCTGACATGTAATATTTCCAGCTATTATCATCATTAGTGCTATTTATTAGTGAGATAACAAGAAGCACTGGGCAAGCAAGGTGACTCGGAGAATAAAGGTGCTTGCCATCAAACCTAATGACATGAGTTCAGTCCCCAGAAGTGACATGGCAGAAGGAAAGGGCCAACCCCTAAAAGCTGCCCTCTGATCTCCACAGGCTTGCTATCGCATGTGTGCCCTCACATATGCACTCACAAACATACACAGAAATAAATACATATAATAAAATATTTTAAAGATGTTGACTCTAGGCCCTGATTCCCTAGACCTTATAATCCAGTGGGGAAAGCAAACATACAAATAACACAATACAGGTGAGTTTAGGACTAATGGCATATGAGTGGCTCGATCAGAAAGTATTGTGGAAGTTCTAGGCAGGGAAGAAACCCCACTTAGTTGTGAAGAAGAGACCAGCAACTAAAAGGACATGTACTGAAGTCACAAGTATTTAAGTTCTTTACTCAAATATACTTTTTTTTAACATAGTAACACTCTGTCTCAAAATGAAAATGTAACACATAAATAATTAGTATCTCAGTGAAGCTACCCCAAATCTAGCTAACAAAAGGCATGTGCCTTAATCTTGATTTCTAGTGGGGTTTTTATTGTCATTACAACCCTTCTCAAGGTGTATTTGATGTAAGATAGCCTGGCAACCAGACTGTGGCTTTCTAGAAATTGGGGTTATGGCCCTTTCGTTGTGGTTATCTTCTTTAGTATTTCTGGTATACTACAAGATACTACATGGAGTACACAGTAATGAAATGGAAAGCTTCCTCTGGATTCAATCAACAAGACTAAGCGGCTGAAACAGTAATTCATGAAAAGGAAGAAGGTAACACTAGATTGTGTTGTCACAGTGCTCTGGGATTTGCTTACCAAAAAGGAAGTCAGTTCTCTCTGACTCTAACTTGGCATTCAATATGAAAACAGAAAGGGTTTTTCTATGAGAAAGGGTGTGGGGAACATGACATTTAAAGATCGTATTTGATTTACATTAGGGGGTGATTGGGAATTATTCTTCCTCATCAATGTACTTGTTGATATGGGATTCCCCTCTGTATGCTATGAATCTGTTTTATTACCATTGTTTATTAAAGAAGCTGTTTTGGCCAGTGGCTTAGTAGAGTAAAGCCAGGCAGGAAATCCAAACAGAGAAAGTAGGCAAAGTCAGAGAGATGCCATGTAGCTGCTGAAGGAGAAAGGCATCAGCTGCCAGTCAGAAACTTACCGGTAGGGCACAGCCTCATGGTGATTCACAGATAAATAGAAATGGATTAATTTAAGATGTAAAAGTTAGCTAGAAATATGCCTAAGCTATTGACCAGTGTTGTAATTAATATAGTTTCTGTGTGATGATTTGCAGCATGGTGGCAGGGAAATGAACAGGCAGTCTCCATCTATAAGTTTGCTTCAATAGAACTAAAAACCTGATTTTAAGTATTTATTTCATTTTTAAATTATATATACATATGTCTGTATATTGATATGAGCATATTTGTTCAGATATTCATGGAGGCCAAAAGAGGACTTCAGATCCACTGGAGCAAGAGTCCAATATGGTTACTGGGAATCAAAATCGGGTTTTCTAGAAGAGCAGTATGCACTCTTTACCACTGAACCATCTCTTCAGATCCCAAATGACAAATGTTTTTAAGTATATTAAATTGTGCTTCTTATAAAGAGTATTACTATATTTAGTTTTTACAATGAAAATGTATGCTCATGACCAAAGAAAGAATCTCAGTATGCTTTCTCAGCTCTGGGTCCTCTAGAGGATTTGTATATGTCTAAGTAACAGTCACTCTCTCATGCAATGAGAAGGTCCTGTATGCTAACTCATGCCCATACTTGCTAAAATGATAAGCAATTTTAAATATAAATATTTTTAACATCCATTCCACAAAATGAAGCATTCTTATGTTAAAATATAGTATTTATGACCTTGACAAGCACTGGTCAATTGTGTCCTTTTGAACAGGATATAGATACCATGTTTTCATTCTAGTATTAAAAACATACTTTTAATGGATATATTAAAGAGTGATCCATCAAATATGTCCATTAAACAAGGTATCTCAACTTTAGACAAATTCATAAAGCAATTTCATATTCTTACTACAAACCCCAGGTTAATTTCAAATGCAACTCAATTTGCACATAACTTTTGGGAAACTATTCTATTATATGCAACACTTGTCAAGCAATAGCACAGCTGGTAGGAAAAAGTATAGCATATTCATCTTTCTTTCCTAAAACCAGAATCCCTGGAGACTTCTCAGCACTTTCCACACAGTAGGCTACCTTTCTTATGAATGACAAATACAGGCTATCACTGTGTGTTCTAAAGATAGGAAGTAAGGAGAGTATTTGGGTTTTTCCTGAATATGATCAACACACATTACTTAATAATTTCAGAGAGAAATATATTGATGTCTTCAGTGCTCTTTGTAGCCATTTTTGTTATATAATAACTCAAAAATAAGCAATAAACAAACACTGACTATCTATTCAAGTTGACTATCTACAAACCAGGCAATAAGAACTGCAATATTACAAGATGGCATTTTCAAGTAGTGCCCAGGCAGCAATGCTTTAATGTTTGGAGTGAGTGAATATCTTACAGTTCAGTTTTGCATCCCATGTAAAATATACTAAAGAATTGTTGCCTAAAACATTATAACTTAGGTCAGTAAGAGAGCTTGGCAGGTAAATGTAAAAAGGTTTTTTTTTTTGGAAGCTTCTTGTAAAAGTTTGATGACTTGAATTCAACTCCAGAACTCATGTAAAGGTGGAAAAAGAGAATCTACTCTACAAAGTTGTTCTCTGGCCTCTGTGCAAGTTCTGTGGCACATACATGTACATATCCTATACATACACTCACACAATAATAATCAAAGCAACAAACAACTCAATAACGTCATTATTTCACAAGTAACTATAGTAAGACGATTTTTATGTGATGTTTCTTAAAGTTACCCAAGAGAATAAAATCTGTCTTCATCTGCTCAGTAATTTGAAAACTCTAAGTCTATATATTTGAATTAATGGGTAGGTATAAGAATGGTCAGTGAATAGAGTACCAAATAGAGAACAACATGAAGGACCCTTGAGAAACTGAGACCAGATAGAGAAGCAAAGGGCAGCAGGGCCAGGAGAACAGCCCCGAGAGTAGAAAATGGCTCTGATGAAATATAGTATGCTAGAAATAAGGGTAAGACTAAGGGCTCTGTGTGGTGGCATGTGCCTGTAATCCCAGGGTCTGGTGGCACATGCCTGTAATCCCAGAGTGTGGTGGCACACGCCTGTAATCCCAGTGTGTGGTGGCACACACCTGTAATCCCAGTGTGTGGTGGCACACGCCTGTAATCCCAGTGTGTGGTGGAACATGCCTGTAATCCCAGAGTCTGGTGGCACATGCCTGTAATTGCAGCACTTCGGAGGTAAGGAAAGGGGGATAAGGCATCAAAAGCCAGCAGCTGCCAGTGGCCAGTGTTATAAAAGAGCCTATCTATAAACCATAAACAAACAAACCTCAAGGAGTAAGCTAACAAAACTCGGGTTCCTTATATAAGATCATGCAGGCTTTCAGACTGTGAAAGGTTCCTCAAAGAACATCTAAGCTCTGTTCTTTAGCATCCATAAGGGCCTACCAACAGGCATCGGAGTGAACTAAAAGGGAGTTCAGGGATTTAAGCTGAATCTTCATGCATTGAGAGCTGTTCAAGTGAGTTCCTTAGAGAGCTTGTAGATCTGCCATCTGAGCCAGTCTTCCCTGTACATGAGGAGTGAAATGTTTTCCTACCTGAAGGCAACAAAACAAACTGCCTCACCTTTCTTGGGATTTGCTATTCTTTCATTGCATAATTCTTTCTCATGCTCCCATTTGCACTGTTCTACCAGGAACTCAGCAACATTTTTTTTTTGGTCACATCAGGTATTTTCATATTCGTTTCTAAAAAGAACAACTGAAGCAACTGCCCCATGGCTGATGTGAATGCTGGCTTGTGGTCCTTTCTGCATAGGATCTAGGTTTCCCATGTATATACACCTATTAAAATGAGCACGCCTACTTGTAACATTCTGTCAGTCAATCTCAAAGTCCTTTGTAAGCATAAAATCGGTTTGGGCAACATGGCCATTTCCAATGAATAGATGAACATGTCAGTGCAATAATTGATTAGTAAGAATTACCTGTGTCACAGATCTTACTCAGCAGAGACTATATTTTACAAACAGAGTGATAAACAGAAACTCTTCAGCCACGTATGCTCTGTTCTAAATCAGGGGAAATAGAGTCTGCAGTCCTTTAGGAATCATGGTCTGTCCCTATCCATCAGGTATAAACTCTCATGCATCTATCAGAGGCATAGACTGTAAAAACATAAACTTTTAAACACTAAACAAATTTCACAAATTATTTGATGATCTATTGTTTTGGCTGATGTAACCTTTCATGTAAGTCCTTTTTCTCTTTTGCATGGGAAGCTCAACTCAAAATAATCAAACAAATGATGCCCACGTAACATGGCAAATCAATCCAAATTTTCATTTGGGGTTGCTATAGAATCACCCCAAGTAATGTAGTCAACCATAAAAGACATTTGAAAAGAAACTATGCCAATCCCAACTACTCACATGAACACAGGATTTCTACCCAGAAGTTTGGGACAGGGACTTATTTTGAAGAAACAAAAATATCACAATGAGCCATCACTCATCTGGAGAAAATGTTCTAGCAAAATAAAACATTTAGAGAGCTTTACACTTGCCGGAATCCTTTCAAGTTTAGTGATAAAGAAAGTGAAAAGGTTTCAATGACAATCTTTGTTTGATGAGGTTGATTTATTTAAAATATAAGAAGACTGGGAAAAAAGTATTCCGAGAAATGATGTCATGTTTTTCATTTAGTTACGTGTTATAATTTCCCAGCAAAAAGTCGCCACTGGAGCAATTTCAACCCTCTAAAAGCATCACTCTTTTGCTGTTTTCAGAGGCTTGAAAGTGGCCACTGGCTCTGGCGACCTTCTCTCCCGCACTTGTTTTTCCGCAAGCTGGAGGTTCTTGGGCGTTGGTTCCATTGGCTGCCTGCAGCATGTCTCTGGCCGCCATGGAGGAAAACATCCTCTCCCACTTTCCTTGTGGCATTATGGACTGCCTATCATCTGTGATTTCCCTGAAGATACACCTAATAGGATTCACAGAACTAGAGCATGCTCACCTTTCCCTAGCCGTGTGTCATCTTCTCTTAATTTCCTGTCACTAAGACAAGAGAAAAATACCATTAAAGCTAATGATGACTTGTTCTCTTTCTTCCTACATCAAATCAAGTTAACGGTTGTGATATGTGAGTAGAGCTGATGCAAGTTTACAAGTAGGAACTCTTTTGAATCAGCGCAGCAGCTTTTTCTAATTATAAACGGCTCTCAACCGTCAAAGGTACACACTCGTTTTTAATAACAGAAACTTAAATTCTTCCTAGAAAAAACAAAACAGAGGTTTCATTTTTCTCTGAGTCAAGCTAAACAACCAAACAGCATGGAATGCAGAATCCCTATCCCATCCAGAAAAAAAAGGAAAAAAAAAAGACCTAGACAGAAAGATTTCCCCCAGCATTAATTTGTTATTTTCTACAAAGACATCAATTCCCAGGATTATCTTTCAAATCTACATTCTTCAAAAACATTGTTTAAATCAATCTTACCTGAATACGACTTCCTTAACAAAGCCATGCTTCTTTATAAGATGGTGCTACCCAGACAATTGCTGTCTACATTTGGATCAGACACGCGCAGGGAAAGAGAGAGAGAGATCAGAGAAAGTTTAAGGCATATCTAAAGTATTCTCCAAGGTACTGGCCAGAAACATCAAGCTCGTACTCGCGGTATAGAGAGATCATTAATGGGCATTAGTGACAGACCATTATGACTCTCACAGATCATTAATGATTCATCGTGTAGCAGTATCATTCTGGCAGTAATCAGACCATTGCTTGGATGCAAATATAAGCTTGGCCCATACTATTTGCTTAAACTTATTATTTCCAAGCATAAAATGTTTTTTTTTTTTTGCCTTCTAGAATTACGAAAAAATGGTCTGTAACAGGATCCTTTAGCATAGCAGAGGAGCTTTTGGAGCTAAGCTGCCTCATTTGGTAGCTGCTTTCTCCTAAGGTCAGAAATATTGTAGTCTGAAAGGCTCCCCAATAGCTTTTGGGACATAGAAATGGGTCTTTTATTTTGAAATTGAATTATTGATGAATAGAAAATGCTGCAAGCAAAACAGACATTTGCAGGAATTACAGTTGCTCAGGCTTTTGAACATTATGTGGAAAAGATTGAAATTCCATTTCAACTTTAAGATTTTTGCCCTCAAAATACATTTTTCTATCAAAATCCTTTGTGAAATATTTACAGAAACAATTAGCAGCCAAGAGAAAACTTTCAATGAAGTGCAACAAAAGCAGCGAGCAGACAGCATTGTATCATAGAAAGTACGGAAGCTCGTAATAAAAAAATCAAAATTTTAAGGAAAAGCAAAACCATAAACTAAGTCTCCATCCTTTTTGAAATTTTTGCATGATGGAAAATCCACTATTTTGGTTAAAAATGCAAATGTGAATGGAAATTGAAGTTATTCTGGGAGCAAATGAGTCTTTTCTACTGAGCAGATTGGATTCTCCTTCTGTGTGGCTCTGGGAAAACTTCCCTTGAGTCAGAAAGAAAGGAAATCTGTCTCAAGTTCTGAATATTGTCACTATCAATGAATATTGAAGAATTACTGACACCCACAGGGAGCTATATTTATGGAACGCCATCACCCATATTCACAGCTTTATGGAAAGATGATGTATATTCAAAAGCATTCCATGAACTTACAGATTTTTCCTTAAGCTTCACTGCTTAATCAAAATTGCCTTGAGCACTCGCTCCCTCCACTCTCCATCCAACACTAAGAGTGCAGCAGCAACAACTGCAAACAGGAGCCCCTCCCAGAGGGAGCCAGCCTGGAGCAGAATTGGGTTAGCTGTATGGATGGGATTTCAGCAGGAGGCAAAGGATGGAGCCAATTCGTTCTGCTCTGACATCAAACATCCTCCCCCACCCCCAGTAACTATCCATAGCATGAGGACCTGAGCATCAGGATCTCTTAGAATCTAAATGGGCAGGAGACCTATTCTTTGGGAGGCAGCATTAATTTCCTGGATGCCTGACCTATGTGGCTACGTAGGGCACTGATCTAGAAAGGATCCCACACTTAGTTTCCTCCTTTGCTGCCATTGTTTGGAAATCCACTAATAGTTTTTGAACAAGGAACCCTATATTTTTGTTTTACAGCAGATTCTACATGGTTTGCAGGCAACTGTATTCCTTATGAGAAGTGGTTGTTAAATAAGCAGTTGTGCTTGAAAGGATAGAGAGACGATGAGCCTCAGAAGGGGCCATGGGATCTTACCCATTGATTGCTCTTTCTCTGGGCAGCTGAGCTCATGCTCAGACCACCAGGAGCATAGTCCTATGTCCTCGGATCTCTGTTTGCAAAGCAAATGGGCTAATGGAAGAATTTAGTCTTCAGTGAACTCTTTACACAGGAGAGATGCCAACTTCCTTCAAATAAAAATAGAAAATCCTAATATGGAGGCAGCGTCTCTTGGCCAATTTGAGAGCTCTTTTAAAAAGGCACTTCCCATGGGAGAAGATTGAGTCATCTCCAGCTGAGTGGTCGTATCAGGTCTAAACAAGAGGTCCAGTCTTTGAGCTGTACTCCTTTGAGTGGCCCTGGGGGGGCAGTATTGGTCAGTGCAGTAGGAAGGGGTCCTCGGGGATGGGAGCAGCTCAGTCATTTGATGTCTAGACAACACTGAAATGAAGAAAATGAGGGCTGACCCAGAGCCAAGTGGCAAGGAAGGGGAAATTGGTTTCTTCATTGCCTGCTATTGTTCCTTCCCCATGAACCAATTCCTAGTCACCAGTGCACTTTTGTCCTCTCTAGACACCTCCAACCCAATGCCAAGGCTCACTCCTGGTTGCTTCACATGTGCTTTTGCCTTTCACTTGCCTTCTGCATCAACATGTTCTTCTAACTGTTTGTATAGCTACTCTCTGTGAGTATTATGGAGGAAAGTAATGAGGTCACAAAGATTTACAAAACTTGTCAATTTTTGCAAAGGTTATTTTGTCACGGACACACCGTTCTTGCTCTCCGATAGGCACACACTCGGGTACCATGAGAAATGGAAGGGATTCTAAACAACAAAGGGCCCACTTAGTATTCTTTATCTTTGTAAGGGTGTCTTTTTTATTCTTCCCACATTTCTTTATTAATTTTATTTTATAAACTTATCCTTTAGAAAGTTCCTGGAAAGCAGGTTGAAGTTGAACTAGCTCCTGGTGCAGGAGACCACCATCAATGCTACTATACCTGCCTGTTTGCTGCTTTTGTACCTTCTGCCATACATCCACTAGTTCAAGCAAATTTTTCTCTTTTCTGTATATGAATATCTCAGCCTTCTCTAGGAAGACTTTTCTGGGAGCCTCTTTGCACTTTTGATTGTTGATTATGGCCTCTTTACCACAGTGTACCCAACATAAGGTTCAATCCCTCCTCCCTGAAACTTGGTTCCATTCAGCTGCTTTCATGATCCCTCATTTTAGTGGAGGGATCAGTCAGAGGGCAAGGATAATGTACAATAAGATAAGCACCCTGAATACATCAAATCAACAGAGAATAGTGGTATTCTCAATGGTGAGGGTACTGGAATTTGGGAGATGTGTGGCTATTATACCCAAGGGATATACACACTTATAGGCTACCCAGTTGAATGCATATGACAATTTTAATTCCAACAGTCACTGATAGGGTCAGGACTCAATGCTATGTCACTCCTCCTGTTCTAATGGATATTCTCTCCCTCCCTCCATCTTGCCCTCCCTATCTTGTTCCCATTCCTCTCCTCAGTTTCTCCTCCCTCCCAATCAACCAATAAAACCCCTCCAAAGTCACAATCCATCATCAGTCCCTTCAGGCACAGTCCAACTAAACAGAAGCTGGCAAATCTAGTTATCTCTCTGGCAAGTGGCCTTTAATCTAAATCCAAAAGGTTGCAGATCTCCAGGCTTTCATTGGTCTGTGGTCAGGCAGCCTAAGTAAGCTTCCTGCCTTCCTGGAGGCCCCAATCAATACTCTGCCCTCTTCTTCCAGCCCAGACACATCAAAGGCAATATTGCCTGAGATTTAATCATTTGGCATTAAAGTGTAAAGCTGTGTCTCCAGGTCCCCCTGATTGTTTAATTGTTTGGAAATGTCTTCAGAAGCGGGTGTAAATAAATTTGTAGAACAATGTTTACTTGCCTTGCCTCCACCATTTCTAAGCTGATTAATAAGAACATCTTGCTGCAAACTGAGCATCCTGGTTGCAAAAATCCTTCAAAGGAGAAAGAGTTAACTGCCGGGGGAGTTTTATGAGTATGCTCAGATGCAATTTTCAATTAGAAGTGCTGGGTATCAAGAAACTGAAACCTAATATCTACATAACCACACTCACGGATGTTTACACTATTCTTATTATTGCTACCTTTGGTGGTGAACCGGATGTCCTTCAAGAGGTGAACATATAAACAAACTGTGGCCTACCAGAAAATGAAACACTATCCAATGTTAACAAGGAATGAGCTAACAAGAAGAAACAGACACTTTCAACTAGGTAAAGAAGTGCCAGTCTTTCCAGACTGCATGCTGTGTGATTCTAGAAAAGGCAATACTATGAAGAGAATTTGAAGAAGTGAGTGGCTGCCAGAGCTGGGAATGGGCAAGGATGATGAGGTGGAGCACAGAGGACTGTTTGAAGACAGCAGAACCATTCTGTATAATGTTATAAAGGTAGCTACACTCATATGCATCTGTTAAAGCCCTCAGAACACATAGCCAAGAGTGAAAGCCTAACATCATGTGGGACTTTGAATGATAGTGCAGTATCCATGTAGGCTCATTATTATAAGAAAAAGCTGTCACTCAACATGATATACTGTTTGGGGGTGTACGTGCATGACACAGAGTGTCTATGTGACCTCTGTGAACTTTTTGCTGTGTGCCCAAAATCACTTGAGAAAGAAGTCAATTTAAAAATACAAAAGTAGTGGCATTCGGCTGATCTCCTTTCGAATGACCCTGGTCTCTCTGTGTCTTCTTTTCAATCTCCAGGCCCTTGCCCGACTCGCGTTCGGTACAGTGGCACACTAACTGTACCGAGGGTGTAACACCAAATCGGGTGTTACAATTGGAGGCCCCGCTGGGATGATCACTGGCAACTAGACCCATCTGCGAGATCGGGAAGTAGGGATCCCTGAGAGGTCGCCCTCGGGAAGGCTGGCCAGCAGGATGCTGACAATCCAATATGGGTACCTGAGCGGCTGGTGCGTGCTGTGGATTTTCCTGTCCAGAAACCTGAAGACAGGACAGAGCCGAGAGATCAAAGAGATTCTGGCTTGTCAACTGAAGAGTTGCAGGATTCCTGAGGAGCTGGCTGCGGTGGTCCGAGTGCCAAGGATTGTTCCTCGCCTGTCTACCCATCTACCCATCCCATGATATCTGCAGCCACAGCTGTTGCTGCCACAGCAGCTAAAGCTGCTGGATTTTTCATTAGTCAGTCAGTTGCTTCCTGCTAGCACAAAGGATACCTTCTCAGGGCAGGTTGCAAATGCCGTAGCCATTCAAATTGAGCTAAATTTACAAATGAATATTGCAGTTAATTTTGCTCTTGGTTGTGGTTAAAGACCACTGCTAGATGTTACAGTAATAAGCTTATTGCTGTTATTCACGGACAATTTACAAATTGGCTCTTAAAATTATTCTAGTTAGCTATACCAGGGTTATTTTCACCAGCGCTGAGACCTTACTTATAGGGCTCCAATTTGGGCAGAATTATTAAGGATTGAGCAAGCACAGTCTCCTTAAGGGATGCTTACATGTGCTAGAGCATCATCTTCATGGTTATTATGCCAGAGCCAAAGGCAAGCTCAGGCCAATATTGCCACGTGGCAAGTCCTCTTAGCTATTGCCCCAGAGAATCTTTCAGCACGAATCTGGCTGAACTCGGTGATGGATGACTAGTGAGCCAAAGAAGGGAAAGGCTTTTGGGGGGCTGCCTCAACCTAAGACAGGAAATATGTTTTGACCTGGATACTTTCCAATGATGGGTAAGGTGTATTGCCTGACATCCAATGCCACCCAAGACAGGCCTATTCATAATTTATACAAAAGGGGACCTGTAGGGCCCTGGTCTCCCTTATTCCTGTGGTGCATTCACGGGGACAGTTTATGATCAACTAACTAAGCTTCCTGTATGTTTCTGTGCTATGCCTGCCCCACCTGGTGGTTAGCTGCAGGGCATTTACTCCATTGTTAATATGGTAATTTCCCACCTGCCTGGGTGGAGATCCTTGTGCTGCAGTCAGGTAGATAAGGACTCCCCCAATGCTGAATAGAGTGGCTTGCTGCTGATCTCCTTTCGAATGACCCTGTCTCTCTGTGTCTTCTTTTCAATCTCCAGGCCCTTGCCTGACTTGCATTTGGTACAGTGGCACGCGAACTGTACCGAGGGTGTAACACCAAATCGGGTGTTACACCTTAGGACAGAGAGAATTAAACTTGGGATCTCAGTCCTGGTGGATAGCCAAAGCCATCCACCCTTTTAAGTTGTTATAATTTGAAAAACAAGGTCCAAATGAGGAGCAGAAGGAGGGAGAACATTAGCAAGGAAGTCAGGTCCACAAGGGGTGCACCCACTCACTGTGACAGTGGAACTGATCTATTGGGAGCTCACCAAGGCCAGCTGGACTGTGACTCAATAAGCATGGGATGAAACCGGACTCTCAGAACATGGCAGACAATGAAGGCTGATGAGAAGCCAAGGACAATAGCACTAGGTTTTGATCCTAATACATGAACTGGCTTTGTGGGAGCCTAGCCTGTTTGGATGCTCACCTTCCTGGACTTGGATAGAAGTTGTAAGACCTTGGACTTCCTGCAGGGCAGGGAATTTGGACTGCTCTTCAGTCTCAGAGGGAGAGGGATTGGAGTGAGGGGAGGGGGAGAAGCATAGGGAGAGGGGAAGGGAAGTAGAGGGAGGGGGCAATGTGTGGGAGGAGGGGGAGGGAAATGGGAAACGGGGAGGAGGAGGAAATTTTTTTCAACAACTAAAACAAAATAAACAAAAAAATGAAAGAAAAAAAATACAAGGGTAGTTGTGGTGTTTTTTTGTTTTGTTTTGTTATTTATTTATTTATTTTTTGAAACAGTTTCTCTGTGGCTTTGGAGCCTGTCCTGGAACTAGCTCTTATAGATCAGGGTGGCCTCAAACTCACAGAGATCCACCTGCTTCTGTCTCCCGAGTGCTGGGATTAAAGGCTTGTGCCCAGCTATAATACAAGTATAGTGTTTTGTTTTTTTTTTTTAAAGTGCAGCTTATTTTAAAAAAAATACAAAGTCTAGCACATTTCAGGAGTACATGTTTTCTCATTTTGGCCTCATAATAATTAAATAAGATTTCAGTTAAAATTGTTCTTTGCGAGCCGGGCGATGGTGGCTCACACCTTTAATCCCAGCACTCGGGAGGCAGAGGCAGGCGGATCTCTGTGAGTTCTGTGAGACCAGCCTGGTCTCCAAAGCTAGTTCCAGGACAGGCTCCAAAGCCACAGAGAAACCCTGTCTCGAAAAACCAAAAAAAAAAATTGTTTTTTGCTTGCTTGCTTGCCTCCTTTCTTTTCAGGTGAGAAAGATTTAGCTAAGAGCTGACAAATGTGAAGATCATGTCCGGGGCCACAGGCTAGCAAGTGAGTGCAAAGCAGACAAGGGGTTGGAAGCTTGCTTTGTAGTGAAGCTTCTTCCAGGCCAGTGCTTCAATGACTTTTTCTCCTCTTCCATAAAGCATTCCCCAGGGTGTTGAATTTGAAGTCCATCAGGACTGAACAAGACCCTTATTTTCCACATTGCAAAGGTGTCCTGGGGAAAAGAGTCATGAAGTTCAGAACCCCTGCCTGGTCACATCAGACACTCTCTTGCTCCCAGGAGCTGCAACTCCCTCCAATTTTGCTCATGATAGTAAGATAGTAAGCAGGTAGATACCCTCTTCTCGGTGAACACAGGGGCTGGCTTCGACAACATCCCACTGGCTTTTCTGCCCTCCACCCGAGGTCCAGTTAGCACCACTGACATTCAGAGATAAAGAAGCCACAGGTGCTGTCTTGGACATATCTAAGAACAGCATATATTACACACACAGAGTTACATACACGGGGACACACACACACACACAACCCAACAATTTGGTTTAAAGAAAAAGTGGTAAAATTTGTGTAACAATCATATCTTCATTGAACACTTATGCAATTAAGTCAGATATTCATATAAAGTCTTTAGTGCAGTACCCGCACCTTGTGAGCAGTCAATGAAGGGTAGCCCTTGCCCCTACCGTTAGTCAGGCGTTGCACATTCTCTTGTCTCCTGTGCACTGTCGCCACTATCCTTTCTGACATTTTGGCAACATTCTTTTTTTTTTGAAAACAGATCAATAAGCAAGTAATCCACAGATATTAGCAGTCTTTATACTAGGACTTTTTTCATGCTGCAAGAATTATAGATATGGAAAATATATAATCTTACAGAGCCTGTGGTCTCCATATGGAAAGATAGACATGAATATAGTTTTAAAATACCTAGAACCCAAGAAAACAAGGGATTTATGCTGAGGAAAGAAACAGGATCAAAGATGTTGCAGACATGACTGGATTTTATCTAAATCTGTGCTTTCACCAACTTCAGCATCCATAAACACTGGTTTGGTTGACTGCTCCTGCTTCAGCTTTAAGAAACCAGTAGGAGGTAGTGTCTAGAGAACTGGTACCAGTGCCTCTATGTGAAAAGAGCTGACTAGTGTCTCACCCCTGGTGCCCCGCATAGTCTTCTCATATTCTCTCAGAGAAAGCAGCAATATAGTGAATGCTTTTATCCCTCTTGATGCTTTTATCCCTCTTGATTCTTCCTGTGACAGAATATAATGCCAAAATTTGTAATAAGATCAATTCAAGACACATCCCAATAATATGCCTTTGTCCCTGATGCCTAGACCTTTTAAAGGTGCTACGTGTGTGTGTGTGTGTGTGTGTGTGTGTACTAGCCTTAGCAGTAAGGATTGTTCTGAAATATATGTATTTTGCAAGCAGGATGAAAGAGTTCATTCCTTCCACAGTAGCATGCAATTCAGGAAAGACAGAAGAGTTTAACTTGGTTTCTTCAGTTCCTCATTCTTCTGGAAAGAACCAATTCTTTCTGTGTTTATAGCATCCCCTAGTGGACGAAAACTATATTTCAATTGGAGGCTGAATCCCATCCAACAATGTTTAAGAATTCCACACAAGCCGGGCGGTGGTGGCGCATGCCTTTAATCCCAGCACTCGGGAGGCAGAGGCAGGCGGATCTCTGTGAGTTCGAGACCAGCCTGGTCTACAAGAGCTAGTTCCAGGACAGGCTCCAAAACCACAGAGAAACCCTGTCTCGAAAAACCAAAAAAAAAAAAAAAAAAGAATTCCACACAAGCAAACTATTGATGACAATTGCCCAGTGAAATAATTGTCTCTATAGTTTAAATTTGTAAACATAAGAAGCATGCCCTGAATACGGCAATATAAAAAAGATTTGTCGTTTGGCCAAGAGCCTCTTTCTGTGTGAGAATGCACTAGGCAGTCTCTGAACCTCTAATCATATATATATATAGTCATATATAAACTGACCCTGTAATACTATAGCAGTAAGAGTGAGCACAGAAGATAAGATTATGTTGGTGAACACTGAAGAACTAGATGGTATGGAATTTAGCAAGATAGATCAATGAGTTTGGACTTTCTACTAAAGACAATTGAATTTTACTCTGTAAAAGGATCAACTGTTTCCAGAAAGGTCACTTGGACAGCAGTACAGAGAATATGCTAAGGTAAAGGTAAGAAGGGAGAAAGGAAACTCTATAAGAGATCCAGGGTTATGACTTGGCCCGTCCCAACATCCACCCCTTCTCTGAACTGCTGGACCACGTGAAGGACCTGACCCTCAGACACAAAGCTGCAGGAACTCCACAACCCAGGACAACAACAGGATAAGCAAGAAGAGTCGCACTGAGAACTCAGCATCTACTGATGTGTAGCAGAAACCAGAGACCTAGAACCAGACCAATGGCTCTTTGCAACGAACATTTGCAAATGGGTTTACAATGAGACTCACTATGTCCCACTGCAGCGTCCATGATGAGATGTTTAAATTTTCCTTTTTTCTCTCAAATTTTGTTTTATTGCATGGGTGAAGGGGCAGAGAGTGGATGCAAAGGGACAAGGAAATGAATAGGACCAAGATACATGATGTAAAAGACACATAGAACAAATGAAAAGAAAGAGAGAGAGAGAGATACAGATAGGGCAGGTGTGGTGCACACACCTTTAATTCCAGAACTCTGGAGGCAGAGGCAGGTGATCTTTGTGAGTTCAAGGCTGGTCTGGTTCACATAGTAAGTTTTAGGACAGCTAGAGCTACACAGTAAAACCCTGTCTCTAAAAGAAAGGACCCTACCAAAACCTGGAACACAGCCTAGGTACCTAGTTCTGCTACCTATAAAGAAATTTCCATGCATGTTTGGCTCTGGAGTTAGGGAAAGGGCAAGCAGTAAGTATTTTTTATTGATATATATGGCAATTTGTGTGGAAACATAATGAAGGTGGGATTCACCATTTAGGTTGACCAAGAAGCAAGAGGCAAAGTAATAAAAAGTGTGGTCTCTGCAACTACACAGAAAAGCTCTGGAGTCTGCTTGTCGTTAGAAGCTGTGCTCTCCATGAACTATTTCCTCATCTATTTCTACTTCAGTTTCCTCCCCTGTGAAATGAGTATAGAGATCCCATCTCCCAGTGTAGTTGTAAAAGTGTTGTTGCATAACTACTATAGTGTTTTACATATAAGCACTTGACAAGGCCTAGTTCCTTCCATTTTCCTCTTCTTGGCCAGCGTACCCAAGTAAAGCAGTTTTGTGAGATGGCTAGCACACTCCCTCAGGGTCTCCCCCAGACTCCTGTAGCCTGGGCAGAGGCAGCAGCTTCTATCTCAAAGGATCTGGTGGTTTCACCTGTGTGCTTTCCTCTTAATAACAGCAGAGACCATGCCATTGGCAATAAACCAGGTTCTCAAGGCCTAGTCTGGGAAACTGCCAGCACTCACCAGAAAGCAAGGAACCTGGGAACAAGGTGGGCAATAAAAGGTCAAGCGAATAGGTGAAGGTGGCCCAGTCAAGATGAAAGGCAAATGCTTTTGGCGTTATGGGAAACCACTGTCCAGGTGGTGCAGGGAGTGGAACTGCGGGGCTAGCCAAGGAGCAAGTTCCTGAGTCAATCTGCAGCTCACAATGGCAGGGATTTGGATACTTGGTATTTAAAAATTGACAAAACTCAAGTCTTTTTCTTCTTTTTCATATTAAGAAAAATTTTAGCCGGGCGATGGTGGCGCACGCCTTTAATCCCAGCACTCGGGAGGCAGAGGCAGGCGGATCTCTGTGAGTTCGAGACCAGCCTGGTCTACAGAGCTAGTTCCAGGACAGGCTCCAAAGCCACAGAGAAACCCTGTCTCGAAAAAAAAAATTAACATAATTTTTTCTAATTTTATATAGCTATCCCCATTCCCACCCCTTCCCCTCCTCCTGCTTTTTCTACCTTTCTGCACCCCACCTCCCCATCCACACCTCAAAAAGGGTAAGTCTTCCCATGAGGAGTCAACAAAGTCTGACACTTCACTTCCAGGCAAGACCAAGGCCCTCCCTCCTATAAAGAAGTCTTTTGACCCAGAAATGGAGATTCAGGGCCTTCATTGTAGTTCTGGGCTTTGGGAAATGTGGAAAGAAAAGAAACGAGAGGAGAAGAGAGGGAAGGAAAGGGGGTGTGAGGGGAGGGGAGGAAAAGAAACCCAAATATACGAAGGAGATCTCTGTTTCATGGATGGGCATCTAACTCATTAACTGAGTTGGGAAGCTGGAGTTAGAGAAAGTGTTCCAGAGGCTGAGACATGACAGAAGAGCAGGAGGTAGTCATGGAGGAAAGTAATTGTTCTATAAACATGCAGAATCTAAAGGAATCATAAAGAGCCTCTGCCCCAATGGGCTCTTAGCTCCCAGGAGACAGAGATCAACACACATGCCTGTGTATACAAGGTAGTAAGTGTAGTGACAGAAATGAACCACAAGGCATTAGTTACAGATGAAGGCTATCAAACGTAGCCCCAGGGTGATCAGAGAAGCCATTTTTAGAGCAGGGGTTTGGAGATTAATTTTGAAAGCTTGTTTTCCTTAGACTATAAAATCTTAGAGATTGAAGGTATGGGGACCAAGTTCAAAGACATAAGACAAAGCTGTTAGGGATGGCTGGAACACAGAATGCTAGGGATGACATGTATGATTAAGCTGTGGAAGTTGTTAGTGGTCATCTCTTCTTTGAATTCCTGGTCAACAAAGACACTTGAGAGTACCAAATGCCAGAGTGGAATGAAGCTATGGCTTGGAGCAAGGGATACATCTGATTTGATGAACAGTTTAGAAAGATCTCACTGGCTGCAGCATGAAGTCTGATGTAGTGAGTGGTAACAGATCTTAAAACTAGAGGAAGAAAGACTTTTGAAACTGTCATCTGATCAAAGAACAATGACGACAACCTTAATGAAGACATACATACAGTGACTAAGAAAATATAAGGGGCAACATATCCAATGTGGATGTAGAATCTGAAGAAGTTAGTTAAGAACTTGGGATGGAACCATGAGACAGAAGGAGGTGTCAGAAAGTAGTCTAAGATGCGTGCTGGTGTTATCATCCATTGCAACAGTGAACCGCAGTGTTCATTCCCCCACTTTTTTTTTTTCATTAGTACAGGTAAGGAAAATACACTTGCTGAACATTATTTTAAAAGTGAGTAGCAAGTAACCACTATAGGCCAAAGCTTTCTGAATGTTTGGATACAGTCTCACTATGCAGCCCTGGTTGTCTGAAAACTCACTATGTAGATCAGGCCGTCCTCACACTCACACAGATCTGACTGCCTCTGCCTCTCTGACATTAAAGGTGTGTACCACTACACAAAGCTCTGATACTAAAAACTAATTACTTTGGGCCAGGGTGTGTACCAGGCACACACACACACAGATGTATACACACAATTTAGCACCAGATATAAGGCATGGCAGTGCCCAGCATATTACTGATCACCTATGATGGTCTATATTAGATAAGAGATTTGTCCACTCTTCCATGAGCCATGGGACAATTAGATGTAAGGAGAGCATATTGCAAGGTCATGTATATTTAGTTCCATCACTCAATTTAAATATGATGTGTGTGTATACTGACAAATAATTCAAATGTAAGACATTAGATACAGATGTTTGTAATTTGTACATAAGCATGCATGGGCAGGTAGAGGAGTTCAAGTGTTAACAAGCAGTCTGAAGATGGCACACCCAGAACCAATGAAACAAGACCACCCATCTGTGACCTTTTTATCAGTGAGATCATACATAGGGCTGTCTAACCCCCAAACCCCTGCAGCTGAGCTCTTCCACCTAACACTGCATTGAAGTGCACAAATCCTTCGCATTGTTGTGGTCAAAGCATGGACCACGGATTTAATCCCAAGTGTATTTTTGTGAGCAATTTATTTTACAGATATTTATCCTCTGAGGCTATTTCTCACTGTCAGGAAAGTCAGAGGTATCTATGTTTGAATCAGCACCTCCCATAACTCATCCTTATTGATGATTGTTTTATAGCTGCAACATGAAAATAATCTTGAAATGTGGAATATGTACCTAGGTAACTGACTGTATTACAGGATTTTCATTTTCATATTGTGTTTATGAGTTTAATCCTGTTACTCATACATTGGATATTTACTGAGAGCGCAGTGGATCCCAGGCATAGTTCTAGGCACTAAGAAATTGAAATAGTTATTCAATTTTTACATTGTCTTGAAATTTTGTCATTTTCAAAGACTGAATGCTAGAAGGTTTTCTCTTTTTTTTTCCCTTACTGTGACTTAGTCCCTATGATGGTTTATCTTGATTACTAACTTGATTGGATTGGAAAAAGCAAGCCTCTGTATGTGTTGCTGAGGGCATTTCTAGCTGTGATTGGGTAAGGGGGCCTCTGAACTGACGGATTAATAATAGGAAGTGAAAGGCAGTGGTTGAAGGCTACTTAAAAGAAGGAGGTAACAGGGAGGTAGCCTGGAGAAAATCCATTGTTGTAGTCCCCTCCCTGCCTCACCATTCCTGCCTTCTGATTAGCATGGGGTGAGCAGTATTGCCCTACCATGCCCTCTCTGCCTCACCTCAGGCTGAGAGGAATAAAAGCAGCCAAGCATGCCCCTGAAATCAGGAGTCTAAATTCCTCCTCCTCTAAGTGTGTTCTTTCAGGCATTTGTCAGACCCATGAAAGCTGCAGCGCCACTTGCAGAGGAGGGGAGGCACTGTCAATGACTTAGTTTCAATTATCAGATAAGAATATAGCTGTAGTAAATATGTGAGGAATTATTTTGTTGTGGAAATGATGGCGCAGTTGTGGGAGCCCTTTTCCATTTTGATACTTTGGATTTGTAGAGTGCAGCCATCAGGACATAGCTGATTTATCAAGACTCTGCCTACTTGGAATGCATGAGTTTTAAGAACTGAATTCGGCTGAAAATAAACAATACCAAACCGTAAGACTCCTGGAGCGTTTGAGTTGAGCATATGAATTCTACAATCATCTCAACCTTTCTATTTCCGTGGCCAAATCTGGGCGATGTTGGAATTTAGGTCTAACATCTGTTAGTACAAATTTTTCCTTCATGAAATGACTCGAATTAAGCTGATGATAGCCAGTCGAGGTGATGTATATGGAGCTAGCCTTGAGATGTGACCTGGCTGCCAATACTACCAAGTTATCAAGACTAGTTTAGTCTATTGAATAACAGCAGCCAGGGCTGGAAAGATGGCTCAGTGCATAAGAGCATGTGCTGTTCTTTGTAGAAGACCAGACTTTTGTTCCTTGCTCCCAATTCAGGGGGCTCACAAGTGCCAGTAGCTCCAGCTCCAAGGGTGGATCTGACTCCTCTGGCCTCCACATGGCACGCACATGCACACACACATAAAACCAATGAAAATACAACCAAACCTACAGTAGCAGTCTTACACACATAGACTCTCTCGTATTCTACTCATCCCAGATGGTGCTTTAGTGTTGGAATAGGCTGCTTAATCTGTTTTCTGGACTTCTCATGTCTTCCTGCCCTCTAAGGAGCACGAAGGCTGCCACATCCTTCCTTCATCTTCTCCTCAGCTTTTGCATTCTTCTAATGTTGATATTTGGATTGATTATTTGCAGTGTATATAGGAATGCCTCCTGCTATAGCTCTATCATGATAACTGACCTCAGACTGCTGTCATAGAAAAATGTGATGGCACAGATTGCCTTTCACTAGTAAAACCCTTCCTACACTGATTAAAATGAAGTTTCTGCTAGATGGTTTATGTAGAATCTAGTCAATAGTGTATAGAAATATGTATATATATATATATATATATGAAATATCTGAACAAGTGTATATGTAAGCACAGTATAACATGAAGAAAAGAGGAGAAGAAAGACTAAGTATATGGGGATAAGAAGTACTCAATGCAGGTAAAGGGAAGGAGTTATGAAAGAGGACATAAAGCTAATTGCTTTTCTAGTTTTAATTCTGTAATAGATCTTTTTTTGTGTCTGATAAGTGCACAAAATAAATTTACTGCTGAAAGTTTACAATTCAATGTAAAGCTCCACAGCTTTGGTTCCAAATGCCTGTTCCAACTGTATATAAGTTCACCAAGTTGTATAGTCATTTATTTTGCTGTGTGATGTTTTTGTTTATTTGCAAGCTTTTTAAATAATAAATTCTGTGAAATTAAAGAAAAATAAATGAAGCATTGTCTCAACATTAAATTGGCTCACTGTATTTCAAGTTTTGCACAATTTCTTTGTGCTAAACACCTATGAGTTTTTCTTCTGGGCAGCTAGACTTTTTGCTATACCAGGTCCACCATATCTATATGATCAACTCTAGTTTCTTCTGGGAACAATGGGGAAACAAATCTCCAGACAAAGAAAGAATAAGAGTATTCAGTTAGCACTATGGAAGTTTGTGCTTAATTGTGCTACCCCTATTTACATGTTGATGAAGCCCTAACAGCTCAGAATGTCATTGTGTTTGAAAACAGGTATTTTTCAGGTGACTGGACTAAAATGGGGTCACTCGGGTGGGCCTAAAGCCAATCTGACTGCAGTTCTAAGAAGAGATCAGCACATGTCAAGACTGGGGATGTATGCACATAAAGGAAAACTCATCAAACTTTACAACTGAGTTCGATAAACCCTGGAAATCCCAGAGGAATCCAAACCTGACATTCTGATCTTCAATGTTTAGCCTCTAGAAGTGCTAAAGACATCTAGTATTATATTATGGTAGCACCAGCAAACAATCACAAGGGCCTTTTGGTCCTTTATGTAACTTTTGACTTTTGCTACACATTCCTGGCAGACCAGAGAAAAGAGAAGGCAGTTGAAAGTCGCAGACGTTAGAAGCCCTGGGCAGCTTCTCCTCTCCTCCAGCTGTGCAGTCAAATTTCAAGCTGGATAAGCCAATTGAGCCAGAGCTGCTGTGTGGAAAGCAGAAGCAAGCGTTACTGGGCAGCCTGTTTGAGGCTGGCCTAGTGCAGTCTGCCCGGTATTAACAGGCAGCTTCCTGGAGATGGCAGCATTTGCTAATGATTATTCCTCCAAGCAGTCTAACAGCCATTTTCACTTCTTTCTAAACAATTTGCAGCAAAGAGAATTCGCAGGCTACAAAAACAAAAGAAAAAGAAAAGAAAAGAAAAAGAAAAAGAAAAGCAGGAAGCCAGGGTCATACGCTTCTAACAAGGACGAGGAAAGCTTTGAAAAAGAATCACTTTCTCTTAGTTAATCATAATCCTCTTGCTTCCGCGTTTTGGCAAGTGAAGCCTTTCTGCAAGCCAGGCTGCCTGGGGTACAGTAACATCATTGCACTGCTCAGTCTGGCTTGCAAGTTCCTCCTTTCTGCTGCACTGCGGAAGTCCCTCTTGCCCTCTTCCCTATGTGCCTTGTTCCCTTTGTGCCCCCCTGCTCTAATGACCAACCATGCCTATTTCTAGCTCTAGCCTTGTGATCCGGTTGTCTACTCCACATAGCCCTTTGTAATCGCCTCCTTTTCTTTGTCTCATTCATCTTCTTTGCCCACTTCCAGGCTGGACTATGTCCCTTGAAGTCTTTCTTGAGGACTATAATATACAATAAGGTCTTTTCCTGAGTGTATCCCCGAGACATAGTAGAGCTGTAGGCAAACTGCTGCTGCAGAGACACAGAAGGAGGTACAGGCAATGGGTGCAATGCTTTCTGCATGCCTATTGTGACACTGACTGCACAAACCTGGCATCTAACCACATGTTGCTGGAGGACAACATCTGGAGTCTTTGCCTCTTGGGTTGTAGCACATATGTTATTATGTTGGTCACTGCTTTCTCAGTGCTCCTTCTGCCAACTTTATCCCATTTCCATCCCTCCCTCATCACTTGCACTTTCTGTGCAATGTCTGCCACTAAGTTTCCTTGAAAGATGCTTACAAGGCTTTGAATTTAGTAGATATTGAATATACATCCTCCAGGGGAATTAAATCCAGTGTGATACCTCAGTAAATTTATTCTCTCTCTCTCTCTCTCTCTCTCTCTCTCTCTCTCTCTCTTCCTCTCCCTCTCTCCCTCTCTCCCCCTCTCTCCCTCTGTTCCCCTCTCTCTCTGTCTCTCTCCCTCTCTCCCTCCCTTCCTCCTTCCTTTTTTCTACTTCCCTCCTCCTTTTTTTAATGGTTTATTTATGTTATGTATGCATGCTCTGTCTGTATTTGCACCTTTACGCCAGAAGAGGGCATCAGATCCCACTGTAGATAATTGTGAGCCACCAGGTGGTTGCTGGGAATTGAGCTCAGGATCTCAGGAAGAGCAGCCAGCACTCTTAACTGCTGAGCCATCTCTCCATCCCTGTCCTTCTTCATCTTTTAAAGGCAAGTTATTACTCTGTAGTCCAGGTTGACCTGTAATTCACTTTGTACTCAGGCTGACTCAAATTCACAGCAATACTCCTACCTACTGAGTGCTGAATTACAATATAAACCACCATATCTGGTTTACCTTAGTACATTTCTGAGAAAACCTATAAATCAGTATTTTCTCATTTTCAATTATTAGCAAAATGTCATTTTGAGGCTTAAAAGAAAGGCTAGAACTTTTCTGGGAGTTGTACTCACTGTGCCTAGAAATAGGTATAAGGTAGAAGAAGACTTAGCAATGAGTATACCAGACTTGGCTCAAGTGCAGGAAGAAATACAGCAAAATAAAAATGTCTCACACAGGACTTTCATCATGGAAGCATTTAGATTAATAAGGGGCACGGCAGACTGAGGATTACAGTGAGAAGTGGACAAGGACATGGGGAGTAGGATGAAAACACCAAGTGAGTGGGGCGGGGGAGGATCATTTGCTGAGTTTCTACCATATATACCGTGTGACAAGGGGGACATCATGGAGTGCCCAATTCAGTTCCTTTCACACCGTCGAGACAGAAGGACTGTTGCTACACTCATTCCTAAAGGGATTGAAGCAAAGATACTTGACTTGCTCCACGACAAAGAAAACAGAGATCTGAGAACCCAGGTCAGTTGTTCTGCAGAGGTCCGACTGCTGTTAGCAGCTGTGCTAAACTGGCAGGGTCTCATGTGCCCGATCAGCTAGGATCTCATGGTGACTAGACTTTTCCTTAGTAGGAACTAAGTAACAGAGTCAGTGAGCAATTCCTAAACCCCATAGACGTCACCTAGTACCCTTCTGCCATCACACCTCCAGGGCTTAGTGTCCCTCCCTCCATATACCCCACAGAAGAGAAAGGAGCCTGGCATGTATTGCCGTGTTACAAGGCACATCCACTGACTCAAGATACTGCCCCTGTATGTGGAAGTTATACTTTCTCCTAGTGACCATCAACCTTTGTACACAGTCTTTCCAGGCACGGTCTAAATAGGGGAGGATATAAACACTGAAAACTCAAGTTCGGCCTGACTTGACACGTGATACAAAAACTCTTAGTCTTAGGGACCAGCGTTTATTCACTCACATTTTCTCTTCTCCTGGCCTTGACTGTCTGGCCCCGCCCTGCCCCGCCCCTCCCCCCTCCTTTTCAGTCTACACTCCTCTTTCCTCTTCTCTTTTCCTTTCTCTGCCCCCTCCCAGCCCCCTCAACAGTCTATTCTCCGAGAACAAGCAATGACAGAAAAGAATCTTAAATTCCTCCTCTCATCCAGAAGGTACCAGCCAGGTCATTTGTCTCTTCTTGATGTTCTATTCCTGATACTCTTCCGGAAACATCTTAGTCCCACAGCCCTCTGTTCTTTTTGCTTCTGTCCCCTTTTCTTTTGTTTCTTTATTTTCATTTCTTTTCATTCACTGTTATATTTTTGAAATAGAGGACTATATTCTAGCCTAGACTGGCCTGGAATTCAATGTGTACCCCAGGCTGGTCTTGACCTTCGACCAAGTTTTCTTGCCTCAGGTATCTTAGTGTGAGAGACAGCACAACAGACCCTTAATTCTTGGTTGCTTTTCAGCAAAAAATAATCATTTTTATTATAAGGCTCTCATAAATAAAAATATTCATCTTTGTTAAGAGAATACAGCCAGAATCAATATATGTGTTCTATCTCATATAATGGTCATATCACTTATGCTAATGAAATGATAGATCCACAATCAATGTTTTGTCTATTTGCTAATGGAAAATACGGATATGGGGTTGTGTGAATGAATTCATGCCCATCCATTTCCTTTATTAGTCACTTCAGGAAAGTATGCATATACCTTAATGTAAATGCATCTGACTAGCAGGCAGGCCCAAAGAGCAGGCAGGTTCCTTCATTACACATGTACTCTTCAGGATTGACATGGCAGTAACAGGCAGGCTACAGTGCTTTTGGAATCAGTGCAAGCTGGAAGGGTTAACATTTTATTTGCATACAGCCTGCGCTCAGTTTCAATACAAGTTGGTCTGAGTCACTGGCTCCTTTGTTCATAAATAAAGCAGCAACTTTCTGATTAATTGTACATCCTCTGGTCATGGGCTATAGATGACATCATGAAACCAATAATAAACCCACTTCTGTTTCACGATATCCGCATCCCTAACCTTCTACAGTAGGAGCACTGTGTTCACCAAGAAGCTATTGTATCCTAACATCTCCTTAGGCATCATTTCCAACTGGTTACCTTCCCTATAAAATGCCATTTTTGGCAACTGCCTGAGAGAGGGAGATATTTATAGCAAGCAAAGCAGGGCACTGCTCCGGCAGACACCTCCTGTGTGCTTTTCTCATCACCTGTTTCCTTGGACAAGCAAACAAGAGAAGAATGACGTGTGAATATAGGCTGAGAAGAAAGAAAATATGGAGAATCAACTCCAAGGATCCTGCTCACTGTTAAGAGACATGGGGACAGAAAAGAGGGATATCTTTAGCCCTGTCTGGCAGTGCCGCTGCTTGTCTCTCTCCAAGGTCAAGTTCTGGAGACTATATTATTACTATTGCCACCTTCTTTTTAAAAATATATATACTTTGGGGGCCTGGTGAGATGGATCAGTGGGTAAACGAACTTACTACCAAACCTGAGGACCTGAGTTAGATCCCTAAGACCCCCACAGTTGAAAGAGGAAACCAGCTTCTGCAAGTTGTCCACTGACGTCCACATGTGTTCCAGGCCCCACAAAACAAATAAATAAGTACAATGCAAGTTTTGATAATCTAATATGCATAATATGTTTTGATCATATTTACCACCATTACCCTTTCTTGTTTCCTGTTGATCCTCTGGAGCGCTTCTTCCCCAAACACCTTATCCTACTTTCATATTTCCTCTCTCTTTCTCTCTTTCTCTCTAGCTCAATAAGTTGCTTACTTGCATGTGCATAGATACAGGGTTATTTTCTGGATCATGGGCAACTTTCTAATGACTACACCACTGGGGAAAATTTTATCCCTCTCACAACAACTGTTGATTGCTTATAGCTACTGGCTTAGGGGTCAGACATCCTGCTATTTTACTTCCCAATCCCAGTATGAATAAATAGAAAGTACACAAACTTATAAGTCAGACCCATATTAACTCTGCTACTCAGAAGCCTGGTGAATTTGAGGAATTATGTCACTGCTTAGAGTATTAATTCTTCACCTATAATTTAGGGCTGTGTGGTAGGTCTAAGAGTGAAAAAGATCTGAGACATTCAATAATTTTCAATTTTCTTGCTACTTCTGAAGTCCAAAATCTTATCATCCCTTCTGTTCTGAATAATGTCTAACCAGGTGACTGTATAAATGAAAGGTTTTGACAGACTCTTGCTATGTACTGAAAACTCTACAAAGTGTCATGCATGTCAGTGCGTTGTGTGAGGGTGCAGTCAGGGTATATGGGCAGATGACTGCTAAAGCTAAATAAGTTTTCTGGCTCTTGAACTTGTTGCCCTTAGCAACTATTATTAATTTTAGAGATGTTCATATGAGAGTCTCTGAATTAGGCACAGTCAATGCATCCAGATACAAAGTCATTTCACTGAAGATTACTAAGCACATTTATCCTGTCTTCCATCAATCCATTGCATTCCCTATAAATGGAATAAGCAAACATGTGACACCAGGCACTTAGAATGTCTTTGTGTGCCTACGTACTCATATGTACACTACTTCTAAAGGGAAAGATGGGAAATCAAAGCTCTTTGCAAGCGTGTAAAAAGCTGTTTCTCTACATCAAGCCCTTCCTTCCAGTGTTGATCCATGGACAAAGCAGCAGGCAGCTAAGGCAAATCCCTAGGTGTTGACCTCCCATACTGAACTGCAATTCTGAAACTCAATGTGGTGGCACATGCTTGGAATCTTGGAACTTGGAAGACCGAGACAGAAGAATCTCAGATCTTATGGAAGTCTCTATCTCAAAACCAACCAAAAGGAAAACCAAGCTTCTGGAGCTTTCCCATATGGATGGAGCAGAGTGATAGAGATTAAAGAAAAAAAAAACTCCCAGCATTCATCGGAGGCTAGAAGACAGAGAGGACTAGCGGGTTTCCCCTCACAGCACCTTGAGGCTGAGAGTGCTCAGCTACCTTGTCCAAGACCACAGAGCTAGTAGGATGTCTCAGTGTGGGCTGCCAAGTATCCTTCTAGATCACAGTGCTCTACAGGGACTTTATCCGCAAGTTACTGAGTCAATGGCAGAGTTGAACGAGGATGCATGTTTAAATTTACACAGAATTTCTAACACTCTATCATAAGAGAAGTACTTAGAAAATAAAGAAAGAAAGAAAGAAAGAAAGAAAGAAAGGGGAGGGAGGGAGGGAGGGCAGAAGAAGCCCCAGAACAATCAAGTGAGGGCCAATCTAAACAAAAATGAAAGCTTCTCCCAACTTCTAAAAACATCTGTCAGTTAGGACTCTCACTTTCCTGTCAACTGCCTGTATTCAGAAACCTTCTCCACCTGGAAGGCCAGCGGCCACACCACTCTGAGCATCAAGTAAGTGATCTTCACTCTCCTTCCTGTCCTCTCTCACAGTTTCTCCAATCTCATGCCCAGCCCTGTAGGCTGATCACTTGCAGAGGCTGGCTACTCAGCCTACCTCCATTCCCTGGGGACTTTACCAAATACTTTAGGAACCCCAGTTTTCCTCTCTTCACTAACCCTTGACTCTGACTCCTGAATACACAGATTTAAATATCTCTCTGGCCTGATCTAGCAGAAGCAGCAGGTTAAGTGTGCCTAGGAGGAACCCAGGGAGCAAATTTCAGTCAATTAAAAAGGCGTGCGCCAATACTGCTGACAGCGCTTGAGATTTAAAAGTCTCCACAGTACTGTCTGGTCTCTCACATGTGTGACTCAAAACTTAATGGTTACTCATGAAGGATTTTGACAAAGGTCACAATTTTTAATTTTATGAGACTAGATTTTTCTGTGTAGACTAAGCCAATCTCTTAAACACACAGTTATCTTCTTGCCTTGGCTTGCTACCACACCAAGCTGGGGAATTTTTAAAAGGTTTCATTACCAAACTCAATCACCATCATTCCATCATTGAATAGGTTAGTACTTCCCTTCTAGGGCTCTGAGCACTTTCCCACTTCCGAATTGTTCTGGAAATGGCTAAGACCAAAAGCCTTAAGTAGGACATAGAGTTGCAGGCAAATTAGGAGGCGTGCTCTACACAGCCATCCATAGTATTATAACGATTGGCACAATCAAATTCTCAAAGACCAAATTGAAGGATGTGTCTATGTACCACATCTGCACACAGGCTTTGAGAACACTGGCTGAGCCTTGGGATTAGCCCTATCTAGTGCTGTACCAGGGAGAAATTAGCTCCATCAACAGTGCCCTCCAAGGTGGCACCAAATGACCACTTATTTACCAAAATCAAGAATACATTTTTCAATCCTGAACTTCAAGTCTTCTTGGTGGCACTTGACATTGAGATCCACACTTCATTCTTTATCTTTGTCACACTTCTGTCACTGACTTTCCCAACTATATATTCTCCTAGCAATCTTGCTAGCTATCATCATTATCATCTCTGTTATCCCAACATTTTCCATTCTCTCACTTCTTTTGGTAAATGGTATCCAAGGTCTGTTAGTATCTCTCTTTTTGTCCTTTCCATTCTTTTTTCTCCAGGTCAGTAATCAGTGCTGTCCAGTAGAGCTATCTGGGATTCCAGGAATGTTCTACTTTTGCTATATAATATGCTAACTACTTGTTATACGTGGCAATCGAGTAATTAAGCGTGGGTAGTGCAGCTGAAGAACTGCATTTTCAAATTGATTTAATTATACTTAATTTAAATTTCATTAGCCGTATTGAGCAGGTTCCTATCATTTTGGATAGTACAGCCTTTGGATAGATATCTGTAGCATGATTAATAAAGACCCAGAGACATATATTGGGGTTCATCCTGAAGGTCAGAAAAGCCAAACAGCCAGCCACAGGTTCTTAACTCTACCTCAGTCTGAAATGGCAATCTTGCCCCCTCCAGGAATCTCAGAATGAGACTGGGACTGGGACCTATCACCTCCTGATTTACATTCTTTTCCAGGGTTGGGATTAAAGACATGCACCACTACTGCTTGGTTTCTATGGCTACTGGGATTAAAGTTGTGTGTCATTGTTGTCTGCTCTGTAAGGCTGACAAGTGGGACTGTTTTACTCTCTGAACTTCAGGTAAGCTTTATTCATTAACATAAAAATGAAATATCACTACAGATATCTGCATGTGGCAGTCTTACCTCACCCTAGAGATTTGAACATCTCCTCCATCAATATGACTCCTCAGTGTCTTTGGTTTGGTACTAAATCCCCAAGGGTTTTTTTTTTATTAACTGATATTCAATACATGTGGAAGGAGTGTATAATTCCATACTTTATAATATCTCTATTTAGAATCCTAATCTACAGAAGAAAAAGTTGTTAAAATAAATACTTATCAAAAGACAGATGAGTTTTAATTTCATTATTTTTGTGTGTGTGAGAGAGAGAATTTGTTGGATAAGGAAAAAAATGTCTAAGCAATTGACTAGCAGTTGAGAGTAAAATCTATGCTTTTCTCAACACTGATTCTATCCCATTACTAAACTTAGGATGTAGAGAGATTGGATTCTGGCCTTTGGAAAGGCTACAGAGTGTTTGGGCTTAGATATTTGTATCAGTGGTCAATCACCTTAGATCTCAATCTTAGCTCTACCATTTGATAAGCTATTCAACATGGACATGTGCAGACTCTCCTTATGTCTTGGTTTCCCCCACTATAAAATGAGGATGATGGTACTATTTACCTGACAGGCTTTTGTGCAGATGAAATGAAAGCATGCCTTAAAATGTTCAACATCTGGCATATAATAATAACTACAGCTAAGTTGATCCAAGTTCGATAAATCTGGTTTGGACATGTCACCTGATGTAAAGTCTAGGGACTTTGGGGGTTGAGATTTTAAATGAGGAATTCTTAAAGAAGTCCGCAGCTCCAGAGCCATTAGGTAGCAGAACTCGAGAAAGGACTAGTCCTGAAGCTATGCTTCCAGCATAGGGAGTGGCGGTGAGTGGCGACATGGCACCGACAAGCAAAGGGGAAAGACTGTTAGTGCTACAGCTGAGTTGTTCCAAATGACCTTCTCTTCTCTCCATATAAAGACCCCTTGTTGACTCTGTCTGGTTTCTGTTGAGCACTTAAGAAACTCTTTCTATCAGTGGAGAGTCCTGGATCAGGGCCCAGGATAACAGAGTAGCAGCCTAGACAACATACTAGCTCTAAGACAGGGTCAATGAACTCTTTGCAGCTCTTCCTGATGAAAACATGTGTAATTAACCCTCAGAAACACTGGCTGAATAAAATCAAGTTCAGTTATTCCACTTGAAAGTAAAGTTGATGATGAGCAAATTTCTAATTACACATGAAACTTTTACAAACAACAGGGCAGTTAACAGGAATGAATCTGCTTCTGGCAGGAGCTGTTAAATTCCAGGGGCTGTACTCTTCAAACCTGGTCCACTGACTTCTGCTGTAGAACAGCCGCACGAATTACTTTCATTTATTTATCCATCTGTATGTGTGTGGTATATGCACGTTGTTGTTGTTGCATGTATGGTGTATGTGTGTGGTCTCTGTGTGTGTGGTGGTGGTGTATGTGGTGTGTGTGTGTGTGTGTGTGTGTGAGATGTATGTGGTATGTATGTGTGGTGTGTGTATTTTTGTGTGAAGTGATGTGATGTGTATGTGTAGTCTCTCTCTATTTCTCTCTCTCTCTCTCTCTCTCTCTCTCTCTCTCTGTGTGTGTGTGTGTGTGTGTGTGTGTGCACGTTTCAGTGTGCTTGATCATGTGTACATGTGGAGACTAGAAGTTAACATCAAAATAATCTTCCTCAATAACTTTTCCATCCTATATTTTTGCAATAGAATCTTGCTGAGCTTGGAGCTTGCCATTGCAGCTACATGAGCTGTCCAGTGAGGCATTGGCATTCATCTGCCCCTACATCCAAACACAGGAGTGAAAAGACATGTGCCGCTGCAATTGGCTTTTGGGTAGGCGCTGACATATTGAACTTAATGCTGACATATTGAACTTAGGTCTTCATGTTCGCACAAGAAGCACTTCACGTACCAAGCCAACTCTTACATTTTTAAATGGCCGAAAACAGCTCAAAGATACCTATTTCATGGCGTATGGAAATCAGATGAACTTCAAACGTCAGAGTACCTAACTACAGTTTTATGATAACACAGACTTATCCCTTTGTTTTTGGATGACTGTTTTCTAAGTACAGTAGTAAACTTGGCAGCTAAAACTAAAATGCAGAGCCAAAAAATGTATTATCTAGATGTTCACTGAAATGATGTATGAATCTCTTTCAATGTTCTTTTATGAAATACAGTTATTAACCAAATCTGTGTGTTTAGAGTTCTATAGAAATTTGAATTAGAATATCTATCTATCTATCTATCTATCTATCTATCTATCTATCTATCTATCATGTATCTCACCTGTACTTCTTAGGGTACTTGAAAGGCAACGAAGATGCACATTTTAGAGCACCCAAGGTCCATTTGAAGAGAAGAAGGAGGGAGAATATGAGCAAGCAAGTCAGGACCGCGAGGGGTTGGTCAACCCACTGAGACAGTGTGCCTGATCTAAGGGGAGCTCACCAAAGCCCACTGGCCTGGGACTGAGTGAGCATGGGATCAAACTGGAACCTCTGAATGTGGCTGACAATTGGGGCCAGACTGGGAAGCCAATGATAATGGCACTGGGATTTGTCTCTACTGCATGTACTGACTTTTTGGGATCCTATTCCTAAGCCTGAATGGAGGGGGGAGGGCCTTGGACTTCCCACATGGCAGGGTACCCTGTCCTCTCTTTGAACTGGAGAGGAAGTGGGGAGGGTGAGTGGGGGAGTGGAAGGGAAATGGGAGGAAGGGAGAAGGTGGAAATTTTGAACGGTATTATTTATAAAGCAATTAAAAAAACTCCCTTTCCACAATTATTGTAACATGTTGATTGCTTATAAATTAATGTGATCAAAAAATATGCGCATTTTACATTTAGCTGAGAGTCCCAGCTACACAGCTTTGCCATCGTGTAATAGCCTTACCTACCATGATGGACTGTATCAATTCAAACTGAAAACCAAGATAAACTCTTCCATGAGTTTCATCCTGTCACTTCTTTGGACACAGCAACATGAAAGGTAACTACCACACTATTGCAGAGAGCCCAGAGGCTGAGAATTTCAGCGCTGTCACTTCCCTGTTGAGAAAACACCTTGGAGAGCAAGAGGGAACCTTCTGAGGAGCAGTTGCCATTTCCCTGATAACACAGTTTCAATGCAGTTTCCCGTTGCTGTTGCTAATCACACTGCTATTACAAGCCAGATAATGCAGCGCATATTTAGGGTGTTTAAATATCTTTTTGAAATTGCACATAATTTTTAATGTCTACAAAGGCATAGCTGAGATGGCTGATGTTTCCTTACACTCTAGCAAATTAAGGTGTCTATTTTCTTCAGCAGGTGTGTGAATATTGTAAATCCAGTTCATGCTAATGATGCAAGTGTGTACAAAAAAAGCAAAGTGAATGAGGGAGGTTGTTTCTATTATCATCTCCTCACAGGTTCTCATTGCCTCAGTAAGCCTGCAGCAGTGGCTTCTTTTCCTTCTTAAAATGAGCAAAACAATAATTTCACTATTCCTATCTTCCAATATATAACCCTATGTCAGCATTTAATGGTTTTTTTAAGTTTAATGTGAACACAAAGCCCAATGGCTACTTGTTAAAATTCAGATTTTCTCTCAGGAATTCTGCGATAAGGCCTGAGATCGTTCATTTAGGGCTATTGGTCCATGGACCACACTTTGAGAAGCAAGGTCCTATGCAATATGTCAGTCTTTCACTAACATGATCAGTAATAATTGATGTGATAATGATCATTTGGGGACCTGAAAATTTCTTCTCAAAAATCTGCAAGGAGCAGAAATCCAAACCACCACAATAAATTTCTGAAAGTCACAGCTTAGGTTTCTCTAAAGAAATAACTCCTTGGGAAGCTTTGCAATATTTCAGGCTTAACTTACAATGATGACAACGGGAGCTGTGGTCAACCAGATGTGGTTTTAGGTTCTGACACAACAATTTACTAACCATAGGAGCTATAATGTGGAATTCACCCATTCTGAAATACCAATTTTCACTTCTGTAAAAATGAAGTGACTTTAGTTGATTGAAGTCTGTGGCCCAGCACTTTAGAGGCAGAAGAATGAGGAGCAGGAGTATAAGGGCAGCCTCAACTATATAACAAGTTTAAGTCCAGCCTGGTCCACACGAGGCCATGTCTTAACCCAAAAGCAACAACAGCAACATCAAATCCTAAAAAGTCATTAATGATTCCAGTACTCATTTGGTCCTTTGTAAGATACTTTGTCATGACACAACTATTAAGGATTCTTGTCTATCCCTCATCACATTGTGTAGAAGCAAGGGGCTTATCCATTCTTCATTCTCAGAAAAAAATGACAGTCGTGTCTTTGCTAATGTGTGCTAATGATTGTGTGTGTCTAAGCAAATAGCTTAGTGCCTTTATGGAAATTATAAGAGACTGTCTGCTATAAGCAGGCACACTGTGGGAGAGAACGAACTGACACGAATAAGGCACATGCATGAAAAGTGTAGACACTGGGAAGTTGGGGTTCCCTTTCCTTGATCTTCGAATGTGAGGCTGCAAAACATGAAGCCAACTGACCTTTCTGCTTGGCAGTTAGCTCTGTGTCTGCAGTTCTGGAAGGAAGCAGGTCCTGGACTGGAGTAGGATATTTTAAGACACAAATTGATCTCAGTTGCTCCTTTTGTCTGAATTAAGTAAGTATAAAATAAGTAAACACAAGCATACTTTATGCAAATCAACAGAGTTAGCAACTTTCCTTTCTGTTACTGAAATTGTTCTATACGTTGGTTACACTCAGCTGATAGCCATTCACCAAATGCCACATCTGCTGCTCCTTTGTCTCAAGGAAAGCGGTGATCAGTAGGCAGGATTCCCATCCTATAGATAAAAATTGGTCTTATTGCTGTCTCTTGTTTATGTAATCTGGACATTATTTATAAATCACATTAAGGGTTGCCAGATAAAATAAAGATGCCCAGTTAAATTTGAATTTTAAATGTACTATGGATCTTAATACTTGTCTGTCCTATTCAATGTTTAGAACAAATCATGCTAATTATTATTTCATGGTGGTTTTTCTGAAATTCAAATTTAAGTGAGAAGCCTTGATTTTTGTTTGCTAAATCTGGAAATCTTACATGTGATGCTTTTGCATATGACCAGTTAAATTAGCATAGATATTGCTGCTACCCTTCCAGATAAAAGGCACGTTTGGGTCAGGAATTAGGGAGTCAATTGAGAATAATCTGTTTCACCTTTGATTGCCAGATGATATAAACAAAAAGGCACATGGAGTGTCATATATCAATCTGTTGATTTCATTGGTTAAGCAATAAAGAAACTGCTTGGCCCTCATAGGTTAAAACATAGGTGGGAGGAGTAAACAGAACGGAAGGCTGGGAGAAAGAAGCTGAGTCAGGGAGTCGCCATGATTCTTCCACTCCAGGCAGACGCAGGTTAAGATCATTCCTGGTAAGCCAGCTCGTGGGCTACACAGATTATTAGAAATGGGCTAGTCCAGGTGTGAGAGTTAGCCGAGAAAAGGCTGGGATTAATGGGCCGAGCAGTGTTTAAAAGAATACAGTTTCCGTGTAATTATTCCGGGGCATAAGCTAGAGCTGGCCATGTGGGCGGCCGGGTGCTGGGGACACAGTCCCGCCGCTCCTATTACAACATTCTTTCTCTTATTTTTAAAAGATTTACATATTTTTAGTTTGTATGTATGAGTGTTTGTCTGTGTAAATGAGTGTGTATCACCAGTGAAGCATAGGTGGAAGTCAAAAGAGGGTGTCAGAGTCCCTGGAACTGGAGTTACAGATGGTTACGAACCACTACTTGGGTACTGGGAACAAAGGCTGGGTCTGGTGCATGAGTAATGAGGACTTTTAACTGCTTAACCTTCCCTCCAGTCTCCAGAAAGCAGTCTTTTTGTCCCCAAAGGAGGAGATGAAAATAACTCTGGAAAGGTTTATAATAGAACATCAAGGTTGTGTTGCCTCTGCGGAGGCTGTTGTAACACATGCATTTCATTGTTAATGTGAGAAGTAGACAATGCTTTTGTGTTTGCTGCTGACTGGTTAGGTTTCTCTGTGCAAGCATCCATATAGCAAAGGCATTTTATGAATCCTTTAAAATGAAGTGTTTAAAATACTACCCTGAGGAACATATAACTATCTGTGCATGAGGGTTTTATCAAAGCAAGAATTGGTGCTTGTTTTGGCAGCATGTATACTAAAACTGGAATGATACAGGAAAGATTAGCATGGCCCCTGTGTAAATTCTTTATGCATTCCATATTTTATAAAAGCAAGAATTGATGTAATACCATCAAAAGAATAAATACTGTAGACATGAATATTGATTATATGATCTTGTCTATTGTTATTTTTACATCTGGAGCAATTTACCTAACACAAGTTTCTTTATGTCATGCACAAAAAGGAGAAAGCATCTGCTGTAAAAGAAAATTCAGACATTGAACTTCACGTTCAAGACTGGATTTTTGCTCTCTTCTTTAGACACCCTCAACTCCAGCTAGTCTTTTAGGCAAACAAACTTTCTGCTGTTTCCCTTCCTTCCTTATATTGTATTATCAGCCTCCTAACATTAGGCTCACCCTTATTTTTCTTCTTCATTTTTCTATTTCCTCTCTTTCCCCTTTTATACTCTTCTCCCCCCCTTGTCATACTTGTTCCTTTTTCTCATTTTTCCTTTACCTTCATTTCCTTTCTTTCTGTTTTCTTTTATCTCCTTCTATCTTATGTCTTATCCTGATGTCAAACTTGGAATCCTCCTGAATCAGCTTCCCTAATAAGTATTTTACCAGTTATGTCACCATTAACTATTCTTTAAAAATTAACATTCGGGGCCAGAAGATAATGCAGAGACTCAAATCTAACATCCTGGGCTAAACCCCAAGATTCCATGTAACTTCAAAGAAAGGAAGTCACTCTATAGCTGTCTTTTGGCCTCCCCGTGTCTGCCCTGACACATTGATTGCTGATGCCTAGATATTATGCACGTGCATGCACACACAATAACAGTACAATAGACCAGAAAGAATTCTTTAAAATGACATTGGACAGACTTGGCCAAGTTCAGTTATAAATAAGTTGAGTTATAAATGAGAGCAGATTTTTTCTTTTACTTGCTGTTTAAAAGCAGATCCCAATTACTACATTGTGAGTCAGAAACTTGATGCCTCACACCAATTGACTAACTACAATTTTAGCCAAGCCACTTGTAGTCTCTGTGACCTATTTAATGGATCATTACTTTGAAATACTTTAGAATGCATAAACTACTCCAGCTTCACATATATTTTACGCTAAGCTGGTGTAACCACTCCAATTATTAGTTCCCAAGTGAATCTAGAAACACATTATTCTTTGGGGCTTTGTGGCAAAACTAAATGTAAAAGTATCTTTAGTGGGTCCCAGTCATAGCGGCAGAGAAGAATATTTCCACATCACCACCTCAGATAACTGCTACGCTGTTTTAATTTCAAGCTGATGACTTGTCTATATTTTGGTAAAGAAAAAAACCCAAACAAACAAGTTTCTGAAAAATAATGAAAGAAATCATTTGAGGCACCGACACTGTGACACAGAGCCATGAAATCACTAAGGTCATCATACAGCCTGTTATCCAGTGTATAGTGGGCCTAAAATCTGTCCTGATGCACAGTGGTGCTCTTCCCACTTGGCCACATGCAGGCCTTGCTGAGAAACCCGCTCTCACTTGATCCCTAAAATCCAAGAAAGCAAGTGTGGTCTTGACCGTGCATGAAATTGCTATGTTTCCTACAGTTCAATCAAGCACATATTCTAAAACATCACCCACCAATAATAAGAGCCCTGTAGCTCCAGACCTCTGAAACACTGAAGTTGGATCTCAAGACTCAGATGGTGAATATTAACCACATTTCATGAAGCTGGGGTAGAGAAGATTGTTAGGAGAGTTGGGCATTGCAGCCAAAATGAATTTTATCTGCACTTCTTTGAGAGCAGTTAACTTTTATGGTCTCAGTTCTTTGCTCTAAACACATTGGAAATGGCAAAGCAATTAAATCTGATTAAGCAATTTATTGGAAAATATATGTCACAGAGGGGTGATATCACAGCTTGAACACACATAGCATTTAGCAATGACCAAATACTTAACACAGCACGCTGAAAGTACTCCATGCCCGCAACTGCACGTTGGTGACCATAGTTCTTTTGGCTTCTGCTTGGTTCCCTCAGCTTTACACAAGCATGCACACTAACAGATTGGGATTATCCAGGCTTTGCCTTACTCTTACACAGAGCTGGCATGCAAGAGACATCAGTCTCCATATCTTCTAGCGTTTCATTTCCCCATGCCTCTGGTCCTGACTTTCCAGAGGAGAGAATCTAGTGGAAAGAAGTAGATAAGGGTGGTCCTACACATTCCACACAGTAACTGAGAAAAGCAGAAACTTAACTAAGTTGGCCAAAATGTTGAAAAGACAGAATAGAGCATGCGATTTGATTTACACTGCAAAGCCAAGTCAAGTCCTTCCTTTGTAGTGTCAGAGATGATGATGGCAGGTGAGGATGGTCATGCTAATGAAGATGCAGAACTTGTACAGTATTGCTAATGGAGGAGGAGCACTTCTGACTCTTCTGTACACACTACCTCATTTAATCTTCATGTGGCACCCACAGGATATGATTCCCATGTACAGATGAGGGAAGTGGGGCACAGAATGTCAGAGCTCTGTGCCCAAAGCCATGCAGCTGGCAAGTGACAAAATTCACAGTCAGACAAAACAGTTTGGTGTCAGACTCCTTGCCGCTAGCCATCCAAACAAACTCTTCATGCCTTCCTAAAGCCCCCACAAGTACCTCCACAAAATGTGGCATACTCTAGAAACCCAACAGCATTGAGCAGAACAGAACACATGTTAAGTGTCCACATTTTAAGTTGAAAGGCAAGAAAATGAATACTGAAATCCTGGAAGTCAGGGACTTTCTTATTTGTCTCCTTGGCTACACAAGGAATGAGGAGAATTGGTCTTGGGTGCTGGGGATCAAACGTGGACTGTGAACTTGCTGGCCAAGCACTCTATGACTGAGCCACACTTCATCCCTTCACTTTTTGACACTGCATCTCACTATGTAGCTCCACGTAGTCAGGAAGTTTCTGTGGAGCGCAGGTTCATTTGACCTCAGGGCCATTCCACTTTTACTCCCTGAGTGCTAGGGCTAGAAAGCAATTATCGTATTTGGCTCTGGAGTCATAGTTTTAAGTTAAGTGAGATGAAATACACACACATTATTTTAATTTAAAATAAGAAATTTCATTTAATCTAGTTTAATAGAAAATAGACAACTCCCACTAGCTCTGGAGCTGCCAATGTTCTTTATGATCTTTAAATGATTTATTAATTTTTAATAATCTAATAACTGGATAAACTAAAAAATTCCACCTGATATACTCATTACAGCTGACAAGACCCAAACAGGAAGGAACTAGGCAATCTTGAACATTTTCACTATTTTATTCTTTATTTTCCAATTAACAATGGGCAATGAATCAGATGTACTATGAAGGTGACATTTACCTTAACTAAATTTTCTTCTGAAGAGTATCCAACCTTTAATTCATTACTTCTACAGGTGACTATCAGGAATTCCTTTCAGATTGGGTCTTAATGCACAGAAAACTTCCAGTTTCCACTAGAGTTTCATTTTGGTTTTGACTCCTGAGTGGCAATGACAGATCATTCCACAAGATGGCACTCCTAATTCTTTGCATTTGTTTCACCATCGTGATAAAAGCATCTATCTCTACTCTTTATAATAGCTGCCGAAAAACTAGAACCATAATTGGTACTCCTAAATTCATTTCGCTGAGTGATCATATTGACATGTATCAGCCACTTGAAAACATCTGGTTTTCTTTCAGGTTTCCAAGTGTTTTTTTTTTTTTTTTTTTTTGATACAGGTATGTGTTTGAGCATGGATACATGCCGTGCTGTCAGTGAGTTGGACTACTTCTTTTCTACTGTGAGCCACTATGCTAGAAAAACACTCAAGTTTTAAGTTGCAAAAAGTAAAAATCTGCCCAGAACACTGCAGGCAAGCAGAGTTCCAGTAGCATGTATACTAGGTTGGTGCAGGGTAGGAGGCCTAGACATATCTATCACCTTATTCTTCCCAGGGATATTTTAACTGCGTTTTGAGATCCTCATACCCATATAAGTTATACCCACGTTGCCTACCCACACTGGTTCTGTGTGCCTATGTCAACCTTCACACTAAACCATGCATGTCAAACATAAAGGATCAAGCTGAATTTATCAAGCATCTTGAGGAAGAACAGAATAACCATGAAATTATAGTGACATTTACTGTATGCTATACACCGTGAAGATTGCTAAGCGGTTTGGAAAGTTTATTTTCATTTAACATTTTGAAAGCAGCTAGCCAATACAAGTGGACCCTGTTCTTTTTTGAGTTTTTGTTTTGTGATGATATTTTTTGTCTTATTGTTTTCAGTTTAGATGTTTTCTGTTTGAGAAATAAAAAGACATTGGGAGGGGGTCAAGAGGTTGGAAGTGTCTGGGAGGAATTGGGAGAGGGAAAAGAATAAGATTAAAATATATTGCATGAAAATCACTTTTAAATACAAAATAAATTATAAGAAGACTCTTATGAGATAGTCTATGTATATAACAGGTACTTATTAATCATCTAGGCAATTCTCAAATATTAAATAATTTCACTTAATCACCATGAAGCTATTTTGAAGCTATATGTACACAGAGAAGAGGATTTGTAAAAATTCTCTTTACCGGAAAATAATACAAGTACAGTTCATCATACACATGGATATAGAACTCTAGGGTCTAAAATCCAATACTCCAACTCCATTTAATGAACGCAAAATAAATTAGGGACAGAAGACAAGAACGTTCCCTAAGTTTCTACTACTAAGCCTGGAAATGTTCCTGAGTTGACATCTTTTTTCCTCCCTGCCTCATGCTTATATTCACTTCTCTGTTTTAGGCTGTTTTCTTTTGGCCACATTTAAAACCTTACTCATCTGTCATCCCACTTTCAGCTTTGTCTTTTGCATTTAAAACATAATTGAGATAGAGACAGGGGAATTTGGAGCTCAGAGACACTCAGCAATTGTACTTCCAACTAATAATTTGAAATAAATCACCAAGCATGTGGCTGGAGAAAGGGATGAGTTTTTTAAAAAGACAATAATGAATAACAATAAGCAGTGGGCAGAAACCACAAGAAATTCTGAAATAGTACATTTTATACTAAAAATTGTTCAGAGAGCAAAATGATGGCAAAATGGGAGAAACCTCTGTCACAATGGAGCTGGAGTAAAAGAGAACAGGAAAGACATATTCTGGGAATAATGAGTAAAGAATAGTCAACCAATATTACTAAATAGAGAATTTATACTTTATAATTAATAGAAGAATAAAGACCCTTCAAGATGAGCACTAACTACAGCATTGTAGAAGACACTAGAAGAAATCTTACACAGATAAGGGAGAGTCACAAACATGAATAGTCAGGATGAATTAACATTTTTAAAAATTATACTTGTGATGTGTGTGTGTGTGGGTCTATTTTGTGGGTCCCCAGAGGTTGAACTCAGGTTGGCAGGTTTGGAGGCAAGTGCTTTTTCACACTGAGGAGCCATCTCACTGGCTCTGGATATTTTAATGGTTGACAAACAATTAATTTGCTAATAAAATTAAATTTCATTTGCAAAAAAAGAATATATGAAATAGATTACCAAATAAAAACCTGGAAAGAATCAAGCATGTTCAACTAATAAACTAGGAAGGTTAGAGATGAAAAAGGGGGAAGGAAGATAATGAACAATGCTTGAGACCGTCTGGCAAAAGTCTAAGATTCAGCAGCTTCTTCTTGTCAATAATCTGAAACGTAAACAGTCTCCAATGTCTAATTAAATGCTGCAGACTGGCAAGATGCGCTGAAAACAAGATCCAACCAGTTTTATTTTGTTGATGTTTGAAAGAAACAAGGGTCACAAAGGAATCCATCCCAAATGTAAAAGAATATACCAAGTAATGGAAACTCAAGGTAAGCAGGTGTGGGGGCACTCATCACTGATAAAGTAGACTCCCACACAAAATTAGTCCAGAGAGGGGCTGGAGAGATGGCTCAGCGGTTAAGAGCATTGCCTGCCCTTCCAAAGGTCCTGAGTTCAATTCCCGGCAACCACATGGTGGCTCACAACCATCTGTAATGAGGTCTGGTGCCCTGTTCTGGCCTGCAGGCATACACGCAGACAGAATATTGTATACAAAATTAGTTGAGATAAAGTCGATCACCTGAGGGGCTGGAGAGACCACTCAGAGATTAAGAGCAGGTACTTCTCTTCCAGAGGTCCTGCATTATTCGTTCAGTTCCCAGTACCTAAATCAGGATGCTCACAATCACTTGTAATTCCAGAGGTATCCAATAGCTGGCCTCCATGAGTCTCTGAACACACAATCACATATGCGCTCACAGGAACACAACTATATAGCCCAAAATAAAAGAAATCTTTTATTTCAAAAGGTCAGCATGTCTTAATAAAAGAAACCCATAATATTATATAAGGATTAAGGCTGGAAAGATGGCTCCATTGGAAAGTTCTTTTCTGGCAAACATGAGTACTTGGGTTTACTCTCAGAACCCAAACATAAAGCTGGATGTGATGGCTGTGACCACCTGACAAACTAACCTAGTCTGCAATAATGAGTTCCAGCGTAGTGACAGAAGCCATCACACACACACACACACACACACACCAGACAGCACCTAAATAGACTAATATAGATGATTGCATCCAACCCCTGCAGAATGTGTTTTCTTCTTAGCAGCCAAAGCAAATGTAAGCTCTACAAAAATAGACCACATTTTAGGCCATAAATTAAGTGTTACTGACTAGAAAAAAACACAAATAACTTTTTGTGTATTATCAAATCATAATAGAATAAAGTTAGACATAAATAGCAAAAAAACCTATACAAACATATGGAGAATGGAAAATCTGCTTTTGAATGATCAGTACACCATTGAAGAAACCAGGAAGAAAATATAAACATCCCTGGAATCAAATGAAAACCAAAACACACCTTATTAGAAACATTGAGGTACAGCAATGACAATTGTAATATCATATTTCATAGCTGGGAGGATTTAGATTAAAAATATCTGACAGAATGCAAATAAATAACTCACAGAGGTATTTCAGTGTCATAAAAGCAAGAATAAGTCAAATCCTAAATCCACAGGAAAAAAGAAATATTCAGGCCAAAAACATTAAAAATCAATTAACAATAATCCTGGCTAGAATTAGGGGAAAAGGAATTCTCAAACTATACCGGTGGGAATATAAATTATTATAGCTTCTATAAAATAGACTAAAACTAGAATCACCATTAAACCCAGTTATATCACTTTGGGGTATATCCAAATTTATCCATGTTAGTATACATTAATGATGCCCACATTCACTGATATAATGCAATAGCTAAGGCACAGAATCAACTTAGTTGTCCGTCAATATATGAAGTATAATTAAAATGAAGTACACCCAACAAATCATTCTGCCATAATAAAGACTGAAATTATATCATGTGCAGGAAAACAGGCAGAACTGGGAATCATCATGATAAACTAAATGAGCCAGACTTAGAAAGTCAAATGATGCAAGTGTCCTCTCAAATACAGAATCAAGATAAAATAAAAATGCATGGAAATACAAATGTGGCTATTTGGGGAGATAATAGGGACCAGAATCAGGAAGAAAGGGACAAGAAGGGGTAGGACAGTGAATAGAACTAATCCATATTGTGTAAATATATGAAAATGTCACAATGAAAACATTGTTTCTGTACAATTAATATATGCCAGGCCTCCATTGCAGATAAGAAAGTACAGATGCATCTCTATTTGCTCCTTTGCACAAGATACCACCATATACCATGGGAATAAGTCAAGCAACAACCTAAAGAGCTGCTCACTGCTGTAGTTATAAAGGAGTCGAGAAGAGGCATGGTATCTTATGACCTCTTGTTACCAACAAATAAGGAATGTAGGCTCAACAGTTCCTGATCCCTTCCTGAACAACTGACAGGCTAATTTGTTGCAGGATATGATAAACCCCTTGACAATATCAGGTGATCATGACACCAATAGCAAAGGAAGGGAGATTGGTTACGAGTCTTGGTCACAATAAGCAGTCTAAGGATACACTCTGTCCATCCTACCAGCACTCCGATCCCTTAGAAACTCCAAGTGCTCTCATAGCACTGGCAAGGACCATCCACTCTAAAACGCAGATCTACAATATTCATCTCCATAGTTCTCATATACTTCTTATTTAAGAGACATCAGAATCCCAGGATAAACCAAACAAGAAGATCCTACCCTCTGCCTAATAAAGATTTGTTCCCACAAAGGGGACAAAGAGACCTGAGGTTGCATTCTTCTTCTTGCCAGGTAATGATAGAGTAAGTGGGAAGAAATGATGAGAAGGACCGCCCCAAGAAAGTTCTTGTTTCCTATTGTTTTCACAAGTTTCTCCTTCTTTCACAGATACTACTAGGAGAGCCTGAAATATCTCATGTTCCAGGCTGATAAAAACAGCTCTAATTCAAAAACTAAGTTTTGATTTTTCAGGTGTTATTTAGGCAGCCATGGGGAACAATTCATTGAGTTCCAGCCATAGACAAAGAACTAAAGGCAACTAATGAGTGAAGAGAAAGGGATAATTAGCCTAGATTAGGGATAAGCCCCTGATTCATTATTCAATACAATGTAATCAACCCTAAAATCTTATATACACAAACATCAAAAATGGACTCGGCAGACTGTTTGCATATATTTGTGCATCTCAATACAGATGTGTAACAAAAAGAATCAAATACAAGATGGTCATTCATTTGAGGAGATGGGAGAGCATGGGAGGGGCGGGAGGGGGGAAAGAAAATGGGGGAAATGATATGGTTATGTTTAGTATATTTTAAAGATGGAAGCAAGGAAGGGCAAATAAGGTGTTATTAACATTGCAATCCACTAACTAGGGCATGGCCATCACACTAAATCTTTGTGTAGTAAATGCCTACTCAAAAAAGAACATAATTAGAACCATACCCTCTGAACACATTAACAAAAATATAAAGAGCATTTTTTTTTCAAAATGCTCAGGCTCATACAAAGAACTAGAAAAATTTTTAAGATGAGGTAATGGGTATTTAGGTCAAGTTGAAACTGAGTTAATTTAGCGTTATCTATAAGATTTTTAAAGCACCCATTATGAAAACAATTAGCAGCATTTATTTATCCTTTTGACACAATGAAAATAAAGCAAATTTTTAGGGAAGAATTAGAAGCTAAAAGACAGAACCCAAAGGGAAATATAGAAATGCAAAATGCAATATTGTAAATAGAATTTTAATAGTACACAGGAGATTACGTTGGATAGCAGCAATAATCATGAGAAAAGATTAATAAAATGCAAGAACCTGAACAGAAAGTAGGAAAATGAATAAGCAACAATGTAAGCACCGACTTGCACATCATAAGAGTCCTAAGAAGATAAAGAAAACAGTGCTGAAAGAATGCGAATGGAAATAAGTGCACACTCTTCAAATTTGGTTAAAATTATATACCTCCTCAGGGTTCTGGAAGCTAACTCTGAATGGGATAAGCCCAAAGAAATCACTGGTGACACATACAATAATTAAAATTCTGAAAAAAATAAACAAGTACTAAATTTTACAAGGAGCTAGAGAGATACCACGCATTACTCATAAAGGAGCATCAATTTGAATGACAGTAGATTACTCATCCGAAACCATGGAGACGAGGAGGAAGCAAAAAAATATTTCCCAAATACAGAATTTTAAAAGGTGTTCTTTTGTTTGTTTCTTGTGAAAGACCGTATGCAGAGAATGACTACAGACTTGAAAAAAACTCTTGCAAACCAGGCATCTGTCATTTTTTCCCCAGGAATTTTAAACCCTTTAGAGAAGCTGATTTAATAGTGGGTTTCCATATAAAATGGAAAGAGTTAGAACATTGCTCTTGGTTATACTAGAGAACCGGGCAGTTAGAACACTGCAGGTGATTGCCATTGCTCCTGGTTATACTAGAAAACTGGGCAGTTAGGCCTGATTGCTGAGAACAACACATACTAGAGTCTAGAGCATGGAGAGATCAGGCTGGTGTTCAACTATACTTGACCCCTACTGGTTAGCTTGCATAGTGCTGGCATGTGGTGCCTTGTGAGAGAATTTCCTTCTTGCAGTTGACAGTAATTAACACAGCGAACTACAATGGGCTACATTGCAAGCAGTAAGACACTGCAGAATACTCAGCCTTAAATCGGACATCTTTAGCAACCCCCTCAGTCCTTCTTAAGCTCGGGGATCTTTGTCAAAGAAGTCATGAAAAGATTGTAAGATAGGTAAATTCAAGGAGACAGTGCTTTCCAGATGCAATGGGGCTGCACACATGAGCTCACAGGGATTGTGACAACATGCAGAGGAAATGCACAGGCTCAAGCCAGACAAAATCTCAGCATGGAGAAGGGGGAGCTGGGCACATATTTACAACCATAGATGAGGATCTAAGGCCATTAGCTGCTGGAAGGAGGGAAAGTTTTCTTCACTGGTGTGACCCCGGGCGTGTTGACCACATTGCAGGGCAAGTTCTACATACATGGGTATTTGATGAATTCAAACTGCACTGGGTGGATTTAAAAAACAGAAAAGGATGTCATGATTTTGGATGGGTATAGATGTGGGAGGGGATCTGAGAGGAGCTGGGGAGAGTGGATATGACCAAAATACCTTGTACAGAAATTTTGAGGAATTGACAAAGAACATTTAAAAAGAGAACAAGAGCAAATAACTGGTAGAGAATTGTTAAAGCTCAGATACAAAAAATCACATTGTCCAGCTCAAAAAATACACAAAAATATTATGTCTAAGAGGCTATATGGATGGCAAATAAAAATTTGAAAAAAGTTACATTAGCTATCATGGGAAGAATAATAACAATAAAAAAGAATCACAATAAGATAGCACTACAAAACTATCAAGACAGCTAACATATGCGATAACCAAGGGTGGCAGGCATATTTATAACAGGGCATCAGAGTAGAGCCCTGAGGCATAGAAGTTGTGCTGCGCCTTATCAATGGGGTAAAACAAGGACACCCCACTGAAATGAACACATACTCACAGGCAAGTGCAGGTGAGGCTGCAGAACTCCAGGTAGAATTGCTCTTTTCTGTAAGTGTCAATATCCAAACTGTGTCATATAATTGTAGGATGTTCCAACTGAGAAAATCTAGGGATGCTGTTCAGTGGGACTCTGGGTACTCTTTCAGATAATTATTTTAATATCAACTGCAATTTAGAAACATCCTTGTCACTCAACTAAAATAAAGTAAAAGCCCTCCATGTGGAGCCTCGTGTTCCTATATAGCTACCACCATCGCCTTTTAAAAATTCCCAATGCAGCCAAACCACTTAAAAAGTCTTCAAACTTTCCCATCTTGATTTTGTCATGATATAATCATTTCTCCAACTTGCAAACATCAGTAGTGAGCTTATATACTCCATCCAATATTGCATTTACTACCATTATTTTACTTAGGGCAACCTCTCTTTCCTATGTCACTCGACATTCTTTAATTCCATGCTTGGGCCTTTATTGCTCTACTTGTCTACTTTTCCCCCCTTCCTACCACAACATCATTTTAGCTATTGTCCCACGTCATCTGACCATATCTAACCATCCAGAACTTAGGCTTGATAATGCTGGATATTCATTTTCTTCCAAACAAGCTTAACTTATCAGCTTCTTCAACCCTCCATTACATTGGCAGGATCCATTTTGAGGTCATGGCAAGAGTTATTAAAGTTATTAGTGAATATTCATTTTAACCATAATAGCTTTGCTATTATGATACTTTGTACTGTTATTTTTATCCTTTAATATATACATAGTTTATTGCTCTTAATTAATCCATCCATTTTATCTCTTGTTCTTCTTTGTGTTTATCATTCTCCTCTCATATTATCCCCCTTATTCATGTCATAAATCATAAATACATGAACACACATATATATTTCTATCTAGATCCATGTGTGAGTAAACATTATTCTCATTCTGAGTCTATTTTGCTTAACTCAGTTCCATCATTTTTACTGGAAATAGAGTAAATTTACTCTTCTTTATGGCTAAATAAAATCCTACTGTATATCATATTTTTTATGCATTCACCTGTAGATGGGCATCTAGTCTGGTCCCATATCTTGACTATTGTAAGTAGTGCTTCAATAAATATGTAAGCACAAATATCTCTGTGGTATGATGAAGCACACTCCTTCAGGTATATATCCACAAGTGGCAAAGCTGGAAAATACTATGGTTCCCAGCCTTTTTAAAAAAGGAGCTTTCGCTGGCAGTGGTGGTGCATGCCTTTAATCCCAATATTAGGTGGAAGCAAGCAGATCCCTGGGAGTTTGAGGTCAGCCTGGTCTACAAAGTGAGTTCCAGGATAGTCAGGGCTGTTACACAGAGAAGCTCTGTCTTAAACAAACAAACAAACACAAAAAGGGACTTTCATACAGATTTCCATAGTGAGTGCATCAGTTTGTCCCCAACATACTCACCACTACTTCTTTCTTTGATGATAACAATAAATTTTAAGTGATGCTTCTATTATCTCTGCGCTTCCTACTACTATGACTTTTTTATCCACCTTGACACTAAATGTTTTGCATATTTACAAACCTAAAAACCCACCCAACAATCAGCCATTCACTTGCAGATGTTGTCTTTGCTTTAATGGATCAAGTACCAACACTGGTAACATGTCTCTGAATCTGTTTTTACCCTTTCCTTTCCTCCATATGCATTGCATTCCATCCAGCTTTCTCAAGTATCCTTTTGTTCTTGGGTCTTATATCATTTTCTTCTCTGTAGAATCATCCTCACCCACAAATAGGAATGGGCAGTGTATAAACAATCTTGTGCCACCTCTGTTTTCCAGCTGCTACCCCTGCTTAGCATCCTCTTATATGCCAACATCTCTTATTAGTCAGTAGTCACTATTTTCCATCTCCCTGTTTCTAAGTTAAACTTACTCTGGTTTAGTTTCTGTCTCTATGCTCTAGGGATGCAAACACTGTCAAAATCATTAACAATCCTCATACAGTCAAATAACTACATACTTATTTCTCTAAACTTCATTTCCTTGAGTTCACAGTAGAACATACTATGAAAAATTAGCTCATCTTTGATAAGATACACTCTTCCCTCAGTTTCTGAAAAAGTTTACAGATTTACATCTATTTCTATCTTCTTGACTTTTTTGTTTCAGTGTTTTCCAGGACCTCTTTCTTCATCTTATATAACCTCATTCAAGCCAATAATTTCCAAATTCTATGTTTGTTCTTTCTCAAGTTCAAACTTCCATTTACAGGTTCTGTTGACTACCTGACAGCGCCACATAAATAGCCAATTGACAATTCAAATGCTATACGAAAAGAACAAAATCCATAAATTCCTCACCATTTCTCACTTGCTCTTATAAAAATAAAGCCTTATTTGTAGGGAATGAGAAGGTCACTGAATCTGTGGGTGGTGGTACACAATTCCAGAACTCAGAATATATGGCAAGAGGATGTTGTCAAGTTTGAGGTTAGCTTGGTCTACAAAGAAAGTTCCAGACTAGCATGGAATGTGTAATAATATATTCTATTTCAAAAAGTAAAGAATAAATGAGGCACAGTTGCTCTCTCCAAGAGTTACTCAGCCCGATACTTCCAGGACTCTCCCTCAGAGTTGAATTTCCAGACTTATCTAATCTACAGTACCTGCTTCAACGATGATTGAAAGAAAATGTGCCTCTAAGACTTTGGTAAGATTCTGCTACCTATCCCTGCTGTTGACCTCTTGATGTCTTACACTTACCCAAAGCCAAACGTCAATGTCCACCAAGGCCAGGGAACAGCACTGACCAAACAGAACACATCTGAAATCTTTCAAGGATTTAGTCCAGCTAAATCCAACTAAATCTATCTCTTAGGAACTGTGTGAACTAATGCAAGCCATATAACTCCTCTGTTAAAATGGCCAAAATAGTCTCTATCAACACTAACGTTACACAATCTACTTCTAGTTTTTAACGGTAAAACATGAGTTCTACAGGCACTACATCGAAGACACAAAATATGATAGTTAATTTTCTTTTCTTCCCTTGCAAAGTCTGTCTAGTTAGCCAATGCTTTCATCTGTCTCTTGAGAAGCAGAGAAATCTTAAGCTTCCAAATGAAATTGTCAATATAGGCCCACTTAATAGTTTACACTTGCAACCGTTTTAGATAATTTCTCTACCATGGTTGTTGCTGCCTGGCTTTTCAAAGGAGATTTCTCCTCGTTATTTACACTGTAAAACTGTTTGAAAAGAAATAAATGAGGAACAATTAATTGATATTAGAATTATCCCTTAATCAGTCAGATGGGGCTGTGAAACTTTCATGGAGGCATTGGCTTTTGTGGCCAGATCTTATTGTACAGAGAAAGGATACAGATTCACAAAAGAGACACAGAGCATCTTAGTCTGTTAGGAATTCTACTACAGCTTAGCATAGGTTGGCTGGATAAAGCAATAGAAATTTATTTTTCATAGTCTAGATGCTAGAAGTTCAAGACCACGGTGTCTACATGCTTAAGTTCTTTCAGGTTGCAGAAGGCCAACTTTATTTATATATTTTCACAGGGAAGAAAGAGAACTACTTGAGAGGCTGCCCGTGGACCTTTTCCAATATGTCTGTTTTCTCGGGAGCAAACCCTCAGGGTCACCGCTAACACTGCAACAGAATCCTAGCTGCAGTCTCCTGAAGCATGCCTTCTGTGGATCTCACAGATCAGTTCTCACTGACCTCTCCTTCCCCCAATGCCAGCAACAAATCCCCCATGAATACATCTGCCAAGCAGGCAAGTAAAACAGGAATCACACTGTCAACCCACTCTGAAAATCCAGAGAGGAAACAGAAACCAAGGAACAAAACATCCAACCAACAAAGACAAACCCAGAAATCAGAACCTAGACCTATAATCACTACAAACCCAGATGCCTAGACACCAGCATAAGAATACAATCAGTAACAGTCAGGGAAATATGACTCCACCAGAGCACATCTATCTTTCCACAGCAGATTATGAATATTACAATATAGCTGAAGCACAGAAAAAAGACCTTGAAACCAATTATATAAAGATGATAGAGGTCCATAAGGAGGAAATGAATAAATTCCTTACAGAAATCAAGGAAAACACAAACAGTTGGAGAAAATGAATAAATCTTTTAAAGAAATTCAAGAAAAACAAACAGTTGAAGAAAAAGAATAACACTGTTCAAGACCTGAAAATGGAAACAGAAGCAATAAAGAAATCACAAACTGAGGACATCTGGGAAATAAAAAATTTTGGAATGTGAATAGGAATAACAGAGGCAAGCTTCACTAAGAGAATATAAGAGATGGAAAACAGAATCTCAGAAACTGAAGATATGGTAGAAGAAATAGATACATCAGCCAAAGAAATGTTAAAATATATAAAATGATAAAATAAAAATATCCTGACACAAAACATTCAGACAATCTGAAAAGGCAAAACTATGAATGAACACTATGAAATGACCAAACCTAAGACTAATAGCAATACAGGGAAAAGAAGAATCCCTACTCAATGGGCAAGAAATAATTTTCAATAAAATCATAGAATAAAATTTTCCTAACATAAAGAAGGAGGTGCCTTTAGAGTTACAAGAAACATACAGAACACCAAATAAATTGGACAAGAAAAAGAAGTTCCCTCACCATTTACTAATCAAAACACTAACCATACAGAAAAAATAAAGAATATTTAAAAGCTTCAAAGGAAAAAGACTAACATATAAAGGCAGACCTAAAACACATGACTTCTCAATGGAGACTCTAAAAGCCAACGTGTTGTAGAATATTATTTTAATAAGTGTTACATTTTTTAAATGTATGGAACATTTGTTTAATGATGCAAAGATGTGTTGCATTCTTTTAGGTTGCATTTGTTTAACTCTGTGAAGCTGTGTTATTTTGCCTGTCTAAAACACCCGATTGGCCTAATAAAGAGCTGAATGGTCAATAGCAGGGCAGGAGGAAGGATAGGCAGGACTGGCAGGAAGAGAGAATACATAGGAGGAAAGATCTGGGAGGGAAAATTGGAGGGGCAAGGAAAAAGGGACTCATATCATTAAATTTGCAGGCAGGTAAATGCAACTATGAAGAGTCATCTTGAGTGAGGTAACCAAGATCCACAAAGACAAACAGGGTATGTATTCAATTGTGAGTGGATATTAGCTGTTAAGTTACAATCTACAGACGCAGAAAGGCTAGGTAAAGAGGAGGACTTACATAGGATTCATGGATCTTCCTGGAAGGGGGAAATAGAATAGATTTTATGGGTGTTTTGGGGGAAGGTGCGGATGAGAGTGGAAGGGATCAGGTATCAGGGGAAGGAAGGATGGAGAGAATGAGGGGAGAGATCGGTGGAATTTGGGACCATTCATATGGGAATTTGGTGTAGAAACCTAGTGCAGTGGCAAGTTTCTTAAATTTATGAGAATGACCTTAGCGGGGAATCCTAGTAATGGAGTCTGTGCAGGTCAGGTCATCTTTTGTAGCCAGGCAATCTGGTGGTGGGATTGAGTTGCATTCAGTTGAGTTGTTGCCCAAGGGTCTCCTGGGGAGATCCTTAAACCACTCAGGTTTATTTTAGGGCAGAGGTCCATTCTCTGAAACCTGTCAATAGGAATCCATTGATTAGGAAATCATCCAGCTATCTCATGGGACATAGAGAGGTTGAACGAGTGCCTGCATGTTACTTTCACCCCGGCATTCTATTCTCTGTGGCCCAGGAAGGTACTCTGCAGGCTACGGAAAGAGAAACTTGGGACACCAGTCCAGTCACAGAACCCCTAATCTACAATGTTTCCTGCCTGCAAGATGTGCAGAGGCAATGGTGCCAGAGAACCTGTGGGAGTGGCCAACCCATGCCTGGTTTATCTTGAGGTACCTGCCACAGCAGGGAGCCCATGCCCTACACTGCCTGGATGTTCAGGAACAGGACACTAGATAGCTCAGAGACCTAGGGTAGAACAAAACACAACTGGCAAGAAAAAAAGAGTCAATGAAATAATTCCTCTTGCAGCAGATGGGAGCAGGTGCAGAGTCTCACAGCCAGACATTAAGCAGAGAGAGAGAGAGAGAGAGAGAGAGAGAGAGAGAGAGAGAGAGAGAGAGAGCGCATTGGGTCATTCACCTCAGGGAGCCTAACATAAGAGGAGGAAAGATTTTATGAGTAAAGGGGTTGGTTTGGAGCACACTGGAAGAACACAGCCCACTGAATCAACTAAGCAGAGCTCACGTGGGCTCACAGAGACTGAAGTGGCAAGCATGGGGCCTACACGGGTCTATACCAGGTCCTCTGCGTATATGTTATGCAGCTTGGTGTTTTGTGGGACTCTGTCTGACTCTCAGACCTGCTCTTAGGATTCTTTCCCTCTTACTGGATCGTCTTGTCCAGCCTCGATATGAGGGATTTTGCCTTGTATTATTGCATCTTTTTTTGTTGTGTTTTGTTGTTGTCTCTTGGAGGGCTACTCTTTTCTCAAGGGAAACATGAGGGTGGGGTAGACCTGGAGAAAATAGGAGGTAGGGGACTGGGGAGCTGGGAGGACTGGAGGGAGGGAAACTAGTAATACAACTGCATCGAGACTGGGATTTCAAGATGTGATTTGTAGAGTATGAAAATTTTACATCCAGGGCTCTAGGGGAAACTTGAATTGTTTGATTAGTGACTAACTGAAGAAAAGGCTTCACAACCCTAAGGCCAGAATGCTCTGTTGTTCCACAATGATATCTATGGCCTTAGAGCCAATACCCAAAAAGGTCCAGAACTTAATTATAAAACATTTTTATCCTCAGTTTGTATTTTTGATGTTTGTCTATTTTATGACTTTGTTCTCTGACATTAGTAAAATCTACACGTATATATAACCCCATGATTATTTCTCATCCTTTAAAATGTAACCAAGGGACTGGCAAGATGGCTCAGTGAGTAAAATGAGCTGTGGACTATTATTATAACATTATCAGTTTTTCCTACGAAAGCAGACTCTTCTCCATCTCTTTATCGTGGGACTATGGGGTGCGACTGATGTATTCAAAGTACAGCTATTCTTCAGAATTTGCAGGGTTTTAGTTCCAAGGCGACTCATAACTGTGAGACTTTTTAGTTCAAATATCATGGATAAGTTGTGGTGTTTGTACATGATCTACAAACATTTACTCACCTACTTTAAGTCCTTTATAGAGTACTTATAATTTTTAATAAATGGCGAAAGCTATACAAGAAAAAAATCTCTATGTTTAACATAGATGTATAAATGGTCAAAATGTTTCATATATATGTAGGGAAAGACGTTCCTAAGCATTTGGTCAGAAATATGAAAAGCAAATAAAAGGCTAATTTGTTAGCCATCTAAGAGCACTTGTTGTCTCCAAGACATATTTAAGACTTGTGAATTTTGGGCTGGGCGGTGGTGGCGCACGCCTTTAATCCCAGCACTCGGGAGGCAGAGGCAGGTGGATCTCTGTGAGTTCGAGGCCAGCCTGGTCTACAAGATCTAGTTCCAGGACAGGAATCAAAAAGCTACGGAGAAACCCTGTCTCGAAAATCAAAAAAAAAAAAAGACTTGTGAATTTTGAAAGAGAAGGCATTAGCTTTGACATGTGGCTGTGATGTTGAAATGTTTACCATGTTTTACATGTTGGTTCTTTAAAATTTAACTCAGCACCAGCTTCTTTATATCTCAAAATTCCTACATCTTATACAGTCTTTTCCCAAACTGCAGATGACTTAACTTTTATCCCATGGAAACAGTTTGAAAGGTGTGTTAAGTGGGCATTATTTGAATGGTGTTATATGTGGCGTTATCGCACCAGTGCTTCTAGTTTCTCAGAATAATATTCTTTCACCTTTAGAGGCCAAACTTAGTTATAGGAGAACTAAGGTACATTTCTGCATTGTGCCATCATACATAAAAGTATATCCACCTCAGGTTAAACACTCCATAAATTGTGCCTAGCAACAATAAATTTAATAAGTACTACATTACTACCATATATATATATATATGCATATATATATTAAATTTTAACATGCTTATGAGTTACAGTGTTACAAGCTGTTGTGTATATTCCTCTGCTCACAAAACAGGATTTGAGTTTTTCTCGCCTTGTTGCAAATTATCATGGTTAGCATGTGACAAAACTAGACACTAAACCCATGTCTTTTGGAGGTCTTTCTCCCCATATCCAAAAACCTTCCAATAAAACTGGATTCTCCCTCATTTCAACATGAGATTCAGGTAACTTGCCTATGGTCAAATCGCCAGTACATACAAAAGAAACATTTAACCCAGTTCTGTCACATTCCTGAATCTCTACTCTGCTTAGTACTACACTGCTTCAGTGAGCAAATGGATCTAGGATGGTTTGAGGCTAATTCCATCAAGTAGTAGGAGAGCCTGGGGGCTAAGGAGCATTCTAGAAGAGGGATGCCATTTTAAAATGAGAGAAACCGTGATCCTATCTTCGTATTCCTATTGTCCCAATTTGTCCCTGAACAACTAGATTTCCTGTCAGTCAGAGTAAAGTTGTAGAATGTTGAGCTCCCTGTAATGTGTGAAATGATGAGCTCCACAAGTATATATTCCCAGAACAGTCCACAGAACCTTTGAGTATTCTGATGTTTGGAAAATCAGGCTTTGTAGATAATACTAAGGGTTTTAAAATGAGATTATCATAGGTTATCTGAGTGTCATTAAATTTACTGGTAAATGGCCTTTAAAAAGAAAGACAGAGAAACTTTTAAGACAGGATGGAAGAGAATGAAGATGAAAAGATTTGAAGACAGAAAGAGAGACTAGTATATCATACCTAATAGCCAAGGAGCATCCAGAATCTTTTAGCCCTAGGAGAAACAAGGTTTCACCTCCGGATGCTACAGGCAGAGTTTGGACTTGTAGCTCTCAAAGGGATAAGAAAATAAAATGGTGTTGTCCTAAACTATCAAGTATGTGGGAATTTCTTGGAACAACCACAGATAATTAACCTATGCTCCGAGCTTGACTTGAGGTACTTCCATTTCTACTCATACAAGAGGACAGTTCAATCTATGCCCCAATTTAAGTATTTAATTCCGTTCAATCCCCATGTGGGGAACTGTTTATTTCACATACAGAACAAAGGTTCACCTTCATACATTAAAAGCACTCGGGAGGCAGAGGCAGGCGGATCTCTGTGAGTTCGAGACCAGCCTGGTCTACAGAGCTAGTTCCAGGACAGGCTCCAAAGCCACAGAGAAACCCTGTCTCGAAAAACCAAAAAAAAAAAAAAAAAAAAAGTCAATTTATGGTGACAGTCGGGACTCCTTAATGGCCTTGTGACTTCAGCAACCTCCAGGTATAACAAGCATTGCCGAAAGTTTTTGATGCATACAAAAGCTAGGATATTAGCAAGGAGGAATCAATACCACATTAAATGTATTAGTCTCAAACCATGAACAATTCTCTTAGATTTTAGACAGAGCAACTTACCGTAAACTTCACTTAAAATTTCATGACATGTTGAAATGAACCATAGGCTTTGGCTTGAGAACCGGGATTAGAATTCTGGCCCTGTGTAAGGTTACACTTCATGGAGCTGACATGGCAAGAAATTTCCTTTTATGTAAAATAGGATAAATATTGTAACTATTGGCCGGGCGGTGGTGGCGCACGCCTGTAATCCCAGCACTTGGGAGGCAGAGGCAGGCGGATCTCTGTGAGTTCGAGACCAGCCTGGTCTACAGAGCTAGTTCCAGGACAGGCTCCAAAACCACAGAGAAACCTTGTCTCGAAAAAAACCAAAAAGAAAAAAAAGATTAAAAATATTGTAACTATTGCCTTACTCTGCTGATATGAAATATTTCACATAAATATGCAATTGACACAAGTACTTACTAAATTGTAGTTGTAGTCTAACCATCATGAAACCTCAGATGAGGACTGTATCATTTTCTTCTTCTGAATTCACCCAGTAATGAGGTGCAGGGGCCCAATTCTCAAACCTAATGTTGCAACCTATGTGAAAGATGACTTTGCATTCTGCAGGTTTTAAAACAGAGAGGTGGTGAAGTACAGTATGTTATGGATTTTTGAAAAGAGATGATGACTTCTCTCTTTATTGGTAACTGGTTCTAAGGTCATGAGTAAATTAACTTTGCTGTTTTTATAATGATTGCAACCAATCATTTTTTGAAATTAAGATAAAATTTGGTCACATGTGGGAAACTAATGGTTAAAAAAGATAGATTTTTTAAGGGTGTAGCTATGGCTCACCAATGAAGAACACTGAATGCTCTTCCAGAGGAGCTGGGTTCAATTCCTGTCACCCAGATGGTGGTCCAAAACCATCTGTAACTCCTACTCCAGGGATATACAATGTCTTCTGGCCTCTGAGGGCATTGTACTCTTGTGATACACAGACATATATGCAAGTAAGCAAAACACACATACATACACATAAAACTAAATACATGATGTAGGACTTCCCTCTGTATGCTGTGATTACCATTGGTTAATAAAGAAACTGTCTTGGACCTGCATAGGGAAAAGCCATGGCAGAGAGAAGCCATGTAGCCCTGCTGGAGACAGATGCTTGAACCTTGCTGGTAGGCTAGGAACCTTCTGATAAAATATAAAATAATAGAGATGGGTTAATTCTAGATTTAAAAGCTAGCTAGCAATGCGCTTAAGTAATTGGCTAACCAATGTTTTAAATAATACAGTTTCTGTGTGATTATTTCGGGACTAAGCAGCTGGGAACCAACAAGTGACTCCTTCCTCCAACAAAAATAAAAAGATCAACAGAGCCAAGTGCGGTTGCACACACCCACTCACCAGTACCTAGGAGTTTAAGAGTATCCTTTACAACATAGCAAGCTCCTGTCTCACAATATGATGAAGCCTACAAAAGTACATAATTCGCAAGGACAGCTATTGGGCTGAGCTCTGGTATGCTACTGGGTGATGGTATGTACTTGAGCTAGGGTGATTGAACGATTCAGGGGACATAGCATTAGGAAAGACTGCTTTCTATGAAGTCACACTTGACTTGCATTTTGACATCAAATGACTCAATTAATTTTCATCTGTTATGCTGGGTTCACAGCTCTTACCTGTGGTCTGGATTGTCAGATCCAGTTAAGGGTGTTACAGGGAAGATCTGTCAACATGAAAACTGGTCTTTTTAATTTTATTGTTCCTTGTCCCTGCGTGTTGGGAATCTGACAACTGAGAAAACTCATGTAACTTCTTATTTAATCACTGGCAACCTCAGAGGAGAAGAAATTGACCTTATGTCCCAAAGGCAATATTTTTATTTTAAATATCTTCTCAGGAAAGAGGAGGTCAGGATGGAGTAAGAGTCTATGTGCTTTTAGCAGTCTCCTTTACTCTCCTCATGTCATTGGTTAACTGTTCTGAATGGAAGTTTAGGAGAAGGAAGGGAGTATGTGGGGAAGGGGAGGGAGGAAAGGAAAAGAAGGAAAAACAAAGAGGGAAAGCAACTGAGCGAGAAGACAGCCCTAAATACGGAAAACGAGGAATAGTGCAGTGTGTGTTTGTCCTTAACTAGAGAGGTATTTTGACATTCTGCACTATGCCTGATATCACAGAGCTTGTCCCTGGAAGTACACAAGAAGTCAAATGCAGACAATATGAAGGAGTTTTTCTGTATTCTATTGGGAGTTCTCCTTACAACTACAAACAGAGTATGTGAAGGGTCAAGTTATTCTCTCAAGAAGCTAAACTATGGGTGGAATAGAGCCAAATTAATTAACTCCTACGTAGGTTTCAGTTATTTATAAACCTGAGAAATAAGCACAGACTGGATTTTCAAATGCCTGAAGCTAAAACACTTAACTCTTTAACAACCTGCTTAAATTGTTTAGGGCTCATTTCTGGACTGAAGAAATTTGGGGTTAGCCACACAATTGTGCTTGTCACATGTATTGTTCATGTGATGTATAGTTCATGGAACCAAAAGGAGTACCCAGACTTCAGAGGGCTATTTGCTTCATGTTTGGTGGGGTCCATTCTGTGCCATACAGCTCGACTTTGGATGGTCATTCTGTATTATCATCATTGAATCTTGATAGTTGAGACAGGACCATTTGAATTTCCACGCCAACATCTTGCCTCAGTGGGACTTAAGTGAGTGTGACCTACAGGAACTATTTTAGAGAACAAGCTATGCATGGCATCTGAGTCCCAGATAAGTAAGACAGTGCCCGAGTTCCTGACGAATGTCACTGTAAAGGATCTCTTGGTTACCAGAGTCATCTATTTATGTGTTCTTCCTTACAGGCTGCTGTTGTTTGGGCCCAGAGATATGGTTGAGCCTTCTTCTCATTCACAAAACTTCAGATTCAGAAATCAGCAAAGGCATAGCTTTTGCAAAAGGAGACCTTTGCAGCTACATTTGCTTCCTATGACACAGAGATGGCTCTTGATACAATGCTTGATGAGGCATCATTTGTGGTCTGAGACTGAAAAGAAAATTCAAAGCACTAAGATTGAAGTCTCTACGATAAACTATAGATCTCACTTTGGTGTAGTGTGTGTAATTTCCACTTGAGTCCTAGTAAAATGTCAGTTATCTAGGTGACTGCTCCGAAGAGAGGCACATATTACCGCATTTAGACTTAATATGCACGCACGTAATTCCAATGTTCTTTTCAATTTACTTAAGACATCCTTGCCTCCTAATTGAGGAGAAAATGTTGATGCTAAGCAGAAAGTACTCTGCTTAGAATTTATATCAACTCAGATCCCTTTCTGAGCTTCTTACTACCATTCACATTTCTCTTGTAGACAGTCAAATTGCTTAAATGTTAGCATTATGCGGTCTCATTAAACATACTCTAGTTTTGTCATCATGCATCCTGCCATCAGGGCTACCTGTCATGTGCCAACATCCTGCTACCTGTCATGTGCCACCTGAATGTGATATTTTCAAATTCAGCCGACATCAGTTTTCCAGGAAAAAGAGACACAATCACTATTCTCAACAAGCATTTCTTCTATAAGTGGCCTGTTTTCACCAAAATTCTTTATCAATAATTATATCACTTCATATGCACATCAGTGTATATATGTAGAATGCATGAGCACACCATATATACTTGAAGTCACTTATCTTACTGCTATTCTCCTGAATGATAAAACTACAATCATGATTAAGTCATCCACTGCTTGCACCATTCTGTTTTGTTAATTAACTTAGAATCTTTTCATTCAAATATGCACACCCTATTTTAAAAAGGCCTCCTGGAATTCAAAACATTAGTGTCTGTCAGAGAATCAGTTCACCTTCAGTCTTACTTTGTATCATGTTTTAAATTTTTAAACAATTTTGCACAATTATAACTTACATAATGAATTGTTTACAACATTCAGTATAACTTCACGATTTATTTTTGAATGTAGATCCTAATACTAGCTTAAGAACAAGGCAATTATTATTTAGTATTTGGCAATATTATGGCTCATTTGATATTTTTAAGAAATCACAATAATTATTTGGTTTTTACCAAGGAAAGTGAAAGAGCCTGCACTTCAACCAGTTGTGAAGTTAATGTGTGATGTTAAATTGACATTATTTTAAGCATGCTACAAAGCAGAAGTGTGTAGATGTATACTTCTTTCATATTTAAGCTTATGAAAAGAATCTGAAATATAGATTTACAGGCCATCAACATGCAATAGATATGAGGCAGATAAATATACAAAGAAATGTCATATGCTTTGTTTTTTTCAGATAAGTTATCTAAGAAAACATCATTGTTTATTGCTCTTAAACCCTTTTTGAATATTTTGTCATATGTTTAGATTTATTTCCAATATTGAAATTAATATCATCATTTTTCAAAAATCTAGAAATAGAATGATCAAGTGTCCCAGCACAGCCATGTTTCTTTTGAATTGTTAATTATAATGGTCAAGTCATGGAATTAGTTTAGGTGTCCATGAATAGATGAATGGATGGAAAGTATATATACACAGAATAGTGTTTAATTAAATCATAAATGCATCAAATTATACTGTTTTCTGGAATCTGGATGTAGCTGGAGATCATTATATTGAGTGAAATAAGACACAGAAAGACAAATCCCATTACCTCTTGCTCTCACAATCTTTCTTCACCTTCTACAATAATCTCTGAGCTTTAGAGAAAGGGGTGTGATACCAATGTTCCATTTATGGCTGAGCATTCCACAGGTTCTTTCTGGAAATAGACTAGTTGTATGATTCTGTGTCAATCATAACCCACTGCAAAAAGTAGACCCTTTGTTGAGGGTTGGAATATAAACTAAATTATGGGTATACAGAAAAGTATTTAGAGGCAGTTTAATACTCTGTACATTAGCAAAATATAGTGGTTTCTCTGCCATTGGACCTTTGACATAACAAATGACTGGTTCTTGACCCAGTTATCAGTACTATGCACAAATTCCAGCTTGTGGAGGAGGCTTTAAATCAAATAAGAAAGAAGTTGGTTACAGAAAAGTATTTCTGCCACAATTACATCAATGAGCATATCTTTCCAGGCTGGTAATTATTGTATTTCACAGGATTAAAAGTTGCATAAGACTACTAATTAGTTTTCTACCCAAGTTACTCTGAAAGCTAGTCAGTAACGGATCAAGTTTCAAGATCAATGTAAGTTTAACTTTTAAACTTTTTTATCATCCATTCATCCTTTGCTGGATATCTAGAGTTTCCATTTCAATAGTGTAGCAATGAACATGAATAAGTATTATTTTTGTTATGGGACATATAAAGTCATTTGGAGTGCCCAGGAATGATATAGCTGGGCCATACTATAAATGTATTTCTAGTTTTTTGAGGAACTGCCATATTGATTCCCATAATGGTTGCACTAGTTTGCATCCCTAACAATAGTGAATGAATTCTCTTTTCCTTTCCACATGTGTAGTATCATTTGATGTCAATTGACAATGTAGATATATGCCATGTTCCCACAGCTACCTGTTGACAAGACAACAGATATACATATTGGAGAAAAGAGAGCATCTTCAATAAAGGTACTTGTCAAACTGAATAGCTACTCCTTGAGGAATGAAACTAGATTTTTATCTCTCGCCCTGAACAAGACTCAACTACAAATAAATGAAGGGTTTCAACTTAAGACCTGATAACTGAATGTTCTAGAGAAGAAAATAGAAATCAAGCTTCAACATGCAGACACAGAGAAGAACTTTCTAAATGGCTACTTTGGTGGAGTGGACATTCAAGACCAACAACTGACACATGGGACTCATAAAACCAAAGAGCTTCTTAAGAGAAAAGTATACTCTCAATTAAATGAAGTGTTAGAATAAGGAAAATGATATTCACTAGCTGTTATGGGAATAAGAATAAGAATGGCCTCCAGAGGCACATTGTTTTAGATATTTGGTCCCCAGTTGATGCACTCTTTAGGAAGGGTTAGTAGATAGATGGTGGCTTTTTTGGAGTAGGTATAGCCTTGTTGGAAGAGGTGTACCATTGGGGATGGAATTTGAGGGTTCAAAAGCTCATGCCATGCTCCAAACTTCTTTCTCTCTCTCTCTCTCTCTCTCTCTCTCTCTCTCTCTCTCTCTCTCTCTCTCCTGAGAATCAAGGTATAAAAAACTCTCAGCTACTTCTCCAGCAACATACCTGCCTGCATGCCTCTATGCTCCCAGTCATGATGGTAACTGACTAATCACCTGAAACTATAAACTAGCCCAGAGATTGTTTTCTTTTATAAGTTACTTTGGTCATGGTGTTTCTTCACAGTAACTAAGAATAGAACAGTAACTAAGACACGAACTTTACATAAGATTAATATCTACAATAATATTTTTTAGAAAACTAAAGATCAAGAAAACAAACAGTCCAATGAAAACTGGACTCTGGAAATGAACACAATTATCAAAATAATAAATAGAAATGTCTAAAAGATATGCTTTTTATATATTCACCAAATTTGCCAATAAGAAAAATGCATGTTAAAACTATTCAGCTTTCATTTTATCCAGTCACAATTACTAACATCAAGAAAACAGATGATAAAAAATACTGGCATGTACTCATCTAGCTTAACTAAAAGTTTATGCCTTTTCATTTCAAAATATCTATTACTCCTTCCTGTTTTTAATCTTAGAGAAAGAGAAAAAATAATTGAGCACTTCTAAAAGCCTGTGTTGCCTATTTTCTGAAAGACGATTGGCTCCAAATGTTGAGTGAATGTCAGTCCATGGCACCTGGATGAAGTATGATTTTGTTCCACAAATAGATGTTAATAGACAAGAAGATAGAGGAATACTACTTAATTTAGTGATGAATATGGCATACGCAGCTTTAGATATCCAACTTTTTGTAATCATTTTATTGTTAATTTTAAAGGGTTACTTTGTCACAAAATACCATATTTTTTTACTGTTATATAATGTCCTAAATCAAAATAATAAAAATGTTCTGATATTTTACTGGCAGCCATAAACAGAAAAATTCTGATAGAAACTATTCCAATTTAACAAAAGGTAGAAGGTTAGTAGCATTAGGATTTTGAACCTATTAGGTGTAGTTTTTAGAACAGTGTATTTCAAATACTACACAGCAGGAACTATGCACAAAGTGTAAAACAATCAAATATAGTGTCAGTATGCATAGGGGAGTGGCATTTCACCATGTTTTAAATACCTGTTCCTGACCCTCATACTCTCCCCCGACATCATCTCTCCTGTCAGAACTTTGAAGCATAGAGATCTAAAGGACTCTCAAAGGTAAAGTGAAAATGGTGGATCTTGAATACATCTTCAGCAAGGATAGATAAATGCCAAGTTCTATCGCATAATCAGGCTCTAAGGACATATGTTTGGAGCTAAACCACACTGTGTAACTTGAAAGACTATATCACAAAGTAAAACAGGCAAAAGAGACAACTAGATTATGGGAATTTCCTAGAATAGCACAGACTGGGCTCTTGGTGGCAGCTGCTTCGCAGACCCACAGAAGTTGCTGATGACAGCCAGGGTACATTGGCAACTGCATCTGTCAACACTTCCAAGTGTGCCATGAACTTTTCTCTCCATGTAGTTTGCCATTGATGTATCTGTATCATTCTCCTACGACGTCTCTCTTTGGGAATCTGAGTAGACGTGACTCTAAGGCCTTGTATCCTGGTTCGGGCACAGCATATCATTCCAGGAGGCAGCGATTATCTCTGGTGCTAGAGACAGGACACACAGGTCATAAATTCTCAACATTCTTTGAAAGTCATTTTGCCACCCATATCCTTCAACCCTGAGTTTACACAGCAGCGAAACTAGGACATTTCCATTTGAAAGCAAAGTAGAGGGAAGTGCAATTTGCACTTTTGGGAAATGTCGAAGTCGAGATTGGCCCCAATAAAGCGCATTCTCACAGAGAACTTAGTATGGTTATTCCTCAGCTCTAATTGCTTAGAACCTTCCTCTTTCCCTGAGCACAGCAATAGCCTTCAAGCCCCAAAAGTGATCTTTACATTGCAGGACTTTAATTTCCAGTGTAGCATAGCACTTTGAAACCACTCAGTTATGTTTCATGAATTCTTTTTATATTGTTTTATTGCCTGCCAAACAAATGTAAAGACACATGCCATGTAACATATTGGAATGAGGTGCTCAACTTTTGGTCAAATTTCTGAAAATAGCTAAATATGAGAAGGTTGCAAATAATCAACAGCTTCATTAGTGACCTTTTCCTCTATTTCTACATTCAGAAGTCTTTGTTTATATGAAGTACTTCTGTTTCAGTGTTTCACAGACATTCTAAAATCTCACTAATCAAAGAGTGCTTGATATTTCATTCTACCTCTACTCTATCCTGGTTTTGTTCTCAAATTCTCCATCTCCATAAATATTGTTTAGCAGCCAGATGGCCAATACCTAAACCATAAACCTTTTCATTGTGTCTAGAGTTGTTGTGCTTTAGGCCAAACCACATCTTCCATCTCTTTCTCCATCATTAGCCGGATAAACTTTGTCTTTACTGTTGATCCGGGAGGGGGAAAGGAGTGGGGGGAGGGGGGAGAAGGGTGGGAGAAGGGGGAGAAGGGTGGGAGGAGGGGGAGGAAAATGGGAGGCTGGGAGGAGGTGGAAACTTGTTTTTTTTCTTCTCCTTTTCTCAATAAAAAAATATTCAAAAAAAAAAAAGAATATGTATCACAATGAAGATACCAGTGGAGGGTTATCAATAATGGCAGTGTTTGACTCTGTAATGTGGAAATATGATCAGACTAACAAAAAAAAATAGTCCTTTAGTTGATTCTTTCTCTATCTTCTCTCCTCCCCATCACTTTGGTCAAATGATGTGATAGCTGTCCTGTTTCTCATTACTTTGTGTTCTAATTCATAAAGTATTGATGAGTTCCAGACACCCACTCAGGAAGACAGATATGTACCCTAAGTTGCCTTTTCTTTACTTTCAACATCCCTAGATCTTTTAACTTTCACTTACAACAGATGTTTTCTTGCCCTCTTGACCTATTGCCTCCACATTATTTTCATGATGTCAATGTTTCATTATATCCTGATGCAGAATATTACAGCAGAAGTTATAGTGGTGGTTCTGGCTAGTTTCCATGTTCTTTCTAAACATGTTATGAATGTCTATAAATCATACTTATCAGAACTTGGGTATTGGACCGGAGTAGTAAAAGATGGACCAAAGACAGGTGTTACTCTCTACAGATGTGGAGGAGGACAGGCCATAGGTCCTTGTCTCCTTAAGGAGTTCATATTGACTGATATTCTCAGCATGGTACACATAAAGAGTTTGTATGCATTTGATTTGAAAGTCAAATAGTAACATGAAGATTCGTGATTCTTAATCTTTTTTACAATGCAAAGGTCACCTATGGCTCTTCCCGTCATTCTGAATATATTTTATACATTTTTTTTACTTCTCTGTAGGGAGCGTGTATGCTGTTCTTTTGAAAGAAATGTCAGTGATGTATCCTGGAGACAAAGGACAAGAGGTTAGACTCACATAGGGAAATCTAAAGGCTTCATGATACCAAGAAAAGGGGTAGAAATGCTGCAATGACTTATTCCATTTTGGACACAAAATGTGTAGAGAACAGACATGAAATCAGGAGATTTGTGGCCTCTAAAGTCTCTTATATGTCTTAAGTTCTGTAAAAAAAATTTCTGATCCTTTAACAGATATAATTGTATGATGTCTTTGTGGTTTCCCCATTTTTCATGCTTAGGATGCTGAACTGAAATTATAAATATACATGTTTGTCTGTGATGAATGTTTATAACTTGTTACACAGAATCAAACAGAATATATTTTAGCCTTTGTGAGTGGCTTATTGTCCCCCAATACATGCATCTTCTTCCTTCTGTTATTATAGCACATAAGCACCAAAGACAAGATGAAAATGAATGGGTGTGATAACATTTCTTAAAAGTTTTAATTTACTTATTTTCAGGGAGCTGGAAAAGTGGTGCAGCGGTTTAGAGCACTTTTTGTACTTGCAGAGACCAAAATTTAATTTCTAGCACACGTATCATGGCTCACAACTATCCATAACTCCAGTTTAGGATATCTGATGTCTTTGTCTGGCCTACATGGGTACCAGACATAAATATGGTTCACATACCTTCAGGTAAACCATTCATACATATATAATTATAAAATAAATCTAAAAATGTCTTGTTCAAAAGATAAATGATATGTGCTGTTTGGTCTTGAGTCACAATTTGCATACTTATGACTTATTTTACTCACATTCAAATTAAAAGACTGGCCCAACACATATCTTCACTAGGCAAGCAGAATATGCTGACATCCTGGTTTATTGGGTTTCCTGCATATTTGGTAAAAAGATTTCTTTTTTTTTCTGTATAAATGGCACTTTTATTGAAGGCTTATTAGACACAGGTGCGGATGTAAGTATCATTACCCCAGAATCTTGGCATCCGAATTGGCCTCTTCAAGAGGTAGATGTTCAGTTCCTGGGAATTGGAACCCTATCTCGTGTAAAACAAAGCACAAGATGGGTTGAATGCATAGGGCCCGAAGGACAAATAGGAAGACTAAGGCCATATATAGTGCTTTGGAGTCCAGGTTTTTCTTCCTTTAAGCATAGTATTTTTCTAAAAACTAATTTTAAAATGAGATGGGTATATACTCAGTTATTGTGAACTGGGATGTATTATAAATTTCAGAAGATTGGGATTTGGGAGATGAAAGACTAAATGTCCCACTAACTTAGCTGGTTAACTTACACAAGCATTTTGAGTATTTTGGGATAAATTAGATTTCTTGTCCCTAATCTATACTAGCTAACAGCATAGATTCCTCAGATTCCTCACACTGAGTTCAAATCCCAGATATGGTACTTTCTAGTTATATTCCTTGGAGACACTTTGGTTCATTCATCTCTCTCTCTCTCTCTCTCTCTCTCTCTCTCTCTCTCTCACACACACACACACACACACACACACACACACACACATACACGTGCATGCACACATGCACACACACACACAAATACATTATTAGTTCCTAACTTCCAAAGCTATAACTGCACTATATAAATATATGCAGACACACAGCTATTCTCATTAAACCAATCTGGTATTACCTAGGTGTATGGAGAAGAAGCAAGCTAAAAATTAAAAGTATAGTATTATGGATAGGGTAGCAACTTGAAAATCCTCCTACATATGGTATTCCTTAATGATATTCTACCTTTTTTTATGCCCTAGACCTTGTCTTTGCCCTTCAAATTCTTCATTCATAGTATTATAGCTCTGTTTTAAACTCTGACTTTAAAATGTAGTGGCAAACATACTTTTAGTGTTGTTATTCAATTTTCATGTATATATTATAAATTTTTAATTCCAAATAGGAAAATTTCAATAATGAGGACTCACTAAAAGCAACATTTAAATTGTATGTACAGTGCTTATTTATCATTCTCTAGGGGAGAAAATGGCTTATTTTAGAAAAAAATCAATATTCTGTTCATAATACATATAAAACAGCATATTGTGTTCACATTCACTTTAAGCAGCAACTTGAGGTGGGGTATTATTCTTTTCATTAACAAGTTAGAGAATCATATAAATCAACTAGCTTAAGTGTTTTAAGCAAAATAATCGATAAGGTCAAAGATAAAGTCTAGACTTGAATTCACAAATTCTGCCCATTAAATTTATGGCAGAAGTGCTCAGCATTTCAGGACATAATCAATTTTTGAGAACCAAGTAAAGTAAAATGCAAAAATGTTGTTAAAATGATATGTGGTGCAATAAAATGAATGATGGTAGTAAAATGAAATATTTTTTCTTTCAAGTCCTAAGTTATTCAGTGATAGTAAGGCAAAAATCATAAAGAATTATAAAAAGATATCTGAAAATATTTCTGTCCTCAAAACACTATCCATTCAAAGATCCCATAAATTCAATTCAATTGAAAGTTGAACAATTCCATTTCCTTCACTTTGTCTACCATTCAATTCTCAAAACATTTATTGAGAATTTGTCATGTGTCTGTATTGTATTTAACAATGAGAATGCATAAAATGTAGAAATAATCCCCTAGAACTGATATAGGCTAATTTTTTTTTCCCATAAAAGGTCAGAAAACAGGGATTTTAGACTTTTAGATCATACCTTCTCTGCTGCAACAGGCAATAGTTACACAATAAGTCTAAATTATTCTGAATGAGAGTTACAGTTGGGAACTTTTCGGGATACTTCAATGGCAGTTGGTAACTCAGTGAAAACAAGACATCAGTGTAATTGTCTGTCCTGTCCCATTAAGAGACAAGCCCTTCCCACTCTCTCTCCATCCACTGCTCAGGCAGGCAGATCTTCCTTTTCCTTCTGTCCTGAGCTTTCCTCTTTTCCATCTCTCTTCCAAGGATGCAGCTTCTTCCTTGCTCCCTTCTCCCCACTTCTCCCCTTTCCCTCGTATGCTTCTCTCTCTGTTCTCCCTTCTCCCCTTCCATCTTTTCCCTTCCCTTCTGTAACCCATTAAATAAATATTCAACCTCACTCTGCATGGCATGCCTATCTGTCTGTGTCTCACTTGCCGTGACTGCAGCTCCTCATGGGACTGGCTGCCCCACCAAGGTCTCTTTCCCACTATGAGACTCCCTGCCTAGGACCCATTTATCCTCATGACCCACAGGCCATTCAGGGACTCCCTGCCTGTGACTGGCTGCCTTCAGAACTTTCTACTCTCAGTCTCTCACCAGCCACGTGGCTTTCTGCCTGGGACATGCTGCTCCTCATGGCCCACAGGTATGGTGGTGCTTTTTTACTTAAACCATTACAACCAAGAGCTACCTGTGTTCATTGAAAGACAATGAGCATTTCATATGAGAAGGAACATATGAACATATGAACAGAAACAGATGGTAGATTAAAAGGAGTAACTGGAAAGTGATTGCTTAATAAAGCTATAAGGGTACTTGAAGAGATGGTGAAACTCACCTGGATGGGCAAGAACAGAAAGTTGTTATCTCACGTAAATCTCTAACAGCTGCTGCCCAGAAGCACCACTGACAGTATCCTCTAAGCTTGTGCTAAGACTTTCCATTAGCAGCTTTTTTTTAACTGAAATAACATGAAACTAGACAACAAGATTTTCAGGGTAATTCACCAATCCCATACCTTTTGACCAGAGCAGGGATAAAATATTATAAAAGATGTTTAAAATAAATAACACATAGAAACTAGTACAGAGCTAGAGGGGCAAATAGGGAAGTTTATCTGACATTTTACTTCAGCTCATGTATTTCAGCCTTAAGCCTAAAGTAGAAACTAAATCATAGGTTAAACTGATGCACACAGATCATGAAGAACCCTAAAATGGCAAATCAGCTAACAGGACTAAAAATGTATATACAAGCCTGTATGGTGACACAAACTCAGTAAATTATATGGGAGCAGATGAACAATTGCTTTGTTGCTGTTTGTTGGTGAAAAAACCTTCTCTGTCCATCTTTCAAAATGTGTTTCTCTTTCAGAAGAATTTCTTCCATGTTCTGATACAAAGACTTCAAAGTGGAGAAAGTATTTTTAAATCAGTGATTCTAAAATTAAAATGTATTTAGGAGATGTTTAGGCAATGTAGGAGACATTTCTATTTCTGAACCTAAGAGAATGGTAGCAAGCTGCTCCCATGTCAGAGAATGAGAGACTATAGGTAGATAGTACAAAACAGCACACAATGCATAGGATACCCCTCCATAACAGTTCTCTGACTCTAAGTATAAATAATGCCGAGGGAATAAATCTTATTTCAAATGCAAACATTCCAATTGATTTAAAAATGTGAGACAATAAAATGCTAAAATAATAGAATTAAAACCCCCAAAGATTTTGTCTGTAAAAACCAAAAATACAGTGTAGACTTACATTGCAAAATATATTATTCATGATACAAAATATTGTGTAACAACAAAACAATGTAGGGCCTGAAATTATAGTGGCTTTCTTACAATATTCTGATTACTGTATAGCCAGGCCTCAGTCTTCCAAACTACTCATGGAATGAAAAATTTCCAACATCTGATAACAATATATAATATTCTTAATTTTATCTGTTCTCAATTGCCATTTGCTTTCAAATTCTTAAAGGAGAAAATGGCCAACAGGAGGTCCTAGCACATAATAAATCTTCTGAAGCTTCTGGAAATGAATATATACTTTCAAATATTAAAAGTAATTGACCTTATTCTTCATAGTCTCATAATAAGAGTGGTGCGGGTAGATGGGAATACAATATTAAAGTCATTTAATTAAAGTAAACTTGAACTTTTTTACTGTTTTCTCTTAATGAATATCTATAATGATACTAAATGACAGGTATTGATGTAATAATTTTGCACTTGTAGTGGCTGAGAGAGTTTAGGTGGTTTTCTCATCATCATATATCTGGTCAATGGCAGAATTCAGAATTTTAACTTCTATGCTCAAGATAAAGTTGCAGAAAGTGTTGAAAGGGTTCAAGAAAGGTTTAAAAAGGACATTTCGAAACAACTGTAGAAAATTCACATTTAAAAAATAGGCAGGCTCTGTTGTTCTCCTTGTAGGAAAAGCTAATCAAGATCATTAAGGCATCTTCTAAACTGGCAGTCTCCTCCGAACAGATTAGTTCCCAGCCCAATTGCCATTAGAGATGCATCATCCAGCAACTGATGGAGATAGATGCAGAGACTCACAGCCAAACCTTAGGCAGAACATGGGGAATCCTGCTTAGAAGGAGACAGGAATATAGGAGCCATTGGGGTCAAGGACACCACAAGAAAACCCACAGAATCAACTAACCTGGACTCATAGGGGCTAACAGACATTGAACTGACAACCAGGGAGCCTATCTGGGACTGACCTAGGCATTATGCATATATATCACAGTTGTGTAGCTTGGTGTTTTGTGAAACTCCTAACAACAGGAACAAGGGCTGTCTCTAACTCTTTTGTTCCTTTTTGGGTCCTTACTCCTCATACTGGATCACCTAGTCCAGCCTTAATATAGGGGAAGTGCTTAATCTTCCTGCAACTTTATATACCATGTTTTGTTGATATTCATGGGTGAGTCACATTTTTCTGGGTGGAGATGGAAGAGAGGGGATTGGGGAGCTAGGAAGGGGTGGGGAAGGGACTTTGGAGGGGAGGATGGAGGGGAGGCAATTCTGTGACCAGAATATAAAATAAACAGACGAATTAAAAAAGATCATTAAGTTATCTCTACCTAATGACTAAAAGAAAACTTACCCTTTAGCTGTCACAAGGTTGCTAAGCTCAAAAGCAAGCAATATCCTCTTTCTCCTATCCAGAATAACCCTACATTTTGATTACTCTTCAATCCATTTCTTCTCTACCAGCTAGGTATTCCAGACCTTGCCAACCAACTGCATTCTCTTCTTTGAAAACTTTTGTTAAATGCTGAAGCTGAACTTTGCATCTCGAATGAGTCGATGATAACTGATAACCCCAGATATGTTACGTGGTTTTAAACACATTGAACAAGGAATATAAGAGATCTGTCATTCAATTTGCTAGGAAATCACTTAGAAGCATCAGAGATAGAGTGTAGCTCCTGCTGTGGTGTCCTGGTAGCATCAAGAGCAGCAGCTTCTAGACAGTATATTAACTTATATTAAGAAGTACCTCTGAGAAAGAGTACCTGTGTCCCAGCCAGCATCCAGTGCCATCCTCTGTATGAGATACCTTGCTGCATCAGCAAGCACCAGAGCCACAGACCTGCCTGCACCAAGAGGCGCTAACATCAGAACTATTACTCCATCGGCATCTTTGACCATCTGAGCCTTGGGTAGACTTGAACCTGGAGGAGTGGACACCTGAGGCTCTCTGACCTGCCTGCTTCTGGAGGAGAGATCAACAGAGTCACAGCCACCAATGTCATCAATTGGAGGAAGAGGGACTCCTTGAAGCACAGGCTCTGACTGCACTAGTTGGAGAAAGAGATGGGTAGACAACATGCAATAATACACTCAACATCATAACGAGCAACATGACACCACCAGAAACTAGTGGTTCTATAACAGCAAGACCTGAACATCCCAATGCAGATATAGCAGAAGAAAACAGCCTTAAAAGTAACTTTATAATGATAATTGAGGTCTTTAAAGGGGAAATGAAAAATTCTCTAAAAATTGTAGGAAAAGACAAATAAAAAATGGGAAGAAATCAACAAATTTCTTAAAGAAAACCAAGAAAAAGCAATTAAACAGGTGAAGGGAAGGTTAAAGACCTCAAAACTTAAATAGAAGCAATAAAGAAAATAAAAACTAAGGGAATTCTGGAAATTGAAAAGCCAAGAAAACCAGTAGGAACTACAGGTGTGAGCATAAAGAATAGAATACAAGAGATGGAAGAGAGAATCTTAGGCATTGAAGATATGACAGAGGAAATAGATTCATCAGTCAGAGAAAATATTAAATCCAACAAATTTTTAGCACAAAATATCCAAAAAATCATGAACACCATGAAAAGACCAAACTTATGAATAACAGGGATCGAAGAAGGAGAAGTCCAGATCAAAGGCACAGTAAATAAATTCCACAAAATTAGGAATCAACCTACCTCAATCTCCAGTGATACCACTCTTGGGTATATACCCAAAAGGATGCTCAATCATACCGCAAGGACACTTGCTCAACAATATTCATAGCAGCATTATTTGTAATAGCTAGTACTTGGAAACAACCTTGATGTTCCTCAAATGAAGAAGAATGGATAAAGAAAATGTGGTACATTTACACAATAGAATATCACTCAGCTACAAAAAATAATGACATAAAGTTTGCAGGCAAATGAATGGAACTAGACAAAAATTATCCTAAGTGAGGTAACCCAGACTCATAAAGCAAAACGAAGGATAATCAGACTACAGCTCCAGAGAATTGAGAGCATGAAGGGTGAAGGGTAAGTAGAAAGGGGAGAAGGGAGAAAGTAAGGGGAGTGGGAAAAATATATAGCTCAAAAAATTCAAAAGAATGCAGAGAACAATGTTAATGAGGATGTACCTTAGAATAGCCATGGGGAAGACACTGTACTAATTCCCAAAAGAATCAAATACAGCTATAGTACTACATTATTCAGAAATATTACTTCTGTGTAGATAAACAAAGAAATGGTGCCATAATACTGATGGAATCTTTGAATTTCCATGTTCACAGCAACAGCATTATAATCACAAGAATTAAGATATTAATATAACACATGTGAATCAGTGGTAAAAAACATAACTTGCACATCATTGAAAGGTAAATGAAGCCAATTATTTTTAAAATGCTTCTGCCCTTTGTAGTCAAAAAGCTAAACAAATCCATTTCTGACCATCAGTTAGAACAGAAAGAAACTAAAGATGGTGTTTTTTCTCCCAAATATAGAACATCCAATAAATGATGATTTTATTTTCATTGTCTAAAATTTGAAAAAAAATGAAGAAAGTGTATGTCATCAGAATTTTATTATAGCCATGTAGATCCTTCTACTCGGAGAGCTATTTTATGAAGTCACAGTTGTTTTACATTGTCATAATAATCATGATTTGAGTACAGATTCAGTCATACATTCAAATGAACTAAAGGTTAGTCCTTCAGGATTTAGAGAGAGCAATACAATGAAATATGTACAAAATTGCAGTGTGGAGGACACAGAGGCTGTGGCAAAACAAATGTACCAGAGTAGGGTGGGAATTTGAGCACTATTGTAGAAGCACATGTGCGAGGGAAAGTCTTATGGGGAAAAAGTGAAAGGCAAGGGGACAGATAGGCATGAACAGATAGGCATGAAATTCCATGACTGGGGACAGGAAATGGCATAATGTGATCGAGAAAGGGGGAATATTGAGGAGAAGAAACAACATGAGGAGAAAAATGAGATTATTTTATTTTGTTATTTTGTTATATTATAAAATATAAAAGACTATAACAAAGGATTGAGGAAGAGACCTAGTCAGTCATCCTCATCCACTTAGAGCATGAAACCCAGTATGGACAAGCTAGAAATGTAACGTAAGGAAGAGTGTTCTAGTTCAAAGTCACTGAAGGAGTCAGAAAGGATGCAAGCTTCATTGCATATGGATAGAATGAGTGATTGAACATGTGGAAATTATGTGCAATTCTCTTGGTGTGAGATATGGGGTAAAAGATATTGGTAAGTTTGAAGGGACAGATGAGGAAAGATGAAGAACATGGCCCTCACTTTTTTTTTTCTGTAAGGTTATAAGATCAACTTGCTGCTAGTTCCCAGACAGAACAGAGGGTGATAACCGTGACAATGATTTGACTGATCTTCTGACTTCAGTATTCAGGGTGGGTCTTCCCTTCTCAGTTAAATTTCTATGGAAACATCCTCAAGGACACAGCTGTGGGTGCATTGGTAATGAATATTAGCTATCATAACAGTTAAGAGTATATCTTAGGTGGAGCTGTGTCAGTGACCTCAGCTACAAAGGGTAAGTTCTACTGAAAGTTGTCTTATATTCTTTGAAGCAGTTTCTCAGAAACCATGTTATATTCACATGTATTCTTCGAAAGAGAAAGGATACTGTGTGGTTAGATATTTCTATGTTAAAAAGTATCTAATGTACATCCTTCCCTTCACTTAGATTTATGATCCCCTAGGACTGGGAGCAATGTCACTGCTTCAGTAAGCAGACTGTTGCTTTTTGCTGTAGGGCCATTATATGCCCTACTCCATTTGTGCTTAAGAATGATACTCTTGCTCAGTCATTTTTTCCTGTGGGCATTTTCTTATTAGGTGGTTCACAATTCATTTTTATGCATATAGAATCACTGGTCCAGAGACCTGAAGAAAGCTTTTCTCCAAATAGCATGCTTCTAGGCTCACTGAATAAGACCACAAGAAAGCTGGATCATCATTTCATTCATCTTCTCTTACCTTGCCATTAACTGTAATGCCTTTATTTTGAGTAAAGCAGAAGCAGATTGTGACTGTCTAAAGGTTCGTTAAGTTGCATATAATGGTAATACATATATAATAGCCATAAAGCAAATATAGAAATATGGAGGACATGAGAAGGCAAGAAATGAAAAAGAGAGGATGAATATAATCAAAGTTTATTATATTTAGGCATAAAATGTCATCATTTGACTCCTTATTGCATATAATTAAGAATATACTGGTCCAGTTAACATAAAAAATAGTTATGCGAACAACAACATAGGCTTTGAAGGCTGGAAACTATGGATTTAAATGTAGAAACCTTAACATTAAACTGGATCAGTGATAATCACCAAACACTTTCTCTTGCTTTTGCTTCAGTGGGAAAAATAACATCCTGGTCCCTTACCTTTCAAAATCCCTGTGGTAAGTGTTCCCTCTCTAAATAGACTATGTGGTTAAAGAACATGGCCTCTGGAATCTCTGACAAGATTTGAATTCTTCTTCTATTTCTTCTAAACTGTTTGATCTGAGGGAGGCTATCTATGATTCCTTTTTCTCATCTTTACAATATGAAATAAATTATATGCATACACACATATACACATGATATTCTAGCATAAGTGCACTGCTACCTTACAAAAGTCAGCTGAGATTTTCTAGAGGCAGACTTATGGAAACAATGACATCTAGGATTCTTACTATAATGACATCTAGTTTTCTTACTATTGTACAATGACTTTTTCCATACTGCTTTCAAAGTGGTAGCCAAATTCACATCAGGATGGTTTAATGTTTGATTTCTTAAACTAGCATTTCCCAACTCCTTTGGCAATGAAGAAATTGTGTGGTTAGACGGGGTCAAATGATGAAGACAACACCATGCCCAATTATGGCTGTCACAATAATCGCATGGGGATTTGTGGGAAATGCAATTAATAAAAAGCCTTTGATATGAAGAAGTCCCCTAAGGAAATGTCATCAAGAACACACCTCTAGATGCACTGGTAATAAAAGTTAGCTATGATAGCTAATCTTTTTCTTCTTAGATTCTTTCTCATTCTAATTGTTAATCTTCTCTGTGTCGTGTAAGGAGGGGTATGTTATAGATGGTCCATTCCATATACATTTATTCGCTGTACTTTTATAGTCATGAGTCCTTGTGTTAACATGTTGTTCATTGCTAAAAGAAACTTCTCTGATGAGGGCTGAGAACTGCACTAAAAAAAACAGTGACTTGTGAACATGGCAATACCATTGCTCTCATGAACTTACAGCAGCAGTGACTACCTACACAAACCTTCTTCAATACCTAGGCTGTCGACATTCCAAGAGAGATGGTGGGGGATCTCATAATTCCCTACTACTACATGAGGAGCTATTGACAGTTGATGGTTGCTGGGAGAGGGAGAGTCAGTTTTCTTCATGGGTCTGACCCCTAATATTTTGCCCATACTCCAGTGCAGGACCCTACAACTAAGTCCAGCACTAACTGAACTTAGTAAGGCATATAAAAGGACATGGTGTTGGAATGAAGTTGGTGGGACTTGTTGGAGGATTTGGAAGAGGGAATGTGTAGTGGACATGATTAGCAGATATTGTATATATGCATAAAGTTTTCAAATAATGAATAAATATGTTATATTTTAATAAAAAGCTATTGGTTAAAAATGATCCATATTTTAACTTTCCACTTTTAATAAGTTATCAATAATTCTAGCTTGGCTTTATTATCATAAAGATCCATTCTAGAAAAAACATTAAACATTCTTTCTCAAATGTTTCACTGTGTTATTTCCCAAGGGAACTTAGTGTTATAACTTTTCAGTTTCACAATGCTTTGTTCAATGCCTTAAGTACCCTTGAGAAAGAGTTTATTTCTGGAAATCTTTTAACTCTTTTTAGGCTAAATAAATAACATTAGATAACACGTGTCTACAATGTACTAATAGCACCCATGTGGCCCAAGAGTTGGCACACCCCTTAAATGCCTAAGTCATTTCCAGCAAGTCATTTATATTGTTCAAAGAAAATCAATACAGAACAAAACAAAACAATGATGTTTTTCTTGGGAATAAGAAACAAAGAAGTGCAGATCTAATATACATTTCTCAAAAAGACTTAGTTGCTGTTTCTCAAAAATATTCCATTCATAAAATTTCCTTCAGAATCTGCCCACTAGGCAGAAACAAAAACATCAGATTAAAAGACTGTTTCTAAGGGATAAAATCAAGGCACTAGCCTGAGGCAGCTACCCCTTACTTTATTTAATAAAGTGGTTTGATCTTAGAAAGTTGCACATAAATCAATGCTTATTTAAATACACTTTGGAATGCCTTTACAAAGCAATCTTGCAGTAGATCCATTAGTAAATGAATAATTACTCCCTTTTACCTCTTCTCTTAAGTCAAATGTTCAAAGAGTAATGCTTAAAATCTGATTTACTTATGGTCCAAGCAATCCTTCCTGATTGCTATATAATTTAAGCAAGTTTTATTGTAAGATGGACCTTATAACATTATACTGGTACACTGGTATATTGATGCATGGTATTGAAAAGAGAAGTCAAAGTCTATCTGTCACATGGGGAATCATGTGGAGGTGCATATTTGGCACACAGCCTCTATATATGATATTATACTTCCCATTACATTAACCACATTTAAAAGTTCAGCTCGTATTAAAAAATATGCTAGCTACTAAAGCATGCTGAAATACTGGAATAATCTCTAGACAAAGAGGATAATGTTGGTGTAAACTTTTACTAAACACAGAATTCAGCCCACATGAGACATTTATATCAACTCCTCCAAGGCTTACAATAGCTTCAGATAATACGGGATTTAAAAAATGTGAGAACCAGAAGATTGTGACAAATGCTCAGAAACAATATTTTCTGGATAGGATATAGCCCCTGCACCCAGAAATTCTGAATATGGCATAGCCCCGCACCCCAGAGTTCATTGCAGTTTTGGCTATCTACATGAGATTGGGCCCGCCATCATTGTGTCATGTATTAGGAGGGGGTTCATGAGGCCCCACACTCCACTGAGGGAGTATAGGTAGATAAATTTTGCTAGAGTTAGGAGTATCAATTTGTCCAAGTGTACCCACTGAGAAGCAGTCCATGTTCCAGAAAATAAGCCCACACATACACTCATGCAAACAACTATAATTAAACTAAATGGGAACTTGTTGAAGAAACAGAAATTCAGTAAGAGTGTGAGGGGCATAGGAGAGGGTAATGGGGAAATTAAAATGAGAAAAAAAACTATATACATGTATAAAGTTCTCAAAAATTTTAAAAGATTCATTTAGACACAAGTAAAAATAGTTCTTTTTTAAATTTTTTCTACACTGTTTAACTTTACCTCTGTCCCTAGTCTTTCTTTTTTAAAAATATTTATTTATTATGTATAATATTCTGTCTGTGTGTATGCCTGAAGGCCAGAAGAGGGTGCCAGACCTCTTTACAGATGGTTGTGAACCACCATGCGGTTGCTGGGAACTGAACTCAGGACCTCTGGAAGAGCAGGCAATGCTCTTAACCACTGAGCCATCTCTCCAGCCCCAGTAATAATAGTTCTTAACAATAAAAATTATCCTTTATCATTTTTTTTGTTTTCTATCAACACTAAAAATTACCACATGAAATAGATCCCATGGCATTGTCGACTTTACCCTTTTTGCTCCTAATTGCAAAGTTATCAAGTGGAAGAAGTAGTTACGTATTGTAACCAATTTTGTGTTCTTCCCATTCAGCTTGAGCTGGCTGTCATGAACACACACCACTGAAAATAAATTCTGAAGCACTTTCATGGTATCATGGACAAGAGAAGATCCTAGCAGCAAATGGTATGTTTGAGTGGATTTTTATAGCTCATAATAAAAGAATGCAGAATATCACTTATCAGAAGGGTTATTTTTTTCTAATCCAAGGTAGTAACCTTCAAGAAAATCCCATATGGAGGTTAATTGCCTTGGGAAAGTAATAAATCTTTTGTTCACTCTGCGTTTTAAATTTTCATTAAGGAGTAACAGCACTCAAGAGACAGATCTTATTGTGTGACAAGTCTATGAACGTCATTTGGTGGTAAGACAAACATATCCTAAAACCAATGTAAACGCTCAGTGTTTTCAAATATAAAAAGGAAAAAAAAAACTATTATTGTAGCCATTAATAGGTAAACAGAGTCGTTCCATCCTCCACTTTCTAAAGTGGAACCATACGGTCTTAATTGTATTGGTCATATATAATGTCAGGATAACATAGGGCATCCTCTATAGGAAAACAAGACCATTCAGTTTCAGGCAGGTAGTAATAAGAATCAATGTACTAAAGTTCCATAAAGTGCTATGAAGTAGAGACCAAGGGGTTGATTCCCAGGGTATCAGGATGTGAGAGATAAGACTAGATCTGGGAAAGAAGATGATGAGGTTGAATTTGAGCAATGTTCGTATTTGACCAAGGTTTGATGCATTGTTTTATCTACAATAAAAGAGAACAAGAAAAAGAAATTGTAAAAAAGAAAAAGTACATTAATATATAGATTATATAGATACTAAATATACCAGGTTTCCTATTAATAGATAAAATTTGAAGCCTATATATTTAGATACTATTTTTATAGTTAACAGGAGATTCACAAATGTGTTGTTTTATATGTTTAGTATAGTGATTACTCTATAATATTTTGTGAATAAAATATGAATTTAATCAATTCTTAGAACCTGTCAGTATTACCAACAAAGGTAACACTGCAGTTAGAATAGCTATCTAGTTTAGAGTACCTAAAGTCTCAACTTCTAACCACATTGTTCTTCTAATCTATTTACACCCTCCTTTTGTCTAACCTAAAATCTTAATTAAGCCTCAGGTCAAGGGTCAAGGGATACGAAGTAGCTATATGCATGAAAGCACTATTTCATGAAAGATTCCCACAAACTGAAACATCTCTCAGATATCCTAACTACTCATTTTTAACTCCTCCATACCAGGCATGTCCAATGTTTATAACAGAGATCATATTAGATATGAATGTAACCAACACATCTGTAGATCACAGGCTCAGTAAGTGGGACACCTTGAAAACAATACAGATTTGGACTAGTTATAGGAATATTAGAAGTTTAAGTAGCAGCTGAGATGTTCATAGAATAATGGTACAAAATTTATTGTGAGAAGACAGACTATTACCTAACAGATAATTATCTGAGTAACCTGGAAAACTACCTCAAATTTGTATCTAATTCTCATCTAACAGTTTCTACACAGAAAGAATGTTGGCTATCATTAACTTTCCAATAGAGACAGGAAAACTAGGGAGTAGGTGGATGGCTAAATTTGATATTCACAAGTCCTTCTGCCATCGTGTACTTTCCAACAATAAAAGCAGCACATCTCTGATGTGGGATTCCCCTCTGTATGCTGTGATTACCATTAATGAATAAAGAAACTGCTTTGGAACTATAGCAGGCAGAACTTAGCTAGGCAGGGAAAACTAAACTGAATGCTGGGAGGGAGAAAGCAGAGTCAGGGAGGAGCATGGAGCTGCTGCTGGAGACAGATGTGCTGAAATTTTGCTCCTAGGCCACAACCTCGTGGTGATGCACAGATTAATGGAGATGGGAAAATTAAAATGTAAGAGTTAGCAAATAAGAGGCTAGAACTAATGGGCCAAGCACTGATTTAAATAATATAGTTTCTCTGTGATTATTTCAGGTCTGAGCTGCTGGGCAGCTGCGAAACAAGCAACCTCTTACTACACATCTCTAATGAATATGGTAAATAAGAATGAATTTCTAATTTCTTTTAAATAGAGCCTCTCCTCCCATTGCCATTCCAATCTACCTGTGTATCTGGCAGGAAAAGAAGGGGCTACAGGTGAGCATGAGGGGAAATATCCTAGGAAAGACAGATTGTGGGGATTGGCTAATGAAGAATGACATAAAATATGGTTTCTATTGGTCTCTCCTCACTCAGAAATAAATATGAGGTATACTGGCTGAGGTGTTGTTGTTCTACTAAACAATCAGAGTTTATAACTCTGAGCTGCTGACTTTCTGCCCATGGTGAAAGTATTTGCCTTTCTTTATAATATTTTTTTCTGTAAAAGACCACAAAAGAGGCATTAATCCCATCAGGATCACAAGACAATATGGAGGTTCATGGTGTAAAGGCCAGAGGTACTTCAAAATAAAATAGTCAAAGGGTCAAAATGGTAAAGCATGCTTAGTTACTATTCCTCTCAAGTAGAGTCCTGAGAGTCTCCCTTCTGGAGAAAGCTGAGAATAGCTTAGGAAATGCAGTTTTTTATCTCAATCTTTCCACTTTATAATCCTGTGGTATTAAGCAATTTTCTTGTCCAATTTAACCACATTAAAGAGCAAAATGCTCCAAAAGTATTATTGTGGTTATTTTTCTTTACCGTGTGTGGCCTTAATTTTCTCAAAGATATCCAACAATCAAAATCATGAGGGTTATGGAATGGTTCTGATAACTTGACACAAGCCTAGACAAATCTGGGTAAAGGGAATGTTAACTGAGAAACGCCTCCATGAAATCGGCCTGTGGACAAGTCTGTGGAATACAGTCTTGATGAATAATTGCTGTAGGAGGGCTCAGTGCTCTCTGTGCGGTGCCATTCCTGGTTTGGTGGACCTGAGTTATGTAAAACAGCAGAATGAGTCTGGCGATCAAGTTTCTGCTTTTGTTCCTTTTCCAGGTTCCTGCCTTGTGTTTCTACCTTGACTTAACTCAGTGATTGAGTGTAATCTGAGAGGTTAAATAAACCCTTTTTTTCCCCAAAATTGCTTTTGGTTTGGTGTTTTATCCCAGTAAAAGAGTCCCAACTAAGAATATGGGTTCTGAAAAAAGCCAGTAACTGTTACTCCATAGCCACAATCCCTCTCCCTGATTTACTACAGGACCAAAAAAAAAAATTAAATGTTTATGAGATCAGGCTTAAACAGTTCCTCTTAGTCTAATTATTTCCATACTGGCTGACCATAACATTGTTAGGAAAAAGAACAACACCTTGAGTATTTGGTTGTACCATTCAAATTACACAAAACATCAAGAAGGGATTTTAGTATTCACTCAGTCTGTTTGCACCTTGTTTGCCTGTTTGTTTTCAGTTTACAGGTAAGGATTTAGAGACCCGAGGAAGAAATATCTTACTCATTGTAACCCACATCACTGAGAACGCTTCACTCAGAGGAATAAAAGCAAAGCTAAAAAACAAGAACACGCTAGATTACAATTGCTTTTGAAAAGAAAATCAAGCAAAACATATGAAATTATCAAAGAGCCAAATTGAATTTTGTTCTTTGATAATACTTTGGAGTATTAATTTCTCTGAACCTTGATGTGTTCAATTCCTGCATATCCCACAAAAAATATTTGACATATCACAGAATTCTTTTCGCTCCTGATATCATGGTTAATGGCCGAGTAAACGAGCTAGCAGATACAGGAGAAAAATCAAGACTCTTTTAATTTTTTTGGATTGTCTCAGGCTCTGGACTCAACAAGTGAAACAGCAAGTCTGGTACTGAACACAGTTATAGTTAAGCCATGTTCATTGGATCTGAATGGCTAAGTTGAATATTCTAAGCTTTAGAATATTGACTTATATTATGAAAACATGAAAAAATAACCAAAAGATACAGTTTATCTACTTTTAATCAACCCTGGAAAGAAATAATAGGCTACACAGAAACTTTCCAAAGGGCCTACAGCACTCTGCTGAATGAGGTTTCGTTCGAGTCAAGGGTAAAGCATAGAGTTACTTCAACCCACTTCCATAGGCAAGAGCCTCCACTCTTAGCTCTGAGAAGAGACTCTGTTCCACTTCTCCTTTTCTTTTATTGTAGGCATATGGGGAAACCAATCTGATACTCATCAAATGACTGTGGAATGATTAATTTAGTGCCCTGTCTCACTTTTCTTACACGGAACCATTACCTTAGCTCAACAGGACAGTCTTCAAGGAGTCAAGGGAGGATTGGGAGGACAAGCACAAAATTTGAATTAAGTCAAAACTATTATTTCATAGTACCAAAAAGAAGTTTTGGTTAAGAGTAAATAGAAATGTTTTGATTTGCTCTAAACAATCTTCTAAACATATCTCCTGAGTTTACAAGACTTATCTTAAAACGTTTTTCTCTTTTGTGACATCTGGCAGACTCTACATACATTTTTGTTTTGATATTGAGATGTCATTACCTACAGGGAAGAGTCAAGGGATGTTTCTCAAGCATCTGTGATTGACAAGACAGTCACTGTATCTGTCTCCCAATATCAATATCAATAGGGTTATATCCTACTCACATCTACCAGGGACCCTGGGATAAATGATTGAAGAGAAGATAAATCTATCAACTGCTTTTACAAGAAAGAAGCAGTAGCAAACATTTCCACTGAACTTTGCATCTCACATATACCATATTAAATTATTATTGCTTTTATCCAATCTTAACTGCTTTTAATTATTAAAATGCATTAGTTGATGTATCCAAATACATATGGAAATTTTAGGTATGTTGTAAAAAGAGGAAAAATACCAAAGTCCTACAGAATTATGGAGACAATTCCAGCTTCTAGTCTTCTGTGTCTACTCATTGAACCTCCTCCCAGCAGAAGAGAAGATAAAGTTAAGTTATAGTTAAAAACTAACTTTCTCTCTTCTACCATTGATATCTTTTTCCTATTCAAAGCCTTGTTCAAAGTTAAGGTATGGAGGAGGAAAAAAAACCTAGATATCAGAGGGTTTCACATGTAACAGGAATATATATTTTCAAAAGTAAAATTCCATGGTCCACTACTGAGACCTAATCTATATTTATAGTACTATGACATTTTCATTTTCTTGAGAAAAAGGTCATTCACCAAAAAGTATCTAGGGACTCCACCACCTGCTATTAGTGTAGCAAGTAACTATAGCTGAGCATAATTCAATAATAATGAATAGTTCAACTATAAGATTTCTATCATAAAGAAATAATCAACCTTGACCAATGAAAAAAGAATTAGCTGAATTTCTTAAGTTTCTCATCCAGATGACACAAGCATTTTCTCCCTCATGAGGCCACTTAGAAAGAATTATTTCACTTTGTTCAAAAGCATGGTCTACTCAGAAAACTTATATCCAATTTTTCATGGTGAGTAAACATTTTCTTGGGATCTACATTCTCAAATCTGAGATGAACACTCAGCTCATAACATATTGTTAACTCAACATTTCTTCACCATCAAACTTGTTTTTTTGCAAACACTTTGATTCAGCAAGATATCTTCACCACTAGATAAGGAATCAATTTTCACAGAGGACTGAGTGCATGTCATTGTCAAGTTGGCAGAAAACTTTAAAGCCCCCAAACCATCCTTGATTACAGTGTATTAATACAGCTTGAAGGTATGTCAGGTTTAAGTTCTTTTATTTAAAAAATGTTCATTTTACATACCAACAATAGTTCCCCCTCCCTCCCCTCCTCCTACTAGCTCCCCACCTTCTTACTGACCCAACCCCCTTTCCACTCCTCAGAAAGGGTTAAGGCCTCCTATGAGGAGTCAACAAAGTCTGGTATACCAATTAGAGGCAGGACAAAGCACCGCCTGCCCCCCACCGCTATATCAAGGCTAAGCAAGGTATCCCACCATAGGGAATGGGTTCCAAAATGCCAGTTCATGCACCCAGGATAAGTCCTGGTCCCGCTGCCAGGAGCTCCTCCAACAGATCAAGACACATAGCTGTTACACATATTCAGAGTGCCAAGTTCGGTCCCATGCAGCTTCCCCAGCTAACCGCTAGGGCTGCAAAGATGGTTGCTTGGTAAAAAGCAATGGCTACTTTTCCAGGGGACATGTTTTCAAATCCCAGCATCAACTTGGCAACTCAAAACTGTTTGTAACTCCAATTCTAGGTAGTTCTGTGTCTTCTTCTGGTCTCCTTGGGAAACAGGCATGTATGTGGTGTACATACTTACATAATGTACATACTTACATACTAGCATAATAAATGAAAAAAAAAACAGTTCTGGCAAGGGATCACCATTGGATATGACAGGATTATGACTGTATATGATTCCTCATGTTCATCTACAAAGAGTCATTTAACCAAACCACTTCAATGACTCTTACAATTAGTCCCCAAAGTGTAATATGTAGAGAGAGAATTCAGTGACACACTGAAGGGAATTGAACTACACTGCCCAGATGTTAAAAGAAATACACAAGAGGCATACATTAACTAACACTTCCCTCTATTTTTACACTTCCTTGCTAGAACCCAAGTCTCCACTTAGCTTTGTTAGCACCTCATTCTCCTACTTTACTTATTTCACTCCTGAGGACTTCACTGCCAACCCAGTCTCTTTAGCTGCGTCCACTGCTGTCATGATTTATTCTTGGATTATATTATTATATACATATAAATAAAAGTTTTACATATTTATGAGGTATGAAATGACATGACAGCTTTTAATATGGTGTGGAAGTCAAAATCCACAAAGCCATCCTTCAGATCAAAAACTGGATTTCCTCACTGATAAGAACATTTTGAGATCCACTCTCCCAGGAACACTCAACATTAGCTCTACTCATGGAATAGTAAAAAAGGAAAATAAAGAAAGAAGAGGAAGAAAGTAAGGAAAGAGGGAAGGAAAGAAGGAAAAGGAGATTCAAATTGGTTTTTTCTATAGAATAGAGAAGAATTCATATCCTTTGATTAGCTTTTGTCCATACCCCTATTTCAGTTTGTATAAGCTACTAGTCCACTCTGTATTTCTATTAATTCAATTGTTTTGACTCCACATGAAGAGAAGAAATATGTAGTATCTATGTTTCTATGTTTAGCTTATTTTATTCAGCACCATGTTGTTTAATTACATTCAAGTTATTGTAAATGTATTAATTTCTTCTTTCATATATGTATGTATGTATGCAAGCATATGTTTAACAAGAAACATTTTCATTATTCTACTCTCTGGAGATAGTCCTTTAGTTTTGATTCCTTAGCTTGGCTACTGTGAATAACGCTGCACTATAAATATCACTTTGTCATACTGTCTTCAAATCTTTCGGGAAAAAATGAAGAAAGGTAGGCAAAAATATACAGACAGGGTTATGCTGCTGGAGCACTTACCACTCCTTCAGCCAATAGCCAAAGAAATAGCAGCCCACTGGGTGTGGTCTATTGCTCTTTAAAAAAGAGCAGCAACCCTCTGCTCCTTCACTTGCTTCAGGCTCTTGCTCCAGCAATTAGACTCCTTTCCTGGCTGTCAGTGTTTTGTAAGTTTTTCCCCTAAAATAAATACCCCCTTTGAATCCAAACTGGCATGGGATTGTTTCACGCATTAGGGTTAAATAAAAATGAAGACTCTCCCAAACAAAAAATAAGTAAGAGGTTAAAAAGACAACTTACAGACTAGTAGAATATTTTTAATCTATACACCTTATAAAGGATAGATAATAAAAACTATGAGGAACTCAAAGAACTCTTCAGGGAGAAAATGAATAATCTTATTAATAAATGGGTATAGTATCTAAATAAACCCTTCTCAAAAAAAGGCAGATAAAATGGCTAATGGATACATTAAAAACATCTCAGTATCACTGATCAGTATGAAGATGTAAATTAAATGAGATATAATGAGATAAACTCATACATACGCTAGAAAAACTATTTTTAACAATAAAAAGACAGCAAGTATTGATCAAGATGTAGATTAGGAGAAACCTTGTCAAAAGGTGGAACAGACTTAGGACAGGAGTCCCTGGAAACAACAACGCAGAAATGTTCTTGGTTTTCTGATCAGAAATGCCAGAAGACTTCCAGCTCTTTATCTTCCTAAAAGGCTACTTGTGAGGTTGGGACTGAGTCCCTAGGTCAGATAATAATCCCTTATGATGAATGGCTGTAGAATTATTCGTTCGAGAGATATTCAGGGTAAAAATGGATTCTACCCATTCTCCGATTTCAGCCCATCTCTTAGATGAATTGAGCGTTACCTCTTCAGAGGAAGGAATGATGGAGTAACAAGCATTAAAGACACACCAATTGAAGCTATTTTTTTCGGGTCAAGAGAATGAAATCTCTGGCCTGAGTGGATCTAACATTCCAGATTACGAAACACTTAAGAGTAAATCCTGTTGGACAAATCAAAGACATGGCTAAGGGATTACCTTCAGGAAGGGTGATTCCCAGAATGCCTTATTAAAGAGAAGGGAGACATATTCTTTCTTTTAATGAGACAACACACATTTCCTTCCCGGAATCCCAAGCTCTGTGCAGTCATTATAGAGTCATCATGAAGTTCTGTTCGGTCTGCCCATGGCTCAGAAAGATATATCCTTTCCTTTTTCTTATCTCAGTTTTTCTAAAAGATGTTAGCCAGAGCATAAGTTTGTTTTTGATGGTACTATGGGTTTTTTTTCCACTCTTTTACTGCATGCCTCTTGCCTATCACGTGGTTCACCTCCATTCCTGTGTCACTCAAAGAGCATGGCTTTTTATCTTCTTCATTTTCCTTTTCCTTGCAGTTGCCAAGCTCTACAGCTTACTCACACTGGGATCTTTATTTTAAACTCAAATAAAAATCATTTTTCAAATTTAAATAAGTGAAAAATAAAATATAAATTAGTGCAATCATCATGGGAAACTGTTAAGCGTCTCCTGAAAACAAACTAATAGCATTATTATATGATTCAGCAATCTACTTACTGGTATTTACCTGAAAGAATCACAATCATATATCATCAAAGAGATGCTTTCTTTTTAGTTTTGAATATTAGGCACTGGTAGGTGAGTATCAACATCCTAGAACTCATTCCTGAGAAATTTGAGGATCACATCATATGGTATCTGACACAAAGAAAGGCATCTCAAAGAGTGTTGCATGAACCCATGAATTAAGGCAGGAATGAATGAAAGATACAGAAATAACTCATAGGGTATGAATGCGAAAAGCATGGAGGACCAAACACATCACAGTATTGCTACCCTGGCTTCTCTACTGAGCACAAACATAAGTATATGGCATTGTTTTAGCTGCCATGTTCTAGAATGATTAAAAATGAAATAGGATATAACTAACAGACTAGCCCCAATTCGTGTCTTCCTGTCATTCCTTAGTTCCTTAGGGCAGATTTAGTATCTCTCTTGTCATGCTGTGCCTACTACACAGCATAATGTCTCACTTTGCAAAACACTCAATAAATATCTATTGACAAATACATCCATTCTGTTAATGGTGATTAGAAACACTCAGTCACTTGTTGCCTGGAATTAGGGCAAATGGCCCATTGAACTCAAAATATCCAAATTTGTTAGATGAATAAGCTGTTTGTGATGATAAATATTTATTGAGTGCTTCTTTTTGCCAGACATTATGCTATGCTTGTGGTATCTCTTCAGTACAGCTCTACTGACAGGAAGGAAATAAAGGCTGCATGGTTTAATGTAGTCCTCATAGAGGAGGAGGCTAGCTAACATATCCATCGCTTTTCCCAAAGCAAAAACGCCACTGTAGGAAAAGGTTCTCAAACTATTCTCCTTCACTTTGGGAACGTTTTTTTCCTTCCTCAGCAAATATGCCGGGTATATTTAACCAATTACCCCCTAAGTGAACAGCTAGCCATGCATGCCAATTAAAGATTTACTGAATCAATTCATGCATCTTCTAACATGGATCCAAAATGCTACCTTCTTAGCGGAAAATCAAATGAGTACAGAGGAAATAATAGCCGAAGAAGAAAGAAGAAAGCAAAGTTTTTGGCTGCCAGCTTCTATAATCCCCACTTTTTGAAATACCCTTTGTTCCACTCTTGTTACATGAAAAGAGCCAGAGTTTATTCCCAGCCTGAGGCAGTCTGCTAGACAAATGTCCTCCCTGTATGAATGGCTTTTTTGAACCCACATTATCCCGTTGAGGGCTATGATTATTTTGAGCTTTGCTGTGCTGGATGTATCCCAGAAAAGGCTCCAGTAGAACAACCCTGTGAGCTCCACTGCTCTGCTGTGTTTTCCTCTAATGAACAATTTTAAATAGTGATTATATCCACATGTGTAATGGTCTATGCGTACATCCAAATTCACCTTGAATTGTATCCAATGACCACAAAGTGAACAACTTCCTAGTTTCTGTGTGTATGTGCATGTGTGTATATATATATGTAGGTATGTGTGTTTTAATCAATTGTGTCACCACAGAAACAATGACAAGTCTCTAGTAGACTTTGCCTAAGACATTTCCTGCCTGTGGAAGTCTGCAGTGAGTGGTCTGTACCTAGGCCAGAGAATGATGCTTGTGTTTATAGAGGATAGAAATTAGGGAGAAAGGGAAAGATGAAGAAAGATAAAGAGAGGAAAATAAACAGAACAACTCTAATATGCACATGTTGATCACCCCAATATCCCTGTGCCAATATATAGAGTAAACAAAAAGGATAGTGCTCCCCTTAGTGCACAGAATTTCTTTGATGCAAAATATGTATAAGAGCCTAGACTTTTACAGAAATACTTAAACATGTGAATTTTCCCACTAGAAGTGTCCAAGTGTAGAAAGACAGTTTTCTGTGGGTCTGTTGCATGGTGATGTGGCCTACGGAATAATGAGCAAAGCCTATGTAAAGGCCCAGTGTTTTCATGAGATAAACTATGAGTTTGGAGTATTCCTCCACTTAAACAAGTATTGTAGGACAAATGATGTGTAGCCAACAGGTGTTCAAACACGGAACAATGGAGAAAAAAAACGTGTAACACAATATCAGAAGGGTGGGTTTGCACATAATCCCTGCCTTCTTTGTATGATAATATTCAGTGTTGAGAATACCTAAAGAATGTACTCCATTGAACTAAGTCAGTAATCTACTCAGAGATTCTAGATAGTTCTATAGCTTTCTTGTGAATACTAACTCTCCAGCAGTGGATAAGATGCTGCTTAGCTCTTTCTCTTGTCCTGGGATTAAAAAGAGGAGTAAAGGTATCAGAGGAGCTGAGACTGCACAGTGCAGAAGAAAGTCTAGATGTGGACATCATGCATGCTTTACTCCACATCCCCCTTTGGACGCTGATTAGCTGTGTGACAATGTAAAGAAGTTGTTATACATATCTACAATTCAGCTTCCACATCCTGCCCTCCAAGACTAATGAAGCCTATCTTTTGGGTGACTGAGAAGACTAGCAGAATTCAACCTGAAGTTACTGCCACAGAAATGATAGGTGACCATCTATCCCTAACTGAATTATAATATAGAACATCCTGTCAAGAACACATCAAAGAAATATTTGGTCCCTCTTTTCTCATGTTTCATAAAATGGACTATTTTGTATAATTTCAGTCATTTTGAAAATCACAAAGACCTCTAAGTGGACTGTGATAGAAGCAGTTTGGCAGGGCTTAAGTCTCTCCTCACTATTTCATCACACCAGGTCTTAGGTCACCAGATGATTTTGTACGAAACAGGATTTTGAGGTAGAATGTCCACTGACTTAAGGTAATCACTAAGTGGTAAGTACCTGAGCAGTTTATCCCAGCACAGTCACTAAACAATAACTCTGAACACAGTAGAATAAAAAACACGTTGACCAAGTTAAACTTGGAACTGTTCGGAGAATATATATCTTAAAATAGCAGGTCGCATAAACAGATATCTGCTAACACCTGGGTGGAAGTGAACATGTGACTTTCATGTGTTGAAGTGAGTGTGGATTTTGGCTGTGAGGCAAGACAAGGGTAAGTGCTGATAAAATACAGAATGTAAGGTCTCTTGTTCAACACATTCTCCTAGGCATTATTTAAGCTGCTTATTCTTAAGAACACTAAGAAATGCTGTGACATATAACGAATGAATTCCAGAATTCATACCATTTAGAATACTCAGAATGACTTGTAAACAAGGATGCAATTAAAGCCTCCCAATCCCATCAGAATCAGTTTTCAAATACATGCTGCTGTGATAATTTTAGGCCACAGTGGCTGATTATGTCTTGTGTTAAGAAGGCAATGGCTCAATGATGACAGCCTCTGGAATAGCTCAGGGACTGACACCTGGGGTTACAAGTAGCTTGAGTTGAGCTTAATTTACCATTTTGTTCCAGAGTTATAGTAAAGAACTAGAAGTAATTTTACTGCATCTCCAAACATCCTTTGTCACTTCTCCATCTTATACTCTAAGTACATTCACACATGGGTCAGGAAAAAACTCTTCTGCCCACATCTAGGAGCTCCATTAACTACACTTTGAAAAAAAGAATGTGCTACAATTGCTTGTAAGAAAGAATGATGGTCACAAGGTGGCAGATTTCTACACTCCTATGGAAAAGCCTGGTTAGTTTTATAAAAACACACGGATAATAGAGGAAAAACACAAGAAAACATTTAAACTTTGAAAGTGTGTGTGTGTTAGAAACTATGGATTTCTTCCATGTCTTCATCTTCTAAAGATCAACATAAAAGCTGCCTGTCCAACTGTGACCTCTAATCACAGGGCACTTCCTGAATAGGCTCATGTAAATGACATTGATGTGGGATTCCTCTCTGTATACTGTGAATACCATTGGTTAATAAAGAAACTGCCTTGGTCTGTTGATAGAGCAAAACTTAGCTAGATGAGGAAAACTAAACAGCATGCTGAGAGAAAAGAGGCAGAGTCAGGAGAAACCATGGAGCCGCCGGCAGAGGCAGACATACCAGAACCTTGCCGGGAGGCCATGAGCCTTGTGGTAAAATATAAAATAATGGAGATAGGTTAAATTAATATGTAATAGAAGCTAGAGCTAATGGGCCAAGCAATGATTTAATTAATGCAGTTTCTGTGTGGTTATTTCAGGGCCGAGCAGCCAGGAACCAACAAGTGGCCTCCTCCAACAAATTGGTGCCAATATGGTTGAATAAAATTCACTTAAAACCTGAGAATGCTTACAAAGGAATCCTAGACACAAAAGAACAGAGTTAAGCATGATCTGGTAGCAGCATTTTCTTCGGTGGGCTCTGTTTGCTAGAAGGAAGAAGTGACATGGCTCCTGTAAGGGAGGTTTTCCTGACTCAGTGTTACCAGAAAAAAAAGCTGCGCCATTTTTGAAATGCCAGCTTTCTGGGCTGTAGCTGCCAGTGCAACCCCTGGCTCTTTCAGAAGGCCTAGCATTTATATGGAGTTTGTGAGCAACGTGCTGCAACTTGCATCATGGCAACTTAGACCTGCCATGTATCTAAAAATGGGGCAATGTACATGACTATCAGAGGCAGCAAACAGCTCCACCATGTTGGACTTGGTAAGGCAAGCAGCACGTTCCACATATACTCTAGCAATGCCACAGCTTAGAGTCTTAAGTGCTTAGCATTTTAAGAAGCACTTCTGGTCAGAAAATAATTGCAGATACACATAAAGACAAATTCTGATGGAAAAGATCACTAAATGGGTAACAGTGTTGGTTAAAGGTACTTAGGCTTTGGATAGAGAAGAACAGGAGTATAGAGAGTCGGAAAAGAAGAAAATGGTTATATATATATACACATATATATATATATATATATATATCTCAAAGTCTTTAAAAAGACAGAATACAGATAGTCATAGATTAAAGGAGTAAAGATAATAAATATTAAAAAGTAATAGAGTAAAAATAAGTCATGTAAAGGTGGACAATTCACAGAGAGTCTGGATTATGTATATTATTATGTTTTCTTTGAAGTTTTTGACTGTGAAGGAGCTAAGTAACTAACATATATATTAAACGGTATTTTGTCATCAAAATGTGTCTTCAATATGTTGCTTTGGAAAAAAAGGTTTTTCTTTTGTTTCCACAGAATATGAGGACCTGTGTGGATTAATGTGGCTTGATGAACAAAGGCTCCCCAAAGGTCACCTTGAATACCCCCCAAAATTACTTTGCCCAACAAATAGCAGGAAGCAGTCTAGAGAGAACTACACATATATTCCCAAATATTGTCTATAAATGTTTGTTTACATTTAAAGCAGAATATGCTATAGATATTTGCATTGGTATGGATCTTTGTTAACTGATAAAAATTTAAGGTCAAATTTGTTATATATTTTTGCTCTTGATTAAGGTATTGTATTTGTAAGAAATATAGGTTAATAGATAATCATCTATAATAGTCAAGTGTGTAGTCATGTTAATTAGGTTTTCCAGATATATATATATATATATATATATGTGTGTGTGTGTGTGTGTGTGTGTGTGTGTGTGTCTTTCAGTTAAATAGGTATTCTTCAAATTTTCCAGAGACCTTCAAAATATGGCATTTAAAATGTTTTAAGAACTTAGGACTTATCAAGACAATGAGACACATCTGATCTGGCAGTACCAATTTACTTCAAGAGAAAGATGTGCATCAAAGAGGCTCCTTATGGAGTTCGTTAGCCATTTGGGTAAGAAATTGCTCTTGCCTGGACTTCTTGATGAACTGGACATGCAGGACCTGCAGAGAAATGACTGCTGAAATTGTCTAAAGGTGAGATGATCCTTTTGGGTTCCTGCTGTGTGAAAGAGTCTGCCAGACATTCTGCAGGGCACAGAAGATAGTGACTGACAAACTGTTAATATAGGTGAAACTGTCTTTGAAATTTCCTGCTTCATGGAAAAATCTGCCAGATACTATGGGCTAGTAGGATGAAGATGGATTTCCCAATGGTACAAAGGAACTTTGGGTGACTGTCCAGGTAGAGTGATGTCTCTGTCATTTCTAGAGTTTTAGAAGTTTCTTACAATGCACTTCCTGTTTACTTAGGCAATATTATATGCTTCTGGATTCTTTTATGGAGTAGAAGAATTTATAGTTATAGTTTTTCTTAGTTATACTAAAATATATAGTAGATATAAATATTGTAACTGTAATTCTTGCTTGATACCTGTTTTGTTATATGTAATTTTACTATGTTAATGTTAAAACCTTCCTTCTTATTTAAACAGAAAAGGGGAGGTGATGTGGGATTCACCCTCTGTATGCTGTGAATACCATTGGTTAATAAAGAAACTGCTTTGGCATGTTGATAGAGCAGAACTTAGATAGGCAGGAAAAACTAAATGGCATGCTGGGAGAAAAGAGGCAGAATCAGGAGAAGCCATGGAGCCCCACCAGAGTCAACTTTACCTGGTAAGCCACTGTCATGTTACAATACACAACACAATTAATGGAGATGGGTTAAATTAATATGTAAGAGTTAGCCAATAAGAAGCTATGGTTAATGGGACAAGCAGTGTTTTAAATAATATAATTTCTATGTGATTATTTTTGGGCTGATCAGCTGGGAACAAACAAGTGGCCTCTCCTACAACATGACATGATAAAATTTCTGCATTGGTGGCTGCTGCTAAACACCAGGTTTTCTGACAAGGTGATTTTTTTTCCTATTTTTTCTAGTACACTGATTCCAACTCTGTTAGAACATTGCAGTCACCTTGGGAGCCATCCTCTTAAGCAGGTCCACCACAAGAATTCCTGCATCATTGTTGCTGGTAGGTTGGTTTGAGTCTGATGCTAAAACCAAGCATCAATATTACCTAAAAGGTCCTCAGATGACTCCACTGTGAAGATAACATGGAGATCTGCTATGCTAATGCGGTCATTATGCCAAGACATTCCTCAGCTCTAAGGATGGCCTGTGAACTATGACACCAAACACATTTTTATCTCATTCAGTTGATAGCCTTTTGCATAGAAAGACAGAAATACTTTCTTGACTAAGGGATTATTTCTTGTCTTATACAATCTGCTTATCTAGTCCTGCACAGAAACAAGCAGTTACATTCAAGAACTGATCCATAGACAGCACTTGGAGTTGTGTCTGGTAGGTGGGAGCCTAAGAGGAAAGGGTCAGCAACAATTATTTTTCAAATGGGCTTCTTATCAAAGTCTTGGTCTGATGGGAAAGCACTGCTTAGTGGAACAAGTGGAACTTTTCTCAGGGTGAGTTTTGTGGGATGTTAATAGAGATAAGGAATAAGACAGTTGCAGTAGCTACAAGATGACTTTCAATATATAATTGAATTAAGTAAGATTCATAATCAGCAACACTTGTCCAAACCTTGAATGGAGCTAGTATAATCATCACTCTCTAGTAGTGGTAGGTAATTTATCAAACATATTTTGCTATAGAATTCATCTTTATATGATAGTATCTGACACAATCAATGGCTTAAGAAACATAATTGGAAAGCATTGATCTGATTAACAAAATAAGCATGTGGTCATCTAAAACAAAATAATGAGTGCTTGGATGATGCTTCATTGTTAGGATGATCTGCCTATTATGCACATGGCCCAGGATGCCATGCCCTAGCATTGCAAGTAATAAAATACAGGGTAAGCATCAGATCAGAGGCATCAGATCAGAAGCAGCAGCACATTTTAGTAATATTTCTTCAATAAAGGAAAACTTCTGCACATTATAGTTTACTTTAATTGGGGACATCAGCAAAATGTCATTCAGGATTTTATGGGCATGGGACATGATTGAGCTGGGCCTAACAAGCTGGGTCAGAAGGACATATTTTCTTAAGTGGCTTATCAACTGACTATGAAGAAAAAGAGTTGCTGACATACCATAGCCAAGAGAATATTGGCATCACAATCCCTGATATGATGGTTTTGAATGGGATAGTATCAATATGATTGAATGGTTTACTTTTTTTCATATATGATAATTTGATTTTGACTTTGGCCATTTTATTTTAGTCAAAATCACTACCATACACCATCATTCACCCAATAAAACTTCAGTGCACTTTCCCATAACAGCCATATTAAACATAAATATATTAAATGGATCATCAGAGTTAGATTTATCTAGCAGAAATCTCTAATCCTAATATTAACTAAGAAAACCTCAACAAGAGAAAAAATTGCCACTACAATGGAAACACATAAAACTAAATGTGTTAGGAGGTCTTGTGCTTTAAGAAGAGTATCATATTTTCAAAGAAAATAATGTTTATTGGTTTATACTGTACAAGTTAGCCTGGAGATGGAACTGGGATGTATATGTTCAATAAGAGAATAATAATAAATTCCCATTGTGTGCTGAAATTGAATTATTAGTTGCTAAGTATACTTCCTTGATTAGATCATGAGTTTTTTCAAAGAGAAAAGTGATGCCCAAATTCTGACTTAATTTTATATAGGGTGAAGAAATAGGCAGGAATGGAGACTATGTTTCAAGTCCATAGATTGTTTCCTACTGTTATTAGGAAACAAGCTCTCTTCTAGGAAATACTTGACATGCAACCAAAAGAAACACACCTGGATACATGGTGGGGAAATGTTATGGTTAATCATTGCTGATCAGCATGGTCTTCTTATTTCTGAATTTTATGCTAACCAATATCTTTATCATTTCTGACAGACAACAATTAAGCTGCCATTTGCGTCAATGAGTGTAGAAGATTTTCTGGTGTCCTCTACTTATTCTTGAGATCATAAAGCAAAGACAGGAAGACCTAAGTCATATTTGCTCTGCAATAAAAAGATTAAGCATGAACTCTTTATATTCATATCATCTAAACATACCCTTCTAGTTTTTTTTAATAGAAAAGGAATTTCTTCTCAATTGTCATCCTCAAGGGAACACACAGATATATCTATCATTCCTAAAAGACCTTTATGACCTTTTCAGGTATCCAGTATCAGAGGTGGTTACTCAAGTAATTTAGCAACAAAGAGGTTTAATAACAGTGGCTTAGTTTTATCAAATTGTGTAGTAATTCAAATCAACACTGAACTTGTTTCCCAAAAGTTAAATTGGTATTAAAATGAAAAAGTCACAAGAGCAAATAGTAAAATTGCTTTTTAAAAAATGAGAAAAAGAAAACCCTACATTTTCCTAGCCATACTGCTTTATAGTCTCCTATCTTTTCCTCTCTCATATTAGCTAAGTAAGACTGATGCTCATGGTCCCATGTGCTTGCTATGAGGTGAAGACAGCAAGGATTGAAGTCAGAATAACACCATTGTTGTGGTTATAAACACAATCTCCTAAGCACTTAGCAGAAAACTTTGTTTGAACTTTGCTGGTGCAAGGTATTGTATATTATCACCCAGTTCTAGGACATATTTTATTCCCCAAATGATACTTGCAGGAATAAAAGCATTAGAGATGTGCCCAGGGATAAAAATGTGTGTGTATACATACCCACATTCACCATGAATACAAAACAGTATACAGGCCAGAATTCAAGTTTCAGATTACAAGATGTTCATAGATCACTGAGGTTGATGCTATTTTTATATCACATTAACTTCAAAAATTACTATTATAATAAAAATTTTCACTTGTAAAACCAAACACTAGAAATTTACTAGCTATCTCTCTGGATCTTAAAGACTACCTACCTACTTTCAAGCTTGGATATCTTGGCTGTGACTCTCTTTTTAGCAATCTTTAAACATTAAGAAAAGCCCAATGAGTAGCATTTAGGAAATAGAAGCTATGCTGAAAATAGATTGGCTTCCAGAAGTTGTACTAAATCAGTGGTTTCATTTTGGCACCCATGGTATAGGAAAAGAAAGTGAATAAAGGAACAAAGCTCTGAAGATTATGCTTTCTCTTGCCAAAGGCTCCTGGAACCACAAGAAAAATATGTTGGTAATGATCTCCACTCTCCATGCAACAGCTTTCTTCTAACAAAGAACATTGCTGGTATTGAGCCAAATCAGACTCTCAGATATTCATATGGTCTTCTTCAGCCAAATTCCAGTTTATGTATAAGTGCTCAATTATATCATAAGTGGATGATATAGAAATGATCACATCATATAAATTCAGAAGAATTTGGATGAGATTTAAAATTTTGTTTTGAAATTGGCTGTTCATTAATATAAACTTACTTTTAGCAAACTATAATTGGCTTTAGTGTGTCAAAAAAGCAACAAAATAGTGAGATATTTCTAAGAACTTTTTGCATTGATTCTGAAGGTCTTGAACATAATCCAAAAATGTCTTTGAAAGATAGATGACTGTGAACAATATTAACTATGCTATTTTAATCATCTCAAGTGGTCATAAACAATGGAAATAGCCTGGCTCTTCATAACCATTGACAGCCAAAAGAAGCACCAAAACTTTATAAAAGAAAAAACACAAAAATATAAACAAGTTGACTTTGTCAATTAATTAAAAGAAAAGCAGCTTTTACATAATATACACAGATGTTTTGCTATTATTCAAACTTTTGTTTTTTCAAGTCTTAGTGATTTTTTTTCATTTTTCAATTGATGGTTTCCAATATTATATGAATATCCAAACAATGGAAAGATTGATTATTATTTGTTCCTACTTTGAAATTATAGGAATCCACATCTAATGTCAGTTATAGTCCGATACTACAATACAGTGACTATGAAAGGGAACACATCATTACGATGAATCATATGACAGTAAAATATTTCCATGTAGCCATATAACTTATCACCAATATCCGTTTAAAATATGGAAGCAGCATTTTATTTCTAGTAAATATTGCAAAATGTTACAGCTTTGAGACAGAACTAGAAACGATACCATTGAAAAATCAGTCTTGCAAAAATCTTCCAGGTTGCCAAACTGGCCACTGAACCCTTCCAAATCAATAGACATTTCACCTCCTGGAAATGACAAACTCCCATTTCCTACATGAAAATAAGCATGTTATTCCAAGGTCTGTACACAACACATTTGGTATGCCGCCATCTAAGATACTTGGCCTGCTATGGATCTGTATAGGGACAAAAGGTTTTAATTAATTTGTCTATGTTCACCAATAGCACAGGAATCCTTCCTTGTTTGAATGGATAAAGTATGACTGAAAATAGTGTTACAATATCTCCAAAGAAAGCTTCTGATGAATCTAATGCTATTTCTAAATGATTATTAGGAATAAGAAAGGAAGTTTTAGTTCTGGTATGTCAAAGTATCTGCCAGGAGGACAACCAATCATCTGAAAGAAGACGACGTCTCTCTTCAAAAAATTACAGGCATGAAGATAACAGTAATATTCAACATATTGCCAACCATTGAATTTATGGATTTGAAATGAAAGATTGAAAACTGTGCATCCATTGTAGAGAGTCTGATGGCTACTCATTTTTAATAATTTATATCTAAAAACATTTATGACAGTATTCACAATGCACTCCAGACAGTGCTTGAAAATGAACAAATTCTGCCAAAGTTATGCAATAATGGCCTTACATTTACTAGACTGTTTACTTAATCTAAAATCTAAACTTGTCAAGAAAAATTTAAAGTTTCTAACCAAAGGCTTTACTGAACTTAACCAGTAATTTTTAAACAACATTTTTATTATGCAAACCAAAATATTCAGTTTGCTTACCAGCATAATATATATATATATATATATATATATATATGTATATTTATGTGTGTGTACATATATATATATATATATACATAGATACATAAAGAGTATGAGAGAAAAGAAAGCAGAACATACTGGATTGTACTGTATATAATAAAATAATTATCATTGATGAAAATTCTTGTTTCGGCAACATTAAAAATCAAGCTAAATTTTTCTCAACTAAAGCACGCTGAGATGGATCTTACCCATTGTAAAAGGTCACCATTAATACTTGTAGGAGATTACTTATCGACATTAGGTCTCAGCCACAGTCGATGGTTTAGATTAGCAAAACTATTGGTAGGAAATAAGTGCAAGTGTTTTATTCCACTACCAAAATAGACCTGAGCCTAGATAGAGACTTCTAATTTTCTGCCTATGAGCACTTAAAATCCTGTTTGGAAGAAAGAGAAAGGGACATTTTGAGGTGACACATTTCACTTTGAAAACTACGAACTGGAGCTCACTGTATGTCATCCTCTTACATACCAAACTTTAAACGAAACCAGGTGTCCTTGTTTTCCACATGAGAAACATGGGTGTAACGAGGTTTCTTATGAAGCTGCAAAAGAGTAACTTGATATAGGAACAAAGTCACTTACAGGATATATGAAGACATTATGCAAAAAGTATACTCCAACTGCCATTGAGATGACTGCTGTCACATCCAATGTTGTACACTAGAAAGCTCCATCAATCATGAATGACCAGAAGATAATTTCTTACTGTAAAAGAACCCCTCACATGAATATGCAATATGCGAAAGTCATTTTAAAAGTGGAAATTCACATTTGACAACAATAAAATCACCTCATTGCATTTGTATTGTGTAAAATCGTCCTGTTTGATACATGCAAAAATGTTGGAAAGTGGATAAATATGCATTCTAGCCAGAATAGTTACGTTAGAGATAGATTTGTGACATGGAGTGGAAAGAACACCATATCAATCTGAGTTTAAGTAAGTAACAAGTTGAGTTCTCCAAACCTGTATTGAGCTGGAAAAAAAAAGGATAAAAACACCTCATTGTTTCCGCAAGACATGCATCTTACTGTGGCAAAGCGCAAGTGGACGTGCATTAATTAGGGAGTCTGGTACTGCTTTAGCAAACTAAGTTGATCATGAACATTCTTCCAAAGCAATGCAGAAGCTTTATGGGGTGGAGAAGAGAAAGAAAATTTTGAAACAGTCTTCTCATTATTTCCTTTTAGAAGTGTCATTCCTCAGCTGGCTGCTGCTTCAGGAATGCAAGGCAATGGGAACAGATTTGGGCAGGTGTTGGTTACAGGAGCAAGCAACTTTGGCAGCCAAAATGATATAGTGTCATGACATCAACGGAAAATGTTTTAGCTGCAAGAAGCAGGATGCTGCACGCTGTGCGGAGATGACTGTGTTCTACAGTGTCCCAACTGACACTGCATAACACAGTCACCAGTGAGCCAGGGTCTCCTACAGCTGTCATAGGGACTGAACAACACACAGCACACCACACGGCAATGCACAATCCAAAACGAGGAAGAGAGAGAGAAAGAGAGAGAGAGAGAGAGAGAGAGAGAGAGGATAAAACAAGTAAAACATGTGTCTGTCTTGCACAAACCTTCGGGTTCTGTGTTTTCTTTGTGGTGCACTTGCTTCAGCGGGCAGCAGAAGATTTCGTGACACTTAGCACGAAAGGGGGACTCTTTTTTCTTTAATTCCGCGGATTGGATGGAATCTTGCCGTAACATTATGTATTCCTGTGTGCCAGGGGGGGCGTCATCCAGAACTGTGGTCACCACATAACAAAATGAACTCAAGTTAGAGTTTCATGAAAGCAGCGAACATCTTCAATCAAACCTCCTCCCAGGGAAGACTAACAAAGCAACATTTTTATACAAAGTTTTAACAACTTGGCAATTTTATTTTAAGGAGTCTGAAAAAATCCTGAGAAAAGCTAACTACTAGATAATCTATACCTGCTTTGTGAATACAATAAAATTTAATAGCATCAAATTGTACCCATAGTATAATATTTTTATGTTGACAAGCATGTTGTATTTAAAGAAACACCACAGAGACCCCACATTTCAACTTAAGAGGCTATATAACCATTTAAAGATGAAATGTCACAAGGCACACCAACAATCAGTTATGTTTCGCTTCTCAATCTGAACCTAACAAGAGTTTGACTTCCAAGTTGCTCTCTATGCTTTGACTTCCAAAAAGGACCCAAGTCCTTGTAAATGTCCTTCAGAAGTTCAAAGCCATTTACTGAAGATGAGAGCTTTCTACTGAGTGCCCCCAAATTAACAGTGGATCAAAGACCTACCTGACTGAATTGTACAAGAATAGGGCCAGGTTTACAAATTTGGGGCTTAGATGCCCACTAGGCTCTTGTGAGCTCTGTTTTTCTTCTTAGGCTCACTGTGTGTTTAAGCAGGGTTCTGTCTCCTTACTGTATTTTCCTGGAAAAGCTGGATGTGTGCCTTTATAAGGTCCACAGCTACTTTCTTTAGTTTGAAAACCACCCACTGAAGTGGGTGCAAATTTGATTTGCATTTGCAGAAACAGGGAACTGACCCAAGAATGGAGTTTTTCTTTCACACCCTTCCCCAATGAGGCCATTACATTTCTCTGGGAGTGAGTCAGTGCCTCCGAAGCTGTGATTAATGGCATGCTGACTCATTTTACTCCCCCAAATGCAGATACTTAACATGCATTTAGAAGGACTGATGGCTACCACCAGCCCATTTCTTACAGGGAATAAAGCCTGTGGTGTGCAAAATAAACAACTTATGGCTGAATTTAGATGATATCCAAAGGTTGTTTTTGGCAAAGAATTCAAAATTCATTGGCTGGGGTCTCAGTGGCCTTAAAGAACTTTCTTTCTTGTAGGAGGCAAATGGTATGGAAAACAACACAAGAAAAAAATTCCCATTTAGGATTTAGAAAAAGTTCTTGATAGATAGCACACCCGAACCTGTATATAGAAATATTATTAAATTATGTAAGAAGCTAGTGAATATTTTAGTCCAATTTTCCTCTAGCATTCAGCAGCAGTAATCAAAAACATTGTATAGACACACCATCTCAGCTTTTCCTGGCAGGGAGTTCCCATCATCTACTAGCAGTGTTACTATGACTTCTAAGAATCTTGTTGGTGAGTTCACATGCTTGCTAGCAACAGCTACTATTCAACACATTTGCAACCATTTCCTGCCATGAGGAGATAGTCATGATAATAGATACACATCTCAAATTCCAGTATCACAGCTGAAGAAACATTCTGGTTTTACCCTGCAAAATATTAAAATAAAATTCTCCAAATCTGAACTCTTAAAAATACACTGCCATTGTCTAGAAACCAAGAAACCCATTTTTAGGATCTGCTATATAGAAAACATTTTTTTTAAGATTAAGGGGTAATTGGGGCTAAAAAAGGAAAGCTATAACTTTCAGATAATGCATAAGGAGAGTGTGTTACTAGGGACTGCACACTGAATATCAGTAAATTGTCTTCCATTTTCATTGTTCGATACCAACAATGATGTCACAAGTGGGCATTTCTGGAGATTAATGGTGGACTGAAGCTAACAGTGTTTGGCTGACTCTCCAGCCATCAGTTTTTCCCAGCTGCTCATTAATTCCCAGAAAATGTCATACACTGTCATCATTATTGTTTAATTAGATAAAACTGATTATCTATAACATGTCACACAATTCTAGAAGAATCAACCTGCTGACTGATCCAAGAGCGAACCAGCCCTTCATCATGGTGCGGAAAGCAAGAAGGTCACCAAAGTGCAGGCTAATTGCTTTCCACAAAATTCCCCCTCTCTCCAGTTCTTTCCTCAAATTGGATTTAGCAAGTGCAAAAGGTGCCAAGATGAGAGCATTTAAGGAGCCATCTGAGTAATAACCAAAGGCACAGAACATTTCCTTGGAAATCCTGAACATCTGGGACTTAATGGCTTTTTTCTGGGTCTCAGGCTGTCTTTACTCAGCGCCTCAAACATCACTCAACTTAGGCAAAATAGAAAAAAAAAAGATAGTTACTCTAACAGTATCTTGGTGCTCTGTTGACCAGGAGTTAGAAATAATCTGGATTTTTCTTATCAGATATCATTGGAAAAGCAATACTTCAGTTGAGTCTATAAAACCCTGGAACTTGGAGATATTTTCAATAAAAAAATAGAATTGTAATACAGATTTCATTTGTTTACTTCCTCAAATGGGAGAGTGGCTGTGCCGTTGACAGGAGCAGAAGATTAAGACTTCCCACAGGACTAAGAACTAACTGTTGCATATCCAACAATAGATCCATCCAAACATGGAGTTATATTACAATTTGATTTAGACAAAGTTTTCCATCATTTCAAAGGTTTAGCTTGATCTCTGTTTTCTTTCTTTCTTTTTTTTTTTTTTGGAACGGTTACCAAAGAATAAGTTCCTGTGCAAAAATGCAAACGATATAGCTGGTGCCCCAGCCTTGATAAAAAAAACCCTCCATGCAAGAGTTCACATTCCCTCAGGAGCAGTCCAGAGTTGGAGAAGAGAAGTGCACACACACAAATCCACACATTCCCAGACAGACACTGACTGGTGGCATACTCGGACACAGATGTAAGAAGAGTGAAACAAGAATAAGTGATTGTAGTAATGAAAATGATTGGTTGTTATGAGCACACTATAGAAGAGTTAGTTACCCTTGCAAGACATAAAGCGATTGACAACTCTTGAGTGGGCCAGACTAGACCTAGCTTTGTTTTCTCAGTAGCAGCAGTGGGCTAACTAACACTATAAAATCCCTACTCTTCTCTAGCCATCTCAGCTATTACCAAGATCAAGGACAGGCACAAAGGGCAAGGAGCAGTCAGTCACAGTAAGAGAAAAACTACTTATAGAGACTAAGTCAAGATAACCTTTCAGAAATACTCTCATTTCAAACTAGAGCTAAAGTACCAATCTTTAATAAAATGTAATCATATCTGGTAAAACTTCCAATGGATTTAACCTTTAAATGTATTTTAATAAAAGAAGTTAATAATGTATCTTCCACATGGATAGGGAAGTCAATTTCTTAGCTTATGAAAATGGCACCGATTGCTACAGCATTGACCTCAAAGAACAGCTGCCCAAGTATCAGCAAGACGACAAACACTACAATAAAATCCACACGATCAAGGACTGGAAAAAAATCTAGCTTAAAAGCCAGGATCCACAAGTGTCAGCCTCCAGGCCCAAACAGTAAGTCCTTCATAAAATCATCCTTATCCAACACTGAGGACCATCATGCTTCTTACTTCCAAAGAATCCGACTGGCTCCATGAAATTTTCTGTCTTTATTAAATACATAAAAAAAAACAGAAAGAGCCTAAGAGACTAGACAATACCATACAAGGGACTTGCCCCCTTACCAGACCCCTATAATTCTCAGTATTTTCTGCCATCAAAAAGAATCAGTCAATAATCCCTTGATTATTTAGTGATGTGATTTTTCTGCTTTTGAATGTACACAAGCATGAGTCTTCTCTGCTTTTGAATCTTCCCAAACACGACTCAACACAATTAACGATACACAATGTTAAAGCCTAGCAAATTGGAAATCACTGGGGCAAGGGGAATGAACCCGCCAAAGGGACTTCCAATCAAAGTTAGCGGATATTTATTAGTGAATCCAAGAAGCAAAGGATTTCAAGCCCTTATGAAACTCAAAAATAAGGCAAAATCCAGAGAGTACCAAATATTCTCACATAATCAGAAAGACAGGGAGGAGAAAATGGACTAATTACCACAATTAGTCTTCCATGTCTCTGAACACCTGTCATGTTGAAAAGCACAAATAGCCACACGATGCTTTAGCTCGACACCTCCAGTTTGCCTCCCAGCTAACTATCTATCTGGACATGATTCTTAGCTTTATTGCCGCAGCAGATACTGTCAAGGTGGTAGATTCAAATGTTTAGGAGATGAGAAGATTTAGTGAGTGAAAGGGCTTAGTGCTAACACTTATTTTATTTGATGAAGGTAGAAACAACCTTTTTGTTATTTTGAAATTTTCAGTAATAGTTCCCTTTCTGATTTTCTCCATTTCCCAGCCAAAAACTAGTGTGTTTCGCTCTCTCCCATCTTCAGGTTATTTTGCTTTCTTCATGATGAAATGAAATGCAAACCCACTACTACCATACTTGGTCCCTATCTTCTCATTTACAACACATGCATACCTGTGTACTAACAGGACATTCCACTAGTCCCTGGACTATACTGGGTTTTGCGGCCTTAGGCCCTATTCTTTCTGTTCTTTCTGATTGCCTTTCTGTGTACCCCAGGGACCTACCAAAATGCAATACCTCAGAAATCTTTCTTTCTTTCTTTCATTCATTCATTCATTTTTTAGCAACCTTAGGTAAGTCTGAAAAGAACTGTAATTATTTTATCTATATATTGATTGATTTTTTTTCTGGGTTTTACTCACAGAACACAAGCTCCATGGATAAAAGACATTGTGTCTCATGAGGATTCCAGAACGTGGCTCTAGTCACAACATACTTAAACATTTCTTATTAATCAAATGAAGGATTCTTTTTCCTTTAGCCATCCATCAATACTAAGGCAAATGGTCAAGTCACTCTTCCAACTTCTAATTTCCATGTGACTTTGGAGAAATCTTGTGATATTTTGAGGACAGCTTTTGTCGTATCATAGGACTTTGCTGAAATGTGAGCTGGATACTTACATAAAGATATCTGCCTTTGCTTTATAACTTAATAGAAGCTCTCAGCGGGGGACAATAATTGCGTCTTCATCTCTTTTGGGGTTGTCTTTGTTATATTTCTATTGCCATGACAAAAGAGCATGACCAAAGAAACTTATAAATGAAACAAGTTAATTTGAAGGTTCAGTTAGTTCCAGAGGGTTAGAGTCTATGACCATCATGGTGGGTAGCACAGAAGCCTGCAGCCAGGCATGGCATGGGAGGAGTAACTGAGAGTTTACATCTGAGCCACAATTATGATGCTGAAAGAGAACTAACTGATGATGGCATGGGTTTTTTTTTCTTCAAAGCCCACTGTTACCAACACATACCTATCCAAAAAGAACACAATGTTCTAATACTTCCCAAACAGCTACAAAAAAAAAAAAAAGAACTGAAACACATAAGTCTACTGGGGCCATTCTCAGTCAAACCCCACAGGGATCATCTTTATATTACTTATGGACTATACCACTTTACACAGTTTTCTACATACAAAGACTATGCCTAGGGATAGTCATGCCTACCTTTCCACACCTTAGACAGTATAGAAAATGGCCGAGAGTACAGCACATAAACCTGGTATCCACAAGACACAGAGTCAATGGGAGTTGCATGAGAGGAAGTGTTATCTGCAGTAGAAAGAACTGCAGAATAATATAGTTGGTGGTTTGAGAACCAGGGACAATACAACTTTCTGTGTGACATCTAAACTGCCACTTAATTTCTCTCTCTGTGTTTTCTCATTTAAAGCTGGAGAGATGTCTCTACTCTTTTTTTTAAACACTTGAGGCCCAATGATTTGCTGTTGAATGGAGCTGTTCTGTGCACTGAAGGATTCTGGGTAGTAGCTCTGATCATTACCTACCAAATGCTGTGAGCACTCTCCACAGTGTAACAACCAAAAATATCTCCAAATATTGCCAAGTCAACAACATGCCCTCACCTAATGAAGCCAAAATTACCATACTCGAGAATCACTGTAATTGGGGATGCATAAAAGCTTTCTGGCCTACAAGTTCCTTCATGAGGAACTATAATGAATCCCTGAAACCCATTTGTGACCATGGGACATCATCTGCATCCTGGAGGTGCTCATATAAAGAGGATGCATTGGTGACCATGCCTGTCAACCAGGGGACAGAAAGCTTCTACTGAACTGGTACAGTTGAAACACCCAATGTTACACATCAGTGGGGGCTTTTCTCAGTCTAGAGCAAAAGCTTTCTCCACAGACTGACACTACTTAACACTTGCTGATAACTTCTAGGGGTCTCTGATAAATAGAAGACAAGTCCCAGTCAATCAAAATACTGATTTGCGTATAGGGAAGAAATAAAAAATGGAGGCTGTGGAAACTCATTTTGACTCTATGCTTTTGGTTTTCTTGTTTTTGAGACATGGCCTCATTTTGGCCTTGAACTTTCTATTTGGCTGAGGATAACCTGGAACGCGATCCACTGGTTACCACCTCATTGTTTCTGGGTTAGAGGGCTCTGCCACCACATCTGGGGATCAAACTTGGGCTACACGCCTGCTCAGCAAGCATTCTAGCCACAGAGATATATGCATAGCTTCTTGTCTAGCTTCATGTAAGCATCTTTCTCAAAACTGAACCTGCCATTTTATGCAAGGGCCCAAATGTCCAGGGAGCATGCATCTACCTGCTGACAGACAGAAAGGGATGCATTATGACAGTACGATTTCACTTAACAGGCAGTGCAGTTCTAATGGTCCTCTGTACTGTATGAATGGCATATACTTTATTCTTGACACTGTTTTAATAACGCCTTTAAGAAAATATGGCAAGATAAGCAAAGTAGATTCCCTTTTAGAACATTGAGCATTGTACCATCACAGGGATGGACACCACACTACTCTACCTTCATATTTTCTGCTCATATCTGCTTGCATTCCCCTCCTACAAACACCTATGAAGCCTAAGGTCATAGCAAGTGTCCCTACACACTCACATAGTGAAGGCCTTTATGCTGGAGCCTTATCCATTGTTTCAAACAATGAAGGTTTAGAATGAAGCCCACAACTGGCATTTTTCCCCTAAGGTCTTGAGTAGATGGTGCTGATGCTGGTAAATTTTCCAACTCAAAGAGACACTATCCCGAAGGTTTGGGTTTTTCTCTCTCGGAATCTCTTTCTACATGTAGTCTATACTTGTAGTATAGTACAAACACTATAAACTAGGGGTTCTTTAGGTGCAACTGAGCATTTGAACCATCTAGGGGGTTAAAACTAAAATACCCATGGTTGTATGCCAGACTAATTAAAATACTCTTCTGGTTGATCTCTGAGCATTCCTGGCTTTCAAAGTTCCTCAGGTGACTTGAGTGTATTGCCAGTGTGGAGAATTAGCATTCTAAGTAAACCTCTGTCTCCCCTTGTACAATGAAAATCCTGCTATTCCTTTCCTTGGGCAGCTTCAGCTCTCTGTCTGTCTTTCCATTCTTCCCACACCTCAGGGCAGAGATGCCATGTATCCTTGTGCAGTGGCACTCTCCTTTGCACTGGACCACATTAAGCCAAGGCACACATCTCTATGAAGGAATTCTGCTCCAGCCTGAACAACCATAGTGGATTTCTCAGTGTTCACTACAGCTAATTTCAACCCTTGCCTGCATTATAGATTTTAAAATGATTGTCTCTTTACTAGTCAGTTTTCTTTAACTGAACAGATCTAAACTCTGTCCTTATTAATGCCCTTGAGGAAATTGGGTTACGGAACGCTTGCTAAAGCCATTCCACAAAGCTGCATCTCCTCACTCTGGTCTCTACTCTATATGATCCAATTATGGATGCCATTGTAAGGTCAGGGCAGTCCAAGATCATGAGAACAAAATGATTCTAAAATCTCACAGGCAACCTTGTTGGGTACTAGATTTTCTCTTTTAACATCATAAGAAAGGAGATTGTGAGTACATTCTGCATAAACTGTTGCTTCAAGTCTTCTAATTCAGTATTCTAACACTGCACCTTGGGAGCTTTTAACAAAGTGTCCCTGCCTAGGATGCATGTCTAGAGATTTGGATTTAATTGGCTTATAAGTGTAGTTTGGGCCTTGATAGTCGAAGCAGTCTTCATGCAGGTTCCAGAGTGCAGTGGGGGCTGACAAGGAGTCTAACTGAAGGGGAAAAAGAAAATAAAACAGAAATATAAGCACAATGAACTGCAAAAAACAATGTTTTCCTGAATAAGAAAAGAATTTGAAAAGAAGCAAGGTTTTAAAGTGCCAGGATCATTGGTCATGTGTGAACTATGAATGTCTTACGCACAGGAAAATTTTCAAAAGCCCTCAGTAGTAGAGTAGGGTCACTGACCAACATCTTCCAATGAATCTGTGCTTTTCAGTTATAGCTCCTGTATCATGTACCATCAATGTGACCCTTGGAATGGCAGAGATCACTTTGAAGTTTAGTTTCTTCAGCCCTAAAATAAAATGCCAGTTCTTTTATTCCTCCCCAAATTTAAGACTTATTAATTTTACTTTATTTATATGACTGTTTTCCTACATCTATGTATGTGTCCAGAGAGGTCAGAAGACTGTGTCAGATTCCCTGGAGCTGGGGTTTTGAAAGTTTGTGAACCACCAAGTAGGTTTTGAGAAGTGATGCTGGGCGGTTTACAAGAGCAACAAGTACCCTTACCAGCTGAGCCATGTCTCTAGCCCCATATGGTGGCGACTTTTATGTGTATGTTCTAGTCCAGTTGCATAGCTTCTCCAAGGACAAAGACAGACGTGAAGATTGTCAATCCTGTCATGACCACATAACCAGAATGAGAGCTGACATTTCCTCAAGATTCAAAGCTGACTGCTATACACATTAAGATTTGAGGTAAACCTCCTACATTAGTTGGCACACTGTCAATATAGTTGGTATTGGATATGGTTTTATCCCCTTCTCTTTTGAGACTGAATATTTATTTTGGAAGATATTAAAATATAGTCATGGAAGCACAACTGGTGAGTGAAGGAAGTCACCTACAGTGTTACCCCATGAAAAAATTTCTACCTTTTATAGATAACCAAATAAATCCCAAGACAGTTTGTTTTAATGATTAGAAAAATAGTGGTATTGGTGGAAATACGCCTATGATTGATATCCATCTCATACATATTAAGTACATCTGAAATATGTTAAACTGATGCTAAATTTGAGGGTACAGTGATGGTGTCCTTCCTGGGGGGAGCAGGAACCAACTTCTACCACTTAGACTACCGGTGGTGGTGTAGCAAGGCTGTTCCATGATCGTCAGTGCAATGTTGTAGTAGAAGACGGAGGAAGGGCCCAAGGGATGTGTCTATAGCACTCATGGGTTATCAAATTGACCCATCGGCCATATCTTTCAAGATGTCATCTGAAATTGCTTGAAAATATTCCACTGTTACTGACTACCTTGAAAAGTTTTGTTTGAACTTACTTGTTTGTCAGACAATGCAAGCTGTTTCTGGTTGCATTGTTCTAGGGAAAGAAACATGTGACTCATTTTAAAATCACTTACAGATTGGCCCCTGTTATTCTACTTACACACATTTTCCCATCATACTCTATGTACAAGGATGTCCTTCAATATAAAATTCCCAGACTCATTGGCCCATGCATGCTCTTGCATCCAGCTATGTAGAGTGTGGCAGTGGTCGTGTGGATACTAGACACATGTCTTTCTTTTTAACAACTATTAGTACAGAATTCCCAGTTAGGCTCACAGAGTGGTGTCATATCTATTCACAGAAATAGTTTTGCCTGAAGTCTTCAAAGCCTTTGATCTTCAGACCTATCTCATGCAATATCACAGACTAACTTGCTAAGGAAAGCCTATTTTATCCCCCATGTCTTACCCATTTTGAAAATACTGCATCTCATAGGAAGGAGTGTAATTTCTGTGCCAATAACACTCTGGAATAAACTTGCAAGTCCTCCAACCCCACCTTCCAAGAAGTCATGTCTCCATGCCATTCTTCCCCAGAGTGCAGGCTACAAGGACCTTGTACTACTTCTCCCCAGTACTGCCTTCAACATTGCATTCAAGGGTTTGAAAGCTCACCCAGCTCTCAAGAGCCTAGAGAGATGTTTGGTCCTGGTAGTTGTTCCAATTTTCCTGACCTGCCTCGGTAGCTAAGAAAACCCCATGCCATGGATTCTGCCAACTGCTATGTGTTGGTGGTTGGAAAATCAGAATGAAATATTGATCTAAAACATTTATGACTGGAAGAAAGACAGATGCCATCAACCTTACTTCCAATTCTTTATAGCCTCACAATTTATATAATTAGCACACTCATTTACCTTTGTATTAATCAAGCAATACTTTCATTTTCAAGCAAGCAATTTTCTTTTCATTCTGATTCTACCCACTATTCTGTTCTCGTGTGTGTTTCTTTGAGCCATTCTTGCCTTTTTCCACCCCCGGTGACATTATTAAAAACACTCCTAGTACATTAGTGACCCCTCTTAACTGATCTTTGACAGAAACCATGAAGCATGCACCAATATATAGGTTGTTCTTCTAACAATTATCTTTCAGAAACTTGAAATACACAGCTGTCAGCATGGTTTTGTATGCCCTGACTTGCCATGGTCTTTGGCTATGCTGATTAGAGTAGTAATAAAAGGATCAAGAATGCCGTGATCTACTCAAGAAGGTGTATTCCGTTGATCAAGACAATGCACCCAGTCCTCTTGTTTCATTTAAAATATGCACTCATTAAATCCTTCCCTCTTTAGTTAGTAATGAACTGTACTCAAGCTCATCAGAAGGCAGTTAGTATAATTTGGCTTCAGCATCATATTCATCAACTTGTGTGCTCAAACGGTCTCCTATACCTCCAGGAAATAAAGGTTTTTCTTTTCTTAACTTATGTGCCGTGGAAGGATTCATCCTCCTTATATAGTTAAATGTGGCACAGTTTTAGCTAATGGAACATAACTCTCAATTAACATAATTGAAATCCACAAAATAATTGTAATAAAGAAGCATTCCAATTAAATGGGTGCTTTCCTTTGTACCCTTGCCTGCCACAGTTTCTTACTCCCTATTCAGTAAATAGAGTTAGCTATTCTTCTTAAGAAGGCCGTCACTGCAGGGGAGTCGGATGGAAGAATAGATTGTGCCAGGTTAGAATCCATTCCAAGTTTGTTTGGGAAGGATTTTAAAGCAAATGGTATTTGAGTTTGCTTACTCTTGCCAGCATTTCTGTTTAAGAAAAAGGCTTATGGTTATTTTAAAAGCTCAAAGCCATCAAATATCCTTAAATAGCATTTAATGATTTAAGTATAAATGAATCATAAACACTTAGATTTTAGTTGTTGTTTTGTTTTTTCCTTTTATTGAAAGTAGTTATTTTGTCTCATATAATGTAACCTTATTATGATTTCTCCTCAGTCTACTCCTGTTAGCTCTTCCCCACTTCCCATTCCATCCAGATCCACCCCTTTCTGTTTTTCATTAGAACATAGACTTCTAAGAGATGGTAATAAAAATATGATAAAAAAAGACAAAAATGACACATCAGAATTAGAGCCAGAACATTGTGTGCACCATTATCGCCAGGCACAGGAGTTTAGACTATGTAAGTACAAAGAAGAAGCTGAGCACATGTATGAGCTGATGGATTTCTCTTTCCTTTTGACTTTGAATGTGATGTCACTAACTAATTGACATTTACACCTAGACTTCCTTTCAAGAAAGAACTATAACCTGGCATTGTAAGTAGAAAAAGTCATGTGGGATTCCCCTTTGTATAATGTGAATATGTTTTATTACCATTGGTTAATGAAGAAACTGCTTTGATGTATGGCAGAGCAGAATAAAGCCAGGTGGGAAATATGAACATATATATATATATATATATATATATATATATATATATAGAGAGAGAGAGAGAGAGAGTAGGTAGAATCAAAGAGATGCCATGCAGCAGCCGAAGGAGAAAAAAATGCTGGAACCTTACAGGTAGACTACAGCCTTGTGGTGATACATAGATGAATAGAAATAGATTAATTTAAGAAGTAAGAGCTATTGAGAAATATGCTTGAGCCATCAGCCAAACAGTGTTGTAACTAATATAGTTTCTGTGTGATCATTTGGGTCTGTATGGTCTGTAAATGAAAAAGCTATCTTCACTTACAAAAATTGCCCTTTCCCTCATAGGTTAATTTTTGTCACGATATGTTATCGCAGCAACAGAAATAAAACTAGAAAACCACTTGTAAGAAAAAACATGGGTTACTTTTTGTTTTGAGTCTGACTTTTGGTCTTACTGTGATAATTTCTAGTTCCATCTATTTTCCTACAAATGAGACAGAATCATAAAATCAGATGAGGGAGATAGAAGAGTGGATCTAAAAGATGCAAACAAGACATGCAGGAAAGACTAACAATAAGAGGGGGTTTGCTCTGATATTACTGCCTCTGAAGATAGAAGAAGAGATTAATAAGCCAAAGAATCTGGATTCTAAGAATGATCATATTTTGGCAGCCAACTGGGAAACAGAGATAGCTGATCTCTAAGGAACTTAATTATGCTAATGAGGACAATTAGCATGAGAACAGACCTACATTCTCCATAAAGAAATGTAGCTGGGAAAATATATGGGAAATGTAGTATGGGAAAATATATGCATGATTTATGACCTACAGAAATGTAAGATTGTTGGTGGAGTTTGATCTATTAAATTTATGGTATTTGTTATAGTAGCAATAGAATACAAATGTCCTTAAAACCCAGGTGGCTTTGAAAGGTTTCTAAAGTAATTTTAATATCAGTTGTCAAATCCTGTGTGTAAAATTATCATATTCATTAAGTTCTTTTTAAGAATGTATTTTTTTTATGTGTATGAGTGACTGGTCTGCATCTATGTATGTGTGCCACATGTGTAGCTAGTGTTCATGGAGGCTGGAAGACAGAGACAGATTCCCTGGAACAGGAGTTACGTACTGTTGTGAGGTGCCATGTGGGTGCTGTGAACCAAGCTGTGGTAAGATGAGAATGCCAAGAGTCTCTAGGTCACTGTTTAGAAGAGAGCTTCATTGGACTGTCCCCTTGATCCATGTAGGCAAGACACAATCTTTATGACTTAAACTCCAGATACAGCTTTTGCTGCAGTATAATCTTCTATAATGGAGAAATAATGGAAAGACTCCCTAAGAAGGAGATAGGTGAGTAGAAGCCTGGAGGTGTGAACGAGTTACCAGAGAGCTACGAAGGGGAAAAGAGCTTCAAGCAGGTGAACAGGGAGAAGGAAAAACGGAGTTCTGTTGTGACTGAAATGGTGAGTTGTGCCTTGCTCCTTCACAGATGTGAATAAGCAGGCAACATATTAATTTAAAATCCTGCTTTGGGAAATCACCGGTTATTGTCTGATATTCATGTAGTGCCAGAGGAGTCTCGGGCTGACAAAAACACAAGTAAGGGCCAGGAAAACATAATGCAGTAATGTAGGACATATATCTGCATGGATTCACAAAAACAAGGAACAAATGTTAACTTGAAGTTATTCCTCTTGGACTGCACTAGAGCCAAGTGTCTACAACAGGTTGCAGAGAAGAATGAATGTCCTGAATGTTGTGTCTATCTCTTTTTCTGATGGCCTTTCCAGTTGAAACCCACTGATATGCATGAAATTTTATAATAATAAAATGCATACTGAAGTACAGAAAGTGTCATCTAGAAATTGGAGTATGCTGTCTTTTTTTTTCTTGGAAACAGGGTTTCTCTGTAGCTTTGGAGCCTATCCTGGAACTAACTCTTGTAGACCAGCCTGGCCTCAAACTCACAGAGATCCGCCTGCCTGTCTCCCAAGTGCTGGGATTAAAGGCATGCGCCACCACCACCTGGCTGGAATATGCTAGTCTTTACAATGCTCAAAAGTGTTATTTGAAGGAGTAAAAGCATTCCCCAGTTCTGATACAGTAGAATACCCTCTGCTTTCTTCTTAAGGATAGGTAACTGAAGTTCAAGATTTTTGGCAGGAAAGCCATGGAAATTGGACTCTACAAATTCTGTCCTAGACAATGAAATATTTATTTTGTGGGTAGTTGAAGAGATATTTTTTAAGTTGCTATAAATGACAGAAGAAACACAATACTTTCAGAATTGTCTAGAGAGGATTCATTCTGTTCTTTTTTCTCCTGTGGCTTTGTGTAACACCTGTTTAACTGACAGGCACTCAGAGAAGAGCATAATATACATGAGATATTCTCAGCTTCTCAAGACATCACTTGACTCAAATTCTTATCTGTCAGAGACATCTCTAGGTGAAGCTATGGCAACCAAGAAAAAACATTTGGTCTGAAAGCAAGATGGGTCACACTCATATCTAGGAAGTAATAAAAAACGTGGATCCATCCTCAGGCAACATTATATTCTCAATATTTTTTTCAGGAAAGCCATTGCATGTAATTGCTTCCTATTCTTTAAGAAACTATAGAAGTCCCTTAATACATTTGTGGGAAGCATAAAATGAATGTGAATCTCATTTTAGATATACATATTTATAATAACTACAGTGAAGAGAAGAAACAGAAAAAAATAGACATGCAGGAAAGCCTGCAAGGTAGACTTCAGGAAGCAGAAGACTCTTGATTGCTTCATCTTTGCTTATCACTTTTGTTTGGACTGGGGTTTGCTTATCTCTACTTAGCGGCTCACTGGTAGCTCAAATTCTAAATCACAACGACCCACTGTAAAGTGTTGTTGGCCAACTGATGCCATATCTTGAGAAAAGTATCTTACCCATGATTTAGGTTCACATACATACTGAGAATGGTAGGGATTTAAAGAAACCTGGTATGATTATGGGACAAGTCCAGTTCCTTGGAGTAGAGTCATAAAATTAGTGAAGAGTGGGTTGCTAGTTAATTATGTGTGAATATGCCTATGAGATGGGATAATAAGATATGTGTTTAAATATTACTTGAGGGTTTGTCTACCATGTGTGTGGGGGTGGTTTCCAAATCACTGAACTAAGTAAACCAAAGTGTCATTCCCAATAGGAATGACATTCATCCGATCATCAGTTGAATGTCTAAATAACAACTGAAGGCTGACCAAATCTGAGAAAGAAAAAATTAGCCAGGCAATGGTGATGCATGCCTTTAATCCCAGTACACAGGAGGCAGAGACGGGCAGATCTCTGTGAGTTTGAAGTCAGCCTGGTCTACAGAGTGAGTTCTAGGACAGCTAGGTTTGTTTCACAGAGAAACCCTGTCTCAATATATAATGTATATTTGGAATTACATCATTAGCTTTTGTTTGGCCTAAGAACTTGAACTAATATATCAATTCTCCTCGTTCTCTAGTTTCCTAGTAGATAAAACTTGCATCTTAAAACATTCCTATCTCTATAATCCTGAGAGATGCAGTTAATTATAGTCTGTCTACACATACATACACACAAACACACCACCATTACCACCACCACTACCACGATCACCACACTATCAAGCATGCAGCTCTGTAGAACCCCAACTACAGCAAACATCTAAGATGTATGTTTAAGGATATGGAGGAAGAATTTTCCCATTTCTTCAATCAAAGTTTGACTTAACTACACTGATTTTTATTGTAAAACACATCCTTTTCCTTCCCACTTCAACCTGGTGGTGGTGATTCATGATTCAGTATTGTGGTAGACATATCCTTTAAGCTTCCCAATGGGTTATAATGTTAAGTAGTCTCTTCCATTACAATGTGACGAGTGGGCCTGGGGATGATGTGGGAGTCCCCTTTGTGTGCTGTGATTACCATTAATGAATAAAGAAACTGTCTTGGCCTGTTGATAGGGCAGAATTTAGGTAGGGAGGGAAAACTCAATGGAATTCTGGGAGAAAGAAGGGCCCAGAGTGGGAGAGACGCCATGGAGCCGCCAGAGATAAACGTGCTGAAACTTTGTTGGTAAACCACGACTTCATGGTGATACACAGAGTAATAGAAATGGGTTAAATTAATGTAAGAGCTACCCAATAAGAAGCTAGAGCTAATGGGCCATGCATTGATTTAATTAATACAGTTTCTGTGTGATTATTTCAGTTCTGGGTGGCCAGGACAAACAAGTGGCTCCCTCCTACATGGGAAGGTGGGTCAGTTGATAAACACTTGCTATGTAAACATGAGGACCAGAGTTTGGATTACCAGACTCCACATAAAAGCTTTGCAGTTCTAGTAGACACACACACACACACACACACACACACACACACACACACACACAACCACCATCACATACATTCACAATGTCAAGCAAAATCTCAAATAAATTTTTGGCCAATAAAATGAAGCAAAAGTAAAAGATTTTAAAAGCCCAGTTTATATTCCTTATCAGTTGATTTTAAATTCCTCAAAGGGAACATTAAATTGACGGGTAGATGGCTCATCCATTATTAGTACTTGCTATTCTGGTAGAGAACCTGGGTTCAGTTCCCAGCACACATATTGTTGTTCATAACCATCATTTACTCCTGTTATAAGGATTTGAGTCCCCCTTCTGACCTCCACAGGCACTGTACACATGAGGTAAATATATATATATATATATATATATATATATATATATATATATATAAAATAAGTATAGGTACATGCAGGTAAAGTACTCATATACAATAAATAAAGGAACATTAATTTTGATGAGCTTGGCAAAATTGTTTGAAGGCACTAAAACAGAAAAGTTACCCACAGACCTTGAAAAGTGAGGTGTCATGTGGTAAGGGTGGCAAAGTGTTGGGTCCAAGAGAATCTGGGCAGTCAAGGATCTGAGAATGACCCATGGGATGACATTCATTAATCAACAGGGATGCTGATCTTATAAGCACTAAATTCTGTCAACAATCAAAGGAACTGACAAGCCTGTGTTTCATAAAGTAATACAGTATAGTCCATACCTATAGCAGATCTTGTGTGGTCCCGAGTAGAGCAATATGTCATGCATTTTGCCATGTCAACCAGTATCTAGTCGCATAGATTTTGCTAGCTATAAATGCTCTTGTGGTATGGGAAGTACTTTTGCATATGTGTTGCTTTTACTGGTTAATGAATAAATCTGTTTTGGCCAGTGGCTTAGCAGAACAGAGCTAGGAGGGGAAAATTAAACTGAATTCTGGGAGAAAGAAGGTGGAGTTGGGAGAAGCCATGTAGCTGCTGACAGGGACAGACGTGCTGGAACCTTGACGGTAAGCCATAGCCACATGGTAATACACATATTAATAGAAATGAGTTAACCAAAGATATAGGAACTATCTAAGAACATGCTTAAGTTATTGGCCATGCAGTGATTTAAATAGTACAGTTTCTGTGCGATTATTTCAACTTAGAATGGTCGGAATGAACAAACAGCCTCTGCCAACACTCTTGGTTTTGAAGTCTTGATTGTGAATACTTAAGAAATAGACTGGGTTATACTTTTGCTCTATTTTAATATTTCTGGTACTTCCATACTGATTTCCAAGGTGTCTATCCTAATTTCAATTCCAAATAACAATGTAAAAAGGTTTCTCTTTCCACTCCCATATACTTGCTAGCGTATGATGCTTTTAGTTTTCTTGAAACTATCATTCTGACTGAGGTGAAATGGAAAATCAGTGCAGTTTGAATTTACACTTACATTATGGCTAAAGATGTTGAACATTTTTCCTTATAAAGCCAAAGAATCCAGACAAAGAAACATCATATATGCTCCCATACACAAAAAAAGAAATGAGAGCAAGGAGGAAGTAGAGGGAGACTGACAAGAAAAGGCAGAAAGGGCAGAGTGGTTTCCAAGTGGGTATGTAGAATCAAAGCACAATATATACATGGAAAAACATCATAAAGAAATCCACTAATCTGCAATTAATGCTTATTAATAATTATGATTTGAAAAGAAACAAGCTGTCTTGTTATCAAAAAGTTTTTTAAATGGTTGTGTTCTCTAAAGATTACCATGATATTTAGGCATGGTAGTGCATGCCTATAATCTCAGCACTCAATAGCTGAACCCTTTGTTTAAGCAAATCTTGCACAGAAACATAATATGCTAATCTGGTTTATGGTTTATGTGGTACAGAAGGATCCTAGCTGTGCTACTCCACCTCCCATCTCCTAAACCTTCCTCCTGCTGACATGTTTGAAAAGTATTGCCCTATTAAACAGGATTTAAGACTAGAAAAAAAAAGGATGGAGACCTGGTTCCAAACACACTGCCATTTCCTCTACCTCCAGGTCAGTGGCAGCCAGCACCTTCTTCTGAACTGCCAAATAAGGCACAAATGGAGAGACAAGCCATAGACTTGGGTAAATGGACAGCATTTTTATTTTGATAACCAGTTTTTCAAGATTTTCACGAGCTCAAACAAAGAGGTATTCTACTGCAGTGTCAGCACCCATCGCAAACCACTACTCTAGGTCCCAAGTAAACAAAGCCAGCTGCTGCAACTGCTTCCATTTCAATATAAAATTTATAGTGATAGTAAAAGTAATCTCATCTGGTCTGTAGGTTGAAACCCAATTGCATCTTCATGAGCCAGAATTTGTATGACTCCAACAGTAGTTGGTAGGGACAGAGGAATCCAGACCAGGATGTGTCAACTGTTGTCATAAATGACAGTTCATCTCTAAAACAGAAAACCAGGGCCCACAGTTATCAAAGCATGCATGGCTGAAAGGAAATAATAATCAGTCTTTTTAACTGGGTAGAGGGCATGTGACCAGGCTTCTGGAGTATGCAGCTATAGCCACCAAAAGTATAATAAACAAGGCAATGAAATCAGTTATTTCGGCCATATCATTTTCAAAATAAAAAAAAAATGTATTGAATTTGTTGTTGTATAGGAAGACAAAGACTCAGTATAGAAATGCCCATGTCTTTCAGAAGAATTAGTGGAAAAGACAGGATCACCCGACAGTGAATCATCACCCTTCATGATGCAGAATGCCCATTCCTCCGGTACTAATGAAAGAGAGAAAGGATAGTCAATGACAAAGAAGTCTCAGGGATAGTGAGTCCTAGGTTCTGCTACTGTTTCTGTCACTCATTTCTGTGGGATCTATGGCAATTTGGGACCCTATTGGGATCCTGTTATCATTTTCTTTGTCTGGAAAGATGCTGTTGGAAGACATCAAGGCTATATTTGCTTAAAACAGACAAGATAGTCTGGAGGGCTGACACTAATCTGGCTGACACAACACCTAAGGACAAACTGTGAAATCCAACCTCTCTTATATTGTGATGAAGATTATGATTATACTAATACCATCAATGATGATAGCAGCTAGTGCTTATTGTTTGCTTATAAGTTCTATTCCAATTGCTATTTTTCAAAATATTCTCAAGTAACTCTTAAAGTGCTAAGATAAGAAAAATGCATAGATATTTTACCAATTGGAAAGTAACAGAAAGATCAGTCAAAGGTTACAGGATATGAGTCTCCCATCTTGACCTCCCAGTCACTCTTATCATTTCATGTATTACTTTTTCCAGATTTGAAACTCATGTAGTTCAATAACAACAACAACAACAACAACAACAATAATAATAATAATAATAATAACAATCTCATAACTGTGAGTCTCAATATTTCTTTTTTATCACTGTGTATGAATCCCAATTTCCTGGGAAGTATACGATATAAGCAGATTTTCCACAGATTCCTTTGGTGTTGTGGCACAGTTAACATTTAGTTATAGCAAATGTATTTTATATTATGTCCTGTAAAAGTTAAAATCAACATACTATGTTCTCCTACATGTAAGGTTGTTATTTTCAATGGAATTAGTCAGTAAATAACATAACTGAAAACTTAAAACAGATACTATCAAAACGTTCTGATAAAGTGAATGAAAAATATAGAAGATGCAAAAATATTGTGGTCTCACCACTGGACTACTAACCAATTGGGATACTTAGCATTCCAAGTGAAAAATCCTTTCCCAATTTACTTTATTTTGGTCTTCTTAGCAAATAAAATAAAGAAGGACAGTGATTGTAACACTGAGGGAAGCTGAGGCTGAGAGAGTTATTTGCCTTAAGTTTCCTTACAAAAATGTATAGAACAAAGAGAAATGCACTTTGACATTGCTCCTGGTGAGATGAAAAAAATTAATTATCATATGGACTGGGTAAGCAACTATTACATACCAGATGCTGTTCTATACTCTGTCTTGAGCATACAGGACTGGGCAAAACAATGAATGTTACATCAGTCTTGACTTCTTCAAGTGTTGCTTTACATATCAGTTCAGAGAGGGAAGGTATATGCATGACAGGTACATTGACATGAGCACATAGCCTTTTCTTTCTCCAGGGCACCAGGCTAGACACTAAGAACAAATGTGTACACACCCTGACCACCTTCTGAGCAAGGCGATTGGGAGCCTGCTGGCTAACTGAGAAGCAACCCTGAGAAGCAAAACCTGATTAGACAAGGATTATTCAATTAAGGTCTGTCAACATTGTTGCCTCTTGAGAGCAAATTGCTCCTGACTATTTTATTTTGTTTTTGTTTTTTAACTTAAGTTGAGTAACAGCAACAACAACAACAAGAATCGAAAAGTACTCCCAAAACAGGCTAAGAAACTGTTTTCAGAGTGGAACACAAATATTTAATCAGTATCCCCACATAGTGAGCTGCTGGCGTAGATGCTAATGCATTTTCCCCATTGAATTAAAGGTAAACAACCTCTAATTTTCCCATGTTTTTGCAAGAAAATTATAAGTAGCTGTGCCCCCTGGGTTTGGCATGAATCTAAATATAGGCAGGTATATAAAGTCCAATTTGTGAATGCTGCCAGTTAGATGCATGTTCACGCTCAACACTTAAGAGATGGAAAAATGGAAGTACCATATTTGCCAAATGCCTCATAGTAACTTCCCAATGCCAGGCAGTGATGTTTCATAGCATCTTATGCCTGATCAGACTTATTCCTTCCTGCAAAATAGGGTAAAGTACCAGCCTAGCATGTGTCCTGGCATCCATACAGAGGAGTGGTGGGCTTTCCTCATTCCCCTAGTTTTACCATGAAGTGAATTCATTTGGGCATTCTTTATATAATAAATGAATTTCTGATGGCAGATTCAGGCTTGTGCCCTATGCCTGACCAATCATGAGGATTCAGGTTTTGGGCACAGGAGAATGAGTAAGTTATGAGTCAACCTAAAATTAAAGTTCATAAGCATCAGTGAAAGTGTTGCAATTATCCATACCATCAAATTTCAGAAAGCTTAAGTATGATAGACTACAACAATAACACATCAGACTCTTATAGATAAAGAAACTTTCCCACAATAGACAGAGTAGGAGTTCAGACAATATTTTTGAGTTGCAACTCTTTGATCTCATTCCACAGCAAGATTTACAATAACCTTGTTAGCAAGTCTACTACCAAAACATAATAGTAGGCAAGGGGAGCTCCTACCATCCTCACAGCACAAAGTCATTGGGAGAACCCTACTTTAGTTAATAAAAGAAAACTAACATACATATCCACCAGCTTCTCTACAGGGTGCAAGGTATTTATTCACCCATCCCCTGGCCACTTCGTCACCTGCCATCTGCTCTCCAAAGCCTTGATCATCCAATAGAACTGGAAGCAAGCCAGCCTCAACAATCTGAGGTAGACTGGTATGTTTGTTTGCTTTTTTTCATTGCATGTTTGCTATCAGCAAATGTCACAGGAGGAAAAAGAACTTCAGGACACAGGTTCTGACAGTACTAAGACCAATTCAGCATGGCATATCATCATTTCCCTAATAACCAACCAGAAGTCCAGAAACCAAAAAACAAAAGAGGTTCTCATATGCTATAAGGATATAAAGACAGACAAGGAAACACATGGCTGTGCAACAAATGAGAGAAAAAATACAAAATTATGCCAAATAATAATACATCCCGAGTCCATCATCACATGTCTCAGAGCACCATGCCACAGGACGCACAGCCAGCCATCAGGAAGCCTTATTGAGAGGAGTGCTGCTACCTCAGCAAATCACTCAAACAAAATGAGGATTTGGCTGGAACAAATGGAATCTATCTCCACAGCAAGTGGAAATGGACCAACTGCATTATGAAAAATGGTACATCAACTAATAATAAATCATTGCCCTCCCTTACCACTGATCTCAGGGATAGCATAGTAGTCATAATACCTGGAAATATTTCTATCTCTGCAACTTACTAGCTTAACGATCTTGGGTGAATCGCTTGTATTTTGGAATAGGCATTTCTACATCTGCAAGTGAGGACAACTCCACTTCCCTGTGTACTTCAGAGAGCAATATCATTTAAAGTGGGAGGTAGGGTAACGTCCAATATTAGGACTGTTCTGCAGAAGTATGTTAGGGGAAGAATGCAGGACAATGAGGAACTCATGTGAGTTGCTCTGACTTTACATCTTAGTAGCAAGCACTAGGAAGGGGGATCAAATGTCCCAAGGACCATATTCAAATCTGATGTCACCAGTGGGTAGTCTGGGCAGGGGGATACTTTAGGATCCTGGATTTGCTCATTATATGACATAAGACATTTTCAGTAGGAACTTCCTTACACTCTTTGCTGAAGTCTTTATTTATAAGCAGGTATTTATTACCTGAGAGATTTGCTCTCTAAACATTTCCCTGTTAATAACATTGATTTTCCTACATTCATGAGGAGTAGGAGAAAGGTAAATTTATTATTTCATATTATGAAGATAAGTTGAGATTTTTCTAGTCCCAACTTACTTTCTCTTGCTAAAGTAGAGAATCGGGAATAAAAACCTGTAGTTTGACAAGAGGTCTGTAAATTGTTGTTGGTTTTCAGAAGCCAGACATGATATTCATTTACACACAGCTGTGAGGTAGAAGGTCGATATGTATTGACTAAGATCCCAAATAACAAAAATGAAGTGTCAAAGTGCCCCATCCCCATGCATTCACCTACCAGTGGAAAACTGAATCAATCGTTGTAACCCAGTGCTGTCAAGACCCTCCTTAAAATGCTCTCCTCTATTGAGCAGCAAATTAGAAAGACATTCACAGGTGTCCACAATGATCTTCAGTGATCTCTAGCTTCAAAGTGACCTTTCCTAGCTCCTTTAGACAATGGAAGTGGTGGACACGGGCATGAGCAATCTGTCTCAGTTTGGGGCAACTGGCAAAATAAAATGTAACTCAAATTTGGTACAGGAAGAGAAAAACAGAGCGCATTAGCTTTCGAAAATGATTTTGCTAACAGTTCTCTTGGGCCAGGGTCTCTAGAATCAGATGCTGACTCAGAGAATTGTTGCAGAAAACTGCAGTCAGCAGGAGAGATGGGTGCAGAGTCAACAAAGCAAGGCTGTGGTCCCTGACATATGGCTTTAACTTGATCCTATGGAGTGCTCTACGGCTTGAACTGTGCCAGGCGATTATTCTTATCTACAGTCAAAGGGCTTGAGCATCTTGCTTGTACTGCCTGAGGTCTAGATAGACAAAAGTCTCCTGGGTTTGAGAGTTCCTGATAACAAAAAGGAGATGTAAGCCTTTGTGATTAATCATGCTCATTGCTATTGTATAGGTCCATGCCCTCCAGAAAAGGAATTTAGACAGAGGATGAACACCACACATTTATCTAATTGAACATTGTTGGATTCTGTATAAGTCAAACTTCTTACTAGAGGCTTACCAATGATGTTTCTCCCTCTCACATCACATTTTTGGCTCACTCTCTTGCAGTCATACTGGAGTACACCATCATCAGAAATTCTCTGTAGCTGCTGCTCCGTTTCCCTGGAGCTTTCTTCATGTAAGTGTCTGCCTCATTTGCTCTCTTCTCCTTCAGGTTTTTACTGGGATGTCTTCTTCTCGAGGTTGCCTTCTTTAAAGACTGTAAATACTGGTCCCCAACCAGCCTTGCTTGACTCTTCCCCACCACTACTAATCACCATCTAGCAAAATGGGTTTCCTTTGTGTCTATTATTCTTTTTCCTTTCCACATGTCAGTTCTAAGAGGGAAGGTCACTTCTTAGAAATTCACTAATGTAGCCCCAATGCCTATAACTATGCCAGAGTCATTAGCTATTGGTTGAATAAATAAGCAAATCACCCAACTTTCCTCTATGCCTGAGCTGATTAGAATGTTTTCCAATGTTCACACTTTCTCCCTCAATTTCATCTACACTATTTCCAGTGCATTAGGTTCATTTTAAAAATCACTTACAGTAATGGTCTTGTTTATGCCTACTTTGTATTTTCAAATGTTCAGCAAATCAACTACAGTCACTGCATCCACATGGGTTATGACTCATGTTTGTTTGGAAATAGAAAATGCTCAAAGCTACCAATTTTGCCAGTCACGAGGGACAAAAGATTCTAAGAACGAATCCATTGTCATTTACCAAGTGCACAAATAAAATGAAAAGGGAATGGATGTATGTTGTATATACTAGAAGGGAAATAACTCCCCCACTTCAAGCCCTAAAAGCTAGATGGGAAGAGAAATTCATGCAGCACACATCCACCAAAAATATTCGTCATATATTTCTTCTTTTAAGAATCATAAATGCATGGTACTTTTATAGTCATGTTATGAGGTACAATCCAGTATTTAGGAAGACAATCAATACAATGTGGGATCTGAAAGGATAAAGGTGCCATTGTGCTTCTTTATATATAGTATTTCAAAACCGAGTAGTTCACTTGCTGGTCCATCTCAGGGCAGGCACAAAAACAATTGCAAACTCTGGAAGGATGCATTTTATTCTTTCTCAAATATACTTTGTATGTATTTGTGTTGTGCAGGTATGTACATGTGCATACATGTTGAGGCTAGAAGTCAATGTGTGTGTCTTTCTAAATCATTTTGTTTGCTTTATTTTTTTAAATTTTATTTATAATTATCTGGGGATTAGGGGCATGCCCACGGAATCCATAAGAGGGTGTTAAGTTTCCTTCTGCTGAAGTTAGAAGCAGTTATGAGCAATTGGAGGTAAGTACTGGGAACCTAATTCTCATAACCTAAAAAGCAGTAAGCACTCATAACTGATAAGACATCTATCTATCACATGCCCATGTTTGCTTTCACCCATGGTCAATAGGAAAAGATTCTAGCAGATTTCAATGCCGGTAGTTTCAGAACATACTACTTTCAGCCTTGAAGTTTTTCAAGGAGAAAGTGGGAATAAGTATTAATGGCATCTTTGCGAGGATCCCATGAGATATTGGAAGCAAAGAAGTCTGTAAAACATGAGACACACAGAAGGTGTGAGAAAACTGGGCTGCTTATCACCCTCTTACCACAGCTTGGATAAGAGTTATTCTTTCTAATTTTCATCACTTGGGGGGATGATAGTAGAGGAATTAGAAAGACTTTGTGAATTCTCTCTCCAAGTGTTTTGAACATGATGGTAGGAATGTAGAATTCAGCAGCTACTTTTACATCAGAAATTAGCAGATGTGGTCAGTCTGCTCATCTTAGTCTAATCTTGCGTTTCTGTCCCTGTTAAATAACTCGTGCTGGGAGCCCTGCCAGAAAGAGCAATCTTTGGCCCATGTCCCAGACTACTCCTTTGTCTCCGGTCTAGTACTACTGACTTCATCTGCACCTTGTATGTATAATTCAGTGGAACACGGTGATTAGGAGCCAGCCTACAGTTGGAGTGCATGTTTTGCATACTACAGTGCTGAATCAGAAATTAAGCAGACTCCAACACACTCCCTGAGCCTAGACGTCCTCATTTGGAAAGCAAATCAATGAGTACGAAAATGAATATTGACCTCACATGGGAGGCTATTGTGAGACTTGTTGAATATATTTAGTGTGTAAAATGCCTAGCCCACAATAACGCGGAAACAGCCAGTTATGATTGTCGTACCGACATGCTGCTCCCCAATTCCGTTGTTGTATCGGCCTCACCTTTTTTAATCTCAGGTTCCCACTGTGCTCAATGAACAAGAAGAAAGCTCTGAACAACTGTTAGAACAAAAGCACAACTGTCTCAATTTGCAAAGGTGTTGTGAATGTGACTAACTGGACCTCGTTCTTGTTGAACCACAATGTGACACCATGTTAAGACCTCTGGACATCAAGTCAAACGATACACATTAATTCTCTCAACTTTGCCACTAGCCTATTATAATATTCTGATGAGGAGTGGCCAGTAATTTCAACCTAGATTTACTCAAAAACAGATTCATTTCATGAATTAAAAACATGAACATATCTGGGTCTTGATTTTTTTTAGGCACCAAAGGGTGCCTGTCTATCTGTCTAAGTTCTTTGGAGACTGAAAAAGGACTCAAACAGGCATCTCTCTTTTCATCCAGCATTTATGTAATTATAATTTTATGTTTGATTTCTGCATTGAGTAAAACGTCTCAAACTTTTTCTCCTCCTTGCAGAGATTTCGACTTCAGTTCTTCTTTATACATCAATCATTAGTTTAAAAAGGCTTTGCTCAGGATCACATACTTGCGTAATATAAATGTGGGAATAGCACTGTAATTGTTACTTTTGATTTCTAGGATAGCTATGATAAACATTGCCCAACTAATATTTTTTTGAACAGAAACTATAGGCCCAGCACTGCTATGTCCTAGCAGTGAAACATCTTGTGGAAACAGATGTGGAATTTCAGGAATGGGAGTGGAGAGAAAAAATACAGAGGTCAATAGACATTACAGTCCAGTAAGTACATGAATGGAGCAGGGTACTGCAGAAGTACAGAGATTATCTGAATAATCCAAATGCTAGGAAAAGCAGAGAGAAAACACTTTCTATGCTACAGTACTGATAATGCTGTCCGAATCTCAACAGGCTAAAACCAAACATTTCTGGTATTCCTTCTAGATGTTCATTTAGTCAACGGATGCTTATTGTATGCCTACTCCGTGCCAAGTACAGAGGTACACACTTGGCAATGTAAAGAGAAACAAGGAAAGTAGAGTCTCCGCCAATAGCTGGATCTTTGAACCAGATGCACTCAAGGAGCCCTCAATGAGAAATTTTTATTGGTTTTCTTTCTTTCTTCCCTGTAGTACAAAAGTCCTCTGGTTTTATGCTCCCTTGATAATCCCCAGGCGACAACAGGCACTCTGTTCAAGATTAGGATATCTCCTTAGAATCAAAAAAAAAAAAAACAAAAAGGAAACCCATCTAATTTCTCTAGTGTCAAAGAGAAGACAATATGGGTGATTTTCCTAGAACATCGCTTAGCCTGGCTCTCTTGAACAAGCCCCTAAAGGAAATAACAAATTATCCAAAGCAGCAGGCATAGGGGAGTGATCAAAGAAAAATCCTTCATATTCATATGACAGAGAGGAGTTGTTACTGGGGCACCATTTCTGAGAACTGTGAACCAAGTGACAAACAAAGAAAGGTCTATTCTCTAAACAGGAGCTTGTATAGTGAGACAGAAACTGCCCTCCAGGGTTGTCAGAATGGCTGGATGTAAATGTGCAGTGAAAATCCATTCATTCGAAAGTGATAAGATGTTATCCAAACTGTACCTTTTCAACTTTCTCTATGTAAGTACAATGGGCCCATGGGGATTTGATATTACTTATCAAGTTGCTCATAATATAAACATAGTTGCAGTACTTGCTTAACTGTATGGAAGACTGAAAGGGCTTGTTTCCCTAAAAGATATGGATAGTGGGCGTCACCATCTGTAACATCTCTGCTTTGTCTCAAGTTGTAGAAACTAACAGCAATGCTGGTAGTAATGACAAAAAGAGCAAAAATATGAGGAAGGTTTATTATGATTCCCATTTTAGTGGCAAGTACAGAAAGACACATAAATATAAAGGAACTTGACTGAGTTGTGACATTCTTTTTCTTACTCAATTGAGTGTTGATCATCTTGAAAATCTTTTAAATATATCTCTCATGTTTTAAACTGAGATATGTTGTGCTACCCTTTGCCAATGTTTAGTTGCCTCTCAATTATTAAGTAATCAAATAACCTACAAATATGGACCTTCAGAGAAGTCCTAGGGCTTATTCCAATGTGCTAGAAGATATTGCTACAACACAATACCTAAGATTGCATTAAAAAGCAGAATTTACCCCTAAGTGTTAAAGAAGATAAAAATGCAATGTCTGATGCTAAGGACCTGGCTTCTTGGGACTGTTCTTTGCCCTTATGTACATGACTGCTTCCCTATAACCTCACATAGTGGACAAAGGAAAGTCTTGGTTGTCTTCATATTTTTAATATATTTTCAATTGAAATAGAAGTACATCACTTTTTCCTCCCTTTTCCTCCTCCAGCCCCTACTTACTAACCTCCCTCCAACTTCTTCTATGCCCTTATTCTCAAATTGACAGCCTCTTTTAGTTTTTGACTATTATTGCTTCACATGTGTGTTTACCTGTTTGTGTATAAACACACACACACACACACACACACACACACACACACATATATATATATATATATATATATATATATATATACATTCATCTGAGTTCATTTTGCTGTTTGTGTGGTTCAGGACTGTACACTCTCCATCACTCTCCATTCGAGCACTAGTAAGGGCCTTATCCCTGGGAGACACTATTCTCCTTCTCCTAGTACCCATTAGTTGCCTTTATTTCATTAATTAGGGGTCAAATCCTGTGCCATTTTAGTCACTGAATGTTTTTTTTACTTTCTTTTTTTATACTTTTATTTTTTTTTAAATTTATTTATTTATTAAGGATTTCTGCCTCGTCCCCACAACCGCTTCCCATTTCCCTCCCCCCCCCGATCAAGTCCCCCTCCCTCATCTGCTCGAAGAGCAATCAGGGTTCCCTGACCTGTGGGAAGCCTCTGTAAGGCTAAGCAGAGGGACTATTTTACTTCCAGATCTTCAGGCAGTCTTCATTCATTAAAATACAGTTGAACTGTCACTACAGTCCCCTCTTCTTCAATGTTGCCTAAGATATAGAGGCAGTAGCTATATAGAGATATAAGATGCTTCCATTTTCTTTTCTTTTTTTTATTGAGCTCTACATTTTGCATCCATTTTCTTATTTAAGGACTTTATTCAGCCCACTACCTCATCTAAATATAATTTACCTACTAAAGGTCTCAAATTCTAACATTCTAATGCTATTACTTTGGAAGTTAGGGCTTCAGGATCTAAATTTGAGGAGGGATGGGCATTCATTTAATAACCAGAAAATATTCAATGCTTCTTTTGCAGATTTAGCGTGAGCCATTTTTTAAGGCACAGATAGTATTGTATCATGTAGTAGAACGATTGGTTAGTAATTAGTAACAACTGGTTAGTAGAGCAATTGGTTAGCAGATTCTGAAAATATATACAAACTGGGTTTAAATCACTATTTTATACCTACAAGAAATGTGACCACAGGCAAGTTATTTGATTATTCTGAATGTGGTGAAATGAGCAAAGTGAAAGTACTAAATCACTAGAATTATGTAAAATCACGACATTGTAAGTATTGCACCTGACTAAGCAAAAATGTGCAACACATATACAACAGAAGAATAAATTAAGATACCAATGGTTATGGGAATAAGTGCTTCAGAGGGGCAGCAAGGGTTGGATCTGAATAAACTGCAGGTCAGAGAGACAGCTATGTGGAGAAGATAGAGATGAGGGATACTTATGAACAAGTGGAGTAGAGAAAGAATATTTCAGAGGGAGGGAACAGCTGGAGCTATTGTGCTATAGGGCTGGAAATAAGCAGAAGTCTGCATTGGCTGACCAGAAGACTGGACTTCCAAGAATAGCTTGTGCTTTCTGGAAGCCTCTAGTTATAAGCTTGATTGTTTTTGCTGAGCCCTTGAATGCCAGAAAGGGGAAGCAGAGCTCAGATATCAGGTGGTTCAAGAGACCTGGGCTTAGAATTTAGGCAGACATCTGGGCAGTAAATACACCAAGCCCTGAGTCTGTGCATCTCACTTAAGAATCACAGTGCCCAAAGACTCACTCATTCAAAAGGTTTTCCCTTGGGATCCAAGGATTTATAGATGAATGTGAGAATGAAGCAAAGGAAAAAATAAGGGTGAGTGAGATAAAAGGAAGGAAATGAGATTGGGGCAGATATCTGAAAGAGGACACAGACTTAGCATGACTATGGCAGCTGAATAAAGGCATGCAAGGCTTGAAACCCCAGTGAAAGGTGGGAAAAGGAGAAACCAGGTGACTCAACAAAGGATGAGGAACATCAGCAACAACAGGAAGGACCTGTCCAGTCAGGTAGCCTGGGTAACTACCTACTGACTTTTCTACTCCAAACCGTGAGTCGCACTTACTATTGAGGTAAACTTCTCATTTCAGGACAGAGGACTGTCAGCAATTGATACACAAGACATTCTGCCCCTCCACTTCCACCCCTCCATGAACATTACAAAGTGCTCTCACACTGATTTTGTAACTGGCACAGTACCATAAGCCTATTGGTTAGGTGGTTTGGAAAGCAATTATCACACCATTTTACAGATTACAAAGCTGCCTCCTCTAGAGTTGAAATGACTCTCACATTAGGCAGCCAATAAATGACAGATCAGGTATGCCTATCCCTATCCTCTCTTCACCCAACTGTATAGACATACTTGGAGTGAGATGAGATTCCCAATAAGGGTGATTTAAAGTTATTGGTCACCATGGAGTGGGAACAAAAAAAAGTAGACTTTAGAGTAAAGCTTTACCTGAGAGCTCTCTCGTTTGATGCCTTGCAAGGTGAGTAACTTTAAGTATGTGTGAGTAAGTTACCTAACCTACATTTAGGCACTTGGCATAAGAACCAACTTTGGTGTCCATATGTTCCCACAAAAATAGCAGTGATGATAATAAACCTGCCTCTAGCCTGTCCACAGAATGTACCTCAACACTCTACTCCAATAAAGTCATAGTCCAGTGAGTCGAGCAAAGGGCATAACAGGACATTTATTCTCCCCTTTCACTTCTATTTACAATTATTAAGATAAAGGGTCCACTACACTTTACTACCATCAGAAATTTCAAACTTCAGAAATCAACTGTAAGATATATATTTTGTGGTATTATACTATTTGAATTGAACTTGTTTGGCTGCAAATTTTGACATGAACTGCCATTTGAACTCTTACGACAAATGTAATATACCATACTACTATACCAAAACTCTTTCATATTCTATAGCATGCTGAGTCCCGGGGAACATGGAACTGAGACTAAAGAACTTCCAACTCCTTTCCTGCTGATGAGATTCAGTGGTTCAGAGCAGAAATTTTAAATCAGTGTGACTATCATGGGAGACCACAAGATAGAAAGGCTTGGTGTCAGTCAAAACGATTGAGTTGGGTATGGTACCACATGTTTTTAATCCCAGCATTTTGAAGGCAGAGGCAGGCTATCTATGAATTTGATGCCAACCTTGGTCAACATAACAAGTTCCAGACCAACCAAGTCAATATTAAGTCCTTGTCTCAAAAACAAATCAAATTGGTTATCCCACATTTTCCTAATTGGAGTTAGAAGGATAAACTTGTGTTGTTATAAACAACAATTTAATTGACTGCAATGATTTGAGGATCACTGAAAAACAAAAGATCAGAGTTTCCTCTTCCCAGAAAGATGATATACCAAGGATTCAATGAAAGTGATCCAGTAGATTTACCTGAACTCTGGTTTTATTTCTCCATAAAAGAATTCCAGTGACTTTTACCAATTCTGTACTAGAGCCAGGGGATGGATGTGTGTTGAAGGTTGTCTCCCATGTGACCCTTGGCCTGGAAATTTGATTTCCTGTAGAATAGATGTTTCTTTTTATTTTTATAGATGTTGAATTTTTTTATTTATTTTTTATTGAAAAAATTTCCGCCTCCTCCCAGCCTCACATTTCCCCCCTCCTCCCAACCCTCTCCCCCTATTCCCACTCCTCTCCCCCTCCCTCTCCAGTCCGAAGAGCAGTTAGGGTTCCCTGCCCTGTGGTAAGTCCAAGATCCTCCCAACTCCATCCAGGTTGAGGAAGGTGAACATCCAAACTGGCTAAGCTCCCACAAAGCCAGAACATGAAGTAGGATCAAAACCCAGTGCCATTGTCCTTGGCATCTCATCAGCCCTCATTATCCACCATGTTCAGAGAGTCTGGTTTTATCCCATGCTTTTTCAGTCACAGTCCAGCTGGCCTTGGTGAGCTCCCAATAGATCAGCCCCACTGTCTCAGTGGGTGGGTGCACCCCTCGTGGTCCTGACTTCCTTGCACATGTTCTCCCTCCTTCTGCTCCTCATTGGGACCTTGGGAGCTCAGTCTGGTGCTCCAGTGTGGGTCTCTGTCTCTATCTCTATCCATCACCAGATGAAGGTTCTATGGTGATATGCAAGATATTCATCAGTATGGCTATAGTATAGGGTCATTTCAGGTTCCCTATCCTAAGCTGCCCAAGAAACTAACTGGGGACATCGCCGTGGGCATCTGGGAGCCAATCTAGGTTCAAGTCTCTTGTCAGACTTAAGGTGGCTCCCTTAATTAAGATATGTGCTTCTCAAAGTTGTTATGATTTGCATTTCCCTGATTGCTAAGGAAGTTGAGCATGACCTTAAGTGTCTTTTGGCCATTTGAACTTCTTCTGTTGAGAATTCTCTGTTCAGATCAGTGCCCCATTTTTTAATTGGGTTAATTAGCATTTTAAAGTCTAGTTTCTTGAGTTCTCTATATATTTTGGAGATCAGACCTTTGTCTGTTGCGGGGTTGGTGAAGATCTTCTCCCAGTCAGTAGGTTGCCTTTGTGTCTTAGTGACAGTGTCCTTTGCTTTGCAGAAGCTTCTCAGTTTTAGTAGGTCCCATTTATTCAATGTTGCCCTTAATGTCTGTGCTTCTGGGGTTATACATAGGAAGCGATCTCCTGTGCCCATCTGTTGTAGGGTATTTCCCACTTTCTCTTCTATCAGGTTCAGTGTGTTCGGGCTGATATTGAGGTCTTTAATCCATTTGGACTTGAGTTTTGTGCACGGTGAAAAATGTGGGTCTATTTTCATTCCTCTACAGGTTGACATCCAGTTGTGCCAGCACCATTTGTTGAAGATGCTTTCTTTCTTCCATTGTATACTTTTAGCTCCTTTATCAAAAATGAGGTGTTCATAGGTTTGTGGGTTAAAATCCGGGTCTTCTATATGATTCCATTGGTCGACTTCTCTGTTTTTATGCCAGTACCACACTGTTTTCATTACTGTAGCTCTGTAATAGAGTTTGAAATCAGGGATGGTAATGCCTCCAGAAGATCCTTTATTGTATAGGATTGTTTTGGCTATCCTGGGTTTTTTGTCTTTCCATATAAAGTTGATTATTGTCCTCTCCAGATCTGTGAAGAATTTTGATGGGATCTTGATGGGGATTGCATTGAATCTATAAATTGCCTTAGGTAGAATTGCCATTTTTACTATGTTGATCTTCCCAATCCAAGAGCAGGGTAGATCCATCCATTTTTTTTTGGTATCCTCTTCCATTTCTTTCTTCAATGCCTTAAAGTTCTTGTCAAATAGATCTTTCACTTCCTTGTTTAGATTTACCCCCAGATATTTTATGCTGTTTGTGGCTATCGTGAATGGTGAGGCTTCTCTGATTTCCCTCTCTGCTTCCCTATCCTTTGTGTATAAAATGGCGACTGATTTTCTGGAGTTGATCTTGTATCCTGCCACATTACAAAAGCTGTTTATCAGCTGTAAAAGTTCTTTGGTGGAGTTTTGGGGGTCATCTTACACCTGTCAGAATGGCTAAAGTCAAAAACACCAACGATAACCTTTGCTGTAGAGGCTGTGGAGGAAGGGGTACCCTCATCCATTGCTGGTGGGAATGCAATCTTGGGCAACCACTATGGAAGTCAGTGTTTCGGTTTCTCAGGAAATTCGGGATCAACCTACCCCTGGACCCAGCAATACCACTCTTGGGAATATACCCAAGAGATGCCCTATCATATGACAAAAGCATTTGTTCAACTATGTTCATAGCAGTATTATTTGTAATAGCCAGAACCTGGAAACAGCCTAGATGCCCTTCAATGGAAGAATGGATGAAGAAAGTATGGAATATCTACACATTAGAGTACTACGCTGCCGTAAAAAACAATGACTTCTCGAATTTTGCATGCAAATGTATGGAAATAGAAAACACTATCCTGAGTGAGGTATCCCAGACCCAAAAAGATGAACATGGGATGTACTCACTCATAATTGGTTTCTAGCCATAAATGAGGGTCACGGAGTCTACAATAGGTGAATCTAAAGAAGCTAAGTAAGAAGGGGAACCCAAGGAAAAACATATAGTTATCCTCTTGGCTAAGGGAAGTAGACAAAATCGCCAGGGAGAAAATTGGGATCTTGGGGGTGGGGTGGGATGGGGGTAAGGGGAGATGGGTAGAGAAAAGTTAGAAGGGAAGGAGGTCGGGCCTTGGGAAAACAGGAGGATTGGGATAAAGGAAGGTTGGACAGGGGAGCACGGAACCACAATTCTTAGTTAGGGGAGCCACTTTAGGGTTGGCAAGAGACCTGACCCTAGAGGGGCTCCCAGGTGCCCAAGCTGAGGTCCCCAGTTAGTTCCTTGGGCAGTTGAGGATTGGGAACCTGAAATGACCCTATCCTAGAGCAATACTGACGAATACCTTGCATATCATCATAGAACCTTCATCTGGTGATGGATGGAGATAGAGACAGAGACCCACACTGGAGCACTGGATTGAGCTCCAAAGGTCCCAATGAGGAGCAGAAGGAGGGAGAACATGAGCAAAGAAGTAGGGACCACGAGGGATGCACCCACCCACTGAGACAGTAGAGCTGATCTATTGAGAGCTCACCAAGACCAGCTGGACTGTGACAGAAAAAGCATGGGATAAAACTGGACTCTCTGAACATGGCGAACAATGAGGGCTGATGAGACGCAAAGGACAATGGCACGGGGGTTTGATCCCATGTAATGTGATGGCTTTGTGGGAGCCTAGCCAGTTTGGATGTTCACCTTCCTAGATATGGACGGAGGTGGGAGGTCCTAGGTCTTACCACAGGGCAGAAAACCCTGACTGCTCTTTGGACTGGAGAGGGAGGGGGAAAGGAGTGGGGGGAGAGGGAGAAGGGTGGGAGGAGGGGGCGTAGGGTGGGAGGAGGGGGAGGGAAATGGGAGGCTGGGAGGAGGTGGAAACTTGTTTTATTTTTTCTCCTTTTCTCAATAAAAAAAACACACACACACAAAAAATAAAAGACCTCTTTGGGACCTGTTATGCTGAAACACATTTTTAATAAACGTATCTAAGCCCCCACCCCCCCAAAAAAAGATATGTGCTTCTCTGCTCCCCTATCCAACCTTCCTTTATCCCAATCATCCTGTTTCCCCAAGTTCCTCCCATCCTCCCCTTTTCACATTTCTCTCCCCATCTCCCCTTACCCGCATCCCACCCCACCCCCAAGATCCCAATTTTTTGCCCGGCAATCTTGTCTACTTCCCATAGCCAGGAGGATAACTATATGATTTTCTTTGGTTTCACCTTCTTATTTAGCTTCTTTAGGATCACAAATTATAGACTCGGTGACCTTTATTTATGGCTAGAAACCAATTATGAGTGAGTACATCCCATGTTCATCTTTTTGGGTCTGGGTTACCTCCCTCAGGATAGTGTTTTCTATTTCCATCCATTAGCATGCAAAATTCGAGAAGTCATTGTTTTTTACTGCAGAGTAGTACTCTAATGTGTATGTATTCCACACTTTCTTCATCCATTCTTCCATTGAAGGGCATCTAGGTTGTTTCCAGGTTCTGGCTATTACAAATAATGCTGCTATGAACATAGTTGAACAAATGCTTTTGTCATATGATATTAGATGTTTCTTATTTTCCCATATTTGATTTAGAAGAAACTTCTTCCGGGCCTTCTAACTAATCCCCTGAGTCAATCTTTCTTACTGTCTTTCTTTCTCTCTCTCTTTCTTCCTTCCTTCCTTACAAAGAAAGGAAACCAGCATTGGAGGTACCTAATTCTATTTATCAGCTCTGTGACACTACAGAGTCAAAGAGGTATCTGATTATGATGAGCATTTTATTGTTTGCAAGAATGTAATCACACCTGCACAAATAACTAAAACCAAACTCCTCTTATCTGAATAACTGAGCCAAGTGTGACATATGACATATTATCATCAGCCTAAATCTCTGATAAACAAAATCCCTTAGCTTATAGAAACTCTTCCTAATTTTCTTAGTAATCTGCAAAGTTGTACTGCATATAGTCATAATCAATATGTTTGCATACACTTTATAATGATGGCTTACATTCCCAGGCTCAATCTCCAAATACAATTAGTATGACCTTGAGTGGCTTTGAATTTAACAATAGTTTAGCTGTTTCTTATTCATGGGGAAAACGAGTTATCCTGTCAAAAATGACCCCATGAGGATATTACTGTATGTGCACTGTATTCATAATACAACCTCTGAGATTCAATTTAGTATCTATGAAGACAACAAATAATAAGTAACTCATGGGAGTGCAGTGGAATGCAGATGGAACATTCAGGAGGAATTGAAACAAAAAATCATTTATTTCTAAAAGTTTTTGATGTGTTATTGAAACTATATGACACATCCAGTTTATTTGATATTTATGAAATGTAAATTAAAATGAAAAACCTCAATCTGTTGCTGTCACCCAAACAGCTACTCAGTTCTAGCCACCTTCCCATTGCTTGCTATACATCAGAATAATATGAGACGTGTACTACAGTGTATCAAATTGCAGAGGACAAATTTCTCTTATTAATAATGCTATGTTTAAAAGAGCAAGGAGACAAAGGCGTGATCAAGACATAAATGGAATCTATGATTCTCCACACTGCCTCCAATTACTGAAATTTAGCTGAAAAATGTTTAGTATCTTTCCCACCTCTCTTCTCTTCTGTAGATGTTTCAATGAACTTATTTCTGCTTTTTGTGGTTGAGTAAGTTCTTGCAGGAAAGCTTTGAAACTCCAATCAGGCTAACAAGTAAACATAGACCCACCAAATATATCTAATACTCTACTAATATCTTGGCAATAATTTCATTATTAAACCTCTCCCAAGATAATGTGGATTTTTTTCCTCCCACACACTTGGAGTTAAACTTTTTTTTTTCTCTGATCTTCTACCTAATGCCATTTAACAGGCTTTCCACATTATCTTTGTTAATAAAACATGTGTTCAACTGAAATTGTAAGCAGCCACATAATATGTTAATATTAAACATCAGTACTCAAAGCAGAAATGTACATCTATAACAGATTTTCAGGCAAAAGAATGACAAAGAAAATATCAGTTTGTGTTCTAGGTGTATAATTACAAGTATGCACCACACTTAAGGACTTATGATCTATCTGTCTGTATGATCTTTACATTATTTGAATTAACCCTTTAAACAGTAGTGTGCTTCAATGTCAGAATAAATTTTATGCTCATTAACAATAGTTGCTACTAAAACACAAATACATATAAGAAAATAACTTCTATCAGCCCTATAGCTCTATGGCAACAATAATTGTACCTAATAATAAATTTGTGTATGTGAGTGTGTGTGTGTGAGTGAGAAAGAGAGAGAGAGAGAGAGAGAGAGAGAGAGAGAAAGAGAGAGAGAGAGAGAGAGAGAGAGGAGTTTGCGAAGGGCTAAACATGATAAAATCCACTGTATTCATGTATGAAATTCTCAAAAAATAAATCATTTAAAACAAATATTTTATTAATTTGGATTTCTTTGATTTACTACAGAAAGAAACTGAACTCCTCATAAGTTTATTGGCGATGCAGAGATTATATTTTACATACTAACTCATCTGAGACTGAGACCATATTTTTAATTTATTTTAAAGATTTACTTATTTATTTTGTATACAACATTCCTTCCATGTATGCTTGCATGCCAGAAGAGGGCAGCAGATCTCAGGAGAGATGGCTGTGAGCCACCATGTGATTGCTGGGACTTGAACTCAATACCTCTGGAAGAGCAGTCAGTGCTCTTAACCTCTGAGCCATCTATCCAGCACCATATTTTTAATTTTTTAATCTTTTCAAAAATATGTCTCATTGTATTCCTCTTGCTATTTAAAATATGTATTTTAAAATGTATCTTTTAAGTGTCCAGTGATAACTCCAATGACTCTTATTTTTAGTGCACATAATAAACATTCAGCATACTTCAAAACGTAAGTTCTTTTATCCACGAGAGAGTATGTATGGAGGAAAACATAAATTTTAATAAACAACCCAATAATTTTTATGTTGGTGATACAACCACCAGTTTGTAAAGCTGAAACACTTTAACTGTTTCTTATAGCCTTTGATAATCCTTGAAATTTCATAGAGAGTTTCCTTTCCAGTGTTTCTGTATAGTGACACATTGGTATTTGATTCAGATAATTCCTTGCTAAGGGAAGAATTACACTCAATGCAGAGAATTTTACAACTCTGGTATCATCCCATAACATGCTAATAATTTCTTGCAATCAGTATAATAATGCTAAGCGCTCCTAGAATTTTGACAAATGCCCCTAAAGATAGCAGGAGTTCCTTTGGCTTACAGAGTTAGGGAACACCTATCTAGTACCAAGACTCTTGAGACATACACATTTGGTGTGCAACATGCTCGTGATTCAGTGTCTCATTTATGTTGAAGCCATCACATTTGCTGCTGGATGACCCCAACATATATGTTGCCCCTCATTGAAGATGAAGACACATAACACACACAACAACTGTTAGAAGTGGAGCAGACAGGGAAAGGAATGAACAGCTCATGTCTGTCTCTTTTGACCTCATCTAATATGTATATTACTTAAACACACTTGAAGAAGACTATCAGAAATTACACCCATGATGTCTCAGCCATGTGACTGCCCAAATGTGACCTGAACAAGGATGTCACAATTGACATGCCATCATGGATTGGGAAAACCCCATAAAGCCTTAACACTACACAAAGAACTATAGGCAACTGAGAAAAGCCAGGAGCAGGAGAGGTGGTCTTCCCTAGGAGAGAGCATACCAATTGATTGTCCAGTGTGAACCAATCAGTTCTAAAAATTTACATAAAAGTAACATTATACAGACTGAAAAGATTATATTTAGAAATATAGAGTATACACTATATGCACACAATAACAATTAGTGAAAAATGAGGCCATGAATTTGAAGATCAGGGAGCAATATATGGGAGGGTTTTGAGGGAATGAAAGGTAGGGGAAATGTTATAAATATAATCTCAAAAAGAAATTTAAGGGGCCCTTTGTTCGCGAGCTAACCAAGCAGCGCAGAGTTTCGATCTGGGCACCAAGTGAAACATGATTGTGGTGAGTGAGTGCTGCGGCAGCTGGGATCATACCTCAGACCGCCCACACTTCCTGGCCATCCTACAGGGGCTATAATGCCCAAACCCCCTCTCTCTTCCTATCCCACTCAGCTTACATCCAGATCCCCACACCCCTGTCTCCCTCCCTCCTTTGGGGCATAGCGCCTCCCTGCCCAGCCTGCTAGGGCGCTGGGACCGAATCTGAACCGGGAGGACATAGGGGTGGCCGGTAGCTCCTTTGTTCCCATAGCCTGCCCGCAGCGAGCGGGGTGGGCCCTTTGTTCGCGAGCTAACCAAGCAGCGCAGAGTTTCGATCTGGGCACCGGGTGAAACATCATTGTGGTGAGTGAGTGCTGCGGCAGCTGGGATCATACCTCAGCCCGCCCAAACTTCCTGGCCATCCTACAGGGGCTATACTGCCCAAACCCCCTCTCTCTTCCTATCCCACTCAGCTTACATCCAGATCCCCACACCCCCTGTCTCCCTCCCTCCTTTGGGGCATAGCGCCTCCCTTCCCAGCCTGCTAGGGCGCTGGGACCGAATCTGAACCGGGAGGACATAGGGGTGGCCTGTAGCTCCTTTGTTCCCATAGCCTGCCTGCAGCGAGCAGGGTGGGCCCTTTGTTCGCGAGCTAACCAAGCAGCGTGGAGTTTCTTTCTGGGCACCTAGTGAAACATCATTGTGGAGAAACATCTCTGGGGAGTGACATCACTGGGAAGGTACATCAGTGGGCAAGAAGACCTGATCCTATAAAAGAAGATCCAAAGGGGAGTATTGGGAGGAAGAGAAGGGCAGACGCCAATGCAGGAATTCTCCCAACAATCTGAAAAACAACACGAAACCACCAGAAGCCAGTGACCCCACAACAGGAGGACATGAACACCTTAATCAAGAAGAAGTAGAAAAAACTGACTTCATGAAAGTGATTGACACCCTTAAACAGCATATAAAAAACACCCTTATATAAATGGATGAGAAGTATAATAGAAAGTTCGAGGAATTGAGTAAATCAGTGAATGATACCCTAGGAAACCAAGGAAAAACAATCAAGCAGATAAAGGAAACAGTTCATGACTTGAAAACTGAAATGGAGGCAAAGAAGAAAACACAAACAGAGGGCCGACTGGACATGGAAAATCTAGGTAAACGAATAGAGACTACAGAATCAAGTATAACCAGCAGAATACAAGAGATAGAAGAAAGAATCTCAGATTCTGAGGATAACATAGAGAAAATAAACACTCTGATCAAAGAAAACAGCAAGTCCAACAAACTCTCATCACAAAACATTCAGGAAATATGGGACACAATAAAAAGACCAAACCTAAGAATAATTGGAGTAGAAGAAGGAGAAGAAGTGCAGCTCAACGGTACAGAAAATATACTTAATAAAATTATAGAAGAAAACTTTCCCAACCTGAAGACAGATGTACCTATGAAGTTTCAAGAAGCATACAGAACACCAAATAGGCTGGATCAAAAGAAAACATCCCCTCGCCATATAATAATCAAAACACAAAATATACAGAATAAAGAAAGAATATTAAGAGCCGCAAAGGAAAAAGGCCAAGTTAATTATAAAGGTAAACCTATCAGACTTACACCTGACTTCTCTATGGAAACCATGAAAGCCAGAAGGTCCTGGATAGATGTTCTCCAAAAACTAAGAGACCACGGATGCAATCCCAGACTACTATATCCAGCCAAACTTTCATTCACTATAAATGGAGAAAACAAAATTTTCCAGGATAAAAACAAATTTAAACAATACGTAGCCACAAATCCAGCCTTACAGAAAATAATAGAAGGAAAATCACTAACCAAGGAGTCCAACAATGATCACAATAACTCAGACATCTAGAGACTCTTCACCAGCGCAAATCCAAGAAGGAAAACACACAAACCCTACTACCTAAAAAGTGACCGGAGTTAACAACCACTGGTCATTAATATCACTTAACATCAATGGGCTCAACTCACCTATAAAAATGCACAGGCTAAGAGATTGGATAAGAAAACAGGATCCAACATTCTGCTGTCTACAAGAAACACACCTCAACCACAAAGACAGGCACCTACTCAGAGTAAAGGGCTGGGAAAAGGCTTATCAAGCAAATGGACCTAAGAAACAAGCAGGTGTGGCCATACTAATTTCTAACAAAGTTGACTTCAAACTTAAATCAATCAGAAGAGATTGAGATGGACATTTTATACTCATTACAGGAACAATTCATCAGGAAGAAGTCTCAATCCTGAATATCTATGCCCCTAATATAAAAGCACCCACGTACGTAAAAGAAACATTACTAAAACTCAAGGCAGCCATCAAACCGCACACAGTAATAGTAGGAGACTTCAACACTCCTCTCTCACCAATGGACAGGTCAATCAGACAGAAACCTAACAGAGAAATTAGAGAATTAATGGAGGTAATGAAGCAAATGGACTTAACAGACATCTATAGATTATTCCACCCAAAGAGGAAAGAATATACCTTCTTCTCTGCAGCTCATGGAACCGTCTCGAAAATTGACCACATACTTGGTAACAAAGCGAACTTACACAGTTACAAAAAAATATTAGTAACCACCTGTGTCTTATCAGATCACCATGGATTAAAGTTAGAATTCAACAACAATGCTACCCCCAGAAAGCCTACAAACTCATGGAAACTGAACAGTCATCTACTGAACCATACCTGGATTAAGGAAGAAATAAAGAAAGAAATTAAAGTCTTCCTTGAATTCAATGAAAATAAAGAAACAACATACTCGAACTTATGGGACACTATGAAACTATGAAAGCAGTCCTGAGAGGAAAGTTCATAGCCCTAAGTGCCTACCTAAAGAAAACAGAGAAAGCACATATTGGAGACTTAACAGCCCACTTGAAAGCTCTAGAAAAAAAAGAAGCAGACTCACCTAGGAGTAGAAGACTGGAAATAATCAAATTGAGGGCTGAAATCAACAAAATAGAAACACAGAAAACAATCCAAAGAATCAATGAAACAAAAAGCTGGTTCCTGGAGAAAATCAACAAGATAGATAAACCCCTATCCAAACTAATCAAACGAAAGAGAGAGAACATGCAAATTAATAAGATCAGAAATGAAAACGGGGACATAACCACAGACACAGAGGAAATTCAGAGAGTCATTAGATCTTACTACAAAAGCCTATATGCCACAAAACTGGAAAATGTAAAAGAAATGGACGCTTTTTTAGATAAATAACATTTACCAATATTAAACCAGGACCAGCTGAACAATCTAAACAGACCTGTAAGTCGCGAAGAATTAGAAGCTGTTATCAAAAACCTCCCTACCAAAAAAAGCCCAGGACCAGATGGTTTCAATGCAGAATTCTACCAGAACTTTCAAGAAGACCTAATACCTATACTCCTTAATGTATTCCACAATATAGAATCAGAAGGGTCATTACCAAATTCCTTTTATGAAGCCACAATTACTCTGATACCAAAACCACTCAAAGACTCAACCAGGAAAGAGAACTACAGGCCAATCTCACTCATGAATATCGACGCAAAAATCCTCAACAAAATACTGGCAAATCGAATCCAAGAACACATCTGAAAAATTATCCATTATGATCATGTAGGCTTCATTCCTCAGATGCAGGGCTGGTTCAACATACGAAAATCTATCAATGTAATCGAGCATATAAATAAACTGAAAGAAAAAAACCATATGATCATTTCATTAGATGCTGAAAAAGCATTTGACAAAATTCAACATCCATTTATGTTAAAAGTCTTGGAGAGATTAGGGATACAAGGGTCATACCTAAATATAATAAAAGCTATATACAGCAAGCCGACAGCTAACATCAAATTAAACGGAGAGAAACACAAAGCCATCCCGCTTAACTCAGGAACACGGCAAGGCTGTCCACTCTCACCATACCTCTTCAATATAGTGCTTGAAATTCTAGCAATAGCAATAAGACAACATAATGGGATCAAGGGGATTCGAATTGGAAAGGAAGAAGTGAAACTTTCGTTATTTGCAGATGATATGATAGTGTACATAAGCGACCCCCAAAACTCCACCAAAGAACTTATACAGCTGATAAACAGCTTTAGTAATGTGGCAGGATACAAGATCAACTCCAAAAAATCAATTTCCCTCTTAGACACAAAGGATAGGGAAGCAGAGAGGGAAATCAGAGAAGCTTCACCATTCACGATAGCCACAAACAGCATAAAATATCTGGGGGTAAATCTAACCAAGGAAGTGAAAGATCTATTTGACAAGAACTTTAAGGCATTGAAGAAAGAAATTGAAGAGGATACCAAAAAATGGATGGACCTCCCTTGCTCTTGGATTGGGAGGATCAACATAGTAAAAATGGCAATTCTACCAAAGGCAATTTATAGATTCAATGCAATCCCCATCAAGATCCCATCAAAATTCTTCACAGATCTGGAGAAGACAATAATGAACTTTATATGGAAAAACAAAAAACCCAGGATAGCCAAAACAATCCTATACAATAAAGGATCTTCTGGAGGCATTACCATCCCTGACTTCAAACTCTATTACAGAGCTACAGTAATGAAAACAGTGTGGTACTGGCATAAAAACAGAGAAGTCGACCAATGGAATCGTATAGAAGACCCGGATTTGATCCCACAAACCTATGAACACCTCATTTTCAATAAAGGAGCTAAAAGTATGCAATGGAAGAAAGAAAGCATCTTCAACAAATGGTGCTGGCACAACTGGATGTCAACATGTAGAAGAATGAAAATAGACCCATATCTCTCACCGTGCACAAAACTCAAGTCCAAATGGATTAAAGACCTCAATATCAGTCCGAACACACTGAACCTGATAGAAGAGAAAGTGGGAAATACCCTACAACAGATGGGCACAGGAGATCGCTTCCTATGTATAACCCCAGAAGCACAGACATTAAGGGCAACATTGAATAAATGGGACCTACTTAAACTGAGAAGCTTCTGTAAAGCAAAGGACACTGTCACTAAGACACAAAGGCAACCTACTGACTGGGAGAAGATCTTCACCAACCCCGCAACAGACAAAGGTCTGATCTCCAAAATATATAGAGAACTCAAGAAACTAGACTTTAAAATGCTAATTAACCCAATTAAAAAATGGGGCACTGAACTGAACAGAGAATTCTCAACAGAAGAAGTTCAAATGGCCAAAAGACACTTAAGGTCGTGCTCAACTTCCTTAGCAATCAGGGAAATGCAAATCAAAACAACGTTGAGATATCATCTTACACCTGTCAGAATGGCTAAACTCAAAAACACCAAGGATAACCTTTGCTGGAGAGGCTGTGGAAGAACGGGTACCCTCATCCATTGCTGGTGGGAATGCAATCTTGTGCAACCACTGTGGAAGTCAGTGTTTCGGTTTCTCAGGAAATTCGGGATCAACTTACCCCTGGACCCAGCAATACCACTCTTGGGAATATACCCAAGAGATGCTCTATCAAATGACAAAAGCATTTGTTCAACTATGTTCATAGCAGTATTATTTGTAATAGCCAGAACCTGGAAACAACCTAGATGCCCTTCAATGGAAGAATGGATGAAGAAAGTATGGAATATATACACGCTAGAGTACTACGCTGCGGTAAAAAACAAGACTTCTCGAATTTTGCATGCAAATGGATGGAAATAGAAAACACTATCCTGAGTGAGGTGTCCCAGACCCAAAAAGATGAATATGGGATGTACTCACTCATAATTGGTTTCTAGTCATAAATAAGGACCAAGGAGTCTACAATAGCTGAACCTAAAGAAGCTAAGGAAGAAGGTGAACCGAAGGAAAAACATATAGTTGTCCTCTTCGCTAAGGGAAGTAGACCAAATTTCCGGGGAGAAAATGGGATCTTGGTGGGGGGGGGTGGGATGGGGGTAAGGGGAGATGGGGAGAGAAAAGGTAGAAGGGAAGGAGGGGGGACCTGGGAGACGGGAGAATTGGGATAAAGGAAAGGTGGATAGGGGAGCACGGAACCACAATTATTAGTTAAGGGAGCCACTTTGGGGTGGGCAGGCGACTTGACCCTAGAGGGGCTCCCTAGTGCCCAAGATGAGGTTCCCAGTTGGTTCCTTGGTCAGCTGAGGATTGGGAACCTGAAATGACCCTATCCTGGAGCAATACTGACGAATATCTTGCATATCATCATAGAATCTTCATCTGGTGATGGATGGAGATCGAGACAGTGACCCACACGGGAGCACTGGACTGAGCTCCCAAGGTCCCAAGGAGGAGCAGAAGGAGGGAGAACATGAGCAAAGAATTCGGGACCACGAGGCGTGCATCCACCCACTGAGACAGAGGAGCTGATCTACGGGGAGCTCACCAAGGCCAGCTGGACTGTGACCGAAAAAGCATGGGATAAAACCGGACTCTCTGAACATGGCGAACAATGAGGGCTGATGAGACACCAAGGACAATGGCAGGGGGTTTTGATCCTACTTAATGTGCTGGCTTTGTGGGAGCCTAGCCAGTTTGGATGTTCACCTTCCTAGATATGGACGGAGAGGACCTAGGACTTAACAGAGGGCAGGGAACCCGGAGTGCTCTGTGGACTGGAGAAGGAGGGGGAGAGGAGTGGGGGGAGGGGGAGAAGGGTGGGAGGAGGGGGAGAAGGGTGGGAGGAGGGGGAGAAGGGTGGGAGGAGGGGAAGGGAAATGGGAGGCTGGGAGGAGGTGGAAACTTGTTTTTTTGTTTATGTTTTTTTTCTTCTTTTCGCAATAAAAAAATAATTTAAAAAAAATAAAAAAAAGAAATTTAAAAAAATGAGTTTCCACATATAGTGATGATAGTTGATATGTTTATCAGTTAACAAAACCTTGCTATATTGTTTATCAAAACTATAATCTTAGTAAGGAGTGTTGGTGCATGAATATAATCTCATTTGGAGGTTGCTGTACAAGGGCTTCTATGGTGTCCTCACCAAGCTAATATGGTGAATAGCAGACTAGTCAGTGTTAAATAGCAACACTCTGTGTCATGAAAGAAAATAAAGGAACATTCTTATGTCAAGGCTGACTGTGATTTTAAGTAGTTAGTTTGTGATATTTAGGCTAACATATATGGAGTATGCATTCTTTGAATCCTCTAGTATGCAGGGAAAGATGGGTAGAACAAGATAAGGTGATATACATTGGGTAGATATGGGCAGCCAATGGACTCTTTGTGTAAAAACACATTGAATTTCAATGTTCTCTGAGCTATCTTTCTTTTCCATCCTGGCAGTGAAAGGGCAAGGAGAATGGCTTCTTTGAAAAAAACTGCATTAATAATTAATCATCAAAGATTACGATAAAAAAGTTTCTACCTCTGTGTATGGAATGGAATATGACAGACAGCATGACTGTTAACCTCTCACATTCAATTCATTTCTTATCTTAAGAGGATTGTATGAGCTAAGAAATGATCCCACTGGGAGTATTGCATGATTTCAGTTTGGAATATCTCCCAGGGGCACATCTGTTAAAGGCTTGGTTGCCTGATTGGAACTATTAGGAAGTTGTGGACGCTTTAAGAGATTTAACCTAGTGGAAAGATTAGGTTCTTAGGACCATAACCTCAAAAAGAATTGTGGGATCCTGGCCTCTTCTCATCAATTCTTTCTTATGAGTTAAGCGGGACTTCTCCCCTACATACACTCAATGGCATGCTATAAGCAAAGATCAAATAGGTTCAAGAGATCACGAAATGAAAACTCTATAACTATATGCTAAAATAAGACATTTCTTCCTATAAGCTAACTATCCTAGGTGTTATTTTCAGTAATATAAAGCTAACTAAAAGTTTCTTGATAATACCTGTACTAACTAGTTTTATGTCAAGCTGACACAATTTAGAGTCACTAGAGAGAAGGAAGTCTCAATTAACAAAATTCCTTTATAAGATCAAGCTGTAGGCAAGCCTGTAGGCTATTTTCTTAATTAGTGATTGATGGGGGTGGGCCCAGTCCATTGTGTGTGGGGCCATTTCTGGGCAAGTGGTCCTAGGGTCTATAAGAAAGCAAGTTGAGTAAGCTATGGGGTGCAAGCCAGTAAGCAGCACCCCTCCATGTCCTCTGCATCAGCTCCTGACTCCAGGTTCCTGTCCTGTTTGAGTGGCTGCCCTGACTTCCTTCAATGATGGACTATAATACAGACATGGAAGCCAAATAAACCCTTTTGGAAATGGTGTTTCATCTCAGCAATAGTAACCCTAAGACAATAACTAACCAGTAACTATATCACATTGACATCTGAGGGCTGTGGTGCTCAAAAAACAAGACACTAAACAAAGAAAACAAAACTCTCTTGTGAAAGCGAGCATGCTAAACCAAATCATTCAGCAGGTAGGGTAAAGCAGGCATCAATACTGCTCCCATTACTTAGACAACTGCTCTGTCATAGCTATCCTCTGATAGGTAGCCTAAGTCAAACAGCACAGCCTCTAGGAGATGGCAAGATAATTTTGAGAGTTCCAGAGACTAGACCACAGAGCAATAAGAACTCAATAAAATTCTCTGGGCAACAGCAACATCACCAGAACATTCATCCATGTTTGCTGCTGGCAAGAACAATTAATAAGTCCCTGTCTCCAGGGCTTTTACATGTACCCTTTACTGCAACCTGACCCCTTGTAAGCAAGAAGAAGAAAGTAATAACCCTTTGTTCTTTCTTCCATGTCTCTACACCCTGAATTCCCAAGGCTGTAGTTTGTGTCTTGGCATTGAAATGGCCCCAATATATCCGTGTTTGCACTCTTGCACTAGGAAAACACAGGTAATTTGTACATATATTTGATACTTCTCTTGGACCTCTCTTACTCTGAAACTTATTTTTTATAACTCTATTAAAGTATAATTGGCAAATAAAATTGAACATATGCAAGAAACAGTTTGATGACTTAATATATGTTATATAGTGATTTCTACAATCAAATTTACATATCAGTCATTGTTAAGTAGTTAACATCTATGAATATGGAGTGAGGATACTCATATATAATGAGAAATCAATGTATAAAACATACAAGGATCTTGATTTGCCCTGTAGTCAGACTGATGATTGTCTTTAATGTCACCATTGAACCTTCATACAGCATCAGATGGAAACAAAGGCAGAGACCCACATCGGAACACTGGACTGAGTTCCCAAGGTCTAGTTGAAGAGTGGAAGGAATGATAGAACAGGTCAAGACTGGGATGGGTTCATCCACTGAAACAGTTTACTTGAGCTAATGGGAGCTTATCAACTCCAGCCGGACTGGAAAGGAATAAGCATAAGACCAAATCCCTCTGAATGTGGGTGACAGTTGTATGGCTGGGGAAGTCTGAGGGTTCACTGGCAGTGGCATCAGGATTTATCTCTACTGCATATACTGGCTTTTTGGGAACCCATTGTCTTTGGATGTATACCTAGCTCAGCCTAGATATAGTAGGAGGGCCTTGGACCTTCCACAAAGCAAAGTGCCTTACCCTCTCAGGATTAGATGGGGGTGGGGTGGGAGAGTGTGTGGAGGGAATGGGAGGAGGGGAAAGAGTAGGGATTTGGATTGGTATTTTTTAAAAAAAAATCTAATAAATTAAGAAAAAAACACAAGGAACTCAAAGAACCCAAGCCAATAATAATATGAAATAAAATAGATAAATTAATGAACATATTTTTCTGAAGAAAATATACAAGTGAACAACATGCATACCAAAAGTTGGCAAGTGTCAGTGTACTGCTTAATTTTTCTCAACTTGAGCTAGACTAGAAACACCTAGGAAGTGTGTAACTCAACTGAAAAATTGTCTCCATCAAACTGACCTGTGGTCATTTATGCTTGTCATTTTCTTAATTTATATCAGAGACCCTAACCCACTGTGGGCGATGTTATCCCTTGGGCAGGTGAGCATAGACTGCATAACAAAAGTAGTTGAACTGATGAAAAAGAAAGTGGGAAGTAGCCTTGAATGCAATGGCACAGAAAACTACTTCCTGAATATAACACCAGTAGTACAAACACTGGGATTGGCAATTAATAAATGGGAACTCCTGACACGGATGAGCTTCTGTATGGCAAAGGACATTGTCAATAAGACCAAATGACGGAAAGACAAACACAGTATGAACTCATTCATATGTGGATATTAGATGTAAAGCAAAGGATAATCAGGCAGCAATCTTCAGCTGCAGAGAAGCTAGGCAACAAGGAAGACCCTAAGAGGGATGCATGGATACCTCTGGGAAGAGGAAATTGATGAGATGTCCAGGGTAAACTGGGGGCAGGGGAGGGTAAAAGGGAGGGGGGCAGAGGATGAGAACATGAGAGATCAGGATGGTCGAGTTGTGGGCTGGATGGAGTGGGAGAGTAATGGGGGAGAGGACCACTGTGGGGTTATGGAGAAACCTGGTGCCAGGGAAGCCCCCAGGAACCCACAAGGATGACCCCAGCTAAGACTCCTAGCAATAGTGGGGTTGGTGCCTGAACTGGCCTTCCCTTGTAATCAGATTGGTAACTACCCCAGTTGTCATCATAGAACCTTCATTCTGTACCTGATGAAAGCAGATGCAGAGTCCCGCATCCAAACACTGGGTCAAACTCGAGTATCTAGTTGAAGAGAGGGTGGAGGAATTGTATGAACAAAGTGGGGGAGGGGGTCAAGATCATGATGAAGAATCCTGCAGAGACAGCTGACCTGGGAGCTCACAGATTCTGGATGACAGCTAGAGAACCTGCATGGGACCGACCTAGGCTCTTTGCATCTGGGTGACAATATTGTAGCTTGTTCTTTTGTGCATCCTCTAGTAGTGGCAGGACCCATTCTCTATCGTGGGATGTTCGGCCTTGAGGCATGGGAGAAGAGCTTGGTCCTGCCTCAGCTTGATGTACCATGCTTTGTTGATTCCCATAGGAGGCCTTACCCCATCTAAGTAGAGATGAAGGAGTGGATTTGGGGATAGGGGGATGAGGGGGCATGAAGCTGGAGGACACGGGGATTTGGAAACTGTGGTTGGTGTGTAAAATAAATTTTAAAAAGATGAAAAATGAAACATTTCATTAAAATAAAAAAAAAGAAAAGTAAGAAAGTCAGGAGGAGCAAGCCAATAGGCAACATGACTCCATGGTGTCTGCATCAGTCCTTGACTTGGCTCCTCAAGACCATGGAATGCGACCTGCACTCTAAGTATACTCCCCTTATTTGTTTTATTTTCAACAGAGTAAATTAAGACAATCGAGCCACACCAAAGACAAGCAAATCAAAGCCAAATTGAGGTATCACTGGACACTTGTTGTCATGGAAATTACCAAAAATAGAAGAGCATAGTGATGGCATATATGTGGAGAAAATGGAAATCTTTATTGTATACAAGAATATGAACTAGTTGAGCTATTGTAGGAAACACTATGGAGACTCATTATAAAATTGAATGGGAAAGTATATATAATCTAGCAATGCCATGACAGGTATATATACAAAGCAAACAAAATTGATACATTGATATTCATACTCATGTGTTTACTGCAGTGTGACTTACAACAGTGAAGACATTGAATCAACCTATTTTCTCAACCTATATTTTATTAACAGATGAATAAATAAGCTGTGGCACATATAAAAAACTAGAATATGATTCAGTCTTTTAAAAAATAAGGAAATCTTATCATTTGTGACCTCCACACAGATTAGCTTGGAGAATATTCTGCCATTCAAAGTAAGTGAACTATAGAAAGATAAATACTAAATGATCTCACTTGCAGAGAGAACCTATAATCATCAAATATAGAAGTAAGGAGAAATCACAGTGTTTCCAGAAGTAGGGCAGAAGAGAAGACAATGGTAGTGTATAAAGTTTCAGGTGGACCAGAGGAGAGTGTTCTACTGTATAATGTTGTGACTATGGTCAATGATGTAGCTTATATTTAAAATAACTAAGAAAATAATCTTCAAATATTCTCATCTTGAAAATAATTATGTGAAATGAGAGCCTTGTTAATCAGCTTGATTATTAATCATTCTGCAATGTATACATACATCAAAGCACCACTTTAGAGCATATAAATGTATAAATATTATGTCAGCTTAAAAAGCATATGTGATAAATATTATGGTAGGAGAATTAAATATCAATGTCTAAGCACACAACAGTGAGTTCTAAATTATTCTTTCAGAGTACACCCCAAGTATTCTCTATTTCTAGTCTCTCACTATGTTAGTCAACTTGCACATAGTCCCCAAAGCAATCTTCCTAAAATACTGCTTTCACCAAATACGTTTCCTCCATATATTTTAAATGGTTTCCTGATTCTTAATAAGACGTTCCTAGTTTTGCCTTCATCAGGTTAAATTTGGGCAAAAACAGAGACTTTGGAGTTACACAGATAAGTGGATTGACCTGGCTACTCACCAGCTACTGGAATGTAACCAGGATACCTAATTTTGCTAAATCAACTGCCATTCTTTGGGACTTTTACGTTTGATTTGCCCTGCCTGGCATGCCTTCCCAGATCTTCCTCTGATATCACTTTCTGGATGGTGCTCCATATACCCTTACATTCTAGGATGCCACCTGCTGTAGCAGCATCTGTGAATATTAGACTAAGGTGATAATACATTCGGCAATGAGAATTTATACTACCCATCATCCAGTGTAAAGTTGCAGGAAGGTGTTCCAGTCTGCCTGGGTTGACTAATGCACATAGATCTCAAGGCTTAGACTTGTTCATACTCTAAAGATCAGTAACTATAGTGAATGATGTGAGAGAAGACCCTCCAGCCACGTAACATTGGGCAGTTGTTGGGAATGTACAAAAGAATGTCACCGGTGAAACAGCTGAGCAGCAGGGAGTTACAACAGATGTTTTACAGCTGCTACATCTTTGCTGTTCCAGAACTATATATGATGTCCAAAGCTCAGGAGACTGTGAGGGGGCCACCTGAGGCTGGAAACACCTGCTCATTAAGCAGACTTGGACCCAAAGAGTTCTCTCTCATTTATACCAAGCTGCTAGAGAAGGATATCAACTTTCACACCGTGTCATAAGATCAGCCATGGCAATTTATCCCAAAAGGCATTTCAGTATCAGGGCACTGGCCTAGGTTTAGGATTATAGGAATACTTTCTCTATGACAAATGACCCATAGTCCCTGTCTTTCTTTGGCCTAGATGAGGACCTTTCCAAACTCACGGGGCAGGTTAGGTAACCCAAGTCAGGGTTTCCGAAATGCTGCCAAAAAATCACCAACTGACTCTGAAATCAAACTGCACGTGCCTGAAGAAATATCAGGGGAACAGCAGGTCTCTCTCATTCAGCAAGTGTTTAAATACCCTCCTTCCATTAACAATAACAACCCAAGTGGCATATTTGCTCTTGTGTTTACAAACCCTCCCTCCATTAACAATAACAACCAAAGTGGCATATTTGCTCTTGGGGTTAAATACCCTCCCTCCATTAACAATAACAACCCAAGTGGCATATTTGCTCTTGGGGTTAAATACCCTCCCTCCATTAACAATAACAACCCAAGTGGCATATTTGCTCTTGTGTTTAGATACCCTACCTCCATTAACAATAACAACCAAAGTGGCATATTTGCTCTTGGGGTTAAATACCCTCCCTCCATTAACAATAACAACCCAAGTGGCATATTTGCTCTTGTGTTTAGATACCCTACCTCCATTAACAATAACAACCAAAGTGGCATATTTGCTCTTGGGGTTAAATACCCTCCCTCCATTAACAATAACAACCCAAGTGGCATATTTGCTCTTGTGGTTATATACCCTCCCTCCATTAACAATAACACCCCAAGTGGCATATTTGCTCTTGTGTTTAGATACCCTCCTTCCATTAACAATAACCACCCATGTGGCATATTTGCTCTTGTGGTTAAATACCCTCCCTCCATTAACAATAACAATCCAAGTGGCATATTTGCTCTTGTGGTTAAATACCCTCCCTCCATTAACAATAACAACCCAAAGAGAGATCCCTAGGAGAGGTGGAAATTAGCAAAAGGAAAGCAGAGGAGTATAGATTCCATGCACACCTACTAGGTAACTGTCTAAAAGCTGTAAGTTGTCTGAGAACAAGTACCTCTTACATGACTCACTTATTTGTTACCAAAAACTAGCATGAGGTCAAAGAGAGGAGAAAAACTTTGGCAAAAATCTACTAGGGACCAAGGCAGGAACGCGCTACTGAGTACACCGTAGGTGGAGGTGGTTTACTTCTTCTCAGGCACTGAAGAACTGTGACAGGCTGAGCACCCACTTCATGTCTTTGAGGGAGAAACAGAGGGAATATTTTCCTTTTAGTCAGTACTTCTAAAATCCTGTTTGCTGGTGTCTTTCCTCATCATGCTGAAGCATGCCGAGCTTCTCTTTTTGTAGATGATTCAGAAAGAACTACGATATGATTAAACCCCTCACATCTTCTGAAGAAGGGGGAATTTGTAAGAAGCAAAGAATGAAATCATTTCTCTTAACATCTTCATAAGATAGCAGAGCAATTTTGTAGATGCCGATTATCTCTTTGCTACTCTGTGTGAGGGAAGAGAATCAGGCGAGCAGTTATTGTCTCCAACCTTCTCACCTATTCTCTCTCTCTCGGGCTTCTCACAAGTGTTCAGAAAGATATGCTTGCATTAAAACTGTTGCAGATATTCCTCTCCTTGAGGAAGTTTATTTTAGCATTTATTTCTCTGCTGGTGTAACTAGCCTTCCCTCTGCTCTAATTCCACTTGTCATGTTGGCAGATGTGAAACTTAGGGTCAACACGCTGTCTTTTTTTCTTGGGTTCTTTAACCATTATTTAGTTCTCTATTCAATCCTAAGTTGGGTGTTTCTGGATCTTGAATATTAGAAGGATATAGAAGAGGTGAAATAAAAGCAGAAACTTATGAGGGTGTGGTGGGTGTTATCAGACTCTGAAAAAAACTGAGCATTTACTGACTATAGACTACAGGTGATATATGTGAGTAGGAGAAACATGAGGTTATAGAACCCCATGTTTAAATATAATTTCCAAATGTCGCGATTCTTAAGCAGATTATAATGCCACTGCTGTTTTCATTAGAGTACCTTTCTCAAGCTCTCCCCTATGCACACATCCCATGGAACATCCTTCCAAGGATGGGGAACGTCATATTATCATCTTTTTCTTCAGTAGACAAGCCGGGGACATCGTGCAGATTCTCTCAGTTGGGTGGAAGTGGTTGTCAAGGGTGGCAAACTAGAAAAACCTGGGGCGATTTCAAGAAAAATTGACACTGCATGTCCCAAGTGGTGTATACTCAGAAAAGCCTTCTGAATCTTAAGCTATAAAGCAGCCACAACGAGAAAGAAATTTCTAAATGGCAAACATGTCAAGCTAGGACAAAAACGAATTGGCTTGCTAATACTTGGATATCACCAAAGAAACTTCCATGCAATCCATGTATCCAAAAGTAACTGGTACGTTCTTCTCTCAGAATACTGTCTGTAACTCCGAAGTATGAACCAGGAAGGTGGGAAAGATCCCTAAAAGACTTTCTGACTTGATTGCACATATGAATGTGTCAGTATCCACATGTGGGTGATCATCTTTCCATACACTCTGGGTTTATGACCAGAGAATGATCTACGTTTTAGTTAGAGAAAATGGGAGCTTGGAACAAGTACACAAATTTAAATGGAAAAGACCTGGGATGTCATGATGTTCTTTTAATTCATTGAGAATACATTTGAATTAGCACCACAATGCCTAGAATCTATCTAATTGAGGTGGACTGCCAGTGGAAGCTGAACAGCATTTTTAATGCCACAAGCAGATCACTCTATATACTAGTGTCCAAATCTCCACCAACTGTATGGTTTGCATACAGGACTGTATTCAAACTTCTTAACAAACAGTCCTTACACAATATTCCCTATGTATGGCCTCTATCAGTTAGTAGGTATGGTTGTTTGAATGAGAATGTCACCAACAGGCTCAGATACTTAAATATTTGGTCTCCATTTGGTGGCATTGTTTAGGTAGGCTTAGGAAGTGTGAACTTGCTGGAGTAACTATGTGCCATTCCCAGTTCATTCTCTGCTTCCCCTTTGTGGATTAAAATGTGAGCTCTCAGTATGCCTGTTGCTTGCTCCTGTGATTCTCTGCCATGACAGACTTTTACATTTCTGGAATTTTAAGCTCAAATAAACTCTTTTTTTTTCTATGAGTTGCCTTGTCCTGGTATCTTATCATATTGTAGGCAGAGACTGCTCATTCGTTTCCTCGCCGCCCTTACCCAAATAATGACACAAAATTGTATTAATTATAACACTGCTTGACCAATGACTCAGGCATATTTCTAAGTAACTCTTATATCTTAAATTTACCTATTTCCATTAATCTGTGTATTGCCACGAGACTATGACCTACTGGGTAAGACTCTGTCCTGTGTCTGTCTCCTTTGGCAGCTACATGGCATCTCTCTTACTCGACCTACTTTCTCTCTTTATCTCTGTTTGGATTTCCCACCTGGCTTTATTCTGCCCTTCCATTGGCCCCAAACAGCTTCTATGTTAACCAATGGTAATAAAATATATTCACATGCCACATCATCACATCAATGGAAAAGTTAACAATACTGTATGTGGAAACTACAAGCATTTTCTTAAATTTTATTTTATTAAAACAAACTCTTTTATTTTACATACCAATCCCAGTTTCCTCTCCCTGCCCTCCTCCTGCTCTATCAGCCTTCTCCCCATGCCACTCCACATCTACTCTTCAAAGAGGGTGAGTCAGCAAAAACTGGCATATCTCTTGAGGCAGGAATAAGGCCCTCCCTCCAGTATCTAGGCTGAATAAGGTATCCCTCCATAGGAAATGGGCTCCAAAAAGTCAGTTTATGCACTAGTGATAAATACCGGGTCCTTTTCCAGTGACCCCACAAACTGCCCCAGCCACACAACTGTCCCCCACATTCAGAGGGCCTAGATTGGTCCTATGCAGGTTCCCCAACTGTCAGTCCAGAGACAGTGAGCTCCCACTAGCTCTGGCGAGCTGTTTCTGTGGGTATCATCATCATGGTCTGGATCCATTTGCTTATATTATCTCTCCTCCCTCTCTACAACTGAGCTCCGGGAGCTTGACCCACTCTTTAGCTGTGGATCTCTGCATCTGCTTCCATCAGTTGCTGGATGAAGGTTCTATGATGACAATTAAGGTACACATCAATCTGCCTGCAGGGGATGGGTAGTTAAGGAATTGTCTCCACTATTGGTTAGATTCTTAGCTGGGTCATCCTTGTGGATTCCTAGGAATTTTTCTAGTGCCAGATTTCTTGCTAACCCTATAATGGCTTCCTCAATCAAGGTATCTATTTCCTTGTTCTCCTTCTCTGACTTTCCCACAACTCCATTTTCCCATTCCTTCATATTCTCCTCCCCTATCATTTTCTCTCCACTCCACTCTCCTTCCACACTCCCATGCTCGTAAATTGCTCAGGAGATTTTGTTTATTTCCCCTTCCAAAAAAGATCCATGTATGTCTCTCTTAGGGTCCTCCCCGTTTCCTGCCTTATCTGGGATTGTGAACTGTTGGCTGCTTTTCCTTTGTTTTATATCTAATGTCCACTTATGAATAAGTACATACCGGGTTTGTCTTACTAGGTCTGGGTTACTTCACTCAGGATGGTTATTTTGTAGTTCCATCCATTTGCCTGCAAATTTGAAAACATTTTTTTTTGTTTTGTTTTGTTTTATCACTGAGTGGTACTCCATTGTATAAATTACCACATTTTTTTTTATTCGTTCTTCAGTTAAGGGGCATCTAGGTTGTTTCCAGGTTCTAGCTATTACAAATAATGCTTCTGGGAGCATAGTTGAGCAAATGTCTTTGTGGGATGATTGAGCATCCTTTGGGTATATTCCCAAGAGTTCTATTGCTGGGTCTTGAGGTAGATTGATTCCCAATTTTCTGAGAAACTGCTATACTGATTTCCACGATGTCTGTACAAGAAACTACAACTCTTGCTCCTCGTTTCTTCACATCTGTTCCTTCTGTTTCTTTCCCCATCCTAAAGAAAAGAACACCTAGGAATGCAGCTGGTTGTTTTCTTTTCTCCATATGCTGAACTACTAGACTCCATCTGCAGTTTCTATGTGCTTCCAAATTTAGTTCCAAATCCTACTACTTTGAATAATAATCTATGTTCACCACCTTTACCTGCCCAAACTACTACACTTACTCTGCTGGACTCCTCTAGTTTGGCTTTAGCCTTGGATTTTTTTCTCTTCATTTTTTCCACTTAGCACAATCATTAGAGTAGCCATTTAGAACTAAACTCTACTGGATTACCTATGCTCAATTCTGTGCAGTTTCCTAGATCACTAAGGATAAAATCCAAATGTCTGACAACACAGCCTCCCAGATATCAGCACATACAAAGTCTGTCTTGGACACTGTGATTTACACAGCATGTTTCCTATAAAAAATCAGTAAATAAGTGGAAAGAGGTATGTTAGACCAGTTTGTGTTTCTGTTAAAATGATGACTCCTCCTCCCTCCCCATTTTTAGTATTTAACACTGGACTGACACTCCTTGATTTAATTACAATACTGAGGGGAGGACTGTTTGCAGTGACCTTCATGCTATACTATAACTCTTCATATCCTGTCACCAGAAAACCTGCACAGAAGAGGGGAGATCTCACTGTGACAAGAGCACAACTGACCTGCCTTTGCATAGCGCTAGAGTGTGCAGACAAGGCAGTTGTGACTTTCTGAGCTTGTGGAAACACAGTGTGTCCCTTCCATCTTCTATACCTCAGCCCCCCCCCCCAGAAACTTCCAATGATCTTTTCGTACATGGCATCCTCTTGTGCACTGTATTTTCAGTAAGTACCATACAAACTCATGTTCCATAAAGGAAAAGATCAGGTTTATTTTTAAAAATATAAATTTTATGTACATTTCTTCACTTGACACAGGTCTGTTATCCAGGGGAATGGGCTCATTCTTTCAATATTTATTAGGCACTTAGTATCAGGAAAAATATCAAAGGCTCTTTCTATTACACACAATGGTGACATAATAAGTGAACTCAAAGTGAATTTCCAGTTAGTCTGAAGATGTTAAGATTCATGGAAATTGAATTATTAAAGCTTCTTGCTATTTTGAATCCATGCAGATCTGAAGAGGCAATAAACTGGAAGATTTCTGAGAATAAATAAACAGACTGCAGTACAGACATGTAAACATATGGGAATTATAAAAATAATGTTCATATACATGAAAATTCAAATGACAGCGTAACAAGATTTTTTTGAACAGAGATTTAAAAATTGAATGGATGCATTAAAACCTTCAAAGATATAATAAGAATATTTTTTCAAGAATGAAGGAAAAGGCACAAATCTTGAGATTTTATAAACATATTAAATTCCTGGAAAGATTAACAGTACCATGCATGTCTCGAGTCATTATAATGAAACTGTAGGAGTCTAAAGAGTAAAAGTATTTCAAGGAAATGAAAAAAAAACAAGATTGTTTATGGAGACAGATTTTAATGTAACAGACTTCTTATCTGAACTAAAGGGGGTGGTTTCCTTAAAGCACTGATACTGTTGGTAGAAACCGAGACAGCTTTGCCATGTTAACATGCCATTAAAAGAGGAAAAGGAAAATCTCAATTACCATTTTCAAAAGAGAACTGAAAGAAGTAACTGTGTTAAGAACTTTAACCAAAGTTATATACTACAGTTTGAGCAGAAGACAACTAAATTCAGATACAAAGAGCAGTGTGTATGAGAGCTTGGCAAGTAAGAAAGGGGACAGTCAACCTAAATAACAACTTAACTGGAGACAATAAAGGAAAGGAATAGTTAATGCAGAGTGTGTGACAACAGGATGGACGTGAACACATCGATAGAAGGATTTTGTGTGTGTTGATTGGGGGAATCAGATTTAATACACTCAATATTCCCCACAATTCTCAGGGAGAGAGTAGAAAAACTGAATAATTTTAGATTCGCGAAGCAATATTTTAAGGGAAACCAGCAAAAACACATCAAGAAGGGTTTTGTTCTTGGTTGTGAGTGTTCCATGGGGGAATGTTAAAATCTGTTGTTTGAACTCACAGGCTTCTGAGTTGCAGAGTTGATGATATTAAATACCTGTTACCATGGTTAAGGAACACACATAATAGAAGTGGTTATTTGGATGGTCATACCATAACAGGATAAACATGGCACTCGTTTTGTGGCATAAACAAAGTCTTTATTTTGAGACAGGATTTGCAAATGACCCACCTCCATCACTTGCCTTAGGCTCCAATGTGCTAGAAATATAGGAGTGAGCTACCTCACCTGGATTATAAAGATTCTTTGGAAAAAATCTTTGAAATTATACTTATTACACTTATTTATTTACTTCTGTGTGTGTATGCATGCATGAGTGTGTATGTATGTATGTTTACATATATGTAGGTATCACAAAGAGAAACATCATATTAGTTAAAACCTTGCTTATGAATTAGCTATTGAGAAACACTTAAATAAGAAAATTATGCTTCCTGAGTGAAAGTTTTAAATATATGAAGAAATTCTGAATATATTTGCTAATATACTTTATATTGAAAAACTAGAATTATATACAACATAAGCTAAATATCAAAATAACACAATCAGATCACTTCTAAGTCACTATAATTGGTCCATTGCCACATTCAACTAAAGAATTTTACTTTCTGAGATAGACTTAATAAAATATCAAAAACTAATCAACTGACAAGAATGTTATGAGTTTTATATGAGAAAGGACAGCTTCTGATTATTAATATTAAATTCATAGATAAGTGGGGTCAAGTTTTCATTATCTGCTATATTTAAAAACATTTAAACAAAGATCAATTTCAGAGAAACCTAGACTTGCTCTGGTTTCTGGATATAGTAAAGAGTGATAAGTAGGAAGGGAAAGACCTGTTTTTCTGAAAAGCATCTAGTCCCTAGTCCCTAGCAATTTAACATTTTAAAGCTGCTTGACAAAACAAAAACATTGATTAGCAGATACTGTCATTCATCAAGAGACACACTTAATGACTGCCCCTTACATATTACTTCTAGGAGAACAATAAAAATCAGCTCTTCAAATTCCCATTACAAAATACACAAGCAGTCCAATTTGAAGGTTGATACACTGCTGGAAAATGTTACTGCAGAAAAGAAGACAGGAATCTGACAAGTCTATAAAAATTTAAAACAGCAAAACAAGTAGGGATCAATAAAACTATATCTCATCGGCTACAAAGCAATCAGTCTGGTCCAGGGAAATGATTCCTCCCAGTGTAGTCAAGTCGACAGTTGTTTACCAGGGTGCTATGCAGAACTCTGAACTATCCAAAATGTTGCTTAGAGGCTTCTATTGTATCTCAATCTCTTTGCAGCTTAGGCTGAGATTGAGGGGGGTGTTTTTTTTTTCATTGAGTATTTAAAATACCTTAGTTACAGTTTGGGTTCACGTCATAAGACAGAATGGTTCCTGCCAAGTGGGGCCCAGGCTGAGTCACAATCATGACTCTTTTCAAATAAGAATCTGTCAAACTCCAACCTAGTAGATCAAAAATACATTAGCTTGTTTTGGTATGCTTAAATATGAGTACACAGAAGAAACTCAAAGATTTCCAAAGGGTCCTTTGTAATTTCCAAAAAGATATTACTTAATGTTTTGGTCCCTGGAGTTGGAAGTTCTGAATGAAACACAATTGAAATTGCATTGGTATTTCTGGCAAGGACAGATAGTAATTAATGAAAATGAAAATTTTGGAGCATCTCTAACTCTTTGATCATATGTGGAGGACCTACAAGAATTCAGCCCTTTTACTGGGCACTAGAGAAGGAAAAAAAAGCAACATTCAAATTCTTTCTTGATTAGAAATTCTTAATCGGTATCGATCATAAACAATACAACTGTGGACCTAGGGCACAGTGGAGGTTAAACAATTCTGTGGTCTCTGATCTTGGATACACATTAACTTCTACCACTTTGATTTGCAAGGCCTACAGCGGCTCCTGAGCATTGGTCATTTCCACACACCCTCTCAAGTGCTTACTGTTGCTTTAGTCATGCTAGAGGCTCACCTAGTAACTTTTGTGTGCTAGGCAAGCATTTTACCACTGAGTACAGGCCCAGCACTTTTCTAAAGACAAGAGCTTTCTAAGTGTCCAAGCTGCCTGCAAACTCAAAAGCCTCTGCTTCTTGCTCTTAAATGAAATTACGCAAATAGTGTGAGAAGCCCTGAAGTATTTGGTCAAAGAAATATGGGAATGAATCACTCGGGGTACTTTTCTTGCTGGACAATTTATAACTGAAATTGATAGAATATATTCAGTAGTAGGGCTCAGTAAACTGATAAAATATATTTGGAGTTAAGATATGGTAAAAGAAAAATAAGTGCTTTTTCCTAACATGAGAGAAATTGAAGTGACAGGATCCTATATGTCCTTCGGTGATTTAGTCATTAGATGTGCTTCAGTACAGATTATTGAAGAGAACTTCAAAATCTCAGTGAATTTGTAAAAGATGTAAGTATAATCTTGACCCATCTAAACAGAAACAGAGAAGAATGACTCAGGGAGACTGCTAGGCACTTCAACACTAAGAGGGGACCCAGTTAGTTCCACCTTCATTGTGTAGAATAGAAACATTTTACAGTCTGAGGTTCTTGGAGAAAGGAGACGTTGAAAGAAGTAGAAGGTGCCAGAGCCTGTCGATTTTTTTCTTTATATTTATTTATTTTGTTTTGTTTTGTTTTTCAAGACAGAATTTCTCTGTACTTTTTCAAGCCTGTCCTGGAACTGGAACTATTCTGGAACTGAAACTGTCCCGGAACTCAACTCGAACTCATAGAGATCTGCCTGCCTCTGCCTCCCAAGTGCTGGGATTAAAGGTATGCACCATTGCTGCTCAGTCTGTCAATTTTTGAAAGACGAGAGTGACCTCCTGAGCCTGTCACAGATACGTGGTCTCCCGCTCAAATGTAGGTCTCCTCTAAAAGGAGCATCACAACTTTTATTGGTTAATTATAATACAAAATCACAATGGAAACTTGAATTTTTATAAACAGAAGATAATGATGTGGATGCTCTGACAATGAATTGAATCAGGTGCTAGGAATCGGGATGAAAATGCAACTTAATCAATTTTTCCAGCCAGCTTGTTGGTAGTGCCTGGGAGTTCCCATGAAGAAGTCATCCGTTGAAGGAACACTGCTAACTTTAGACTGCATATAAAACACACAAAATGTGTACTATCTTTGAGGACCTTTGTAGGCATCTTTGAGTCTGTGTAGTTTTGTGTCCTGATTGATTTTTGTTGCCTTTTATTTGGGGGACTAGCTTTACACAACAATTGAAATGTCAAAAATGGAAGCAACTCAAACAATGAGTAAGAAGTCATCACATTCTCTGGCATTAAAAAACACTCACCTCCAACAAGTCTAGATCCATGTAATTCCTTACAATGGCCTTCAATATTCCCTCCTACACATAGAAAGAAGGGAATTTTTATCCACCATCTGATGTAGCCTCTGCGTGAACTGACAGTGAAACCCAAGGAATATACAAGACTCTTTCAATCATCAAACAATGGGACGTGTTCTGCTTTGCTATTCTGAGCTTATGATAATGAGCTATGACATGATATGATAATGTGGTCTATAGTTTAAGTGATGAAAAAGGAATATTCGCCTCATGTGGCCATTTTAATGACATAGTTTTGCAAAGCTGAGTAGAAAAATGGAAAAGCACTCAAAAGCACAACTTAATTCAAAGTATTACCAAGTGACTCCTTTAGACTGGTGTATCTAAATCATTGTTTCCTGGCTTGGAATCAAACATTGACTCTGTCATTGTTTCTAAGGTGTGATCCCATGACCACAGAATTAATTCACTAAACCAAGTCCAATTTCCCTTAAGTGCAAAATAAAAGGATAAAGACAGCTCATGTAGATCTGCTGTGGGGATTAAAGGGCGAAAGTGCAGTATTCAGCAACTATTAACTGCTAATATAATTTCCATTGTCTTCATTATATCAGATCTCTTCATTTATACATTCATTCACTGGTTTGAAACATTTCTCGAGTCTCTGATCCTATAGGATATTGCAACACAGAAGTGAATAGAGCTTTATGTTCTAGTAAGAATGGCAATGGAAAGAACTGATAAACAGATTTTTTAAACCAGGTTATTACATGTTCAGGAAAACCCAAAAATAGTAGCTAAAGGGGTAGAGTGTAATAAAATCTTGCTTGCTTATTCATTTATTCATTCATTCATTTTTAAGGATATAGTACCACATACACTAAAAGCAAACAAGCATGTGGTCAGATAACTGGGAAGCCTAGGTGTCTGGAAAAATATATAGCAATGGTTTTTGAACACGCAAAAGAAAATGAAAAGGAAAACTTGAAACCTAAAAGAAAACTTGAAACTAACACTTGGGAGGCTCAGAAAGAAAAGAAGGGGCTCGGGAATTTTACAATTCAAAAAATACAGAAAAGACCAAGTGGCAGGAAGTAACAGTGTTCACGGCCACCCAAAGAGCTTCAATAGCTTCAGGACACATCCACTGAGGTGAGAGATGACCCAGGAATAGGAGAGCTGGACGTGCAGCACAATGAAGCCAGAGAAGTGGTAATCACCAACACCTTCAACCATCTTCATCAGAGGCAGTGAAAGGAGACAGCCACTGTACACAGGTCAAGCCTTGTGTGGTTCTGCCAAGAGCAGGGGAAAGGCATCCCCAAAGCCAGTGGCCAAATAGGAGAGGCACAAGCCCTTCAGCATCACCAATGCAAGAACACTATGTCAGTCAAAAGTTTCATGAAATGGCATGCCAAAGTGGAGCTAGCTCACTGAAGATGATATTTGAGCTGAGACCTGAGGATTCAATATGTCTGGCTATTAGGCCAGTTATTTTCCTCCTAATTCAATCATCTAGGCAATTGGTGTACCATGATCCCATAACTCTCAATTCTAAGGCACAGGTCATACATCTTTTTTTTCCTGATGTTCATGTGCTCATTGCCCAGGGATGTGCAATTAAGCTGACAGCATTGCACCAAGGCAGGCAAAAGTCTCATTTGCAGCCTAGCTAAAAATCTTGAATGTTAACGTTTGGCAGATCGTTATTCTACCTGCCCATCCCTGAAGAATAAACCCTTGCCTTTTCCCTGCCCCTTCTTCTCTAAACATAGACACCTGCTTCACAGAGGTGATATCTAACAAGGGCTGCTTGGCTCCTCATTTCATTTATTTATCATTCAAGTTGGATAAGACAATAGAGTTAGTTCCTGCTTCCCCTAAGGAATGCCAGCCAGTCAGTAAGCACAGGATGAGCCCTGGGAAAACAACTTAGCTCATCTTAGTTAAGGGATTGGGGATAACAAGGAGTTTCCTCAACTCCCTCCACTTCCCAAGATGGTACAGCACATCCTCTATTAAGATAGACTCTAATAGAAGGACATTATGACCTACCTCAGGCACTTTTCTGCAAACACCCCCTCCCTTGTCACTAATAAACAAAGGCGACATAAGCTGTTAATAAGACTGTGGGCTGGAAAGAGAACAGGGAGTTTGAAATGCAGGCTGCAGCTGGAGTTGAAATAATTCAGGGAGAACAGAAGTTGATTCCAAATACCTAGTGCCTAGGCTCTGCATTTCTGACACCAAAAGGACTGAGTGTACGAAGATCATGTGGTCTTCTCATTTGCTGCCCCATCCCTGTGCTTGAATGAGCATGAACCTGAACGCTATTTTTGGATAGAGGGCATACCCCTGAGCATGCTTCTAGAGAGTAAGGATGGGGTTGTGCTTTATTCTCTGATTTAGGCCATTCCACTGAACTATGTTTTTTTGTGATTTCATTATGGAATTCATCTTATTAATGAATCATGTGTGGTTAGAAGCTTATTGGAATCTTTCCCTTGTAGAATTTAAAACCTAAACGTTTATCAAATGTCAAATGTCAAACGTTGATAGAAAGTCATCCTGGTATTCTAGCCAAAACACTAAATGTCTTGTCAGAGTCTTGGGATTCAAATAAAGTGCATATAGAAGATACAGAAAAAAAAACATTGGGCAAAATGGCAATAACAGCAATCCTGTCGAATGGTAGTATGGATTTCCTGATCTTCATATTGACAGATAGATAGATAGATAGATAGATAGATAGATAGATAGATAGATAGACAGATAGACAAATAGACACATATATGTCATCCAATGAGCATTTCAAATAAGGAAGGTGCTTTCCACATAAAAGATCTTAGTTGCAATCTCATTTTTTATCATTTGTTATTTGTATCACTTTGAAGGCAGTGTAGGCCTTTTCTGTGGACGCTTAAGCTTTTCTTTCCATAACAGGTAAAGGGAGACCTGCAATTTGAAAACCTGGGCGTTATTACTACTTCAAGTCACCATGACCAGAGTCACTGTGTGCTGCAGGAGCTAATTCTATCAGCAGAGTTCTGACTTCTCCAACTCAAACCGCACAGGTATTATTTTGCTTTGCTGGTGAGTCACATTTGGCCTGGTGCTGGATCTTGAAGTGCTATTGCTGCTGAAGTGTAGTAACAAAGTGTTCATAACATCTGCCCTTGGTGGAAGAAATTGTTTTATTTCAAATTCTGTGATGGAGTGTTCATTGTAAAAAAAAAATATGTAACATGCTACATGCTACATCAGTTATTTCATTTAATGTTTACAACCATACTAAGAATCAGGACCAAGTATTATAATCCGTTAATTATCCCCATTTTATAAAGGATGAAATACATAGAAGGCACTGGAATTTGAGCATGTATCATCTAAGCCATGCTGAATGCTATTCCAGGAATATTACTGCAGGAAAAAATGAATAGGTTGGTTTGATGGCGTTTCTGAGTTTCTAATTGTCTTAAATTGGATTTCTTCTGTAACGTAAAGATGCAATATCCTTGAATAAGAAGAATTTTGCTGTCTTGATTTCCTGATCCCTGGAGCCTAGAGATAACAATAGTACTGCCAGAGCTTCTACCACAGCGCTCAGCCAGAGCAGGAGGCTTGTGAGTAGGTGTGGAAGAGAAAGAAACAGGCCCAGAGTGGAGCAAGTACTAATTACCTTAGGGTCTGTGCCCCTCCTATTTGAGAACTATTCCAAATCCAAAGACAAACACATAGGCATCCTCAGGAATATTAACCTTCATCAGGCGATGAAAGGAGACAGAGACAGAGACCCACACGGGAGCACCGGACAGAAATCTCAAGGTCCAAATCAGGAGCAGAAGGAGACGGAGCACGAGCAAGGAACTCAGGACCACGAGGGGTGCACCCACACACTAAGACAATGGGGATGTTCTATTGGGATCTCACCAAGGCCAGCTGGCCTAGGTCTGAAAAAGCATGGGATAAATCCGGACTAACTGAACATAGCGGACAATGAGGAATACTGAGAATTCAAGAACAATTGCAGTGGGTTTTTGATCCTACTGCACGTACTGGCTTTGTGGGAGCCTAGGCAGTTTGAATGCTCACCTTATGAGACCTGGATAGAGGTGGGCAGTCCTTGGGCTTCCCACAGGTCAGGGAACCCTGATTGCTCTTCGAGCAGATGAGGGGGGGGGACTTGATCGGGGGAGGGGGAGGGAAATGGGAAGCGGTTGTGGGGACGAGGCAGAAATCCTTAATAAATAAATAAATTTAAAAAAAAAACAAATCCAGGGAGAGGATAATATGGCAGCTGAACCACAGCATTCTCCTGGCCATGAGACCGAAAGACAAATCAATGGACACTTCCTCGCATCCCTGAATTGATTCAGTATCACTCCACCCAAAAGTCAAATTTATTCATGCTGTAAGACTCAGGGAGTTAAACACAGGTTCTGATTATCAGAGATGTCAAATAGAAAGACATTGTTTTGGAACTTTGTACTAATGTGGCAGAGCCAATGACAAGTCTTGTGCCTACAGGGCTAGCAAGTTATTAGAACAGCAAATTATTGGTGTGGTAGTTAGTATAACTTGCTAGCAAGGAGGTGTTAGATAGGTACTAGAAGTGTTTTGAACTCTATTCTTTGCATCAATAAAACAAAGAAAAATTAGTATTTTCATACTATGTCCCTGAGAGTTAAATTAGCACTTGCTAAAGTGAAAGAAAATATTATTTTAACATATTAATGGGTATTTGGTAAACGAGTATGTGAATTAGCATCCAGGAAGACTGGGTTTTAAAATTCAGTTTACCACATACAAAACTCTTATGCCATTAGCTTTCTGTCTTACCATGAACTCTCAAAGATGTTTAAGATGCCCTATAGACAGCTCAGGGCAGGTTAAGGTCGCCAGGTTGCCCAAAGGAGTTATTCTAGACTAGTAGCTCATTCATTCTGAGTGCATAGAGACAAGATCCATCTACAAACCACACATCTGGCTGAAGTTGCCTAAGGGTGTGTCATGAATCTTCTTTAAGGTTTAGGAGTCAGAGTCAAGGTCAGAATGGCCCCAAGCGAACTACTGCCCATGGCTCTCAGTCATGATCAGGTAGGTGATTTATTTTACTACCAGCAGTACCCTGCAAAACTGTCTGACAAGACCTGCCGCTAAAAATAAAATCGTACATTTAAGAAGGTATGAAGGAAACCAAATTCTCAGAATATGTAACAAGACCCCCTACTACATGAATAAAACAAATCAGGGTGCTGGGAGGTGAATCCATGGGAGGAGCATTTGCTATTAAAAGCACAAGAAACTGGACTTGAGTCCCCAGTACCCATACAAAAATTCAGGCACTGCTATGCATTCCTGGAGCTCCAACACTGGAGAAAGAGGCAGTAGGTTCAAGAAACCTCCTGGAAAGACTAGAATAACCTAAATGGCAAGACTCCAGTTCAATAAATCTTTCCAGGGGCAATGAGATGGCTAGCAATCATGGAAGACACCTGTTGTTCTATCTGCTCTCCAAGTGCATGTGCACAGAAGTGCATACCCACATACTCATGTTCTTGTACCAAACAATATATATTTCACATATAATGAGTGAATGAATGAATGAGTAAATAAAACACAGATGCATCACAGCCAGGTGCACTAATGCATGCACACTGGCAATCTAGGGGATAACTCAGGTGGGTGGTAGATTCTAGTCAAACCTGAATCTAGGCTACATTTCAAGATCCTAACTCAAAACAAACAAACAACAAACAACAAACTAAACAATGGGATCTGCAGTTTAAAAGAACCCCAAAATGACTGTCCCTTCTACAGAAGAAGTCACTGTAAATTCTGAGTTTATCTTTCTTTGGTCCAGAAAACTATGAAATTTCTTAATCTCAGCTAACGTCAAGTTGAAGACAACACATCATGCTATAATAAATACAGCTAGAGAAATAGACTTTCGCTCCATGGAATTACAAGTGAATATCTACTCTCATTTTTTTAAGCTTAGCCTCTACACACATGACCTAGATTTATCTGAAAGTCTTTCAAGAGATTTTGAAAACAATTTCAAATATCACTTCACAGTATACACTGTCAGGCCCTTGTTCCAGAAATACTGTATAACAGGTGTGCCTGTGTCAAACCAAATCCCCGGTGTTTCTAATTCTTTCTCATTCTTTCAACATGTGGGGACATTTTTTGTTGAGTCTCCATAGCATATATTTTCTCTTGCATCACAAAAAAAAAACCTAACCACTGACCTGTATGCTTCATCCAGTAATCGTTACTGTAAACTTGTCAGTCCAAGAATTGCATTTTCCTAAGATCTATCTGCTCCGACATCCAGAATAAAACCTTGTCCCAGGAGCTACTTGGAAATGATTGTTATATTTTAATGGATACATAAATGTCCCAAGCACAGCCTGACAGAACATCTTCTTCCATCTTCCAGGGAGAAAAAGGAAGAAAGACTGATGGCATCCTAGATTCTTGAGCAAATAGCTTCCGACTCTTGGAGACTAGTCTTTTCATATATCCCAGGAGAAGGAGCATTTCGTAAAAATGTTTGCAGCTTACATAAAAAAAAATACTAGCCCAGACAACTTGTGACCACAAACCTATAATTCTTTTTAAACCATTCTATTTATGATGACAAACAGAGATTGATTAATTCAAGGTTGATGAATGGGTAGTTTTATCTCTCTAATCTGTCTTCTTCGTCCTCTGCTGAGGATACATAATTTACCGATGCCATAATGTTTCCATGGCAATTTACATTTTGAACTTTTCACGATCATTTTCCTTTTGAATTTAGCATGCTAAACAAGAGCTGGATTCACATGGGAGACAGAAAAAGAATGAACCATGGAGATGTTAAAGGTCACTCTTCAAATGAGAGGCTGATTTGAGAACAGAACACTGACTTTAGAGACTTGGCCTCTGAAGACGTATTAATCAGCAAGCCAGCTACCCATACCAAAGAAATAAAATGGTGTGCAAAGTAAAGTAAGAAGCTTCTCGGAACATGTATTCTTCACTTACTGTACTTTAAGATATTCTTTTAGGCAGGCAAGTTTAATGTCACATATTTGTCTAACAGAGATCTCATATTTGAAGTCTCACTTTTAGGTTGTCTCGAGCTTTCCACTGAAGTCCCCATGGGATGTGTGTATACAGCTCTTCAACAGCTTCCAGAACAACAACTCCAACAAGAGCTCTGCACATAAATCCGAAAGAGGACAGTCTCATTCTCCCTCTGGCTGCACCCAGTACCCGTCCTTGACATTTCATCAAAGTCAGCTTCTTGCTCTTGTGTTGTTCTTGTACAAAGAGAAAACAAGTCCCTAACGAAGGCAGCTCATTCGAACCCATAGCAATAAACAGAAAACACAGCTCCATTATGTCTCAGAGACATCTGCAACCAGACAGCATCATTCCTCTCTTAGGAACAGGCCCTTTTTGATGATTTTCTTCTCTTGCACCTCGTAAGAAAAAGGATTCTCCTATTTAGACACCCCAATTATAGTTGGGATACTGTTAGACCTGTGAAAATCTGATGAATTAAGTTACCTAGCATTACAACAAATGAGGTAAAAAGAGAAAAGAAAAAAATTATACATTGAACAGGAAACATTTAAAAATCAACATTAACAAATGACATTATTTGACCAATTTTGCCATCTCTTAATGATTGGGAGAATTCAGCAGCTTGTTTTTGGTCTAGTGCAAAGATAAGAATCCAGGAAGAAATAACTTAATGGAAACAACATGTCTTCACTGCAGGACTAAATCCAGACCAAGCCCAAGGAAGAGCTCTCACTGCTAGGCTGTTAGTTTTATTTGTACTGTGCTTCAGCCAGGTGAGCTAATGCCTCGTTAATGAGAGCAGGGCCACCACTGAGATAATTTCTCTTTTTCTAAGTCTCAAAAATAAAGAAAATACAAAACGCCACAGAAAAATCCTCTATTCCTTCACTAATTAGAAGTCAATCACAGCTCCCTTTAGAAAAGGTACCTTCCCGACTCCCACTGGGAGAGCTCTCCACCTTCCCCTCCTACTGCTCCTTTGTACACCAATCAGTCAAGCACTAAGATCTAGAAAAAAGGGACACTGCCCAGATGTTTCTATCTACTTCTGCCTCGGAGCAGCCATCGTTTCTCATATATGCCTTTCAGCTCCATCCTATTCGATGAATATTCCAGTCACCATCATTTTACAGCTACCCCAGCGTGTACACTTAGCTCCCTGGATCTATCCTACTCGCTCCATGGCTAAAACCTGGAGGCAGCAAGACTGGAGCATCCATGGGGCAAGATACCCTTCTATCTATGAGTGGCAGGCAAACACAGTGAGCGCTCTCAAGGCCAGGATTGAATTCCAAAGGTTTGCAGAAGCCAGGTACTTACTACTGGTTCTCATTTCCTCTTGGATCCTCACTTTCCCCTTATCAACAGAAAAACTAAAGCAAAGAACATTATCTTTTCTATTTAATTTATTTTGATTTTTCAAGGCAGGGTTTCTCTATGTAACATTTCCTGCTGTTCTGGAACTTCCTCTATTTTTGAAGAGACACCGTGACCAAAGCAATTTATTTAAAAAAGCATTTAATTGGGGACTTGCTTACAGTTTCAAAGGGTGACTCCATGACATTCATGTTAAGGATCATGGTAGCAAGCAAACAAGAAAAATGTTAGAATAGTATCTGAGAGATTACATCTCATCTACAAGTTGGAAGACAGAGAGGAGTAAGGGGGAGAGAAAGGGAGAGAGAGAGACTGAGACACTGTTCATGCCCTGGGCTTTTGAAACCTCAGAGCCACCCCCCCCCACCAGTGACACAGTGTCACACCAACTCCATCAAGGCCATGCCTCCTGATCCTTCCCCCAAATAGTCTGATAAGCTAGGGACCAAGTGTTCAAAGATATGAACATATATCTATGATTTTCATTCAAATTTCTAGAATGGTCCTTCTGAAGCAATCTTACCAATAAACCACTTGGACTCAAATCTTGACTTCAAGTCTACTTCAAGGAGAAGCCAAATTAAAGTCTTATCACTCTTTCTGCCATCATCATTATCAGACAAAATATATTTAGTAGAAACTGGTTATGTTCATCTCAGCTCTTTTTCCACGCTTGAAATTTTTCCTTGAAGTAAATATATTTGAATATATTAGGTACAGAGCTCAGCTGTATGCTCCACATTACAGTATCAGAAGCCAGAAATACAGTGATATTTTCCTTTCAATGTATCTCAATGGTATCTATCATTTTTTTTCATGACTAACAGGGGGAGCAAAGTGGTGGTACTTACTGACGCATTAAAGCCTCATTACCAGTTCTTCTGATTGCCATCCATTGTTAGAAGTACCCTACGAGTGAGGAACCCCAAATACTCAAGACTTTAAGCTAACTAGTCCATAAACTTCTGTCTGTTATGTTTAACAATTCCCATAGACATATTAAGGCACTGCTGTTCTGACACAGTTCTGGATGATGATGTAAAGGAAACGTCTCCATTCTGATAGAATACCATCAGAAGTGCACAGCAACAAGTGAGAAAAAATCTACTATCTAGTGAATCATATTGATAAATTCCTTTTTCTGATCTTGACAAATATACCACTAAGAGAAACATAAAAACAAAAGAGGCAGAAAAAATCATTTTTCCAATAAATTGAATGTGTTTTCAAAAAAGAGCTACACCAATTTCTTTTATAGACAGGAACACTTATTTACATGAAAATAAAAGAATATGCACAAGTTCACATAGTAGATTAGTAGCCAAGACTGGAGCACAGGTAAAATCCTAACTTCTTTTTTTTTTTTTTTTTAAATCCTAACTTCTATACTGAAGTTCCTTCTAATATATGAGAATATTTTTAAATTCAGAGGTAGGAAATACTGTTTTATTAGAAAGTTAACTTCATATAATGACTTGTCAATAACACTGTTAATTATAAAAAGCAATTGTGAGAGCAGTATTATCTTGAAAACTAAATAAACTGCTATGCGAACACAGGTATGTCTTGACACTACCTGTTGTTGTTACAGACTGAATATCCATGTCCCTAAAAAGAGCCATTATGTTGTATTGTATTATCCCCCTGACAGTGTAATGGTATTAGGAGGTGGTACCTGTGAGAGGTGATTAGGATTAGATAATTTCAAGGGACTGGGGATCCCAGGAAACGATGGGTGTCTTCACAAGGAGAGAAGAGACACTGGATTTCTTTTCTCTAGTTTGTGAAGGTGGATAAGCAAGGAAATACACATCTGTGATGAGGAAAAGTGTCATTGCTGTTTCTAGAACATGCTCTCATGCAATTCTTGGGTTGTTATCCTCCAAAAATATGACAAATAAAAACATGTTCATTACTTAAGCCATGTCATATATGGCATTTTTATACTGTCCCAAACCAACTAAACACTCAGATTTTACACTGAGAATATGAAATATCAGCCAATAGAACTTACGCTTTTATTACTTACAGTAAATCCAAGAAAGTGGTTCATTTCTGAACAGTTGCTTCCAGTATATTAATTATGTTTCGTGCTTTTCTGGAATTTGATTTTTAGTTTCCTTTTTCAAGTTGCTTTGATCTGAGCGTATTTGGGTTCAGGCAGCATGAAAGTGTGTGTGTCAGATCCACAGGTCCCCATGACATAGGAGCAGGTTTTCAGCTCTTTAATTAAAAATAGACTTCTTATTTTGTGATGGCAATCAAAGTCTGGGAGCAGCAGGGACTGACTAGAAAGGGAGCCCCCCTGTCCTCTCATTCAGTGTGTGAACCATTTTTCTGAGTTATGATGAGACTGTAAGTAATAAAGATGATTGCTTCATCTTCATCTGGAAAAAGACACTGTAGGTAATTTTATAAACCCTCACCCTGGATTGAACACGTGTCTGTGTGGTAAGAGAGCAGAATCATAATACCAACACATTTGAGATCAAAACGGTAAAAAAATATCGACACACTTCACTTCTTCCCTCTCCATATCTGCACATTCTTTCTATTATTTTCATAGAGCTATTGAATCTCGACAATCTATAAAGGTAAATCTAACACAATTAAATTGAAAATATGTAAAAAATAAAATTATGTCCATTAGAAAGACATGAAGAGGTGACTTTAATTAGCACGTATTAGTTAAGCAAACAAGTACTAACAGTAAATACATAGCTCTAAGGAATCAGTATTCAAAATAGTTTCCTAAGTTTGGGAAACTGAACAAATCAAATGAGAAACAGTTTTCAGGAAATTAGGGCCTTCACACACATAATCTTAATAATCTTAAAAATAGAAGAGGTACAACGAAACAGGAAGATAGCTTTTGTAGGACCTTCTAACAATAAAGGTATATTTGCTATACAACCCCAAAACTGGACTCTTGGAGATTTACCCCAGAAAAATGAACTGTTGATTTTTAATTTTTATTGATTCTATGTGGATTTCATATCATATACTTCAATCTTACTCATTTCCCACCCCTGCAACCTCCCCCTAGTAAAATAAAATTAAAGAAAAATGTCATCTTGGAAGCTATAGTGTGTCACAGTGAGTCACACAGTATATACCCTTAGTCTATAAATCTTTACTTGCAAATGTTCCTTGCAATGAGTTTGGTTTGGTTCAAGGGCTCTAGCTTATGTTACATTATGAATACTGGATCCTCGCTGGAACTCCTCTTCAATATGCTGTTGCTGCCCTGTGTTCTGGAGGTCCTGCATTTTTGAATCTGCAGGCCTGACCCCTTCAAATGCTCCAGAAGCTCATAGAAGGTATGGGTGCTGGGGTGGACCAACTCATAGCCCTGAATCTGGACCTTGGTGGTAGGTGAGCTGGTCAGCCTGCCAGCTCTCCTACATCCTCACCACTGGTGTGTGTTTTCCACTACTGCCCCTGCTAACTCACCTAATGACACAGGCAAAAGAGACAGGACCTGTACTCCTGCTCCCACGTCCTCACCCTCAGAGCCAGCTCCCTAGCAAGAGCAGGGGTGTGCAGCCTGCAAACAAGGTCAGCTCTATCGTGCTCTCCAGATGAGAGTAGGACATGTTCTAGGAAGGGATTACGGGGAAGGGTATCTCTCAGTCACCCACACCAGGTATATTCTCTCCTGTTTGGGAGAAATATTCTATAGATGTCTGTTAAGTCCATTTCATTCATTACATCTGTTAGTTCTCTTATTTCTCTGTTAAATTTTTGTCCGGTTGACCTGTCCATTGTCTAGAGAGGAGTGCTGAAATCCCTTACTATTAGTTTGTAGGGTTTGATATGCGATTTGAGTTCTAGTAATGTTTCTTTTACATATGTGAGTGCTCTTGTATTAGGGGCATAGATGTTAAGGATTGAGACTTCATCTTGATAGACTGATCTTGTTATTAGTATAACATCTCTTCTGATTTATTTTAGTTTGAAATCTAATGTTAGATATTAGAACAGCCACACCTGCTTGTTTCTTAGATCCTTTTCCCAACCCTTTATTCTGAAGTAGTGTCTGTCTTTGAGGTTGAGGTGTGTTTCTTGTATATAACAGAAGGCTGCATCTTGTTTTCCTATCCATTCTCTTAGCCTGTGTCTTTTTATAGGAGGATTGAGTCCATTGATATTAAGAGATATTAATGACCAGTGGTTGATAATTTCTGTTATTTTTCAGTGGGAGTGGTTGTGTGTTTCCCTTCCTTGTTTTTTGCTGATGTGAGATTATCTATTGCTTGAGATTTTGTGGGTGAAGTTAGCTTTCTTTGGTTGGGGTTTTCCTTCTAGTACTCTTACAACTTAGAATAATCCATAATTCTTATCTATGATTAGCCATGTGGCTTGGTAACTATTCATTTTTAAAATTGTTTTTCTTGAGCTATATACATTCTCCACTCCCCTTCTACCCTCTCCCATGATCCTCATGCTCCAAATTTACTCAGTAGATCTTATCTTTTTCTACTTTCCATATATATTAGTTCTGTGTGTGTCTCTCTTACGGTCCTCTTTGTTGTCTAGGTTCTCTGGGATTGTGAATTGTAAGCTGGTTTTTCTTTGCTTTATGTATAAAAGCCATTTATGAGTACATATTATGCAAAAATCAACTCTGAGATTCCATCATACACCTGAAAGAATGGCCAAGATCAAAAACACCAATGAGAACTTATGCTGGAGAGGATGTGGGGTAAAGGGAACACTCCTCCATTGCTGGTGGGGGGGGGGGGACTTGTACAACCCCTCTGGAAATCAGTATGGCAGTTTCTCAGATAATTGAGAGTCAGCCTACCTCAGGATCCAGCAATGCCACTCTTGGGCATATACCCAAAACATGCTCAATGATACTACAAGGACATGTATCCAACCTATGTTCATAGCAGCATTATTTGTCATAGCCAGAACCTGGAAACAACCCAAATGCCCCTTGATCGTAGAATGGATAAAGAAAATGTGGTGCATTTACACAATGGAGTACTACACAGAAGAAAAAAAATGACATCTTGAAATTTGTGGGCAAATGGATGGATCATTATATTGAGGGAGGTAACCCAGACCCAGAATCTGCTTCTTGATGATCCCAATCATGGTCCTTTGGGGCGCTAGTCTTGCTGTTTTGCTCCTGCTCACAGCCTCTTCTCTTAGGAGATATCCTCACTTGGTCCCTTCTCTCCAGGCCAGAGGGTAACAGTGTGGCCCTAGCTAAGGATAAAGCCACTACAGCCACCAACATGAGCCCAGAGGATGGTGCTCAGGCCCGCTGTGGCTGCCAGTGCCATTTTGATTCTTGATGACTTAATTTTAAAGCCATAATTAATACTAAATGTCACTCTATTAGAGAATACAGAATCTGAATTGGCCTAATAGAAATTATTTGGAGGGAAATAATCATAAGAAGTTTCATTTTATATGGTTTCTTTTATCTAATATTTACAAAATAATGTTATTGAGATAGAGAACACACAACATTCTAGGAATTAAAGAAGAAAGGAGGGGTGATAATATAGTAACAATGGAGAATCTTGCATATAATGAAATACCTATACAAAACCACATGCATATAAACAGATGAATGGATGCATAACTGGAAATTTTCAATGCTTTTGATATCGCACTCTTGTTATAAAAGCTGTTAATATTGGAAGAAGCTGCACAAAAGGGCACAGGAATTCCCTGTATTGTTCTTTGAAACTATCTGTGAATTTGTAACTATTGGTTAAAAAGGGAAGAGAAGATTGGATGGAAATCAGGCAAAATGTTCACTTTTGTTTTGATCTTATTGGTAGACATGTAAATTGCTGACTTAAATTGTTTTTTGATTATAATAAATAATAAAAGTAATTTAAAACACAGTTTTACCTAGTTAATCTCACAGATCTGTTTTTAGTTCTATGCTAACTGTGTGACTGTGTTCTGGGCATCACAAGTATTGTTGTGCAGAAATCAAATCATCTGAGATTGACCACACAAGACCTTCAGAAGATTTGATCCATTAATATTCCCTCATATTCAGGGAGGATTAGAAGGCCTATAAGGTGATGCAGAAAGCTTCAATGAGACAACAAGGAAGGAGCTTAAAGAGGCTCCACCACTACATGATGGTATATAAGCAACCAACAACTATTTAAAGTAGTAAAGGATTATTCATCAATAAATTATCCATTATTCTTATATGTAACCCCAGAAACTCATGGGTTTCCTAAACTACATGCTTTACACTCAGCACTTAGACAAATTACCAAATGCCTCCATAACTCATTTTAGAAGGTTAAACATTAAATGAAATTATCTATATACAATTCTCAGTATGATGTCAGGTAAACACTTGAAATCATATTCGCATTCCAAACCATAAAGTTTTGCTTACATCAGAAGTAATCGCTACTGATCATGACATTTTACCCCAAAGTGCTCTGAAGGGAATTGGAAGTTATAAAAAAATGAAATGAGTAAGAATATTTATCTATACATCGGCACTACTATGTAAAAACTGCAATATAGACTCAAGTATGGAAAGGTTTCCTGTTATAACATATTTATTATGCCCTTTTACATTCTTAGTTTTAAGTGACATTTTTATTGGGTCATGTAGTATAGGAGATGCTACTTTGTAGTTCTTTAGAACAAACCATCCACGGATACTTTCACATCCCCTTTATTGTAAATCTCTTTGGTATTTCTGAATTTCAGAAGTAAAGATCCCTTGAAGTTGTAGTTTCTCCACGTGTCTTTTTGGCTTCAGATGAAGGACTGTATCTTGTGATTTATAAGAGATTTTATATTTATAGGTCAGCTTGATTGCAATCTTGTACAGAGACATGTGAATACACTTGATAGTATTTCAAGTATCATTCTATCAAGTCTCATAATTCTACTCATGATGCACTTTTCCCACAGCAGATATTTGGCTACATTCTATCCTAGTTCTGCACTGTGCTAGGCACCAGAGGGGGATTTTTTTAAATTACTAAATAGAAGGATGAACACTTCAAGAGATCTGAGAATTCACTAGGGATGATAAAACCCTAAAAAAACAGGCCAAGAATAACCTCATGGACCTCAAAAAATGATAAAAAACAATTTATTATTTTTTTCATCTTAAGTTTATATTCAAGGGAATCAGTAGCTAATTTTGCTATTCTTGCACTCCAAATAAAACTTTCCAAAAATATCACCTTCTATTTCTGAAAACATTCCAGTGATTTTGTCATAACTAATAAATCTAAATTAGAGATTACTGGGTATGCAGAATGAAAACAAGATTAACTCTCAATATATCAGATTTATTTCCAAGACAACAAGTAGACTTTTAGCGTTGTCAGTTTCAATCTTTCATACACTAAATTTTACATCTCGAATTATGATAGTACCAGAGGTTCTGATCACTGTGAAGGCAATATAACCTACTTCACAATGGCCTTTAGAGGGCTATGAAGCCTTATTGAGAAGGAGGCTATTCTCCATGTATCTCATCCCCTCATGTCAATAAATGAGCATAGAAAAGCAATTTCTATGTCTTCAATATTTATACTTAGAGGCATGGTCTTCAAAACATCTTAATCTTCACATCTGGATTTTGATGCTTATCTCTAAAAGCAGCTTCCATATATTCACTTGCTATAATCTCCTAGACTTCCATCTGGACCCTCACCTCTAACAAGAGTACTATCTTTTAACTAGTTATATACTGTTGACTTCAACATCCATATCCTATCTCTCCCTATTTATATAATCAACATGTAAATTTTCCTCAAGCCCTGATAATTTAGGTCCCAAATATGTACAAGTATCTTGTTTCCTGTTCTTTCTATTGCTGTCATAAAGGCAACAATCATGGACTATCTTTCAGCTCAGAGTCCATCATGAAGGGGACACATAACAGGAACTCAAGTAGGTCAGAAGGCGAAGCAGAAAAATAAAGAGTAATATTCCTTACTGACTTGTTCAGCCTGCTTTCTTACACAACACAGATCTATCTGTCCAGGTATGCTACTGCCTTCAATGGGATGGTCCATAATCATTAATTCAAATATGACCGCACAGATTTGACTTATAGGTCAATTGACCCCTCTTCCCAGCCTAGCTTGTGTTAATAAATTGACAAAACACTAATCATCACATATCCAGTGCTCACACACAGATTTTTATAATGTGTGATAGTATTTCCCTTAACTTTATTACTAGAATGGTGCTTAGATGATATGTGGTCAAGTGTTCTGTACCCACCAACTCATGCTCAATACAAGGAGCACAGTCTCTAGACTATAGAAGCATATATGTGTATACATATATATGCATACATACATGTGTGTATATGTTTATATGTGAGAAATGGAACTCAAAATATCACACTTGGAGGCAGGCACATTTACCATCTTTGTTTTCAACATTATTATAGTACTATAAACTCTTAGGATCAATTTATAATTATTTCATATTTAGTACTCCACTCTTTGTACCCATGATGAGAGAGGGCATACCTTTAGTCCATCTAGGACAAGAAGGAAACAATCAATAAATTAAGCCCCAGTAGAATGGGAGAGGTTCATTTATTTCCAAAACCAAATCCATTTATTTTCAGTATTGCTAACTTACTAAAGGATCAAACAGAATATATTTTACTATATGATCAAAACAGAAGGATGATTCACTGACTTTTCCAGGTTATACTACATCAGTTGATGAGCTGGTACAATCCTGTGGACACCATCTTGCACAGCTACACTGGGTGACATGCTGGCAGCAGACAAGTTTACCCCCTGAGTGCACTGCAATAGTGCTGGACTATTCTCTACTGTCTTTGTTGTTGCCCATTTTTACTCCTGGATTGTGTCAAATGGAGCTAGCTTTTCAGACTGTTCATTATTCACCAATTCCTATTTCTTTTGAAAAAAGCAGACGACTCTTGACTACCTTTTCTTCTTTCATCTCAGCAAGGGCTCTAGCTCCATGGGTCTTCAGCACAGTTCTCAACACAATGCTGAGCTCTTTTCTGTCTCTGGATTTTTGTACTTGCTGTGTTCTCTACATGAAATGTTTTGAATTAGATAAGTTCATATCTAGTTACTTCTTATCATTCAGATGTCAGCTCAGATGTCACGTCTTTTATTTAAAGGAACAGTCCTTTCTAACGCTTTGGGTGCTCTTTTGCCCATTACCAGGACATTCTGTCTCTAGTGGCATCATTATCTCTGCATTCCTAAATTGATCACAGCAGGGAAAGATAACCACGTGGAAACTTTGATATTAGAATTTCTAACCCTTTGCTGATGAAAAGTTCCCTTTGATTTTCCCGGAGTTCTAGAATGTAGTGAAGAGAGAATGTATTAGTCAGTTCCCTTTTGGTTGCAAATGGCAAAAATCCCACTAAAATTCTCTTTAGCAACAATGGAACTTTATTAGTTCATTAATGGAATGTCCAAGAGGGTATGTTGGCCTTAAACATGACAAGATAAGAGGTTTCGAACAATATCTGAAATAGTCTGCCTCTTCTCTGTAACCTGGCTTTGCTTTTCTCTTTGTTAGCTTTTTGATGTTATTGTTGTCTTTGGCTTTGCTTTTGTGAAGCCATCCCCCAAGACAGGAAACAGAATCACTAAGCTCAATACTAGAAACAGAACAATGAACAAAAATATATGCTGTCTGTTCTCTGGGAGGTGGCATGGTGAATGATGAGCTGCCTAGGCATTTATCCTTGTCTAACACAATACAAGAATACAGTTGACAACAAATCAAGCAATAGTGAGATAGACATGTACAAACACCGAAATAGAAAAGGCTAATTTCAGGTTGTAACAAGTACTACTTAATATACCCTTAGGACACATTGGTCAAAACTTTCCACATATTTATTTTTATTCTATCCCATCTTTCCAGAGCAGCTACCTGTGTCAAAGGGCTGGGGTAGAGAGTTAAATAACCAACTCACTGCCCTTGAAGGACATGTTATGCTCTAGTACATAAGTTTACTAAGCATCCAGTTTAAGCAGAATAAAATGAAAAATGTAGAAGGCATTCTAAACAAAGCTATGTTCCATTCTAACCAGGGAACTTCCAATGGGTGAAAGAAATGGGAAGAATCTGGTCAAAAATTCTATATCTAAAGGAGTAGTGCATGGATATAGAGCTCTGAGAATGGTAACTGAGAGGAAGAGATGAGCACTCAGTGAGTCTAGCTGAAAGGTGGCACTGAGAGACCTGAAAGGAAATCCAAGAAGCAGCAGTTAGCCATGAAATCAGACAAGAAATGATGATATTGTGCTGAGACATGCTAATTTGGAGGACTGATGAAAAGTACTGAGCATTATCATTCCTGTCTCCATTGGTTGAGAACCTACCTATTTGGATAAAAAAGGTAAGTATATATACAGTATAAGTACTTTAATTGTATAGCAAGTAGCTCTTTGCAAAATAGACATTATTAGTCCCATGTTTTACTTATGGGAAACATGAAATTCAGGAAAGTAATGGAACTCGCATATGATCACACAGCACACAGGTTAATGGAGCAATCAATCCTCTGACTTTCTACTATGATCTGACCCTTACCACAATACTAGCCTGGTTTATAACAATATAGCTTTATAACTGACAACCACAATGATCCTGTTGGCCTATGTTCCCATTAAAATAATTTCCAGTTGAAGAAGGAAGCAAGGAGGATGACTAAATCCCAACAGGAAGGTTGATTTATTTTAGAAGACTTTTCACAAGGCTCTTTAAGAGGCACTCTGACAGTGCTAATTTTAACCAAGTCATTGTGAAGCAACCTTGGATTCCTCCATGCAAGACAAAGTACAAATACAAGTATATGACTCAGCACAAACCAGCTGTGGCTCTCTTTGCACCCTATTACCCACACCTCAAAAGGGATGAGTAACATCTTCCAAGTTCACAAAGGTTTTGAAAACTTGCTAAGAAAACACTACATAGCTCTCTGTCCAACCAGTTTCCAGTTTTGTACCAGGATCCCAGGAGTCTTTCCTGCTAGTTCTTCTTCACATAACCATCTATTGTACTGGTATAAATGAACTGGGTGTAACTGAACTGGGCTTTGGGGTATGGCCTACGATAGTGAGACTAAACACCTCTTTACTTAGAAAAAACCTCAGATTTTAGGAGTATAAATATTCACAGAAACCTGGTCTCAATTTTTAGATGAGTACCTTTCTTTAGGAGCTGAAAATGTTAGTCCGTTAAATTGTCACTATGATAGAAATTCTCAAGACACTAGGTAAACTCGAATTCTCCCCTTGATTTTGCCCTGCCTTCTCTACTGATGTCGCCCTCAAATGTGTGGAATAGATGGAAGTGGTTCGTGGTTCATTAGTTTTGTTTGGGGAATCCATAGTCAATAATGCAAAGGTTCTTCTAAAGTTAGAAATATTATGTACAATGTCTCTTGATGTTCTTATGATCAGTTATCCATTCCACACAAAATAAGGGTCTGGGGCTGTAAGAGAGACTGTTTTAGACTCTAGTAATATAGCATGAACTAAACAAAAATAACAAAAATTCTTCTCTTAAAAAATAGAGAGTCAGACAATAATTGATAAGCAATTTAAATATAAGTGAATAAATATCACATTATAATAAAAATTAAAGTAAATTTTTATGAAAAAAGAATGATAGCAGAATGAAGAACAAGAATTCTAGAATTGGTGTTGGTGGGTATATTATAGTGTTAAACAGGTTGCTAAATGGGAATCTCAATGACATAACAATTAAATATCAAATTCTTGAACAAGATGATACATTAGATCCAATGGATATCTGAGAAAGACATGTTCCAGGCTAAAGAATGGGTGTCACAAAGACAATATGCCTAATATATTAGAAGACGTCTATATATCTAGAGAAGCATGAATATTTGTTTGTCAAACTCTTAGACAACAATGCAAATGCATTTAGGGAGAGAGTAAAACCTTTTCTCTAGCATTAGTACCTAAGTCCTGTGAACAAACTACCCAAAATGGAAGTCCATTTCATTATTACTTATGGTGTCACAATAACAAGAGTGTGTCCCTAGGGGATAAAATCTTTTGCTGTGAGTCTTAGTTAGGATTATAGCAATATGATAAAACACCATGGATAAAGGTAACATAGAGAGAAAGGGAATTATTTTAGCTTACAGTTCTGCATCAGAGTCTATCACTGAGGAAAATTAGGTCACAGTTCCACATCAGTGATGGAGGAGGGTCATCTGTTTATTTGTTACTTTCATTGGTTAATAAATAAACACCCTTGGCTTTTGGTAGGGCAGAAAATTAGGTGGGTGTAGTAGTTCTCTCTACTGGGAGAAAGAAGGCAGTAAGAGAGCTGCCATGGAGCCAGCCGCCAGGTCAGACATGCTGAATCTTTCCCGGTAAGCCACCACCTTGTGGTTCTACACAGATTACTAAATATGGGTTAAAGCAAGATGTGAGAATTAGCCAATAAGAGGCTGAAACTAATGGGCCAGGCAGTGTTTAAAAGAATACAATTTGTGTGTTGTTATTTTGAGTGTAAAGCTAGCTGTGCGGGATGAAAAGCAGGCCCAGCACTCTTCACTACACATCAGAGTCCATCATTGAGGGAAGTCTGGACAGGAGCTCAGAGTCAAGGAACCTGGAGGCAGGAGCTAAAGCAGAGGCCATGGAGGAGTGTGTTTTCTGGCTTTTTTTCACATGTTTTGCTCATCCTGCTTTATTATATACAGGACACAGCACTACCTGTGGCTCAGAGGTGGCACTGCCCAAAATGGGCATGCCATTTTACACCAATCATTAATAAAGAAAAGGCCCCTACAGACTTGCCTATGGACCAATTTGATAAAAACACTTTCTCAATTGTGCTTCCCTCTTTCCAGGTAAGTCTAGCCTCTGTTAACGAGAAGAAAAAAAATTATTCAGAACACTGCTCAAGCCTGATACCCAAGTTCTGATACTCACAACTCTTGTAAAATATGGGCTTTGTAGCACAGCTCTCTCATTGCTTCACACCCATGGAAATGGTGATTGGAGACAGAAGAAGCTCTTGAAATTTTGTCCAAGCTAACCTGGTTTACAGAGTGATAATAATATACTGTCTCATAAAGGTGGAAATGTTAGGAGCAACATTCAAAGCTTGTCCTCTCACCCCCATGTTGTAGAGTCATGAATATGAACACAATCCTGACTTAGAAATGCTATATGGATAAATGAATGAATGAACAAATAAAGGTAAAATTCTGGCTTTTATTATCCCAGTCTGATCTCTTGCAACCAGGACTTTTATATAGGAACAATCTAGCTGGTTTAGTCTCTTCTGTTATGATAATACAGTATATTAGGAAAAGCAACTTAAGGAAGAAAGAGTTTCTTTGACTCACCATTCCAGGTTGCAGTCCATCATTGCAAGAAGTCAAGGCTGAAGCATCTTGAAGCAGCTAGTCATTTTCCATCCAGACCCAAGCAAGAGCAAAGAGCAATGCAGTAATGCATGCATACTAATACTGAGACTGACCTTTTGTTATAGTGTGTGATACTCACCCAAAGGAATGGTCCTACCCACAATTAATATGGGTCTTCTCACATCAATTAACATAGTCAAGACAATATCTCGCAGCGATTCTCAAAGGTTAAGCTCAATTTAGACAAGCCCTCACAAGTGGACTGAAAGACTTGCCTTCTACACATCAAGTTGACAGTGTTCACCACCACACTGATCTATTCTTCAGATACCTGTGTTGTATTCTGTGGATGAGGACATGCTACAAGTTTGTCTACTCAGTTTATTTGCTTATATTGAGTTCCAATACATTTAACAGCACTGCTTACTAGTCTTTCACTTTTCAATTCCACCTCTCTACTAATTCCTCCTATATATGCTGAAGTTAATTTCATCTTGAATTCATCACAGCTAAGAACAAATTACTTGCCACCTCCATGGAGATTACTAACTTCCCTATTGACAATGGTCTATTCAAGAAGCATAAAAAGTAAGCCTAACAGGTAACAAGATAAGTAAAAAAAAATGCCATGGTCCCACCCATTAATTGGCTGCATGTGAACCCACCACACACATGTACATATATTTGCACACAAAGGTATTTATTTGAATCATGCCAGAAGAGGAAGCATGACAGTTAAATACATACAAATATGTAGTTAATGTTCTTCTGTATAAGTTATATATCTATCAAGAATATTTAATGACATGGGAAAATGTTCACTCTATATCATATCACTAAGAATGGATACAAAGGTATATTATTGTTGCAACTTTATATTGCATATATGAATAAGATATTGGAAAGTTACAACTGATTCAATAATACCAACTTAATCTTCTCTACATGTTTATGATTTTAGGCACTATTATAAAGAAATGCCTATAAAAATATATATATTTATAAAATTATATGTACATAGTTTTATATATAGGGAAATTGAATTTAAAATTTTATCTCTCTCTCTCTCTCTCTCTATATATATATATATATATATATATATATATATATATATTCTCCTTGAGTAAGGCATGTGTGTGTGATATGTGTATTTATTGCACCTACAGAACAAAAGGTCAGATGTTTTGTTTTGTTGAGACTGAATCTCATGCAACCAGAACTTGCTGTGTAAATTAGGTTGTTCTTGAACTTAGGATTCTACGGCATCTGTTTTCCTGGTGTCATGACTATAAGCATTTGCTATAATATCCAGCATTTGAAAGCAGAGACTTGTAGGTTTGTTTCATTTTTGTCTGTGGAAAATGGTTCTCTTGTAGGAAAATATTTGCACAGTATTGTCAGTCAGTTGAAGTACAGATTCAAAGGAAAGCGTGATCATGTTCCAGGAAGCCCTTATTACAGAGAAGGTGGTTCATTCCCCTTGGGAAGAGAGAAAACGCAGAAGTTTCTTTGAAAGGGATATGTGGGCACCCCAAATCAAGGATGATATAGGCTGATAAACAGTCTTAGTAAGCCTTCTAGTTCCGCAATTACCCAGTAATTTTATGTTGTTGTTGTTTTTTCTGGCTCTTTTGTGGGGTAGAACATGATTCTAAGCTAAAGAAAAATGAAGACTGCTTCCTTTCATACCCCAAATAATCTCCTAAAATCTGCACCCGTTCTACTACTCATCCCATTCTGAATTTTCTCCACCCCTTGCCACATAGAGCCCTTTTTACACCAACCCTAGTCTCCTTGCTTACCAAATAGGCATGTCTTGTCAGATATTAAGGTGCTGCTGCTTGGGTCTCTGCTCTTTCCTTCAGTAATGGTTGTCTGTACTTAAATTGATAATCACTTCTCTCGATAAGTGCAAGAGGAAGTCATACAGTTTTGAGAGAAGTTTTAATGGTTGATTGAGTCAGAATGGAAAATGGTCACTCTGACATCAGGAAATGGGAAATCTGGTCAATCTCTGTTAGTTCTCAAACTAGGAAATAGATTTAGAGTTAATATTGATGCTGCCACAGGAGTGCCAAAGCAGAAAAATAAGTCCTCTGGAATACATAGATGGCAATGTCTGTGTAGTTTTAGGATGGGGAAATTGAGCGGTAAATTTAAAGCAGACATAGAAGGAGTAATTAATGTCTATAAAGCAGAAGATGGTAGGAAAACATTCTTGGGCAATTAATCTTCAGATTTCTAAATTCTTCCACAGAATCCAGGAGCAGGTGATAACCAGTTTCCTCCAATATTCCCATCCCTTTTACTTAAATTTTCACATTAATTATCAATAAATTACAGTATCTTACACATGTTTAATGAATTAAGCAGTTAAAAACAATACAACGCTTGACTCCACACTAATGAATACACACCATGAGAGTCTGGATCATGCCTGACACATTTTTTTTCAATGTGCTTCTGCCATCTGGCTAGTGAGAGGCTCTCAAAAATTATTTGTGTTCAGGTAGACATTGCCATGAATCCTTCTCCTGTCCTCTTCCATTGCCATGAATCCTTCTCCTGTCCTCTTCAGAGTCTTTTCCTTGGCCCTATGAGAACCTATTAATAAGCTCCTCTCCCTAGAACAACTGTGCTACACCATTTACCCAAGATCACTGTCAAAAAATGCCTGAGCTTTCTATTTGAGCATGTGTGCATGTATGTGAGTGTGTGTGCATGTATGTGAGTGTGTGTGTGTGTGTGTGTGTGTGTGTGTGTGTGTTTGATCTTCTCAAAAGACTAACGAAACCAAAATCCCAATTCTCACTGTGTAATAATTCCAGTACCAAGTAATATTTTGGGCCAGAATAGGTACTCAATAAATACATCACTAGTGCTAGGACTATGTCTCGGTGACAGAGAAGATAAGGCAAAGCTCCTCTATTCTATCTCCAGCAATACAATAATTAAAAAAAACAAATAAATAAATAACAACTTGTATAAAAAATGCATCCTGAGTTTTAATTTGTCACTTCTATTTCCCAAGTCTCGCTCTGGCAGAAACATAACAATTTTCAAAAGTACGGATTCCAGGCAGTAGAGTATTAGGTAGCTATCAGTAAGGATTCTGAAAGGGTTAATGAGCTTCACAAATCCAGGCAAATACTGCTTGTTTACATTGAGGCCAATATGTTTGTCAGATTCCCAGTGGAACATGTGCTGCAGCAGGGTGCCTGTTTTTTTTTTCCCTGCTGTGTTTATACCATAATGAAGCACTGTTTCCATCTGAAAGCGGCTTCAGTTCAGCGAGTAACTACTAAGTTCACTCATTTTTGCCTTAGCTAAAGCAGAATTTAGATGGGAGGGTTTTGTTTACTTTAATGTTCACAAACACGAGGTACATGAATATTGAGCTGCAGATAGAGGGGGGAAATGTGATCTACTGTTTTCTGGTTGGGGCAGAGTTCTCCCTCAAAAGATGGCTTTTCAGAATCCAGAAAATAAGGCAAAAATAAGGGGTGAGGATGAGGAGATGGGTCCTCGAAAAAGCACGAGGGCCTGAGTTCAGATGCTTGCAATCATACAAAAGTTTAATGTGACTTTGTGCATACACATGCACACATGCATGTATGTGCACGCATGCACACACACATACACACACACACACACACACCTACACACACAAATGAGGATACACAATGAGCAAGCTCATTTGGTAGGGGAGTCTGTTGTCAAGACTTATAACACGAGTTTGATCATGATCACACAAATTATAGAAGAAGTGAACTCCTGCAAGTTATCCTCTGAGTTCTGCAGAAGTTTCATGGCGTACACATGTAACCCTTCCTCATTTATGCGCACTTAAACATGCACATAATGAATAATTGTAAAATAAAAGGAATGAGAACAAAATATTTTTGCAGCTACGTAAAGAAGACAAATCTGGCATCTTTTACTCTTTTTTTTCTTTAAAGTCAAACCAAGGGTCATTTCCAACACTGACCTAAGAACAAGAGCCTGCATGCTAAAACTAGACCAGTTTCTCCTTGCTGCATCATCTTCCCCACGCACTTCTCCACACAGCTTAGTGGTTATAATCACAAAGGAGTCCTAGCTACTTTTGTACCACACATGTTTTCCAGAAGCCTGACATCGTGAGCCCACACAGCTCAAACCACAACTTTACCAAATGGATTTTAATCGAAGTCAAAAAGTCAAGGGCTATAGAAACACCCCAAACCTCTTCTGGATGCTCTTGTCTGAAGGACTTGATGTATCTTTTGTAACTTGGGTCACCAAGGTACACATCCCCTGAATATAATAACTTGGGATGTGAAGGGAATGAAAAATGAAAAGAAGGTACAGAATTGAGGGAGAAACCTGCAAAATTAACCCTCTTCTGGAGTAAATTCCTTCTACATTGTAAACTGAAAAGAGTTTTTGACCATAGCCTGTATTCTGGTCATTTTCAAATCCTACTTCCATCTTCGAGGGCATTTACTCCTGAGTTACCCAAAGTCATTGGCAGTAGTGAGCAATGATGAGGGAACTACCAGCATGCTTAAGCACTGGATGCATTGCATTTACTACAGCACATCTGGGTCTTTACCAAACAAATATGACAGAAAAGAATCCTGTGTTTTGTAACTGTGGACTTCTCCCTAGCCAGCAATGAGATTGACAGGGACACCTCTGGTTACAGATGCTGTGGGAAACCTTCAAGGGAATACTGTCTAGGAAAATATGAATCCCCTTTACTTTAGCACAGATTTTTTAAAACTCCAACCCACCCGGGAGCTGAGTATCTAAGCAGAATGCTTTTGTCAGGAATCAAAATGATGAACCAACTGCTCTAAGTTGAAAGAGAAATATAAACTCATTAAAAATGTAGCATGCCACGTTATCTAGTTTGGGGACTGAGTTTTCATTCCTAAAATCAACTATGTGGCCAAATTATCCCCAGCCTCCAACACACCTGATATAGCTGTAAGTGAATAAACTTCCATAGTTAATCTGTGGTGGTCTGTGCATCTCTGATTTTATACAAGGAGAGAGGGCAGCGGCAAATGTTGCTGTTTGAGAAATCTCAGAGGCACACTAAACAGATAAATAAATTCATATTTAATGTATGAATATAGTAAGAAAAGCCTAACAAGAAGTCCCTGGTAATGTTCAAATACTGTTTATGAATGTAAAATAAGTTGGGAACAGGGCCATGGTTCAGTGGCAGAGTCTCTGCTGAGCATATGTGAGTCCCTGGTTTAATTCCAAGTACTGTGTGTTTGTGCATGCACGTATGTATGTGCCATGGATGCATGCATATACATTGTTCTAAGAAACAGGCTTTGATTCTGTAGGTAATAGGAATGTGTGGCCTATTCTTATCATACAACCACCAATTATATGTACAACTAATGATCTCATTGTGATATCAAAAGTGAAAGATAATTTGGAATACATCAAGTAGGAATTACAACTAAATGTGTTATTCAACAATAAAAAACCATCTAAATACTGATCTCCCCACCCCAAATACTCAGATTTAAGGCTCAGCTTGATGTACTTTCAAGAAACTTTCCAGCTATACATTGAGTCTTAAACCTAGAGACTTAAGTACATTTCATATATATATATATGCTATTTTCTCTCTAGCAATATTAGAGTGGGGAGCAAAGCTATGGGTAGACCGACTCTGATGAGAGGCTTGTTCACTGTATATTTGGTAGAATATCTCTGTGTTTTGGTAATTGTCTTTAAAAACAATCATCATTGAGACAGTGGAGCTGATCTATTGGGAGCTCACCAAGGCCAGCTGAACTGTGACTGAAAAAGCATGGGATAAAACTGGACTCTCTGAGCATGGCGAACAATGAGGGCTGATGAGAACCCAAGGACAACGGCACGGGGTTTTGAACCTACGTAATGTGCTGGCTTTGTGGGAGCCTAGCCAGTTTGGATGTTCACCTTCCTAGAAATGCACGGAGGGGGGAGGACCTAGGACTTACCACAGGGCAGGGAAATCTGACTGCTCTTTGGGCTGGAGAGGGAGGGGGAGAGGAGTGGGGGGAAGGGAGAAGGGTGGGAGGAGGGGGAGGGAAATGGGAGGCTGGGAGGAGGAGGAAATTTGTTGTTTTTTTTTTCTCAATAAAAAAAGTTAAAAAAAATCATCATTGTATTTTGCTTCCAAATGCTTGGGGAACAGAGGATGGTGTTTAAACTTATTCTCCAAAACAACAGCAGTCAAACGTTGGAAATTGGATTTTTCTAGAGATGTTCATGCTTGATTTAAACTGCCAGGATATGAAGCAACTGGGCTTCCTCTAATCACATAATGACAGTACCAAAACTGCTAGACAGAATCTATGTGTGGAAACTAAGCCGTAAATCAACTGGCCACGAAAGACCCAAATCAAGTGTTATCTCTCCTTACTCATACACTAAAGGCAAAAAGAAAGAGATGCAACCCTCATTATATATAGAAATTCCCTAACCTTCTCTGATGGTATTTACATGGGACTCTATACTCCTGAAATTCAAGGTGAAATTGGGATGTATCTATGGTCTACTTGTGTTCTCAAAAAAATGAATCTTTCAGTAGTCTATATAAATTTGATGGCTCCTCTCTACTCTTATTGTCTTAACATAACCAGTCATTAACCCAGAGTTCCTCAAAACCAATGCCACAGTTTGTAAAAATAACAGACAAAAACTTTAACATATATAATGTATCACTTTTTCTTAATGGGTACTCACTGATCCCAAATAGGAAACACTCCCATTAGCATCATATTCAAAGAGGTAGAGTCAACAAAATCAACAGTAGTCTCTCCTTGAACAGTTATATTGATGATCTGTGTGTCCTGGAAAGAAGTGTTTTTTGGGTGAGTTAGAGAATCAGAAGTTGATACTATTCTTCTCTCCATCTCTTCATCAAGAAGACTGAAACTGAAAGAGGGTGAATCATCTGCCCTGGGTAAATGAGGAACAAATGAAAGAGCTGAGATTCCAGAACCCATGTTCCTATTCCTACACACTGTCTCCTCTAGAGCAAAGTATCTCTCTGAGTCAACAAGCACAGAATGTTATCTCCATTAGGAAGTAAGGTGTTCCCAAAATAGCTAGGGTAGGTGTTTTGACCCCGTATAGAACTGCACTGCAATTGAGCAAAGAAACAAGCATATTGGTGGCTACCCACAGACTACCTTTTAGTTCAGCTTTGAATCAGCTACAGACTTGATCATTTAAATGATAAGAAAATTTCCTCTTTGTTTTCCTCCTCCCCCAGCTTCCCTGTAAAAGCCATTAAGGAATAGAAATGTGCCCTTTTGTTTGCTGGCTACAAAGCACATTTTCCTGTACATATAAAAGAACCTTTCTCAAGATTTTATCTCAAACAGCAAATCTCTAGATGGTTCATTAAGAATCCAGTTTTATCTAGACTCAGAGGTGTCTTTTAGCTCTTAGTACACAAGGGGAGAACCCCTCAATATTTCCTGAAGAATGTAACTGAAGAAATTCTCACTCTATTGACAATTTTTTTTTTGACTGAGTTCTTCGAGGATTTTGTGTGCTTTGCTATTCAACATAGAAGCTTTATCTTAGGGATTCTTCTAGGCCATTTACAAGATTTTATTTTTTAATTTGAGCCTGACATCATCTCTGCAAGCATTACACCATTCTACCTTCTCCTTTGTTCATGAAATTTATAACGACTCCACTGTAATGCTCACTGTAATGGGGAGCCAGATCTTCCTATTCTTTTCTATCAATGTTAAACCTCCCATAAGAACTACACTACAGATATAATTTTTTGTCCCATGGGTAACACAGACAAGGATTGTGCAGTAATAGTTTGGGTATCAAAGAAACAAAAGACTTTGATTAGGACTATCTCTGGCTGATGACTTTCAGAGAATCCTACCTGGGCCAGTTTGAAATGAGGGGTAGGGCCTCATCACCTAGTCTTTCAGGCTGTTCAGAAGTCACTCAGAGCAAGAGAAGAGGTAAACTATATATCCAGCAGCAGTATATGGTCACCTGGAATGTATCTCATCTGCATCCACACTGTGCAGAGAAAATACGAAGAACTTAGAGGAACTGTCATAAGCAAACTGAGATAAGATGCATGATATACAGGCATCCCTGAAATTAAGTGTGCAAATGAATACATTCACATAGTAGATGATCTGACCAGCAATAAACAGAGAGATCAAACTAAAAAGGAAGGGAAATTCAGAAATCAAACAAGCCTTCACAGCCGGGAAGTGGTGGCACATACCTTTAATACCAGCACTTGGGAGGCAGAGGCAGGCAGATCTCTGTGAGTTCAAGCCCAGTCTGGTTTACAAGAGGACAGGCTCCAAATCTACAGAAAAAATCCTGTCTTGAAAAAAAAAGCCTTCACTATCACTTCATATAGTAAGTCTAGAAACAATGCATCACTTTAGCAGGTATTCATAACTGCCGAGAATAAACTAGTCCCCCTTTCTCCTCTCAGGGACAAAGTAAAACATGGATACCACTTAACTGCCCAAGTGAGCTTTCACAAGAGCAATGACCACAAAGATAGTGTATTAGGTGAGGTTTGAAATCAAGCACAGAAAGAAGAAGGAGTTAGCTATAAGTACATGACAAAATTAGCCGTTATCATTATTTTGCAGTTGATCTATTACTCCATTATGGATTTTTTTATTCCCTATATAACCACATGAGGCAAGTAATTTTTCCCTTCTACTGTCTCACCAAACACCTGTGAATGCCCTTCGTATGTGAGACAAAAGAGTGCAGTGTGTAAAGGAAGTAATTCAGACTTACTCTGCTTCTAGAGTAGCATGGCAGATACTGAACCCATGTGTATCTAACTACTAAACCCGTGTCTCTTCCACAGGACTAGAAGCTCTTCTCAGCTTTCATGATGCCTTTCTGTCATCTAACTGCCATCTTCAAAGATCCTCAGATATGAGTTTTATTCCTTCCAGATTCCTCATTGGGAAGCTCTTGATATGAAAGAATAAAGCCTAGTGTTAAACTTTTAGAATAAGACATAGGACAATTGTGGTTGTGGAAAAATATGATTGAGACTTAGGAAATGTGATTCCTAGTACCCCTTTGTCATTACAATGTTCTTTTATCTATGAACAATCACTTTTCCCTTTTAACTCTTAGTTTTTTTAGCCTTGTTTGATGGGAACAGACAACAAATGGAAATTCATAAATAGCTGAAGTAGGCCATGATGGTGGTCCATGTGTTAGATAAATATAGATACATAGATACATAGATGTATAGATATATGTTACTAAGGGAGACAAACTGTAAGACCTCAGAATATCAAACCAGCCCCAGGCTAAGTTAACAATCAAATGCTGTTGCCTTGAGAAGGTATTCTGTAGAGTATGAAGGCTGCAATCGTAATTTCCTGCTAAATATATGTTAAAATGGATAGTCATTAATGACTTTGAGCAACAAACAGTAAGAGCAGAAATTATAAGATAAGAAAAATAATTTTATAATAATTTAAAAATAATTTCATACTTCAAAATATGGAATGCAGCTGAAAGCAAAGGTACACCGGATTATGGGAAATAAACTGTCATTTCCAGCTCAAAATCTCCCAACACACTTGTAGATGGAAGTTTTTTTCCTGCCTGGTCCCACAGTTTTCTCAGTGCAGCATTCATTCGCACTTGCTTCCTCTGATTTGGCTAGTGACTCACTCTGTTCTTTCATCTTCCCAGAATTCTCCTAGTCTGGTTACCTCTCCTATACTTCCTGCCTGACTACTGGCCAATTAGTGTTTTATTAAACCAATATGAGTGACAAATCTTTGCAGGGTACAAAAGCATTATCCCATAGCACACACTTTTTCTATGAAGACCATGTACTACATCTTCAAACTGGGAAATCTAATTTTAGTCTGAAATCTTTTAAAGTAGTTCCTGTATTATGACACCTTAAATATCTATGCCTATACAGTAAAGTTTTAGTGGTAGTGACAATTTTATCATAAGTGTTTTTCTATTCAAAAAGTGGGTAATATATATTTTTAAATTTTATTGATTTTTATTGAGCTCAATATTTTTCTCTGCTACCCTTTCCTGTGATGTAGGAGGGTCTTCTATCTATGTGTTGCTTTCATTGGTTAATTAATAAAGAAACTGCTTATCCTGATAGGTCAGAACATAGGTGGGTGGAGTAGCAGAACAGAATGCTTGGAAGAAGGGAAGTGAGTCAGACACCATGCTTCTCCTACCCAAGATGGACGGTGGTTAGAATCTTCCAGGTAAGCCACCACTTCGTGGTGGTACACAGATTATTAGAAATGGGTTAATCAAGATGTGAGAGTTAGCCAACAAGAGGCTACAGATAACAGGCCAGGCAGTGTTTAAAAGAATACAGTTTCTGTGTTATTATTTCTGGGGCTAAGCTAGCCATGCAGGAGCTGGGCGGGATGAAAAGCAGGCCTGCTCGCCTCATCACTACAGATTCCTGCCTTCTCCCCTCCATTTCAACCCTTTCCCAAGGTCCCCATACTCCCAATTTACTCAGGAGATCTTGTCTTTTCCCACTTTCCATGTAGATTATGTCCATGTATGTCTCTCTTTGGGTCCTCATTATTGTCTAGGTTCTCTGAGATTGTGATTTGTAGGCTGGTTTTCTTTGCTTTATGTCTAAAAACCACATATAAGTGAGTACATGTGATAATCATCTCTCTGGGTCTGGTAATATAATTCTATGAGTAGCCTCTGCACGTGTGTGCAGCTGTAGGTGGAGATATAAGCTAAAGGAAGAGGCCAACATTTTCAGGTGCCTTCCTCTTATACCCTCTATCTTGTTTTCTGAAACAGTATCTGTTATTGAACCTAGAAGTAGTGGATTTATAAGAGTAGCCACTCCATATGCCTCAGGGATTATCTTAATTCTGACACCCTTTGATCAGAATTAGAGATGTACCCTACCATGTGGTCACTGGAGACCTTATGTACTTTATCCTGTAAGCAATTTCTCCAGCTCCAGGTGGTCTAAATTTGGAAAAATAAATATTGCCAGTCATTCATGAATATATTTTTAACTAATTGATTGTATGATTATACATGAACTCTAACACCATAAAGTTATTTTAATATTAAAACAATGAATTTCTCCTTGCCTCTGAACCTATGTCTGCTAGCTATGTTATGCACTGGGTTTTTCCCCACTTTAATTTCCCATTAAAGTCATTTGTAGCCATGGTTTTAAGGACCCTTGCTGGTCTTCTTGGAGGTACATGGGCAGAAGGGACATGTTCAGCTTACCAAAAACAGACTACACTTTGAAGAAGTCAGAGTACAACAACAGGTGGCACTCTACTCAGTAGGGTGGACCTTTAATATGATGAAGATCAGTTTTGTATGGATTACTTGTCCAGCCCAGATGTGGACCTCTGTGATACTTCGTGATGAAAGTAGATTGCAGGTAGCAGCAGAAGAGGGAGTTAGGTGTTTCCAGATCATACACGTAGTGAATGTGAAGTAAATCAGCTTAGTTTGACAACTCTGCCTGCTCAAATTAAACAATAAAGATCATCCTAGTAGAATAAATCCTCCTTTCCAATGGTTGTACATTATGTGGTAATTAATACTAATTACACCCAGAATCGAGACAGCAATCAGGCACTGACATCTATAATGGCATGTTTTTCATTAAGTGATTTTATGTGAACTAAAAGTGATAGCTACAAGGGAAGGGGGATTTGGTTAGTTAGAAAGATAACAACCCAAAGAAATATTTGATGCAGAAATGAGCAGAAAATGTCTCTCTGTGTACTACTCATAGGGTCTACTACTCAGAGAAATTTCTAACAGAATCTCCCATAACTTCACAACTTTATATAAGCTATCTAATCAATAAGAAGACTGTTATCTTATTGAATTATGTAGATTATTTTATTCCATAGTATTTTAAGATGAAAAACTTTTATCCATTTCTTTTCTAAGAAATTACTTTCTCTGAAATATAACTTCTAAATAATTCATATTTTTAAAAAATCAGTTCACTGAATTTAAAGACTTGTAATTATCTGAGTGCAGTCTAAGAGTTGAAGCTCTGACTGTATTGTGAGATTTTGAAAAAGATCATTACTTAATAGCTCCAAGCCTTCTTTTCCTTATCTGTAAGGAAGAGAGGACAATACCTCCCTTAGAGAAATATTACAAACTTTAGAAAGATTGTAAAGGCAGCAGCTGCCACAAGAATGATGTTCGATACATGGTGAATATTTTGTATGAATTAATATCAAGAATAAAATACTAGAAAGGAAAATTGAGATGTGGATTGACTCCATTAAGTGTTCTGCTTCATTGAGTCTGGGGATAATACAGAAAATTGCCTGGACATTCAAAACTAGTAAGGAACTATCAATTAACACAATTCTACATAGAAAATTTTGCAAAAGAAAAAAGGTTACCCCAAAGTTGAAAGTGAATGACTACAGGATGTCAAATTTAGAATGAATAATTTAGAAAGAAAGTTGAGGGTGATCAAAAGACTTGGATGTTTGTTCTGCCTGCATTTAACTTCTTTGAATGCCAGTTTCTAAGTCTTAGAAGTATATACAACAATCTTTGACTGATCAGTTAAGTATGTTTTGTGAAAATCAGATGATGTATAGAAGGCTATGTAATCTCTAATGAATTCAACAGTAGGACACATTGTTATTTTCACAACCTTCATTAGTTATAAATAGTCCTCCAGTACACTGAAATGTATCTGTCACTAAAACCCCTAATACCCCATTTCTCTGCACAGAATCAATACTCAGGAACGAAACCATTCACAAAGACTAAGCAGCCCCAAATCTATCACACGCATAGAAAATGTTTAGAGAGCCAGAATTTTTCTAGTTTATCCTGTGGATATGGAAGGAAAATTTCCTAAGAAATGATTCAAACAAATCATTTGGCTACTATAGAGTGATGTGTGGATCTTGATTGCAGAGGCCATAGGACAAATCTGAATCACTTCATTACATCAGTGCGGCTGAAAAAGCATTCTGCACTCTCACCCCCAAGTTTTTTTTAAATTTATAATTAAACATTTTCTATGATCCTTTCCTGATTTTTCATTTGTTTGAGTCTGTATGACAAGTTCAAAAAAAAAAACAGAGACAGCACATGTAGGAAGACAATCAACTCATATTAAACATGGGCGTATGGTAAAAGGACATATGAATAAACTATCACTGTGAACATGTAGAAACTCTTACATAGAATTTGTTTCACTTAACAAAATGGATTGAAATGAGAAAAGAAAGTTTATCATCTCAAATCCAGACAATCAACTCATATTAAACATGGGCGTATGGTAAAAGGACATATGAATAAACTATCACTGTGAACATGTAGAAACTCTTACATAGAATCTGTTTCACTTAACAAAATGGATTGAAATGAGAAAAGAAAGTTTATCATCTCAAATCCAGATAAAAGGATTGTATCGGTGTAAATGAATGCAGACAGATTGTAAAAATATATACAGCTTTAATGGGGAAATAGACTTATAGAACCACAGGTTCCCACGGAGAACAGGAAAACAGAAGGGGTGGTTGGGAGCACGCCTGCAATCTTTATAAGTAAAAAATATCCTCGGGGGACCCCGCCACCTGCTAGCAAGGTGATCTCTCCTACAAAGGATGCATGTGACAAGACTGTGAGTTTAAAATCAGATTTTTTATTTGGATCTCAAGTCCAGTACTAAGTAGTTTTACACCTTTGAACAAATCATGTTGGCATGTCAAAATGTTATTTTTCTCATTTGCGAAATGAGAAGCAAATATTTATCTTGACAAGTGATGTCAATGTTTAAACTTTGAAATCCTATCCCAAAGCCTGACTAGAAGCTATTTATGCTTCACATACAAACTTCCTTGATTTATTAGCATCTTCTGAGATGAAGGTGACTGTGAATCGTATTGGAGTAACACCTATGCCTATATAAAGAGTCTAGACTCACTTACCTTAGAGGATATGTTATGCAGATAGTCAAGCCTAATAGTAAATCTGTCACAAAGTGTAAATCCTTTTAATCATAATCAAAAATTCACTTTAGGGCAGTTGTGGTCTGCCAAATTCACGTTGTAGTACTAATGTCCAGTACTTTAGAAGGTGACTATATTTGAAGGAAAGAGTCAATAAAAAGATAATTAAAGCTGAGTGGGGTCATATATGTGGGTCTCTAATATAATCTTATGGGTATCCTTATAAAATATTAAATTAGGAAACAGATGTGGGCAGAGGAAACATCATCTGAAGACAAAGGGAGGACTCAATCGCTTACATAACAGAGGACTGCACAGTGACCAATCTCCTAATCTCAGACTGCCTCCAGAACTAGGAAAAAAACAAAGTCCGTTTTTTTTTTATAACCATTTACTGTGTTTTCTTCTTATCATATTAGTCCCATAGGTTAATTTACCCAGATAGATGGAATGGGTATATTATGTTTATTTACTTCCTTGTGTTAACTGAGTACTCTCTACTATGATATGAGATGATGATTCACTATAAATTAATTTTCATGATATGCCTAGAAAAGTAAACAACTAAAACTTAGAGATAATGCAACCATTGACTTTTCACAACAACATTCATTAAGGGTTGGGTCTGAGTGTATTAAAAAAAAACCTAAAGACAAGGAGTATATAGTGATCCCCAACTTGTAGAATCCTCTAAGTGTAAAAAAAAATAAATAGAAAAAAATCCTCCAGATCCTAGACCTTTAGGAGTTCATCCCAGAAGAAGAGCAAGTAGAATATTAAGGGGTACATTCTTTGGCTTTGTAAGAATAAGCAGCTATGTCTAAGGATATTATATTACCTCATAAGGAGCGTTTAATCAGCAGAAAACAATTGACATTACCCAAAATTATAATTCACATGAAACCATTCAAACAAAATCCACATGACATATTAAAACTCTAGAGTCAAAAGATTCGAAAGTATTTATCATTTGTATTTTATAACTTAGGTTATGGGGCCAAAATTCCAAGTGAAGAAAACTTTCCTTCTGATAATTTCAGTTCACATCCATCTTGACTTAGTAGTGTCAGGGACCATGCTCTATTTCACAGATTAAAAATGTCACCATATACTGTGTTCCATCTAGCCCCTAAACTAGTTAAAATAGAACCATTGCTCTTATTCCAAAATGATGGTTGAATGAAAGAGAATTAGCAAATAAACTGAAAGAAGTAGCAAGTCTCAAATGTGATGATACTTCAAATTTATGAGGTAAGCATTAGTATTTCTAGTTTACAAGTGATGGAACCAAGTCTGTGATCTTCCCACTACAGTAGAATAGTACAATCATATCTAGCCAAAGGCTCTGGGAAAATGTCACACTTGAGCAAATAGATACAGAAAGGTTTTACAAGATACATATTATGAATAAAGATGTAGAACAAGTTAAAGGTGAAGATTATTGGGAAAACAATAAATGGTTTGCCGTGTCAAGAAAGAGGTAAATTTCCACAAGTAGACTGAGACCAGAGCATGAGGACAAATACACACAGATCTGAAAGGCTTTGATTAAAGTGTTCGATGCCTTCAAAAAGCAAAAGAAATACCTTTACACTCTTTGCTCCCTATATTCATCTTGAAAATAACAACAAAAGCAGTAGCAAGGAACAATTCATATGCATTACCTAGTGTCCTCCCTCTGCCTATTAACCACAACAGGAAGATATCCAAAGAGGAAGTGTTTGGAGTGAAAGACCCATTCTTCTCGATTACAAAGATTCTTTCCAATGTGTGTTTCTATCATCCAGACATGATAGAGGAGGGAGCCTCCTCTATGATCTTAAAATGCATTGAATCAATGAGTGACCTGAAAAAATCACCTCACATATCATATATATAATTTTACAACATCACAGGGAAACCCATGTAAAAAATTAAACTAGCCTCCATTCCATTGCTCTCCAGATAGAACTCATTTGAAATTCAATATCTCGCCTTAGCTTGTTCTTATGTTTAGAAGTAATAGCACAAGTCACTCTAAACATAAAGATAACCAGTAATTCTCATTCTTGGGTTCTTACTATGCTCCAGATTACATATCCACAGTCCATAAAACACTAAAAATATTTCTAATTCACATTAAAACTTCATTCTGGAGTGGATAGAAACTGGGATTACAGTAATTAAGTAATGTATCCATGTATTAGTGTTCCATATTTATTTCATATCAAACTTTATGCCTTTCTTGCTGCACAACAGTATTTAAAACTAACCAGCAGGCATGATGATATTTCTGTAATTGTAGCAGCAGGGAGGTAGAAGCAGGAGTTTAGGCCAATCTAAGCGAGAGCTTATTTCCAAAGAAATGATACCAACCAAATATTACAACAAACAAATCTTCACTTGCATAAAACTATAATATCACATTCTGGAACACTAGTTCATGATTCTGTCCATATAATTACAGGTTTTTTTAACAAAATTGTCCTTACCTCTAGGAGTTGTATAACCATGTCTGCCATATCTGTGCCAAGATATCTTCCTTAGTATTTATGAAAGTATAAAGAAAGAATTTTAAACTTCTATGTAAAGAATTATGTCGGTAAATACAGACTATTTTTGATGGATCAACTCTGCTCTATGGTTCTGTTTACAAGCTGGTATAAGGAGTTGTTTGTATTAATCTGTGGCATTAAAAGTTCTTGGTAAGCCTGGAATACTATGAATGAAAATTATTATAAATGCAGCAGATAGAACTTGTGAACTCTGATTTAGTTTCCTTCTCTCACTTTAGCCTCTTGTTTCTTGGAATATTAGAGTTCTGGGATAAACCACTATCTTTATATTCATTCTGAGCCACGTCTCTTATGCTCTCTTCATCTATTGGGAATACAAATGACTGGAAGTGAATACAGAAAGCAGAAGACAAAGCCTGGGCCTAGGGAGATGATGGCTCACTGGGTAAAGGGCTGATCAGACAAGCATTAGGATCTGAGTTCAGACCCCCAAGATCCACTCAAAAAATTTCAGTTCAGAGAAACATGCCCGAAATCCTGGTACTGGGAAGCAGTGACAGGAGGATTCTTGGGGCTTATTAGCTGACTAAACTAGCCAACCTGATGAGCTACAATTTCAGTGTGATATACTGTATTTAAAAAGAAAGTTGGGAGTAACTTAACAAGGCAGCCAATCCTACTTCTGGTTTCCACAGGCATGCATATCAGTGCACATGATTGTATATATACAGATGGTGTAGGAGGGTCTTCTGTCTATGTGTTACTTTCATTGGTTAAATAAAGAGACTTCCTTGGCCTTTTGATAGGGTAGAAAATAAGGTGGGCAGAGTAGACAGAACAGAATTCTGGGAGGTAGAAGGCAGGCAGAGAGAGCCACCCACCATGAAGCTGCCAGGTCAGACATGCTGAATCTTTTCCGGTAAGCCACGGCCTCATGGTAACATACAGATTATTAGAAATGGGTTGAGTCAAGACGTGGAAGTTAGCCAATAAGAGGCTAGAGCTAATGGGCCAGGCAGTGCTTAAATGAATACAAATTCTGTGTGGTGATTTCAGGGGTTAAGCTAGCCAGGCAGCGGGATGGAGCCCGCCGCAACTTTTTACTACATACAGGCACATAAAAAAAAAGAAAGAAAGAATCTAAAGTCAGATGTGAGATTTCAAGGAAGATAAGTAAAGGGAACAAACATTTGCTCCTGTCTGTCTCTGAATCCTCAAAGTAGTCTACTATGGGGGCACCACATTCTCAATTTGAACAGATGAAGTCTTGGAGGCTTAAAACAAGCAAGTTAACCTTGCCAAGATCATACAAGACATGGCCAAGCCAGGGTTCACCTTCATATTTGACTCAATCCAAACCCCTAACAAAAGATGCTACTCTCCAAGTTTAGAACTCCATCCTGTTAATCTTTCATTTATTTTTTTGGTCTCTTGGATCAGATTAAGCTATATTTAAGTAGATCTCTGGTGTGGCAGATGAACTAACTTTGTTTCTAACATAGTGAAGGGAAAGAACACACCCAAAGTTACATGGGTTTTCAAAACAGGAAGTCTAAGGGCCACCTTGTCTCTAAGGATTCTGTGAATTTCCTTTTGGCCATCTTGATTTTATTTCTCTCTTGGCTCTGGTACGCTAAGGAAGTTTCCTCATCTTGGATCTTTGGGCAGAAATGAAGATCACATAAGTCGGTCCACAAGTCAACACTGCAGAAGAATCTCAGGCAAGTTTCTTGACAATGACAAAGTAGGCTGAAAGATATGGGTGGAAAGCAACAAAAGAATAGCCTGGGTTGTCTAGTCAGTGGCTTAAAGTCCAGTAGGAACCATACCAGGGCCATGGCCACTTCTTTAAGAGTTACAGAATTAGAGTTACATTTATGTAAAATCAGCATGATGTGTACTGTTGAGAACAAAGGCATTGGTTTGGACTATGGTGTGTACTCTAATGAAGGACATATCATGATCTAATGTAGGACACCAAAACACGAGAAGTGGCAGAAATAAGGGGGAAAGAAAGAAAACTTTGACGTAGCCACAACACAGGAATAAGTTGCATTCCCAATTTAATTGCTCAAATGATGGTATTTTTATAAATAAGGGCTTTAAAATACATTGTGCCAAGATTCATTGGGAGGCAAATTTGGAAGTCCAAGTTCTGCCAATGAAGGGGTCCATGACCGTATGATAGTCACTGGGTTTTATGTGACTTACCTTTCTCATATGAAAGAGTGAAGAGACTGGGCTATATCACTAGCTTGCCTGCTGTTTTCCTCAGAATACATATTGTAGAGGAGTAGGAATAAGTACCATTCAACCACTTCCTCCCTCCTATCCTCTCCAACCACAGAGTTCCATGATTAAAATAATTTTGGGAGGCAGTGGCCTTGATTATCTAAAGGCTCATTGAAATTCAGCGTTCCTTCTATACTGTGCCCAAGTCTCCCTGTGTTGGCTAAATTGAATTATATGTACATATGGAACAGTGTATTTCTCTGGGGGAAGGTTGTATACAGCATTCATTAGATCTGCAAAGGAGTGAAGAATTCCTGCTAAGAGAGATATGGATTGACAGACTTCATTAAGCCATTCCACTCTTAAATAAAGAGCAGATATAAATTAGGATATTAGTATACATCTATAAAAAGATGAAAAGCAAAAGAAAGGCGAACAAGAGAAAGATCAGTTCCCATCTAATCTCGCTTGTCAGAATTAGAGAAATCATCACCAGCCACAAAGTCTCTTTAAACATGAGACAGAGGGTATTGTTCAAGCTAATTAGAAAGCATTGTTTTGAAGAAAAACAATTAATGCAACCCTAACAGAGTATCAGATGTATAAATGATTTCCATGGTATTCAGAAAGGCTATGCACAGCTGCTGGGTGCTATTTAGAAGGTGGAGGAAGAATGAACAAGTACCAGAATAGATTTACTTTGCTCCTTCAGATCAGATTTATGGTTAAGACAATGAAAGCAGATGGGAGTTAAAAGTTCAGCTGCCTGAAATAGAATCCCCATTCTACTTTCTTGGCACACAGTAGGCACTCAATAAATGCTTGCTGATGGTCTATGAGATTGCCCCTAATCATTCACTGCTAGGAAAATTGAACTCTCTTAAATGCCCTTGACCTTTTTCATGGGCCACATATGCCTCTTTTAAATTTCTTGACAAATGCCAGAACCCATCTCACTAAATACTTTTCCGACCACTCTCATTGTCAGACAGTGTCACTGTGTGGCAGTTTAGGAAACCAAATGCCTGGAAAAGTATTCCTTCATAGCTGTCACAGAGATTTTTGGTCACTTCCCTTCCCATTGACAATGACCAGGTGCATAATCCCTGGACTGCCACATTCTAGATGACTTAGTTAACTTGTCTTGGCACATGCCTCTATTCTCTCTGCCCTCACTTCAAGATAGTCGGTGCCCTATTTAAAACTTCTTGAGTCTCACTGGGAGATACTAAAATGGAAATACCTTTCTAGTTAACCACATTACCCTCAAGCATTCAAAGAGGATACTCAGAAATGAGGGATTGAAGGTAAGTGATAAGGAACCAGGCAAAACAGTAGCACTGATTATTCCCCTTGCTTTTATTTACCCATGTTCTCAGGGTATGTGTAATGTACTGTGGTCAGACTCAACGAACCACTTTTTGAGCTGTAACTCTCTATCAAGCACTGAACAAGGAGCTTAATTTGGGTGCTTTGTTCATTTGTTTGTTTGTTTTAACCTAAAAATTAAATGATGGATACAGTTCTCCTTTTACTTTCTCTCGAGAAGCCAACTGTGAGGGAACTCATACTGTGATTCTAGCCATTACTAAAGCTATAAAAGTGTCTGAAGATATCCTGGGTTCATCACTCTTGAGTCCAGTTTTTGAGGTCAATGGATGCTCTCACAAGCACATCAAGAAATCAAGCAAATGTTCATTTGGAAATTTAACAAAAAACTTCATTTCTGTTTCTGCTTTTTGAGTACTGACTTGGGTGGGAGGCTGGGAATCAATCCTAGGGTTTTATGCATGCTTTGGCATTTGATGAATGGATGATTTCAATTTTATGTTTGTTTTTAAATTTCATGCATCAAATGTATCAATCATTTTATTTGATGTTTCTGTCTTTACATTTCCAAAACAAAATGATCTAGTCCCCAAGAAATATGTAACTTTATTATAACCTTTCTTTCACTTCCTCTTATAGTTTATACCTTAACATATCAAAATTCCCTTGTCTATGTTAAGACAGGGTAAGAATTAGATTTGATACTGTCCTTTAATATTCTAAAAGCTACCCAACACGTTCTGAATATCACTTGAATATTCCAGTTCATTTTTCTTCGATTTCTTTGTCAGTAGCAAGTCCAGGTCAATCAACACAGCTTAGAGGGGAATTTTATGATTCTCTATGAGGAAGTACCATTAAGGGGAAAGAAACTTGTGTGATACCAGACTTTCAGTGGCAGGCCTTCATCATCATAGAATTCCTTGGGATGTGAAATAGAGATGGGCAAGGGTCTCAGAACAAAGATAGGCCGACATTTATGGAAGATGGCAAGTCTTAAGGTGTGGTGGGCTATAACATCTAGACAATATCAAGGGCATCTGAGTGGAGAGACTATGATGGGATTTATTTATATCCAAAGAAAAACACAAAGCTGTTCATTTGGAGAAAATGGAATGAAAATGAAGGCCGTGTGTAACTAATCACCACAAAATTAGTATGTTCTCAGAACTGGCAAAGGAGAACAGCGAAAGAACAATTGTCCCGTATCCTTCCTTCGCCAGCTGAGGAAACCAAAGCCCCTCACTGAGAACTTGCTCTTCCTAATTCATTTATCTACTAAGGGGGGACTGCACTGAATCTGTACCTCATATGCCCCAACACTGTAATATTTCATCTTGATGCTGCTTAGAACAATGACATAAGTAAAAGAAAAATTATTGCATAGCAAGAAGGTGTGAAGGTGAAGATTAATTCAAGTGTGTGAGGGTGATTTCATTTAATTTCTTAATTTAATAAGTTGTGGGAACAATGGTGCACAGTCCAAATTACAGGAGGAAATAGCTTTTCCTTTCATTTTTTTTTAAAAAATTAATTATTAAATTTTCTGGCATTTTCTTGATTTGAATTTCTACTGATCTATTATCAAAAAATCAAAAATCAGTTATAAGTCTTTCAAGCTAAGAAGTGGTAGAACTAAATGTTTTTTTTCCACCTTTTACTTTGAGCCTTTCTTCTCCCTATAGTACATTGTATTTCCCCTTTTGCCTTATCTTCCATTTTTCTGTTCTGATCTTCTTCCTCCCTTTTTCCATTTCTCCTCATTCTTTCATGGTCTCTATCACATTTTCAGGTTCCTGCCTAAGTGCCAGCACAGGGATGAGTAATAAGAAGGCAAAGCTGAAAAAGATATTGTCCTATTAGAGGGAGAATGTCATGAGGACCAAATCTGACAGGCAACTAATGAGAAACAACAACCTGAAACCATAGAAATTTAGAGAGCAAGCAGAAATACTCCTTAGACGAAATTCTCACAAATGCATGCCTGAAAGAGGAATAGGCAATTTCTAGAAAAATAGTGCATAAGGAAATTACTTCAGGCAGAAGAACCGGCATTAAGGCAGTAATAATGAAAGAGTATATGTATTTCTTATTTGTTTTTCCAATTGGGATGAAAATTCCATGATAGAAAGGATTTTGTCTCTATTTGTCGCTAAGATATACTCAGTGTCTAGACAAGTACTTGGCACACAGATGTGCAGAGAATGAATAAATGCTGTATTGCAAAGCCATGTGTGTTTTAGATGGTTAGAAAAAAAGCAGGGATAACAAAAGTTGAAATAAAATACAGAGCAGAAAAGAGAAGGCAAAACTTTGTACATCATACCAACAGCTTAGCCTGTTATTCTGTGCAGACAAAGAGGAATCACTAAAAAGGACTGTACAGGACAGTGAAAAGGTCAACAGTATATCAGAATACTGACATTGGAGTAACAATTATAGAAAATGGGAAGCAGAATGGATTGGAGGTAAGGATCCTGTTTGGTTACTGTCAGAAACTGTGACTGAGACAATAAGAATATAAAATAAGGTAATTACAGTGGGGCAAGGCTATGTTTAAGGGGGAACTCAAGAGAACTTTGTGATGAGACAGATCTGGGGAAAGGAGTATCAGGATAAAACATTTAGGTTTACTGCACATTTCTGACTCTTCCGGTAGTATCATGCATGAAACACACAGGGGAGAGTCCCTTGTATAAGAGGATTCAATAGAACATACATGCAAATATGGTTTACATAACATCCTCAAAATAAAATCCCATGACTTGTGGGATGTCATGTATATGAAACAAGCCCCAAGACAACATGGTGGAATGTTTTTTACTAGTCTTATATTCTCATGAGAGCTCTTGGCTTTGAACTCAAAACACAATGTTTCGGGAATTCATTTTAATTTGGACATCACTGCAACAAAAAGCGAGACTTCATTCCTTGTTATATCCTTCCACAGAGAACCAGGAACAGGAAACTAAATGCGATATCATAAAGCCAATGGAATCCTCGAAAGGCACCTGGCTCAAGGACTATAGCCATTCATCCATTCTGCTTTGCTGGCAGGTAAGTCCCTTAAAACAAATAAGTGAAGCCTGTGACGAGGGCTGAACAGGGAAATGCCTTAGTATAAAATAAATCAAAGTCACAGAGATCTGAGAGTATGTCCATGGACATGTGTGTACACACAGGAAAACATGCGCACACATGCACACACACAACAAATACTCACACTTGAGGCTACATTTCATATATATGCCATGCATACCATACCTAACACTATGGATTCAAAATTAAGAGATGAAAAAGAAATCCACATTTTGTGGGCAATAAATATGTTTTGGACACTACTCTTATTAAATCCTCACAGCATGCTCATTTTAAATTTCATGGGGGAAGGAACAGTGCTTGTTGAGTTTGCCATTGTTTTCGGGGTGCTTAACATAGTGCCTGGCATATTGGAGCGGTCAATAAGCATTTTTTTTCAATAATTCACTGGAGAGAGGGATGGCAGGCAGTTGTCAAGCCCCATTTTCTAGTGAGTCACGCAGCAAGTATAGGACACAGTGGGGATTTAGATGCCATTTCCACAGTCTTTGCTGTGTTTGCTCTGCTGGATTGTTCTCCACAATGACATTGGAAGGGGAGAAGAAGAACAATGCTTTGTTCTCTTCAGGGGTAGGTGGGCTACAAAAATAGTGCCAATTCTGATGCTCCTAAAAGCAATCTTCTCTAAAATTCTTTGGTCTAGAAATTTCCATGACATCTCTAGTTTCCAGTTATGTTATGCCTAAGAGCCGTTAGAAGAAATTCTGTTCCTGCAAAGCACTATGGGTGATCAGGAAATTGACTAGTGACGAAGAAAAGTACACTTGGGAGTCAATAGATCACTTCCAAACGGGACTTTGTCTACTGGACTTTCCGTCAAGATTTTCAGAGTCTGTCCCCTAAATCCTCACCTATTAGCCATGTTTTTCTTGGTAATCAAATTTTATTTTTACATATAATGAGGAATACTATGCTTTCATGTAGTAGTATCGAGAAATTACAGACAAGCCTTACATTTAGACACTTAAATAAGTCAACTGAGAACACAATGGTACTTTCATGTCATAGGACACTCACTGGCAATTTGAGTCAACTTCAAAAAACCATATTTAGTCTCAGCAGTTAGCAAAAATAAATGGAGTTCTAGAAATGTTTTCTGCATTAGAAGAAAGACTAAAAGCAAGTTAGTGCAGCACTGACCTCACAGTCTCCATTTTGGATATTTTCTATGTAGACATAAAAGAGTATCACCAAGGACTGCCATAAAAATAAAGTGATGTGAATTTCTGGTTACTTTTGGGCATATTACTTATACTCTAAAGATGCTACTCTGTCCAAATTGCCACAAGAAATAAAGGTATTAGTTCTAGGGGTTGCCTAAACCTATAATAAGTCACAAGAAAGGAATGGAATTTGAGAAAGTGTGAGAAAGAGACACAGAGGCAGGACAATTCAAATGAGATTGAGCCTTAGGAAAAAATAAAGGCTTAGCCTCAAAGTTCTTTGTCAGTAGCAAGCCCAGGTCAACATGTAATCTTAATGGTAGATGGAAAATGGGGGTCAGAAAGGTAAGTGAGGTAAACTAAGAATAGGAGAAGAGGAGAGTGTATAAAATTGGAAATAATTTAAAAAGCTGAAAACTTATGAGGTTATCAGAACCGAAGTGTTTGTAGCTTGTGGTTACTGGGTATTGGCTCCATGAGATCACTGATGAAAAGGATATGAATGCAGGATTTACAGAGTATCTGTCTGGCTGGAAGTATTCTATTAATCGTATAAAGCCAGTTGGGATACTATAGTTTCAGGAACAAGAGGTCAAGCAAGCCTGATAGCCTACATAGTCTGATAACTTGCAACCCTGGGTCCTCAAACCTATCACTCCACATTTCCACTGAGTCATTATTCCTCTCTGATTCTGAATTTTCTACTCTTGGAGGCTTATTAATCTAAGAAATTTCAGCCCTGATAAAGACACTAACACATTGTAAATTCAACAGTATTCATGCGACTGTGTTTTAGAGGCTAACAGCTATGGCTTCACTTCCATATATGATGTGATATTTCTGTACAGTTTTCACAACTCTGGAAATAGACTATTCAATGGACCAGTACTAGCATGTTGATAATCAGGCACCATGAAATCAAGTGCTATACTTACAGGTACCCTAGGTTTTACTGTTCGTATTGTTTGGTTATTGTTTTGAGACAGATTCTCAAGTAGCCTTAACTGAGCTCAAATTCACTGTGTAAATCGAGATGATCTTGCAAATCGAGATGATCTATATCCCAAATGCTAGAATTGCAGCAATGTACCAAAATTCCTCACCCGGATGACTCACTGGATGAGGTGATGTTTGAACTGCAACAAGATTGGGAAATCCAGGCATGATGTCAGATGCCTGCAATTTCACCACTTTGAGGCTGGGCAAAAAAAAAAATGTTCTCCATCTGAGATTAGTCTGGCTACCCAATGAGTACCAGAAAGAGGATAAGAAGGAGGAGAAGGACCCAAGAGTTCTTTTGTCAGAAAACCCAGAGGAGTGTGGCATAAACAGAGACTGCAGAGGAGCATGGGGATACCAACAAAGCTAAGAGCAGTTTGGAATCTGCAGGAAAATACAAGAGTGGGGAAGAGAGGTTGGCAATGATAAAAAAGCAATAATCAAAAAAAAATGCTTAAATATATAGGCTGGGAAAGCATGCATCTGCAAGGTTTACTACGGCATGTTTCAGAAGGGTGAGGCTCACAGCAACAGGGTTTGATGGAGTTGTATGGGACCTACTCATCAGGTTTTGAACCTCTGTTCTCGGGATATATATTTGTTCTCTTAGCCAAAAATATGTTTTGCAGTGGTGGGGATTGGACCCAGAGCCCAAAAATTCTAAGCAAATGCTCTACCTTGAACTATATAACCAACCCTATAGAATAAATTGGAAAGTTAAAAGCATGGACTGTCCTCTGAGTCATGTGCTAACTACTGTTATCTTCAGGTTGGTATTCTGACATGGTATTGTCTACATTATGCATAGGACAAAGAGAGACTAGAAATAAATTTTTCTTTCTTTCTTACTTCTTTCTTTCCATTCCTTTTTCCTTCCTTCTTTTTTTTGCTCCTTTCTTTCTTTCTTTTTTTCTTTCTTTCTTTCTTCCTGTTGTTTTGGCTTTTGAAACAGGGTTTCTTTATGTAACAAGCCTAGCTACCCTGGAACTTCTCTGAAGACCAGTATGACTTCAAACTAACAGAGATACACCTGCCTCTGCCTCACAAGTGCTGGGATTAAAGGTGTGCACTGCCACACCCAGCTTGAATCCATAAAACTATTTTTTCTGAAGACATGTCTGAGAGTTTTCAACAATTCTATTTTATATTAGACAAAAGTAAAATCATATGTGAGAATTTACTAGAAAAAACAGTATGCTGAAAATGGGTTTAGGTGGGTTATTAATTGACAGATGGAATGGCATTTTGTTTAAAGAACACAGGCACAGTAACACATTTGCGATTTGATTGCTGAAATTATAGTTCTTTTATCTATGGCCAAATGGAATAAAAGGTCAGAGTCACCATTTTCTCTACAGAAGGTTTCTCAAGTTATCATTTGAATATGGATAGATTCCACAAATTAAAAGTTTTACAGTGCTCTATAAAACAGCTTCTTTTTAAACAGGAAATGTTCAAGTCATTTAAGGTACAAACTATGCCTCAGTGTATGTTTAAAATGTCCAATTGACTTATAGATGAGAAAGGACGTGTTTTAGGAAGTCTGTAACTTTGTTCAGACTACAAACAATAGCCACAAAAGTAGTCTTAGCAACAAAATGAGTGTTTCTCAGTTCCCATGGTCCAGCACCCACCTCTTTTCCTTCTAAGTAGTTAGTGAAGTTCAGTCTCAAACCCTTCACTGTATGAAATACCATTGTGTTAAGTCGTGAAAAGTAGTGGCAGCTTTTGCCAAGAGCCCCCAAATTCTGCAATGATCTTGTACATTGTCTACTAGTTAAAAGATGAATGGAGTCGACACTAGATCGAGGGAATCACTCTTTGTACGAATATAGTACTGGAAGAAGGCTAGTTTCAGCCAGTGCTTGTAACTTCCTCAAATCACCTTTCATTCCTAAGGAATTAATGTATACATAAAATGTGTCTTAATATTCATATTCAAGGATATTTTACTGTCTTTAATTGATATGAACATACTTTAAGTACATACATATGAGAACAGATTTGGCTCAGGATTCTGATTATTAGAAATAAAGAGGAATGAAAAAGGAGGAAAGAGATAAAAGGCAAGAAAGGTGAGTGGAAAAAGGAGACATAAAGAGGGAAGTAAAAATGACAGAGTTGAAAGAGGGACATATGAATTCCCACTTAGAAGAGGCCTCCTAAATCTCTGGCACCAATACTAGCCACACAGCTTTTCTGTCTTTGAGTGTTTTGTTTTTGTTTTTGGTTTTTTTTTGTAATGTGGTTGTGCTATGTTTATGTTGGCTTACAAGTGTTGTTATTTGAATGTAACTGTATGTTTGTTCAAATTAAATGTAATAATAACTTCATTTTATTATTTGGGGAGCCAGGGTATAAGTCCATAGGTGCTCATGTGACTATAAATACCATTTGAAAGACTATAAACAAAAAAAAATGTCTGTCCTTGAAAAGGAGTAGATCAGGAGGGGAGGGAACTTGGGGAGTGACTGGAAGGATTAGAAGTAAGGGAAACTATAATTAATAGATATTATATGAGAAATGAATCTATTTTCAGTAAATGAAAAAAATAATTTAAAAGAGAATTTCTGTCCTCATAGAAAGGTCCAGTTGACAGAGTATTGTGCTAAGCCATTATTTCTAATGTGGTTTGGAGAAACTCTAAAGACACTGCCCACCCATCCACTCTCTCCCACACTCAAACTTTGCCTCTATGTAAACCCATTGTTCAGCCAGTTGGTGACGGAACATGCCTTTAAACCAGCACTTGGGAGGCAGGTGGATCTCTGTGAGTTCAGGGCCAGCCTAGTCCAAAACAGCCAGTGAATTCCAAAACAGCCAGGGCTGTTACACAAAGAAACCTTGTCTTGAAAAACCAAAAAGCAGCCAGTAGTAGAACTCCCTGTGCTTTCTGACCTACTCAGTCTCCACAATTAATACCTCCAGTTGCTCCTAAGAGTAGATGACTCAGTCAGTGGTTCAGTCAACAATGGCAGTACCAATGCTTAGAATTTATAAAGGGCTTGTGAGTAGGCCAGGTATGTTTAAGTACTTGACTCATAGAATATTCACAACCTGTTTTACTTAGGGGATAACTGAGGCATTGTGATATTGATTTGGTGTCCAAAGACAAACTAGCAATGGGAAGCAAACCAGTATTTGACTTGTGATAGTTTATCCTGAGAGTCATTGGGTAGCCATTTAGTAATAAGATATTTGGGTACTTTAGAGGATATGGTAATAAATAAGTAACAGATGACACAGTTTATGTATTTTGAGAACTTACAAAGAAATCTTCGAAACTAAGGCCACAAGATAAACATTGATGATGTTTAAAATATTTTGTCGCTGTAATAAAGTACCTTTATACAGCACTAGGGAGTCAATATGAGAAAAGCATTCTCAATTACAGGTTTTAAATAAAGGTTTATTAAGTATTCAGCCTACCTGCTTACCCTGAAAGCAATGTCAGACAAGGCAGAAATTCTACCATCCTGCAGTTCTTTGAAGCAACACACCTACCTGTGAATAAACCTCAGGGTCAGACTCCATTTTCCATGAAAACAACCTGTGTGACTGTGTAGGGAGATTACAGTCACTTAAATATTGGACATATTGGACAGATTTTTGAGACATCATGGGGCAGAGGTATACAAAATGTGAAAACAAAATATCTGAATACTATCAAGTTGCAGTGGGTTACACGCATTGTCCTCTTAGGTAACGCCAATTTTTCTACGGACACAGAGGTCTTAAAGTCAGTCAAATTTGTGATAACTGCTTAATATTTTATCAGTCCATTAGTAACCAAGAAGGGGAATTTTTGACTTTGGAGTATGTTACTTGTCAAAGGGTGAGTATCCTTGGATAGCTAGCCATCATTTATAGATTTTCTCCTTCTTCTACCATGTTCACACGTTCGTTTTCCCAATGAATGAGTGAGGTAAAACTTCTAAGCAGTCTGCATTTTAGTGTAGAACATTATCTGCATCCTCCCAGGAGGATAGTCTCTCTAGAGTACCAAACAACAAAGGACTGGAACAGGATATAGAGAAGAGTGTACTTATGAAAGAAGTATTGATGACTTAGTGTCTTATTTCATTCAGATTACAAACTATGACAATGCTTTTGGCCTTATTCTGAAGAAGTCAGTGGTGGCGTGCTAGTCACAGGGAATTATGAAAATGCACTCTTTCTATAAAAAAGCCAATCTGAATTAGCATAGTAATTTGACAATAAAAATTGCTTCATTGTTGAGGTTACATTGTACACATAATCCAGAAACTGAATGGACTAACTGAGCAATGTCAAAATAAAGCAGAAATATATTAAAGTATGTAATATATTTATGCTGAAATCTATGCTCTCAAGTACCATTTATCCTTCTGTATATGTGTTGCTTTTGTTGGTTGTCAGATAAAGCCATTTTGGCTAATGGCTTAGCAGCATAAAGCCAAGTAGGAAATATGAATAGAGATAGAGAAAGAGAGCGAGTAGGCAGAGTTAAGGAGACACCATGTAGCTGCTGAAAGAGAAAGATGCCAGAAGATGACCAGTAAGTCACAGCCTTGTAGTGATGCATAGATTAATGCATAGATAATAGCAATGAGTTAATTTAAGACATAAGACCTAATTAGGAATGCACCTAAGCAATTGGCCAAACAGTATGGTAATTAATATAGTTTCTGTTTGATTATTCGGGTCTGGGCAGCCGGGAAATGAAAGCTCAGTCTCCATTTACACTCACACATACACAAAAACATCTTAAAGACAAGAACAATTACAGAGCGTCCGAAAACACCCATAGCCATTTATTTGAGATACAAGAGAAAACAACAACAACAAAACCAAGAGCATTAAGTATTTCCATCTCTATCAATCTGGACTTCTCAAATAATCTGAAGCATTTTTTTTACCTATTCCTTTTTAATTCTTGAGAAAAACCTCATTTGATTTTATATCTTTAAAATTAGTCTCACTGGATTCCTTCCAGCTTGTAATATCACACTACCCAAATTCTTAACTGGAAGTGGGAAAAAATCATGTCCTTCATTTGTGTATTGGCTTGTGACCACTGATGACCAATGGTTTCTTTCATGCTGCCTTTGCCATGCGGACTTCATTAGGGACAGAATGATTTTTTTTAGAAACCAGATTTTGTATCAGTTCCCACTTTGTTCCTGCAATTAACTATAAAATGGGAAACAACTGCTAATGTGCCTCTCATGTAACTGCTGACTGATAACTGTCAAAAATCTTTCGAGACCTGGAATGAATGTCAGCGCTATGCGTGCTTCCCAATGTACTTTGTACCATTAAAAGCAGAAAGCCATAGGAAAATATCATAGTACAAAAATTCAGATTGTTTCCTGAACAACTAAAAAACAGGGTTGACCAAGCAATTATCGCAAATTTAATTGACTTTAAGACCTTTGGTTCCATAGAAAAATTGCCATACATGGTCAAATAGGGTAGACCAGAGAAGTTGAGGTAGAATTACCAACTATATATATCCAGTAAATAAACAATAAAAGTATATATCAGGCCTTAGGTTGAAACATGAGAAATAGACAAAAATCAGTAAGATACACCTTCTGTTTTCCACAAGTTTGTGAGGTGAGCATCATGAATAAACATTATGTACATATGTAAATTGTCAAAAAATAAATTTAATTAATGAAAATGTATGAAAAATATTATGTAAAAGGAATGAAATTGTTTGGGATTTTAAAATATGGAAATCCTGTTCTAGACTCCAATATGACTAAATTTGATGATATAAAGCTACATGAAAAAGACTAGTCATAAAAAGTATGATAGTTTTAATTGTCAACTTGATACAACCTAAAACCACATAAAACAGAGTCTCAGTGAGGGATTGTCTACATTGGGTTAGCCCATGGATATATCTATGGGGATGGTCTTAATAAAGATAGTTGATATGGGAAGACCGGGTCTACTGCAGGCAATAATATTCCCTAGGCAGGGGCTTCTGAACAAAGTAGAGAATTCAAACCGAGCGTAAGCAAGCAAGTGATTTCATATACATTACTTTATTGCTGCTCATATGCTGGTACACTCCTTTAATCCCAGCCCTAGAGAGGATTATAAATGGGAGGAAATAGTTATCAGGCACTTAATATCCTTCTGAGATTCCAGGAGGCAAAATCACCATTTTCAGACTGAGTTTGAGATAAGAGCCAGTGGCTGGCTGTTTTGTTTTTGGATCTTCAGGTTGAACCCAATTTCTGACCCTGAGTTTTTATTAATCATGCATCATTCTCTTCGCAAAGATTTCCAATAGGGACATGCCAATGTTGAGAACCTACCTCCTAAAGACAACTTATACAGGAAGGGCAGATGTCATCAATATCCTCCACTGGGGCCGGTCTATGTGGAAGAGGAAGTTTAGGTTGTTTGTAAGTCAGAACAAGTATGTTGTGGGAAAGGAACTCAGTGCTTCACAGATTAACAGGTAGGAACTAGTATCCCATGGTTTTTGTTTATTCATTTGGTCTTCAGACAGCCAAATTACTAAGATTCACAGACTCTCAAGAATTTAGGGAGACACCAAGAGAAAGGATGATAGAGAAGAGTGCCAGGAAAGAAAGCAAAGGGAACTGAGGGTTGATGTCTCAGTGAGTGGTTTTCCATAATGCCTCTGCCCAAGCAATATTTTGGTAAATAGCATGGACTTTCAGCATGTGATAAAACACGCTGACTACAAGCACCACTGTGTTAGAAGGAGTTTATTTAACTTATATATCTTGAACACAGTCCATCATGAAAGAACACCAAGGCAGGGAGGGACCTAGAGCAAGAACCAAAGAAAGGGCCAGGAAGGAACACAGGTTACTGGCTTGCCCCTCTGGATTTGCTCTGTTTGCTTTCTTATTATACAACCAAAGACCACCTGCCCAGGAATGGCATCTCCCACAGAGAGCTGGGTCTTCCCCAACCAAATATGAATCAAGGAAATACCTGTAAACTTACCTACATGTCAATCTAATAGAGGGATTTTCTCAATTGATGCTCCTTTTTTTCAGATGACCCTATCTTGTTGGAAGTTGATTCAAAAAAACTAAAGAGCCAAGCATTTCCACACTTTTGTCAATTACATAGAAAATAGGAAAGTGCTCTTTATGCAACTTTCCCATAAGACCTTTGTCCTTACAACCTAAGGAATGAGAAATGTTGTAAACAAAAAGACAAGAAGTGAAAAGAATTTCCAGCACCTGCCTTAGGTTACTGTAGACAAGTAGGGACTAGAGCAGAACATACGTGGAGCAATTGAATTCTAAGACTATTTGCTTTTTCCAGCTTATCTTCAAGGGAAGAACAAACCTATCCTCTGGCCAGTGGCAATTGAAAAGGACATATCCTATCTCCAAACTTCAGGATGATGGTTATCTATAAATGAAGGGCTACCGAATGTGGTTTACAACTTATCTATATCTGAAAGAAGTTGTTTATTCAACATTTTATCTGTAAAATGATTACTATTTATTTATTTTTATGTGTCTGTGTGTTTTATCTACATGCGCATAAGTGTACCATATGTACTCCTGATACCCAAGGAGTACAGAAGAGGCATCCAGCCAGTTGTGAGCTCCCATGTGTGTGCTGGGAATAGAACCCTAGCCCTCTGAAAGAACAGTACACATTCTCACCTAATAAACTATTTCTCCAGTCCTTTAAAATAATCTTTGTATGGGTGTTTATCATCACCTGAAACAGAAACCATGTGGTTATAAAGCTTAAAATATTCTTTTCTAACTGGATATCTTGAGAGATTTGACAAAGTGCTAAAGCAGAGCATGCCTGTTATCCATTATCAAAGAAAGAGTACTACTCAGCAGTAAAAAACAAGGACTTCTTGAATTTTGCATGCAAATGCATGGAAATAGAAAACACTATCCTGATTAGGGTAAGCCAGACCCAAAAAGAGGAACATGGGATGTCCTCACTCATATTTGGTTTCTAGCCATAAACAAAGGACATTGAGCCTATAATTAGTGATCTAGAGAAGCTAAATAAGGAGAACCCAAAGAAAAACATATAGGCATCCTCCTGAATATTAACCTTCATCAGGCGATGAAAGGAGACAGAGACAGAGACCCACATTGGAGCACCAGACAGAAATCTCAAGGTCCAAATCAGGAGCAGAAGGAGAGAGAGCATGAGCAAGGAACTCAGAACCGCGAGGGGTGCACCCACACACTGAGACAATGGGGATGTTCTATTGGGAACTCACCAAGGCCAGCTGGCCTGGATCTGAAAAAGCCTGGGATAAAACCGGACTCTCTGAACATAGCAGACAATGAGGACTACCGAGAACTCAAGAACAATGGCAATGGGTTTTTGACCCTAATGCATGTAACTGGCTTTGTGGGAGCCTAGGCAGTTTAGATGCTCACCTTACTAGACCTGGATGAAGGTGGGTGGTCCTTGGACTTCCCACAGGGCAGGGAACCCTGATTGCTCTTTGGGTTGAGGAGGGAGGGGGACTTGATTGGGGGAGGTGGAGGGAAATGGGAGGCAGAGGCGGGGAAGAGACAGAAAAGTTCCTTGGGCAGCTGAGGATTGGGAACCTGAAATGACCCTATCCTAGAGCAATACTGACGAATATCTTGCATATCATCATAGAACCTTCATCTGGTGATGGATAGAGATAGAGACAGAGACCCACACAGGAGCACTGGACTGAGCTCCCAAGGTCCCAATGAGGAGCAGAAGGAGGGAGAACATGAGTAAAGAAGTCGGGACCACGAGGCGTGCACCCACCCATTGAGACAGTGGAGCTGATCTACTGGGAGCTTACCAAGGCCAGCTGGACTGTGACCGAAAAAGCATGGGATAAAACCGGACTCTCTGAACATGGCGAACAATGAGGGCTGATGAGACGCCAAGGACAATGGCACGGGGTTTTGATCCTACTTAATGTGCTGGCTTTGTGGGAGCTTAGCCAGTTTGGTTGTTCACCTTCCTAGATATGGACGGAGTGGGGAGGACCTAGGACTTACCACAGGGCAGGGAACCGGGACTGCTCTGTGGACTGGAGGTGGAGGGGGAGAGGAATGGGGGTAGGGGGAGAAGGGTGGGAGGAGGGGGAGGGAAATGGGAGGCTGGGAGGAGGTGGAAACTTGTTTTTTGTTTATGCTTTTTTTAAAAAATAATTTAAAAAAATGAAAAAAAGATAAAAAAAGAAAAAAAAGAAGAGGACAGACTGAGACAAACAGAACTTCAAATTTATATACTTTGGTTATTAAAACCTGTACCCTGTTTACAATCAACTATTGTGTCTATCACTCTACATCAACTCATTGACTACTTTCCCTGGTTGTCTAAACACTATTACTAAGCTTATTTGACAAATGAGAAAACTGAGGCACAGGAAAGCCAAAGTACTCACCTAATGCTACACTGCTTGTGCATGACAAAGATAAAATTCAAATCCAAGTCAGCTAGCTGCAGAGCCATAACCACTGCCTTTCTGCCTATATGCACAGATGCTTTATGATTTTGTTCAATGTTGGCAATGAAGCCTAATTCCATTACTAATCATGAGAATTATAGCCAAAGTAGCACTTTGTGGCCATCTATACAATTTGTCTACTTTCACTCAGGAGGAAACTGATGCATAAACCTGATTCAAATTCAAATAACGAGTGAATGAAAATAAAACCATGGACAGACCCACTCTATGATACACAAGCCTGATTCACTCATGAAGAATCTGAAAAAAAAAAGCCTTACTCAAGATCAAACAATGAATGAATGGAAATGAAACCATAGACCCAGTCTCCTCTGCCAATATCATGCACTTGAAACTGAATTTGCTCCCGAGTAAGCTAGCAATACTATTAAACATTTTAGCATCAGGAACATGTACAGCTTCCCAAAGAAGAGATATGGGCACATTATCTACCCAACAGAAGGATTATGTGAAGATTGACACATCAACAAACTTAGCTGGAGAGTTTAAGAAGCAATGTCGTCTCTAGTTGAAATTATTTTAGAAATAGAAATGTGCTAGATTCAATTTCCTTACCACATGAACTTGTGAGCAACATATTGAAAGAAGGAATTAGAGAAAGAAAACATGAAAAATTAACATAAAGAAAATGGACACAAAAATGTTATTCATAATCTTGCCAATACTTCAGGTCAAATTTCAAATACTGCTTTACAATTGGTTGAGCAGCAAATATTTGAAATGAATAAAATCACAAAAAAACTTGGGAGAGAGCAATGGAACATATTGAGAATATGAAGCTGTATCTGAAGTAAACGCCTCATTAACTTAACAGTCCAAGAGATGTGAATCCCGTTAGCATGTAGTTAAGGAACTGGATATATGGAGAAAAAGCAGCAAGGGTCTCATTAAGAATCGTCTGAGATACACCAGGAATGTGTGTCTCATCTGCAAAAACAACAGCATATATAGAAGGAGGTAAATCATTATCTTCTTTTCTATATATGTAATGATTTAAGTATTTGCCTTATCTTGGATCACCATCCTTTTCTGTCCCCTACAGTGTTAGGCCCTAAACTCTGGTCCTAACCCAGTAATGATCATCGGGCTTATTCTAAATACCCTGCCCAGATACTGGAACTTGAAATAAGTATTAAAACCAAAATGGAAAGTATAAGTCTAGCAAGTAGGTCCATATATGCAGTTCCAGAGCTTAAATGTAAAAACCTACATACCAAACTGGAGAACATTCAGGAAAAGTGAAGATGTAGCTGGTGTTCATTAAATTGAATAATTTTGTCACTGGCAAAAATGACTTCTTCTTGGCTTGAAGAATGAATAAAATTTTCTGCTCTAAATGATGTCGAAAAATCTTAATAGTACTAAATTAACTGATGGCACTAGCAGTGACATGCATCAAAGAATATTAATGAATTCCTAAAATCTTATAAGAACTTCCCTGTGATTTCTGTATCGTGAACATTTACCCAAAGAACAATTATTCAGTGTTAGGCGATAAAATATATGTTAAGTAATTTGGTGATAAACCAAATATCCTGATAATTAATTTTTAAATATTGACCAGTGAATAAAAATACACGCTGCATTATTTCATTCGTAACCTATTATACTTTAGAAAAGATGAAAGATGTTTCATTATAGCAATTTAAATAGCCACATATCAAAACAATAGCTTGAGTATAAAGTGCAATAACAGCTCTCTCTGCTTCTACTTCCTAGTGAGCAACAACTAGCAGAATCTCTTTCCACCTAACTCACAGTCCTTTGTCTTGGAGTTTCTTTGGAGAGCTCTTTTACATAACTATCATTAGTGGAAATCTGGGCTTTCCAAAGACTGCATCATTACCCCCTTTTTCTTCTACAGTTTTCCTCTCTCCTGCTATGAATATCATCTACCGTCTGGTTCAACTATCCATATGCTAATGAGCCTCAAATGGCCTTATTTTCTGTAGTACACTTCCTTGGCAATTAAAGCAGTAAACCAGGTTTCCAGTTCCTCATTACAGGAGAGAAGAAACATAAAAAGTGCCTTCTAACTATTTTCAGAATGGATGAGTAAGTAAATGGATCTATGCTGTACAATGATAAGTTATTATTTATTGCAGATGCCTTAGCTATATGACACACAGCAGGAATGTACATTAAAAGGTTAGGAAGCACACGGGTATAAAAATAAGAAAATTAGTTACTATTTGTTAGAAATGATCCAGATTCTGAATGTTAATGTTTTCATTCAAAATGGCTCTGCGCTTTCAGAAGTATCCAGAAGAAACAGACTTGAAGAAGTGATGCCGTATTAAGAACACATTTGCTGGGATCTTTCCTATTGGAGATTTGGAATGTCTACATTTCCTTCTCAGGCTGTTCATCAGTTTATACAAATATTCCAGTGATCACTAAGAGGAATGGAAGTTAATGATGATCTGTACAAATGTTAGAACTTAAAGTCTGGGGTGCATACATTCTCTCTTTAATATGCCTCACTGACTATCTACTATCACCATACACACAGGAATCCAATCTGTGTTCAGCCTGCAAGGAATGTTGGAAAACACATAACATTTTAAATTTAAAAAAAGGATTTAATTTATTTTTTTATTTGTGTGTGTGTGTTTGTGTCTGTCTGTCTGTGTGTGTTATGTGAGTGTGGGTGCTTGCAGAAGCCAAGAAAAAGTTTCTGATCTCATGGAGTTGTGGTCATATGGATTTGGAGCAAATTCAGTCCTGTGCATGAGCAGCAAGTGATTTTAACTACTGAACAGTCTCTCCAGATCGAATGCCATGTTTTAAACATCCCTACCAATGAAAAGAAATAGTACTTGCACTCTTACAATAAAGGATTTATTATTTACTAAACAAAGTGAAAGCTGGCTACTCTGGAAGAGAATTGATCAATACAGACTTTCCTTAAGCCACTTGTTTGATGCCCTTGGACTTTATTTTACTACAAATAAATCCTGTTCAGAACAACAAGAGGAAACATTGATATGTCCAATCTTTTCACAATTATCTTTTTGGACTGGATCACAGAGTCGACAGCTCATGATACGCACATTAAAATTTTCCAACCCTAAAGTACTTCCATAGAAAACTTTAGGTAAATTGAGATGCCAGACAAATAGGAACTATTGTAATTTATTTTCATATTTAGTCCTTTTTGAGCTGCAACAAGTTTTCTGATATTGTCACAAACACCAAAAGTAGGCAGATCCCATCTGAAAATAGTCTGCATAATTAGAGGTCTAACCGAGACAGAGCTACAAGGAAAAACGTCATAGCTATGGGAAACAGCACAGACATCTAACCATAATAGGAGACTGATTAAATTTGACAGTTGAGTCACACAGTGAACTCTGTGTAGACATAAAAAATGATGTAAAAGTATAATGACATGGGAAAATATTCATGATCTACTGCTCAGTGGGAAAAAACCCATCTGAGAAAGGTTAAATGACCTATCTAATAATAGAATTAACATATGAAACATGCATAAAAGAGTCAAAATTATCCAATATCAAATCATGTTAAAAATCCTGTCACATTAAAACTATCTCTATTAAAAGCTAGAGACTCCAAATAAGTCAAAACAACCACCAGTCTTAAATTATTAAAACATTTTTCATGAATTCCTATCAAAAGGCTTTTAAAACCTATAAAACCAATAAAGTTCTGAGCACAAAGGTTTTAGCTAACATTTGAAAAATTTCAGCCTTTTTCTTTTTTGTAAAAACTGTTATGTGTATTACCTGTAAAGTGAGCTTTTTATATTTATTTATTTATTTAATAGATGAATACAATGTGTTTAGATCATATTCATCTCAAGCTTCTCCAAATACAACCAGACTTCTCTGCTATATCTCCCTCCCAACTTTATGTGTTCTTTTTATATAACTCATAGCAACTGTGGTGGCTGGCATGGGACCTGCAAAATATCAAGCCAGTCAATACTCCAGCATAGACATGGAGGAGATTCACAAGACGTCACCCCTACCTGAGGAGCTATTGGCCCCTGATGGCCACTGGGAGAAAAAAAAAAACCTCAATATTTTTCAGTGGTGTGGCTTATGCTAGATACGTGGCCATGTTACTGTGCATGGCACCCTTTAGCTATGCATGCATTAGCAGTACAAATTGAACTAATCGGGTTATAAAATATTAAATATAAATGTATGTATTATAAAATGATTAGTGGCCATATGAAAAATAATTAGGCAACTTGATCCAAAATTGTGGTCTATAAAGGATAAGATTATGCTTAGATATTTTCTAAAGCATCCAGGTTTCTTAGTTTAAAAGAATGGAAAATACAAATTGGGTTTTGTTTTAATAAAGACAAATAACAAAAGCTTTAGATTTAGAAAGACTTGGGTTTGATTTACAATAGGACCTACCCTATCTTGCAACCTGCAAGGAACTTTAGGTAAGGAGAAAGGATGTTCCCCCAAAGGAAACAGTATCTTATATTTATAAGTAAATTGAACCTTTGGCAAAAGTTTTCCTTCTTTAGGAACACATAGACTGGATTCTAGTCCCTAACATCTCATCAACTGTGTGTCTTTGGGCATTTTATAAATCCCAAACTTCCACTGAAATCAAGACTCCAAGTCTAGGGCAGGCCCAATTGTACGTAGCGCTAAACCACCAGGAAAAAAGGATAGTCTGACCACACCACACTAACATGAGAAAGTTGTAAACGCTAATGAATTGCTGTCACCTAAGGATCCTAGAAGAAATATTACTAGTGGTAATAAAAATAGAGTATTATTGATTAATACTGGCCATGACAAGGTTAGTAATGGATGGCAGAGAGGCCATAAGGCCCTCCCCCTCCCTTCAGGACTATTGGCTACAGAGATTCTGAAGAGAAAAATTGGTTGTCTTCAGTTTTGTTCCAGTGAACAGATCCTAATCTGTGATCACATAGACAACCCTGATTATAGTCAGTGGATCACCAAACAAAACAAATGTGTAAAGAGAATTTGTAGGGAAGGCTGAAGTGCTAGAGTCCATAGAGATGGGGCTAAGAGAAGATGGGAGAAGGGTAATCAGAATGAATCATACAAAAGCGTGTAACTTGTCAAAATAAATTTAATTAATACAAAGCAGAGTTCATGGTTTCCCTCAGCTTTGGTACTTAGAAGAGAAATTACATTCAAACAACCAAACTGGAAGATCTTATAACTATAGAAATGGCTCAGTAGTTAAGAGCATGTATTACCCTTGCAGAGGAACCAGCACACAAATTTGGCAGCTCATAGCTTCCTGTAACTCCAACTCCAAAGGAATCTAATGCTTTTACACTCCACTGACACCTAAATCAGATGCACATACCAATACTCAAAAATACAGAGAGATACACAATTAAAAACAACACAATTAATCTAAAATGAAAACTCTCTCAATCTTTTAAAGAAGTAGCTTTTGTCACATTCACAGATATAGTGCATGTTTCTTGTGATACACCCACCTTGCAAGATATTTAGACAATTCTAGTCAATACTCTTGTCTGCAAATCTAGACCAACTCTATGACCTGCACATAATCCTGGCCATCTTTGTAGCAAATTTATCCCCCCTAAATCATTCGTAAATGGTCTTCTCTGAAGGGCTTTTCTGTTCTTATCTTTATAAGCATACTCTAGTTATTTTTTTTTACTCTTAGGGGGCACATCACCCAACTTCCAAATATATAAACAGAGACTTATTCTTACTTATGAATTCCCAACCTTAACTTGGCTAGTCTCCAATCAACTTTCCTAACTTAAATTATCCCCTTTCTCTTTAACTACATTTTGCCTCTGGGTTTTTTACCTTTATTTATTCTATACATCTTTTTTTCCTACTTGCTCCATGTCTATGTGGCTGTGGAAATGGCCCCTGGCATCCTCCTCTCCTCTTTTTCTTGCCCCTCTCTTCCTTCCCTAGATTTCTCCTCCTATTTATTCTCACTTCCTTCCAGCCCCACCTATTCTTTCTCCTGCCTAGCTGTTGGTCATTAAGCTCTTTATTAGATCAATCAAGTGTTCAAGGCAGGAACAATAACACAGCTTTAGAGAGTTAAAAAATGCAATGTAAAAGAATGAAACACATTTTTTCCATCATTAAACAAATATTCCACCGCATAAATAAATATAACACTTCTTAAAATAATATTCCACAACAGTATATAGTTCCATTTTCTTTTTCCAAAGAAAGTAATAAAGAAAGAGAGGGGGCAGGGAAGGAGAAAGAAAGAAAATAGAGAGAAAGAAAGAAAAAGAAAGAAAGAAAAGGAAAGAAAGAAAGAAAGAAAGAAGAAAGAAAGAAAAGGAGGGAAAGAGGAAGGAGGAAAAATTTGGAGACATATTTCAAGTACCTATTTTAAAGTAATATAAATGTGTTCTCAGTAACCCTCAGGAAAACCATAAAGTGAACTTTTTCCCAAATGTCCCCAGAAAAGAGAAATATTTATATTTCAATTGCTGTATAATCTCTGAATAGGTTCTGGAAAAAGCATTTGTTATTCATGCTTTATGATGTGTGCTTATAGTTTCAGATACGTGAAGAATAAGACAAGAGAATCACAAGATCAACACAAGTTTGGGAAACATAGACAACATAGCCAGACTTTTTCTTGAAAAATTTACTTTTTTTCATCTTTAAACAATAATGAGAATACCTATTTGTACACATAATATATCAACAGACTTTAAATTCTTAACAGTTTAATAAGAAATCAATGGCATCTTAGCATATTAATTTATACTCTAATCATGATTGAGTTTAAACTTTTCACAAATCATTTTCCCAGTTTTTGTCATGTTTTTAATCATTAAATTATTAAATAAATCATTGAATTTTACAGGGAGTTGTGTACCAGGGATATTAACCTTTTTTGCTATATTACAAATATTTTTCCAGTCCATTGGTTGTTCTTAAGGTGATTTTAGAGCACAGTAGTCTTTGGTTTCATGTAGTCAAATTTATTACTCTTGTATATATTTAATTATTAGGCATCTAGAATTTAAATGATAAGTAGAGAACTTTGCCTTGCAATAAATTTTCTTGTAGTTTTTTTGTCTTATTTTGCACATATTTAACTACAGGAAACAAGAACTTCATTTGGAGCTGTAACAGACCTTGTTTTAGTTAGATTTTACTTTCTACAGTAAAATGCTTCAAGTAACAGCATAAAAATAAAAGATAAATGCTGGAGAGATTCTCAGTGATTAAGAACACTTGTTGTTCTTGAAGAAAATGGGAATTCAGCTCCCAGCACCAGCAGGATAATTCAGAACCATCTGTAATTCCTGCTCCAGGAGATGTGATGCCCTTTTCTGAGCTCTTCAGGTACCACAGCATACACGTGGTACACAGACATAAATGCAAGGGAAAGACTGACTCATAATTTAGAAAGCAAGCATACTAGTAAAGAAACTTGTTATTAACATGAGATCAGCTTATTTCTTGCCCTGGCTAGCTGTGCTGTCAACTAAACATGACATGGTGCCTTCTGAGGGGAGAAGCCTCAACCAGGGAATTGCACCTATTGGTGAATCCTGTGGGCATGTCTGAGACAGATTGTCTTGAATATTAATTGATACAAGAGGATCTATCCACTGTGGACAGTGCCAATCCCTTGGAAGGTAATTCCAACATGTTCAAAACTAACCCATGAAATGATCCACAGACCAAGCTAGTCCAAAAGTCATATCCTTCCATGATTCTTGCCTCCAAGTTTCTGCCCCTAGCTCCCTCAATTAGTGATTATGAATTGGAATGGTAAGCCAAATAAACCCATTCCTCTCCATATTAGTTTTGGTCAGAATGTTTTAGCATACTAATAGAAAACTAGAAGAGATAGTACGAATAGAAAGAGAAAACCATCAGCTCTTAACATAGTAAACTGCTAACATCATATAACGTCATCAAAATTAATATCACCACTTATGAAACATTGCAAAATCAGGAGCATATGTAAAATCAGAACATATCACTTCTGTCATTTTAACTTAACCATTACAAAATTTTGTAAAGGTCTGAGAGTCTGGCTAATAGATAGGCACTTGCTTAATGTGCACTAAGGTAGAGAGAGAAAGAAGAGAGAGAGGGGGAGGGAGGGAGGAAAGAAGGAATGGTGGAAGGTAAGGGAGGAAAAGAGAGAGAGATACTAGCTCACATGGAAAAACATTCTGAAACATACCTAAGCAATAATAATTTAAGATTAAAGATAAAGAAGAAAAGATTGGGAACTACAACAGACAAGACTAACTTTGTTAGCTTCCCATAGCCTAAAATTATTTCATAATCAAACATGAGAACACCTTAGAAAATATTCCCTCATTATACCTTGTAAAAATGGTGATAAAAGAAGGCATTTAATATCATAAAGCTATGTCATGCTCCAAAGTGAGAATTTGCTTTGTTTAGTTCCTAAGCCATAACATATAATAAAGATTGAATGAAGCCAAGCTTTGTGAAATATACTTGCATCCCCAGCTACTCCTGAAGCTGAGGAAGGAGGAGTGTGAGTTCCAGGTCACTACAGGCAATTTAGAAAGACTGTCTCAAACAAAATTTAGGAAGAATTAGGAATGTAACTCTATTGAAAAGCATTTGACTAGCATGCTGGAGGCTCTGGGTTTGATATCCAGTAACAGAAAGGAAAGGACAAAAATGAAATGATACCAAGTGTTACCCTAAGGATGAAGTGAGTTGAGATAAAAAGTATCTCTCACAGTACCAGGGACCTAATAGAGAGAATGAGTAACAAATCGTTACAACTAAGCCAGTCTTTCCTCTTGGAACCAACACATAAATTTACATTTATTGAACTAGTTCTGGTAGTTAGAGATGTCATGATTCAACTCCTCAAGGGACTATTGCAACCCTACAGTAGAAAGCAGTCTGCTCACTTTTGTTGTCATTATTTTTCTGTGTCTGCCATCAGAATGCTATAATAGGGTGTCTTAGACAAAATCTCATTGCGGATGGCTGCCTTCTGGTAGAGTCTTCACCTGGCAGAAGAAAGAAGTTTTGCTGTCTCCCTTTCTTCTTGTAAGGGCACAGATTCAATGACTGGGTTCTGTCTCCATGAGCTCATCTAAACATAATCACTGCTCATAGTCCAATTCCTAATAGCCTGAAACTAAAGTGATATAGGTCCAACACATGAATTTGGGGGAAAACAAAAATAAAATGCATATCATTTTTATTATGTCTTTAAAGTCAATCTTGCTAGAAAGCTTGACTTATTGATAAGCAACATATAATGTTTTTTAAACTTGGTATTTGCATCAAAGTTGTAATAGAATTAATTAAGAAGTACTGGGAATTTGTGGGTTTTCTTTTTAACACTGCTTGATATTTCATTAGAGCATATATTAGATGACAAACTCATTTTTTTTGTTTTGTTTACTCAATGATATTGTTATTGTATTGTTATTGATACAGTATGCTAAAAGAAACATAAACAAGAATGTCCACTACTGGGAACATTTCCCTACATTAATGAACTTTCTGTAAATATGCTTTTTAATTCCTATTACTAGAGAGAATTTTCTAATATTTTACAAGAAGAAAGAAACTCACAATGAATGTCCCTTGTTTTAAGAAATGGCTTGATGCACATCTTTGATTCTTTATTTCAAATAAATTACTTCCAGGGAAATTGCTAGATCAAAGGCTTCACAATTTTCAAGGTTTACCAAGTTGACCTCAGAGAAACAGCATCGTTTCATCACTAAACATAAGTACCTGTACTCCTTACACACTGTCCTTTTCGTAATCTTTGATCTTATAATGTGTAAAATTTTTTACTTGTATAGTTTTGTTCCTCCTTGAGCTGGCACAAGCATTCTAGTTCCACTTATATGAGAATTATGCGAATGGATGAAGCCAGGTATATTATCTTCCTGATATTAAGTGTATTTGGATAATAATAATATGAGGGGAAAAAAGAAAAAAATATCACCTCTATTCTTCTTTTTTGCAACTAAAAAACATTGCTACTCAGAAAGTTGAAGCTGTCTTCCCAAGGTCGGGGGAAAATGAAAGCTATCGACAGTCTTGTTTTTCTCCCAAACTGAAACTACTATGTCTATGTCGATGCAGAGCGGGAAGGCATTCTCTGCTTTTCGCAGTGAAAACAAAGTTAACATGTAGAGTTTAGTGATAGAATCGACCCAGTCTTTGACTCTTCTCTAGTCTTTCTATTTTAGCGCTACCTTGACGAAATAAAGGAAAGGGGGTAGAGGACGGCAGCTGGCTCTGGGAGGTCTCCCATGCATAACTAGAACATATTTTATTAGCTTCAGCATTTGGCTCTACAACAGTACTTGAGATGACAGTCTGTGAGGTGCCTCAGGGCCAATCACGTGGCCTCCCTGCTGATGTCCTATCTAGGTTGTACTTCCACCCCTCCCCCAGTTCCTTTCCCAGCCCATCCCCAATGAGCTTAATGCATGGAACTTCATGAAGAAATGGGCCACTCAAGGTGCTACTGCTTTCTACCACACAAACATGCTCTTTCGTAATTTGAGCTTCTGTGTTTTGAAAGATGCAAATGCAGAAATTCCTTTCAGAGCCATATTTGTTTTTATATCTTTCCAAAAATACTCATGTCCTTCAAACCAGAAATGGACTCTTGTGCTAAAGAGTCTTGCTATTCTTTTCAAATAATTTAATATATTATTTATATTATATATATAATCATTTATATAATATAATAATAATATAATCTTAAATATTCATCAACATTATAAAAATTATATAGCCAGACACATACACACACACACACACACACACACACACACATATATATATATATATATATATATATATATATATCAGACACATTTATGCACATACCGATGCTAATGCTCCATTGGTTGAATGAATAAAGGATTAGGTATGAGCAGAGTCCAGAGAAAAGGAAGCAAACTTCATTAAGAAACCATGGAGTACCAGGTCTTATACCATCTTATTTAACACACAAACTAAGCCTTCAAATGAGACAAGTGACGTTGAGATGTCCTCCAAGTTATATCACATATATTCACATTTCACGTTCCCTGAGCATACAGAAGGTGTCAAGTAAATATAAATCAGGTAACTGTACTTCAGGTACCATTATTTCAGAATGGATCATATTAGAAACAAATGGATGTGGCTTCTTGAAAAAGTGTGTCACCATGGCTTCTATGTTCCATTTGATATTAAACAACTTCCATAACATTGAACATCAGCAATATATGCTATTAATGCTTTCCAGATTGCATCAAATATCTTGTGCTAATCAATACTACTACAAGTAAATATGTTCCTAAAGAGATGCCTAGGTCTAAATCCTTAAGAGATGCATCACATCTGTTCAGCATCCTAGATGACATGGCTCAAGAGAGTGTAACAGGCGAGAATGGCCAGCTGTGAAGATAGATAGGATGACCTCTTGCAAAATAGAGGCCCAAGTCATGTCTCTAACTCTTAGACTTTCTAGACTCTATCAAATATGTCTATATTACCTAAGTTAGCAGTTTCTCAATCTGTGAGTTGTGGCACAGGTGTGGGGAGGTCACACAAACATTTCACAGGGGTCACCTAAGACCATTGGAAAGCACAGATGTTCACATCCAATTTATAACAGTAGCAAAATTACAGTTATGAAGTAGCAACAAAACTAATTTTATGGTTGGCGTTCACTACAACAAGCAGAACTGCGGTAGAGGGTATTAGGAAGGATGAAAACCACTGATATAAATCCCTACGCTTAAGTGACTGAAGTCCTTTGAAACATCTAACCGTGTCTCAACCCTTCATCTATGGATGTTAAATGGCCGCCTGGTCCACCTTCTATAGAACACAAGATAGTAAATTATTCTTACATTGAATTTCCTTTTGGCATTTGCCCAACATAACTCTCCAAATCTCTAATGAGTTAGAATCCTACTACAAGAGAACTGCAATGTAGTTGGGGAGACATTGTTCAGGCTTAAAACTATGTGAAAGAAAAAAAGAAAGTATATTTGTATTGGAGGGGAAGTGATCATATTAAGAGGAGTTCTGGGGGGGAAACCATAATCAGAACACACTGTATGAAAAAAATCTACTTTCACTTTAATAAAAAAAATTTAAAACTATGTCATTATGGATTTTCAAAGGTCAAATTGTTATAAGCCAACCTCTAGCAGCTAGAAAGGCTTCATTATCAATATAACTCCATTCTTGATCATTTCAGGAATTTCATATGCTATGTTTTTCATAACTATTAAACAACTTTGAGATAAAATTAATATACCTTACAATTTATTTTACAAATTCAAAATTAAAGTAATTTTATCATATTCACCAAATATTCAAACAACACTACAACCAACTGTAGAATGTTTTCATCATTGCAAAGAAAAACTCAATGTTATTTAGTAAATCAAATTACTACTTCCTCATCCAATCATCCTATGTCTAGCAAGCAGAGATCTATTGTGTCACCGTAGATTCTCATAATCAATTCATTTTAGGTAAATGGAATTAAAATTATTTTTAACTTATAAAATGTAACTGTGTTCAGTTCTTATAAAAGGAAAATACATATCCAGGGAAGATTTTGAAAAATATAACCTCTTTCTCCAAGAGCACACAGGTAGAAAATGAGGGCAGGCATAATGTAAACTATTATAAGCTAAACTGGAGAACACTTGGATCTAAAGCCAATATTACTTTGGACCTAGGCTCCAACACTACATTAGTCTCTCTTTTGGTTCATAAAGAGGCATAATCCAACACATTCTTTAGACACTCAATGAGAAATACTTACTGAGAACTCCTCTGCATGGAATCAGACATTGAGAGCCTCTTCTTTGTAATAATAAGATAAGAAGGCTCAATTTTTTGAAATAGTAGAAAAAGCAAGAAAAAGGTCGGTCTACAGAGACACATCAAACAAAGAACTAAAAAGAACACTACAGAAAATACTACTCCAAATTCTAAATTCTAAAGATCTTAAGAACTTGTAGATTAAATGAAAGGAATATAAAGGGAAGAGATGACTTGGGCATCATATACATTAGTAGGGAGAGGGACAATTATAAGACAAGGATTAAAAGCCAAAACATCAAATCTTTGTGCTGAAAAAATGCTTAATCACATTGATGAAAGGGTATCCCAAAAGTCAAACAAAAATCATGGAAGAGATTTGTATCTAAGCAAATATGGTGTATATATATTTGTATGCATGGGAAACAAAAAAAATTCAGTAATTGTTGCCTTCATTTGAAACTACCACATTGAACCCTGGAGATACAGTCCAGACGAAAGAAAAACAGTCAAATGAAGCACATGAAAATCTGACTAATAGTATGGGCACATGAAATCACTCTATCATTTGGAGATTTTGTTCCTTCCAATTTAATAACAAGTCAATTATATTTTCTCATAAGTTTATAGGAAGTATAAAGTACATTATAAAAGTCAGATATCATGATGTGTTTGGATATAGAGACTAGTTTATCTTTGGAGCTTGCAGAACTGCAAGCCTCACCTACTTGGCAAGCTCCAGGCCAGAGAGAAATTCTGTTGAACTTGGGTCATAGTACTGCCAAGATATATGTATTCTACGTTAATGTGATTATATACTGTTTGTTTTGCTCTAGTGCAAGAGGTGGAGAAAGAGAAGGGAAATTTTTAGAAATTGGCGAATACCAAGTTAAATATAGCCAGAATAAATTCTGGCATCCAATCACATGGTAACTATAGCTAATGAATATATATTTCATCATACCCAGAATAGGATTTTAATACTATTACCATAGAAATCATAAATGCTTGAGGTGATGAATATGATAGTTACTCAGATTTAAATATTATACAATGTGTGGGTGAAGGCAACACAGTGTATTCACTGTGATACTTTAAATTGTATAGGTCAATGATTCTCAACCTATGGGTTTCAACCCCTATGGAATCAAATTTCACAGGGGTCACCTAAAACCATCAGAAAACACAGGTATTTACATTATGGTTCAGAACAGTAGCAAAATTACAGTTATAAAGCAGTAACAAAAATAATTTTATGCTTGGGGTCACCATAACATGAAGAACTGTATTAAAGCATCCCAGCAGTAGGAAGGTTGAGAACCACTGGACTAGATGAAGAAAATCAATCGTCATTCAATTTTTTCTGGCTGGGCAGTGGTGGCACATGCCTTTAACCCCAGCGCTAGGGAGGCAGAAAGAGGTGGATCTCTGTGAGTTTAAGGCCAGCCTGGTCTACATGAGTTAGTTCCAGGACAGGCCCCAAAGCTAAAGAGAAATACTGTCTCAAAAAACAATTATATATATGTATATATATATATATATATATATATATATTCACTTCTTTATCTCTTAAGTATTATGTATCTAAGAGGATTTCTAAGTTTTATTTTTATTAATTTACTGGTAATAATAGGACTTGTATAATACTAAGTATAATATACAAATAAAGTATATGTAGCCTTAAAATAAATGACAAAAATTTTACACATTTAAGTGAAAAAACATAAATTTACAGTTGCAATAGGAGTTTTAGCACACATCACTCAGAAAATGACAGCTCAATCAGCCAAAAAATGAATAGTAATAAGTGATTTGAAATACATAATTAACAAGCTTGATGTAATTGAACCATATAAAACTCTGCACTCAATAATTAAAAAGTACACATTCTGTCCAAGTACACATAGGACATTAGACAATCTAGTCACATACTAAGCATGAAGAGATGTCTGCAAATTCACAATAATTGCTTTGGTAAACAGTACAAGCTCTTTCAACATTCCTACACCCATTAACAAATACGAACAATGGAAAGAGAAGAAAAAAAAACTATGGAAAGAGTTCTAGCCACTGGTGTATTCAGAAAATAAAAAGGTAGTGTAACTAGTTCATGGTTCAAAGAAAACATTTCAGACAGCATAAAATGGCAAATACTTCAGTCATCGTGTCAACTTGATGTTCTTTCACCTTGGATATTGGGAAATAACACAAATGCCTGGCTTCATGTGCTCACATTAAATGCTCTGTTTTGTGTTCTTCCAAATATCAGAGAACCCTGATAAATTTTTCTGGAGAAATCTTTAAAAGGGAATGTCAAAAGTGTGGGGAATATGGAAAGGATTGTCAATGAAGCATGGCAAGGCACTTTCTGGGTAAGGATATGTGGTAGGAGGTTTTTCTGTATCCCACCCAGTCCCACAGCTACTTATAAAATAATCATTCAGAGACTTAATATTAATTATAATTATTTGGCCAAAGGCTCAGGCTTATTACTAACTAGCTCTTATGTATAAATTAACCCATATATATTAATTTGTGTATTGCCACAGAGCCCATGGCTCTGGCATCTTAGTCCTCCAGTGACTGCTTGCATATCTCTCGACCCTACCTTCTTTCTCTCTGTATCTATGATTGGATTTTCCACCTAGTTATATTCTGTCCTCTCATAGGCTAAAACAACTTTACTTATCAACCAATAAGAACAGCACATATTTGCAGAACAAAGAAGGACAACCCACATAAAGTGTGGGACACAAGAAATGAAGTAAAGGAAAGTCTTTTATAGAAAAGAAAGGACTAGATTCTTATAAACCCAGTAAGGGTGGTGGGGAAGGTAGTAAAGGGAAGTACCAAAGGAACCAAGCAAGTTACATAAAACAATACAAACCCCAAAGTTTGATCATGGCAACAATTGGATTCCCAAAACATTTATATTTATATACTAAATGCATACAATGAACAACATATTTGAAAACTATTTATCTACTTAAATTTAAATATTTATCTCATTTTTATGTCTTCTTTTTTAAGAAAAACTGTTGTTCTTTATATCAAATGCCTTTTTTCCTCATATACTGTTTATCTAAATCAGTTCTCATCATTTTTGTTCTGAAATTTCTTACATGAACATTTGTAACTTAAATAATGCCAAAGTGACTGTGTAGAGGAAGGGAACATAATAAACCACAGTCAACCACTGGATGTACTAGAAAATGTCCCCATTAAGGTCAGAAATTCAAACGGAGACCAATTTTTACTTTTATGGGCTTTTTCAAAAGAAACATGCTTGTTTTTCAAATTTGAAATGAACAGTGAGTGCATCCTTTCATTGGAATACTAGGTAAAGAGCTTGAAGTTTTCTATGATGCTGATTATTAGTTCCTAGGCAAGTAGAATCCAAGTACCTTAAATCACTCACAGCTTATGTATACCGTTGTCCCTGTTAGCAACCTTATTTTATAGAATAAAGATTACCACTGCTGCTCAGATTCACAATTCAAATAGAACACTATAAGCTAATTATTTTTAAATCAAGTAGAATGGATGATGACATTATCTATAATAACTCCCTAAACCCCTATGGTTTAAATAAGAACACATCAATACATTCTTACAAAATTCCTGAAAGGAACTCAGGTATTGTGGACCATGTGGTCTCCAAGGGAACTAATCCATTTTGCTCCACCAGTGGCAGAGCAGTTCCTGATGTTGTATAAACAAGAGGCTTTGGCTACACTACAAGCACTATTAATGGATTGCAAAAATTAAATTTCATATCATTTTCATTATTACAGGGGATCATTATTTAAAAAATCTAAAATATTCTTTCACTACTTAATAGTTCAAATGAATTCTTAGCTGTTAGGTGATACAAAACTAGTAGGTACGCTGTCCTGTGAATTTATTGACCTACACATGGTCGGTCTTATATCAGAAACATCCACAGCATAGTAATTGCAATTATAAACATGTTATCTATTATATTTCATAAAACATCAGCAAACAGAGTGCCTTTTTAGGAAGGCAGAAATAGAAAAAAACGAAAACAAAGAAAGAGTGGAAGTAAGATAAACTATCTTGAACTGTTCATCACATTTATAAGAACTTAAATAATTAATATCTTAATTAATTTCTTCCTTAGGGTCTTCATTGTAGCCTGAATCATAGCTCAAAAAAGGAAAATAACACAGATAAATAGAATGATGAAATAAGTTCAATGGGCATGGTTATTCAGTGGAACACTACACTGATTATCATGATGTGATCATACTCATGATGCAATGAGGAAAAGTTGACAATGTGTGGCTATGGTCTCACTTTTGCTAAAACATATATGAACATAGATATGTAATTATCGAATAATATATGTAAAATAAGACTATGACTATGTACAAATAGGGAAATGAAAAGTGATTTTTCTACACTGCATATGGTATCATGTGGCTGTCATCCCAATACCAAAACTAAGGCAAGAGAATTTCCAGTTCCAACACCTTGTACATAACCCATAATAAAAAGTCAAATTTAGTCCTGCCCACATACTAGTTAAGCATCATGATAAAACTTATAAAACTTTTCTAACTACATTTCTTGATTTAAAGCATGTCTGGATTTGGTCTACAGGAACAAAATTTTAATTTTCCCCCAAGGGACTGGCTGTGTTGATGAAGAACACAAAGAAGACAGTCAAGATAGATAAGGCCAAGCTACCAAGCAACAGGAAAGCAAGAATTAGTGAAATCTACACATTGTTCTCCAAATATAATTTGGGACATTAAATTTCCATGGAGTACATTTAAAATACTGTAAAAAAGTTTATTATTTGATATTTCTATTCAAGAAAATGGTCAAACGGGCAAGCACTACTTGCCAAAAGATGGGGTTCTTCTTTATTGAACCTCACACATTTATTACTACTTTCTTGCAAGTAACTTGGTTTCAAATCATTCACAGTAGTGAAAGGGAGCTCCATAAAGCTTCCTCTCTGCCAGGAAATCTGAATATTCTTCCTTCCCACACCTGTCATTCTATCTTGAACTCTTCTGCTCAACTGTATCTGTTCAAACTACAAGTCCCTTTCTTATCTGAAGTCTCACCTTTATTCCTTTTCTGCTTCAAACTCTCAATGCCATTTTTGTCCATACAGATTTTGTATGCTATGTTTGGGATCTTTAATGATTCTTGTGCTTTTCGAATTTTGAAAGAATGATTTTCTGACTCTTTACCTTTCATGCAACTTATCTCTCCTTCGATGACACTGTCTGTCTTCCATGTAGGATCTCAGATAAAAGCAGTTAATTTTCCGTTCATGCCTCATATTTCAATGTTAAAATACTGGTTATCTGGCTCTCATTATCATAATTGTAGAATCTTTATGTCAAAACTTCTGGTCTCCTAAACTGTGTTCCTGATGTATACTTCTAAAAACAACCTAATAACTTCAACAGTCATGTCCTATCCAGGATGACTTTGGCTCATCATTTACTGTGTTATCCAGTCACCTTCACAGTATCCTTAGAGAATACAACAATCCACTAATGTCTTCATTTCCTCCCAGACTACCATACACTCTCTATCTTCACTTTCTTCCCTACCTGCATGTATACAATGACTACCAACGCAAACTGCTTTCCCTTCACTCAGCTCCCCCAGTATCCTTTATCAATGTCCTACCCCAAACCACAAATCCTGATTTAATCCTGTAGTTCATCCTTTCAAAGGCACACAGCAAGGGAAAATCACACCAGTTAGGAAGTCTAGCATCATTAAATACCCATTATCTCTGGGACCATACTAAGCCCCTCTGAATGTGGGTGACAGTAATGTGGCTTGATCTGTTGTGGGGGGAGGGGGGCTGGCAGTGGGACCAGGACATCCAGGGTGCATGAATTAGACTTTTGGAGCCCATTCCGGGAGCCAATTCCCTATAGTGGAATGCCTTGCTCAGCCTTGATGCAGGGTGAAGGGACTTGGTCCTGCCTTGACTTGGTATACCAGACTTTGTTTACTCCCCAAAGGACACCTTGCCCACTCTGAGCAGTAGATGATGGTGGGATGGTGGGAGGTGGGGATAGGGAGGAATTGGGGATAGTATGCAAAATGAAAAAATTAAGTAAAATATGACCACGATCTCACACTGAACTCTATGGTCTTCTGGCTTTTACAATGTTTCTGGCCCCTTTTCTGCCATACTCCTTAAGCCTTAGGTGTGAGAGTCCATCTGTAGATGTATCCATTTGGCTAGGCTCCACAACTCTGCATTTTGATTGGCTGTGGTTTTCTGTAATGGTCTTCATCTGTTGCAAAGGGAAGTTTGCTTGATGAGGGGTACAGACTACATTTATCTGTGGGTATAAGAACAAATATATGGAATGTAGTGGGGATTTTTTTGGTTTAGTAAAGTGCTAGTTATAGGTTCTCATCCCAGATCCGTGACATCTCTAGGCCAGAACACACCCAATATCCATTGGTTAGCCTTAAAACATATATACAAATATCATTATACAGACCGAGAAGGCTATATTTAGAAATATATATGTACCTACATTAACACATATGCATGCAACAACAATTAATGAAAAAGCCTTTATTTTGGAAGAAAGCCATGGGTATACGATATAGTTTGGAGGGAGAAATGGAAGGGGTAAATGATGTAAGTATATTATAATCTCCAAAATAAAAGAAATAACTGAAAAAAATCTATGATCTGTACACTTTTCTGAAGTTTCTGTAACACTCCTTTATACTTTTCATCAGGTCAATCTCTATTATCAATGACTTTGTTAAGAAAGATTTGTGCATTGCCTGAAGCCCCTGCTCAACAACTACCCATTCCAATTTTAATATTTGGCTAGCATGCCTAATTCACCAAAACAACTAAGACTTTCATCCTTTATCCCTTTAGTAATTCTCCATCTAATTATAAATACTTATAAATAGTTATTCATGTTGTATGTGGCCCCTGGTTCTCAAATGTCATCCTACAGCTCAAGTCATTCTCTGTTTTCCTCTCAAATGACAAATATACTTAATTGTTTTTTAATGTATAGCAGGTATTCATTCGCCGAGAATGTCTTCTCTGTATAAACCAAACTCTTACTTCTCCCTAGCAAAACCTTTGAAAGGACAGACTATTTGTTTAGTCTTCTCTCCTTCTGCACCTCCTTTTCATATTAAATTTGATATATTGACTTCTGGTTCTTTTAGTTTTACATGAGGGCATAATGACAAGATAATGACATTGATCTCCCAACTACCAACTCCTATGGCTAGTTCTAGGCTTAACCATTCTAGAACTTTCTTACATGTGTGACAGTGTTAGCCACTTTTACATCTTGAACTGTTCTATTTCCACATGACAACTGCAACAATGCACATACCAAGTTCTAGTTACATCTCTGTAATTCAGGGCACTCTTGTAATGCCTGCTAAAACATTCTGGATTAATCTTGGCATGTATATGCTTAATTCTGCTAATTAAATTCAAATTCTCATTGTTCCAAATGCCTTGTTCTTATGCCATTTCATCAGTGAAACAGTCTTATTATAATTTTCAATGCCCAATTAAGATTTCAACAATGATACATGCCTTTTAAAAGACAATCCCCTAATTCTTTATGTCATATTATACAATAAAATGCTATTTGTAAAAACGTTAATGATTTCTCCATAAACTTAAGCTATCCACAGTATAGGATATTAGAAAGGATTTTGATTTCATAATTTAACGTGGAAATATATCAATAGTGCCCAATTTTTTCAGAATTAAATTAGATAAAAATTTCAGAGTGACCAGAGCATTGCCTGACACAAAGCGAGTCATACAGAAAACGTTTGTCGAACTCAACTCTAAAGTTGCTAAGCGTCCTTCTCAAACAGTTGGCCAACTGAAGAAAACACAATGTAGAGGGAGCAAAGAAAGCTCAGCAGGCCTACTGGCTGTCTAAAGTACTCAGTGGGAGGCCAGAGATTAACAGCTCTGGTGTATTTACCCAGAATGTAAATGACTGCTCCCTAGTCCTTTGCTTTGGGGGGAGAGGCCTAGTGTCTGCCTCCATGTGCCTCCTTAGCATTCCTGCCAGCAATGGGGAGCCCTGAATAAAGTGAGAGAGCTGGAGCCTGTGCTCAAACAGCTGATAGGAGCAGCAGGCATGGGGGCCATTGGCTATGTCACTCTCCAACATACACTCAGCCTTCTCCCTGAGCCATAACTTAGTATACCTTGGCATAGCCTGTTACAAAGTTACCAAACACCAGTGTAGTGAAAACCAGTGGCAGATGGACTAGGTCTTGATTTTTGCAAGCAGTCATTTTGGCATTATGCAGCTAGTCTTTGAGTGTTTCTCCTCCCAAGATTAATGAGGTCACCATGGGAGTTTGTGAATAGACACAGGAGGTGAAACTGCCACATTTCTTTAGCTCCTCTTTTTTGGCTGTCAAGTGAAATTACCCAGTGTGGCTTTTGTAGTGCCCAAGGCAATCACAAATTTAGCACACATTACACATATCCACTGCATCTCCTCTATGGTGCCCCTTATTCAAAGTGGCATCTGATTGTTTGGGAAAATATTTGTTCTTATGTAAGCTCCTGTAGACCTTATAAAACATACTGTCACTTGCAATCTAAGTGACACAGAGCTGTTTACATAATGAAACACTGATCTCCTTGAATTTCAGGGTACCATAAATGTACAAGACTTTCCAGTAATGGGATAAAGCTCCTTTTCTCTACATTTCTGAAAAATATAAATGTTTAGAATTTGACTACATGGTTAATAAATTCTGTAGTATACTTTTAGTTCAAAGAAATATATGTTATATATTATCTTTCCTGACTCTAAAAGACTCAATTCTAAGTCTTTAAATGTCTCAAACCATTTTATCCCTAAAAATAATCTCATTATAGTTTTCACTGACTTCATGGATTTAATTTGTAACTTGATATACATGCTGACAATGGCATTTTCAACATCAATTAACACCAGTGCTTTGTTTATTGAAAACACAGTTTTCCTTGAAGTCAGTTTTTTCATTCAATATTGGTGAGTATAAATACATCTGTAAACATGCTAAATAAAAGGCCAAGGGCCTTTATTTTTACCTGTTTCTTTAATGTCACTATTTAAAAAGAGGTACAAGAAAGCAGGTGGTAGACAAAGAATGAATGATAGATAGATAGATAGATAGATAGATAGATAGATAAAGCCAAGAATCTTAGTAAGGAAATTTGCGTGCCAATATACACATGTTCCTCTAGCCCAACATTTTCCTGTTTCTCAAATATGTGAAACACCATGAAGTTGCACAATATAGTTCATACTAATATTCCTCATAAACTAGTGGCTTCTACACATGTGCTGTAAATGATACTGAAACACCCAAGTCAAGTAGCATCAAGTAAAAACTCTCTATTCAGTCATAACCACCAATACTTAAGGGCAGATTGCTCTATTTTATTTGCCTATAGGGAAAATGAGCTAATATGAACATCTCAATACAAAGTACCAAACACAATGACTATGTAGTCCATTTAATCAGCGTCACATAATTGTATTGCTAATATACTTAACATTAAAAATGTAGCTTGAGTATTTTTATATGTAATTCATTTTATATTTATTTATTCTATGTATATTATCATTTTGTCTGAATGTATGTATGTATGTGTAACATAGGTGTGCCTGCAGAGGCAAGAAAATGATTTGGAGTCGATGGAATTGGAGATACAGGTTGTGAAACACCATGTGGGTGCTTGGAACTGAACCCCATTTTTCTGCAAAAGCAACAAGAGCTCTTAACCCCTGGAAAATTGTTCTAATTCTATAATTCATATTTCAGTAAAATTACATTATATTAGCAAAAATAACATATAAAAACATCACACAACTAGTCAAACAGGTAATCATGGGTCTGAAAAGAAAATGTGTAATTTGGGGATAATGAAAACATTCACATTTTATACTAATAGATAAACTTTGACTTTTCAGTGCCGAAGAGAAATCAGGTACCCATATTATGAGAAAATACAAATGATGGTTGGTTCAAATATACATTACTAAATTAAAACCTTAGAAGGTCCATTCTATGTTTAGTTCAAGGTTGTCAAGAGGAGAAAGAGAAAAGGAAAATAAGCTTGATAGAAAGGTGCTATTACTACAGTCCACTCTGATTAAAAAAAATAACCACTGTGCTTTAATTAGTTTTATTCATATTAGAAACCTCAGTTATGTCTTTACATAAAATAGTCTGCTAAAGAACAGACACACACATAGAAGCACACAGACACACACACAGAGAAGCACACACACACACACACACACACACTTATATACCTTTGATAAAAAAAAACCACAAGTTTGAGGAGCATTGATGGAAGAAAAAAGAAACAAGCACTTGAAAATTATAGATTGTATTCACATCCTAGCTCAGTCATATCAGATACCTTAAAAACATCATTTTTTCTCTAAAAAATCTCACATTTCCTTCTAGAAATTAGAAACAGAAATATTTCAAAAGATTATTTAATACACTACTGTATAGTGTAAAAGAAAGCACATATCTTGGTAGTTGGTTCACAATAGGCCCTTAAATGAGCTAAATAATTCTGAGTCTGTCTATTTGGTGATCTCCAGGAAATATGAAATTAAAACTTTATCAAGAAGTTCTTATATTTGGTTTAAGCATAGCATCGTATAAATTTTAATATTATCAATGAATTAGGTACATGATTGGGTCAGGTTGGGGAAACATTTTCAATGAATGTCAGAAGGAAATTTTTTGGCTCTGTCTATCGTACAAACTTTGTTACAACTATACACCTCTGTTCTTATAATATACAAGCCTCAATAGGCCATAAATTAGTTACTTTTTGTTTTTGTGATAAAACAGTGTGACTCAAAGCAACTTCTGGAAGAATTTCTTTTTGCTTATGGATTCAGAAGCAGAGTCATTCCAGCAGGGAAGCATGGAAACAAGCAGCCAGCATAGGAAGCTGGGAGATTACATCTCAATTACACATAACAGGCAAAGAAAGCAAAGTAGGAGACAAAGCTGTGAGCATGGCTAGCAACCAGTGATGTCTTTTCTGCAATAGGACTGCAGAAGCCTCTTGAAATAGCTCCATAAGTTGAGGACCAATTATTCGAACACCTGAGCGTATGGGGGAGTTTCTTATTCAAACTGCTACAGGCCTTCATATGAACAAATTAACTTATTTTTAAGAAAACTTTATTTATAAAAGCAAGTGGCCAACAGCAGCTCTAGTTTTGACCTTTGCGTGGAATCAATCTGCTGCGTAGTCTGGATAGACTCCTCCACAGAATTAAGAATAACACAATCAGATGTGGTGGTTCATCCCTGTTATTCCAGCACTAACTAAGCTTAGACAAGAAGATTGCCTATGAGTTTGAGGCCAGTTGGGACTGTACAGTGAGTTTCATGCCAATCTAGACTACTAGATTACAGAATGACACCTTGTCTCAAATAAAACAAAAATTACATGAAAAAATAAGAAAGAAACTATGAATTTGGAAGCCAAGGAGTCCAGTGGGAGTGTAATCTGTATTCTTATTTCGGTTAACTTCACTGAATAATAAATAATATTATTGACCTAGGAGATATGTCTTGGTAATTTGAGTCACTGGCAATCCAAGTGAGTCCCATTAGAAGGGATTCCCATGGTCCCTAGCAGTCCTACTATAAGCCTTGCCTGTAAAGAGCTATCCTCATTATATCAGCACTTATATGTGCTTGTGTTCTTGTAAAATTGAGACATGTTTTACTTATCCATTGTTGTGTAAAATCATGCCCTCAAAACAGTAACTCCAAACAATGTGCTCTAGTTTTTGTGGGTTAAGCGGGCTAAGCAACAATGTTTATATTGTGATTATATAATCAGATGGAATCTAGAAGCCTATAATGGGTCACTCCAATTGGATGTCTAAGATATTTTTAATTAGCACTAAATGTTGCTGCTCATACACGCAGTGAATGTGGTTCCTCGTGGGGCAACATTAGGAACGGTTAGGAGCAGGCGTAGTTTTAGCCACATGTCCTTTAGTAATTGTTTCCTCTGCACAATGTAGTTACCCTTCCTATGCGAATTTCACCTCCTACTAAAATATTCATTCCCAGAAACTCAAACTGTGGTTGCAAGTTTTTCTACAATCTAGTATGGAAAGACACACAGTTTCAATCCTATCAGTTCATAGGCTTAAAGTCAACCCAGATTCAAAGGGACATCCTGAGTATAGGGAAGAAGGACTCTCAATAAACATAGTAAAAGATACAGATTTCAAAGATTCACTTTCTGAACAGTACTTGATGGGCTTATGTAAAAAGCCTTAAATCGAATCATACCACAAACTAAAGTCATCTGGTCATAATTCAATACGTATTTCTCAAGGCTATGTGACTACAGATTACATCTTGTCAGAAATTTTGGACAAAGGCTGGTCACCTTCCTAAGGGACATGCAGAGCCACTTTGTAGTGAAGATGTAAAACTCTTCAAAGAATCCAAATATATTTTTAAAAAGTTTTAAAGGTGACCTTTGGGGAAGAAACACAGTCATTGCCCAAGATTTTACCCATGAAATTCATTTGAAGTGAAAAACTAAGAAAGATTACAACAGTTTCTGTTTAATTCTACTAAACATAGAAGACAGACTAAAGCACCAGGGAATCAATCCCCAAATTGTAAAGAGCCCAAGAAAGTATTCAATTTTCTACGGATGTCAGGCCTTCTATATGCCACACATTTTAGAAAATTGACATCTTCACCAAGGCTTTTATCTTCTCTATATTGCTAAATGATTTGCATAATATTCCACTAATTCCTCAAAATAACTCAGTGAGGTCTTGGTAAAGTATACGATAACAGAATTCTTGTTTTAAAGATACAAAGTGAGATGCAAAGAAATAAAATGATTGCCCAAGGATCTGTGGACATGGTGGAAGCAGTGATATCAAAAGGTAATTGTGGCTGATGGCAGTTGAAACCAATGGGCTTTTTTCCCTACTGTCATTTCTTGCCCCTCATGACAACCAATATATGTCTGTATAAAATATTCAGGTATTGCTTCAATTATAAAAATTTCAACTATAATATTGACAGTCCCAAGTATTAGGGAAAAATACATGATTCCTTTAGTGATTCATCTCCAATAATACACGTTACATCAGAAAATAGATCCAGTTAGAGAAACTTGTCTTAAGAAGCCATAGCTGGGTCTTAGTGACATCAGAAGTCCTTGAAAGAATGTATAAGCTATTCTGCTTACAGATACATTTCAAGGTATTTGGGTCTACAACTTTGGTCATACCCTCAAAAAATTGAACTTCAAAAAGTTAAGGAGTAATAAATTTATGAAAAATGCAGTTATGCCCAGGGGCAATTAGCCAGATATCTCTTCATAAACACGAGATGTAGTGATCTTTATGAGGTTGCATTCTACTTTGGCAGTGAGAAAATCTATCTATGAATGACAACAGGTATGAAACAGTATAAATAAAACAGATTAGGCTTCTACCCTCCAAGCGTATGCAACATAGCTAAGCAGATGCTTACCCCAATAATTGTTTTGGTCATAGACTCCTTTTCTCTAAATAAAATATTCTGCTGATGCCAAATTGGAAATGCACACTAAAATGGAACTTCTTTCATGGGTGCCAAAGAATTCATCTCTAATTTCCTACTTATGTAGCCCTTGAGACTCTTCCAGATTATACCTCCAGGACTCCTTGAAGTACAGTTTGAAATCTAGCATTGGAACTATATGGAAGCCTCTCAGAACATGTATATTATACTTAAGCCCCAAATGAGTATAAAATATGTTTTTACCCAAGGTGGTAGTTTGAGACTGGTAGTTAATGAGGATATGGCAGTCCATAAAAATGACAGAATCCTTAGTACTGTGGACCAAAGACAACTTTGCTTAGACACTGGGATGAATCAGTTGGAATACAGGAACAAGCCAAGTCACTTAACACTTAATAGCCTAAGGATCTCTGTAATGCCAGTACAGGCCAGAGGGAGCTCATGTATGTATTCGGTGCCCACTGCTTTCTACTATGCTAGGCCTCAGTGACAGAGCATCCAGGATAACTCATAAGGATGGATGCTTCTTTATTCAGTTCTCTTCCACCTTTCTGTTGCAAGTTTATAACCCTGCACATTCTGAGCCAAAACATCAGCAACATTTCAACGGTACCAAGCAGGACTTCAGTTGGTGTTTAGTTCTTTAAGTTTTGTGGTAGCAGGAAGACGGGCTTATTCGCCAGCTCTTCTTTCCTGATGTGATAAAATAATTAGAGGACCAGAGTCTGCTGATACTCTAAAAGCTATGTGGAGCATATTCAGCAGCTAATTTATGTTTGTAGATCTTCTTTTTCTCCTCAGCGGTATGGGGGAAAAACTCTCCATTTGCATTTGGATTATATCAAAGCAAAATTGGGTTCCTGTTAGCTCTTGCTTTATTAAATACATAAATTTTATTTGGAAATGTAAAGTACTTTTGACACTTTTCCTTCTATGTCTTATTTATATAAGGATACTGTATAAATAAGTAGTGTTAAAGGAGGAAATTTGATCACAAATTTTGAGAAGAAAGAGCTAGAAATTCACACTTACTCATCACGTCAAGGCCAAGCCTTCCCTGACATTTGAATTGAACGAACCTGGATAAATCAGGTATTTAGGTGAGAAAAATTCCATCAAGTGGCCATGAAGCTGTCTATTCTAAAGGTGAGAAAGGTCGAAATGATAATCTGACTTGCCCCCAGGTGACCTATTGGGACATAGAACGATGAGAAAATTTTGGATCCAGGATCAAAACTATTCCTAGTTTTTCATGGATTGTTTCTTAAAGGAAAAAGAGTTAAGATGTCCTTGGGGGAAATATGCAATGTGAATGCATGTGCTCTTTCATGACCTCCACCTCTGTGCTTCCGCACCTGTCATACTTAAGTAACTCCTCTGCTTTCCAAACAACCCCTGCACAGGTCAGAGCTCCAGAAACTGTTACAAATTGCTAAAGGCAGTAATGGTTTTGCAAACATTCAGACTACCAACTAATAATGGCCATTTTCAAGCAAAGAGAAAATGTCAAAACTGAAAATTAATTTGAAATGAACTGATTTTTCTCCATTAGCCCGTGTCTTACTGTAATCTATAATACATCTGCAGAGAAAATAAAAAACAGAGAAAAGTGACGTTCATGTACAAAGTGTGTGCCTGAACCCTCTTTCTACACTCACTAAACAACCAAGTTTGTCCTTCTCCAAAAATAACTTCTGCCAGCATTCTAGATATTTTCCAATTGCCTTTCAAATGCTGAAAGAGCACACATTATATTCATTGCAGCAAAAATGCATTTACCAAAACTGACTCTGTGCCAGGCACTGTAGCAGTTGCTAGAAATATAGGGATAAAACTAATCCCATGTCCTAAAGATAATAGTCTAGCAAGAAGAATGTTCCCCCAACTAATCAATAGCCAGTAAAATAAGTTGCCCACCAAGAAAAGAATTCAGAAAAAGACAGAGTAATTTCAGCAGGAAGTGGCATCTAGACCAACATAAGGAATGAATGGGGGTGGCTAGGTATGGGGAAAGGAAGGAAAGCCTGTAATACTGACAGAGAAAGCATCCGTGTGCATGGCATGTGAGTATGCGTGTGTGTGTGTGTGTGTGTGTGTGTGTGTGTGTGTGTGTGTATCATATCACATGCATACGGAAGCGTGAAGAGACCAGAAGAAAGTATGAGATCCCCTGGAACTGGAATTACAAACTGTTATGAGTCATCATGTGGGTAATTTGAACTGAACCTGGGTCTTTTGCAAGAACAGAAAATGTGCTTAAAGACTGAGCCATCTCTGTAGCCACTCCCATGGGCTTTTATAACGTGTATAGAAAAACTGGGAAATGCAATACAATCCAATACTATCCCTATCATAAATGTGATTCCCCAATGAGGAATCATAGAGAATACTTTATTAGTAGTTCATGGCCTAATGCCAAAGAACAGTTCAGAGATGGTAGAAGTAGGAGGATAGCAGGGAATTTCCAGGACACGGGTCTTTAATGTGCTCACTTCACACCAAAAGAACATTTTCTAAAGAAACAAACAGAAAAACAGTGATTCCTTTCTCAACCATTCCCAAGAGGATTCTGTGGAAACCCAAGCATATTTCTTAGCATCCAGCAAAGAAACAGCTCAATGTGCCATAATTCCTGATGATATATTTAAGACAGTACCAACGTGAAGTATCCTTAGTTGGCCAAGGGACCAGGAAGTAAACTTAAATAGTCATTTTTACATCAAAAATACTTAAGAATCGCAGAGAAGTGATTAGTGATCTATGAAATCATAGCACACTTGGAATTGGGCAGGATTTAAGAAGTCTATTGATTTTAACCTTTGCCAGTGAGACGACAACACAGTGTTATCATAAATGTGTTGGAGCTCCTGGGTGACAGAGTTCCTATTTTTCCACATTGTGTTAGAAATTAAATCAACCCAGATACTTTCAAGCCCATGGCAGTCTGTTGCTTCTCACAGCCACCCTCTGCTTGGAAGTGTAAAGGCTAGACTGCTGGGAGTCTCCAAAATGTCAGTTCTGTCCACATCTCTTTTCCCTAAGACACATAAGGTTTGATTGACCATCATTGCTGGGGTAGTACTTACTGGAGGAGGTTTACCATTATTTTCAATCACCTTTATAGCCTCATAATCCTTTAGTGTGTTTTTCAAAGAAAGTATCACGTACGAGTCAAATGTTCCATGTATATGCTACATGATCAATCAGTTTTATGGTTTAAGGAACTAATCATTTCACCTCTATTCTCCAAAGCCTCAAGGCTCCACGGCACCCCGAACACTGCCTGGTAGTGAGCAAGTTTTAGGTGAGAATCTCTGTCCTGAAACTGAGGGTAGCCTCAAAGTCAACATTATAATGTATTAAGCTCCAAAGATAAAGTGCTGCCACCATTTATGTCACTTTTCACATCACTACCCACTTATCCTGTTACTGTTAGACTGGTCTGCAGTAGGAAACATAGTATTAACAGAAACTACATGAAGAGCCAAGGAAGCTGGGGTGCTCTTTTGAATCTTCCAGCTACGACCAGGGCTTTTAAATCTCTTCCTCTCATTTCCCCTATACATACACAAAGGAAATAATTTCTGCCTCACTGGGGTGAGTTTGACCATTAAATAGACAATGTTCTTTAGCCTGCTCTCTATAACTGAAAACAGTATAGAAATAGGAAGATATCACATTCTTTTTCTATTGTTTTTTATAGAAAAATCACAGTTTGTGTTACAAACAACCAGCACACACACACACACACAAACACACACACACACACACACACACACACACACACGCTTGTGTGAACGTGCATATAGTTCCAGAAGTCAAAAGTCAAAATTATGTCTTTCTGAGTAGAATCAAAGTATCAATATGGATGTATTTTTTCTTGAATCTTGAGTAGAGTCCATTCATTTGTCCTGTTCAGTTTTGTTGGGAGCAGCGAGACCCCAGATCCTAAATTTCTTGCAATCCCCTGATCTGGGTGCCTACAGCTGCTCTGAGCACGAGACCTTCAGGAGTTCCTGATGGCAGGAGAGTGGTTTCAGGTGGGTTTGGCTGGGGCGTGGCTATCTCCATATAATCTGCCCCTGAACACAATAAAGGGGGCATTCTTGGGGAATTCAAGGATGACCCGTTTCGCTGTCTCTCTGTCTGTGTGTGTCTGTGTATTTTAACCTCCAGCCCCTTGCCCGAAGCTCGGTAACTGGGTGCCAGCGCACAGAGCGCAGACTTGGGGGCGCGGTGCATGGCACAGTTTCTTGAAACCTGTGGCTTATCCTGGCTCAAGTCATGCCATCACTCTCATTTCTCCTTCTATAATCACATCAGCTTCTCTACTTTCACCGTGAAAAGATTCTTCTAATTGTAGTGCATAAACCTGTATGACACAAAATGATCTACCAATCACAATATCCTTATCCAAAACTACAAAATTCTATTTCACACTGTAAGAAAGCATGCATGCTTCAGGGATTAGGACATGATGTGCTTTGGGAAGGCATGAGTCTAGGGCAGTTATATGGTAGCACTGTGCTGAATGAATCCTTGATTCATCCCTCGATTACAATCTAGCCTCTCCACATGTACTTGCCCCCAGAAGACTGATTTGATTCTGTCTTCAAGTCGGGTTTGGCCAATAAGTAGAGTGTTGTCAAGGGGAGGGAGGAACAGAAGAAAAGAGGGAAGGAGGATGAAAACGTTCTCACTACTCATTTCCTAGGTGCTGGGGCTAAGCTGCAGTCCTCTGTTATAAACCATTGCTGTGAGCAGGGTTGATCCATACAGCTGCTATCCAATCTGTAAGTGCTCCCTGACACCCTCTCATAAGTCCAAGGGGTGGGAAGGACTCCTTGTTGTTCCCCTTAGAATATGTTCTAGTTCTTTGTCTATTGTTGTAACAAAGGCCTCAACCAAAAACCACTTTGAAGAAGAAAAGGTTTATTTCACATTAGAATTTACAGTTCCTCACAGAAAATAAGTCATGGCAGGCACTTGGAGATGGAATGCTTCCAAAGCAGACCATAGAGGAATGCAGCATACTGGCTTGCTCCTCATGGTTGTTCAGCCCACTTCCTTATACCATCCAGAACCATATGTTCAAGCATGGCACTACCCCCTGTGGAATGGGTTCTACCGTATCAATCATTAATCAAGAAAATTCCCTACCAATATGGCTGCATGGCAATTTTCTGGAGACATTTTCTCACTGAAGATTTACTCTTCTTAGAAATGTCCAGGTTTAGCTAGGCAGTGGTGGCTCATGCCTTTAATCCCCACACTCGAAGGGCAGACGTAGGTGGTTCTCTGTGAGTCTGAGGACAGCCTGGTCTACAAGAGACAGTTCCAGGACAGGCTCCAAAGCTCATGTCTCAAAAAAAACAAAAACAAACAAACAAACAAACAAAAAAACAGAAATGTCCAAGTTGACAAAACCATCCAGCACAGTGTGCATTTTCCTACCTTGTTGCACTATCTTCTCTTAACTCTAAACTCTTACATGAGCTTTATAAGTAGACCCTTTTATGTTATTCTCTAATCACTCATTTTCATGTGCCACTCATTTCCTGCTGAGACTCCATACGACTGAGAAAAATAATGAGAATAATTTTGAAAAGTCACCATGCACCTTTTCTGGTCTTACACCATTGAACTGTCTAGTTGAGAATTCCACAGCTTGGTTTCTACTTCTTAAAAAGAAAGACTACATAGATTCATGCAAAATAATTAGACTGTCAGATTTCCTAAACTTCAAGACTTTTCTAAACCAGGACAGGGGGGAGCTATAATCCCAGCTACCTGGGAAGCTGAGGAAGAAGGATTTCAAGTTGGAGGACAGACTAGATGTGGTGGTTTGAATGAGAAAAAAGAGAAAAAAAAACCTTAGCCTCAGGTATATGAACACTTGGTTTCCAGTTAGTAAAGCTTTCAGAGGACGGTCACAGCCTTGATGGAGGAAATATGTCACTGGAGGCAAGCTTTTGGGGAACATAATCTTACCCACTTCCAGCTCGATGTCTCTGCTTTGTGTTTGGGGATCAAGATGTGATCTCTCAGCAAACTTCCTGCTCCAGCCACCATACCTGCTGCTTGTCTCCAAGAGTCTTGCCACACCACTCTGAACTCCTTTCTGTCCAAGGACTATAAACCAAAATATACTCTCTCTTACGTTGCTTTTGGTCATCGAGTTAACTAATAGATAAGTTCAAGGCCAGTCTGTGAAATTTTGAAATACCTTGTCTCAAAAATAAATAGATAAGGTTCTGGAGAGATTGTTCAGTGGTTAAGAGTAATTCCTGTTCCTCCAAAGGACCTGTGTTTTGTTCCCAGTATCCACATCAGCTCATATCCTTATATATCTCCAGCTTCAAAAGATCTAAGACTTCTAGCCTCCTTGGGTACCTATGCTCATGTATATGTACCCACATGAAGACAACACTTGTACACATAATTAAAAATACTAAAAACTAATCTTAAAATAAGTGATGGAGGAAGGTCATTGGTTAAATAAAAAGAAACTGCTAGGCTCTCATTGGTTAGAAGATAGGTGGGAGGAGTAAACAGAACAGAACCCTGGGAGGAAGAGGAAGTGAGCTGAGACTCCACAGCTCTCCTCTTGGGAGCAGATGCCTCAGAGAGATGCCATGCTCCCGGCTCCTGGGCAGACACACGCGATGAAGCTCTGACCCAGGATGGACGTGGGCTAGAATCTTCCCGGTAAGCGCACCTAGCTGTTCTACATAGAATATTAGAAATGGGCTAGTCCATGTGCGAGAGTTAGCCTAGAAGAGGCTAGATAGAAATGGGCCAAGCAGTGTTTAAATGAATACAATTTGTGTGTTGTTATTTCGGGGCATAAGCTAGCCAGGCAGCCAGGGTGCTGGGGATGAAGCCCCGCCGCTCATATTACTACAGATTGGCGCCCAGACATGTGGGCAACTGAATCCACTGAAAGCCTGAGAAAGCTTGGGAAAGAGAAGAGCATGTTTTCTTGATAGCTGCAATTTAATAGAGGCTTCCTGACTCAGCTTTAGCTGCAAAATCCTGCAGCTCATTAAGAGGTCCTGCCACGAAACACTTAAATGGTGTTGACGAAAAGCTGAACACATGCTTTTCGCTTTTCAGCCATAGCAGGAAAAAAGATGTGCTGTTTAAAAATGCCGGCTTTCTGGGCTGTCCTGCCAGGGCAAACTCTGACTCTTTTACGCAGGCCGTTCTTGTGGTTTGCAAGCACAGGCTGCTGAAGCTCGCTTGCTGTCAGAGACCTTGAAATGCCATAGAGTTGTGGCAGTAAACATGGCTACAGCCAGTACCTCAGCCATGAAGCTGGAAAGCTAAGGAATGGACTGGATCTAGCTGGCAAAGCCACGGCTTTAGTCCTACTGAGATTGCTTGGTAAATTAAAGACTCATGTGGTCAGAAAAAGAGAGATTCAAAGACAAAGAAAATTTCTAAATGGTTTACATTGTGTTAAAAATATATGCAAGCTAAAAGTTAAAAGTTCTTAAAAGTAAAAATTGGAAGGCAGAGGGAGATTGACCTCTGTGACTTCAAGGTGTGTTAGCACACGCCTTTAATCCCAGTGCCTAGAAGGCAGAGGCAAACAGATCTCTGTGAGTTCAAGGTGTAGTAGTGTACACCTTTAATCCCGAATGCCTGGGAGGCAGAGATAGGCGGATCTTTGGAGTTCAAAGACAGCCTGGTCTGCAGAGTTACTTCAGGTCAAAGATACAGAGAACCTGTCTCAAAAAGCAAAGAGTTAAAAGTAAAAATAAACAAAATAGAGGTTAAAACCAAGCTGCACAAAGATGGAAAATACACAGAGAATTTTGATACTGTATGCTATTATGCTCTCTTTGAATTATTTGAATGCTGAGGAAGGAGCAATAGCTGCTAAACGATATTTATTTATAAATGCTGCTGAACTAATCCAACATAGATATTTTGAATTTGGATCTAAGGATATGATACTTTGGAAAGGAGTTTCTTATTTTGTTTTCACAGAGGGTGAGAGTCTGTTGATTGCTTCCATCCCAATGTGGTATGATAGACCACGTCCTCCTGAATGGTTCCTGTGCATGCCTTCAAAAAATTGCTTCGCTCAACTGCCAACTGAGATGAAACTAGCACACAGGTTATACCATGAAAGACCTAATTAACGATGCCCCCATTCAGCAGGAAGCAGTCTGGAGAGAAAAAACTACGCCCATGTTCCCAAATATGGTTTATAAACATCCTTTTACATTTAAAGGGAGATATGATATAGGTATGAATAATTTGCATTGATATGGATTTTGCTTTAGTTATATAAATTTAAGGTCAATTTTGTTATATGTATATGTGTTTCTGATCTTGATTAAGGATTTGTGATTGTGTAGTTCACTTAAAATGTAATGCATATATGTTGTTAATGGATAATCATTAATAATAGTCAAGTTTATAGTTATGTTAGTTAGATTTTCTAGATATATATTTCGGTTAGATAGGCATTCTTCATATCTTTCAAGGACTACAAAATATGCTATTTAATGTTTTAATAAGTTAGGACTTTTCATGACAATGCGACACTCTGCTCCTGGCAGCACCAATCTACTTCAAGAAGAAGATGGGCATCGAAGAGGATCCTTATGGAGTTTGATAGCCATTTGGGCAAGAAACTGTTCTTGCCTGGACTATTGCATAAACTGGACACAGAGAACCCACAGAGAGAGGACTGCTAAACTTGCCTAAAGGTGAGATAGTCTTTCGGGGTTCCTGATTCATGAAAGAGTCTATAAGACATTCTTCAGGACAAGCAGATAGTGACTGCCTCTGAAATTTCCTGCTTTGTAGAAATGTCTGCTGGATACCATGGGCCTGAAGGCTGAAGATGGATGCCCCAAAGGTACAGAGGAACTTTGGGTGACTGTCCAGGCAGCGAGATGTCTCTGTCATTTCTAGAGTTTTAAAAGTTGCTTTTTTCTTGTTTGCTTAGGTAGTATTGTATCTTTCTGGAGTCTTTGATGGAGTTAAGAATAGTTAGTTATAGTTATAGTTTTCCTTAGTTATGATAAAGATTATTGTAACTTTTACTTGATAACCATTTCGTTATATGTAATTTTGCTATGTTAAAGTTAAAGCCTTTTTTTTTTGTTTAAACCGAAAAAGGGGAAATGATGGAGGAAGGTCTTTGGTTAAATAAAAAGAAACTGCTTAGCCCTCATTGGTTAGAAGATAGGTGGGAGGAGTAAACAGAACAGAACGCTGGGAGGAAGAGGAAGTGAGCTCAGACTCCACAGCTCTCCTCTCGGGAGAAGACGCCGCAGAGAGATGCCATGCCCCGCTCTCCCAGGCAGACGCACACGATGAAGCAAGCCGCCATGCTGAACCTTTCCTGGTAAGACCGGTGCTCACAGATTATTAGAGATGGGTTGATCGGGATGTGAGAATTAGCCTGCAAGGGCTAGAGCTAAAGGGCCAAGCAGTGTTTAAATGAATACAGTTTGTGTGTTGTTATTTCTGGTGTAAAGCTAGCTGTGCAGGAGCCCGGCGGGACGAAAAGCAGGCCAGCCGCCCGTATTACTACAAATAAGTAAGTAAAAAAGAAGACTGGGGATTCATCACAGAGTAGAGTGTTTACCTAGCATCTAAAAAGACCTGGATTCAATATTTAGCACTGCAAAATAAGACAGACAGACAGACTAGCAGGAAGGAAGGTGGGAGGGAAGAAGGAGAAAGAGAGAAGGAAAGGGAGACAGAAAGGGAAGGAAAGCTTCTTTATATGTGATCCCCTGGATCTAAATATTTGTTTCCACTGCTCTTTAGCATCGTGACTGCAGTGGACATCTCTAAACAGAAGTCTTCAGGGATCCTCTGATTTAAATTATACAACTAGAATTCTATGTAATAGTACTGGTTGTTCCCCTCTAGTAATTTTTTTCTTCACTTGTAATCATTTAACTTGTTTGCTTTTCTGCTTCCACAAGGGCAAAGGATCAACATACCTCATACTTCACTATGATTCCCCCAAACCTGAGGCTGATCATATGGGCTTAAATGTGTTTAGTAGTGAACAGCAGATGAAACAGTGGAAAAACTGTGCTCTGCAGTATCATTAAATATTTAATCTCATTTAATCCTTATGAAAATTATGTGGATGAATAGATATTAAATTTCTTCTTACAAAACAGGAAGCCAATACTCAGTGAAGGTAAGTAACTCTCTGCAAGTTAATCAGTTAGAAGCATGGAAGGGATATTTGAATCCAGGCATCCATTGCTGTGTGACTCATACCAATAACAGCTTATATTTATAGAGCACTTATTTGTGCTGGGCTTGAGCAAAGTACTTTATCGACCTTCTTTGATTGAAGGCCCATGACAACCTTGCAGATTGGAAACCACAATCCCTACTTTAAGTGAAGTACAAAAGGATGATGAGCTGATTATAGACTTCCAGGGAATACACACATAGTAAATGGCAAAGTTTCAGTGCAAGTTCAGTTGTTTACGCCAAATCTCCTTCCTTTTTTCAAGTAGTGCTAGAGCCACGGTGTAAGAGACAGCAATGTTCAGAATAAGGTAGGACTTTCTAAAAACAATGTGCTCCTGATCCTCTTGAAAAGATGAAATATGAAGTCATGTTTGTTAATGGGAAGATCAGCACACTAGAAGCAACTGGAAAGGAGAAGTTAAAGTCCAAGGCCTGCTTTGCTTCTATGTTTTCCATCAAAGGAAATAAGTTGAGTGAGAAAGGCAGCTGGATGCAGAAGCACATGCTGCTAATCCAAGCCCAGGAACTGAGAGAAGACATGTAGCCAGAACTGTGGGGGAATGGGAGAGAGTCGTCAGAAACGAGGTAGTTTGTGAAAGAATTATAGAAGGGTAGGGAGCTAGCAAAGAAAGCTGAAAACATTCCTGGCTGCCCTAGGAATTTCTACTTATGGAACGGGGGTTCAGTGATGGCAAGGATGTTGATCCGTTTATCATAGGTCTCTAGGACAATGATCACCACACAACAAAAACACTCTGAGGATGTCGTGAGTGAATTAAGTACCCTGGCACCTGTAGAGAGCATCCAGACAAAAAGTGTACCCAGACAAAAAGAGTGCTTTCTCTCCAGACCCTTAAATGTATTTGAATGAACAAAAAGAGGTCAACGAGGTAGCATCTGAGAAAAGTTTGCAGTGGCTGTGTGAAATATTTCAAGTTACCTATTCTCTTTCATCACCACATAGCTTTGTAAGGTGAGTGATGCCATATATTCACTTTTTACAGATGAGTGAGGTGAGGGAATTTGAGCAAGTTGCTTTCTTCTGACTCTTAGAGCCTGCCCACCTCATTGCCTGATTGCATGAGGGTAGCAGCAATATGTCAGAGAAGTAGGAGATCATCTGTAGTTTTACGAGTCAATGAAGAGAATCACAAAAAGAGGAATTTGGTTGCATAAGGAATGAGTTTATGAGAGTGGGCAGGGAAAATCCAATATAACTAGAAATAGCATCTATAGGAGATTGAAAACATCAAAAGACACTTAAGAACCAATGTCCTTGGATTGGTGGAGGGGAATTTAGAACTACCTAACAAACATATGTGCAGACAACCTTTAGTTGATCAAGAAAATGTGCATGCTAACACCGCAAAAGGTTCTTTTTAATTTCCTATTATGTATAATAGAAATGACAAATCCATTTTCTATGACAGCGCATTTAATGAATAGGATAGCACTCTTGAGAGGATTAGCTAGGATTATAACACATATAAAGAGGCACTGATGCTTATAGAGTTGTGCCACTCAATCCCTAGGAATTTCATCAGTGTGCAAACATCATAGAGAGTGTACTTAGACTATGAAAGCTCGGATGAAGCTGGAAGATATGATCTTATGTGAACATCATTGTAAATGCTGCCTTTTGTTGTCCAAAGATATGATTATGCAGTGCATTCCTGTGTGGCTAGCCATGCTATAATTAGAATTTCTCCCAGAACTCTCACCCACAGGATAGACTCTTTCTATAGGCTCCTAAAAATAGATCTAAAAGAGTTCTTTTTCTTTACTACAGACAATCAGGCACTTAACTAGTATTCATTGAGCATATCATGTATACTCAGCACTCTACCTGCTCTAGCGTTAACCTGCCAGTTCCACAAACACCTACATAGTTTCATAAAGTTTATCTCACTACTTGGGTAAAGCAGATTCTGATCTAATTATAAATATGATTCTAACTATCTTCAAGTAATCACAATAGCTATTTTTAAATTACATTAACCACACCAAATTGAATTTTGATGTAATGAAAATGCAGGCATTTGAATATATTACAGGCATTGGGGACTCTGGGTAGAACAATTTGGAAAACCCACTAATAGAATTTGTTCTCCAAACCATACACTTTGTTGAAAGAACGTGGTACCTCATCTCTTATGGAAAATTCAGGAACTAGAGAGATGGTTCAGCAGTTAAGATTCTTGCTCATCTAAACAAAGGGACTGGAATTGGCTACTGGTACTCATGTGGCAAATGACAACCATCTGTAACTCCAGTTCCAGGGGATTTGAAGTCCTCTTCTGACTTCTGCAGACACCAGGCATACATGACACAGAGATATACGTGTAGCCAAAGCACTAATACACATAGAATAAAAACAAATACCTTTTTATCGGAAAGGAGAGATGGATCAGTGGTTCAGAGCATGTTCTGTTCTCAGAGAGGACCTACCTTCAGATACTAGCACCCACAAGGAACCTCCTCAATGTCTTTATCACTGTGTTCAGGGGATCAGATGCCTTCTTCTGACCACCATGCGTACTTGCACACACATTCATCACTTTTATACATGCAGACAGCAACTCCCAAGCACAAAAATAGATAATAAGTCTCTTAAGAAGTCCGAAGTTGGGGACAGGAAGATTGCTTAGTCAATGAAGTTCTTTCCTCGAAAGCACAGGGACCTGAGTTCATTCCCTAGAGTCCACATTTAAAAGGCCAGTCATTGAGATCAACACTTGCAATTCCAGTCCAGGGAAAAAAAGACAGGCAGATCTTTGAACCTTACTGGCCACACAGCCTACCCTGCTTGGTGAGTTCTAGGCCAAAAACAGACCTTGTTGTAAAAATAAATAAATACTGTAACTCTGTACTAGAGTTTGAAGTCAAAGATTGTGATGCCTACAGAAGTTCTTTTATTGTACAGGATTGTTTTGGCTACCCTGGGATTTTTTTTACTTTTCCGTATGAAGTTGAGTACTGTTCCTTCAAGGTCTATGAAGAATTTTGCTGGTATTTTGATAGGCATTGCATTGAATCTGTAGATTGCTTTTGGTAAGATTGCCATTTTTACTATGTTAATTCTACCTACCCAAGAGCATGGGAGATCTTTCCACTTTCTGGTGTCTTCTTTAAATTCTTTCTTCGAAGATTTAATGTTCTTATCATACAAGTATTCCCCTTGTTTGGTTAGATTTACTCCGAGATATTTTATACTATTTGTGGCTATTTTGAAGGCTGATGTTTCTCTGATTTCTTTTTCAGCCCATTTATCAGCTGTGTAAAAGAGGGTTACTGATCTTTTTGAGTTAATCTTTTATCCTGCTACATTACTGAAAGTGTTTATGAATTGTAGAAGTTATTTGGTAGAATTTTCGGGGTCACTTATATAAACTACCATATCATCAGAAAAAAAAAACCAGACAGGAGGAGCAATGGAACAAAATTGAAGACCTGGATATTAATCCACACACCTTCGATCATGTGATTTTTGACAAAGAAGCAAAAAATTATCAAATGGAAAAAAGAAAGCATATTTAACAAATGGTGCTGGCATAAGTGGATATCAACATGTAGAAGAATGAAAATAGATCCATATCTATTGTCATGCACAAAACTAAATTCCAAATGGATCAAAGACCTCAACATAAATCCAGCCACAATGAACCTCATAGAAGAGATACTGGGAAGTACACTTGAACACATTGGACACAAGAGACTACTTCCTAAATATAACCCCAGTAGCACAGACACTGAGAGAAACAATTAATAAACTGGACCTCAGAAAACTGAAAAGCTTCTGTAAAGCAAAGGACATGGTCAACAAGACAAAATGACAACCTACAGAATGGTAAAAGATCTTCACCAACCCCACATCAGATAGAGGTCTGATCTCCAGAATATACAAATAACTCAAGAAATTAGTCATCAAAAAAAAAAAAACCCAAATAATCCAATATAAACTGGAGTATAGACCTAACAGAGAACTTTCAACAGAGGAATCTAAAATGGCTAAAAGACATTTGAGAAAATGTTCAACATCCTAGGTCATCAGAGAAATGCAAATCAAAACAACTCTGAGATTTCATCTTACAACTGTAAGAATAGCCAAGATCAAAACCATTCGTGACAACTTATGCTGAAGAGGTTGTGAAGTAAAGGGAACACTCCTGTATTGCTGGTGGGAATGTAGGCTGGTACAGCTGTTGGATATCAGTATGGCAATTTCTCAGAAAATTAGGAAACAACCTTCCTCAAGACCCAGAAAAAACACTTTTTGGTGTATGTCCAGAGGACACTCAATTATGCCACAAGGAACTGTGCTCAACTATGTTCACAGAAGCATTGTTTGTCATAGCCAAAAGCTGAAAACAACCTAAATGCCTCTTGACAGAAGAATGGATAAGGAAAATGTGGTACATTTACACAACGGAGTACTACATAGCAGAAAAAATAATGACATATTGAAATTTACAGGCAAATGGATAGAGCTGGAAAATATCATTTTGAGTGAGGTAACTGAGACCCAGAAAGACAAATATCATATGTATTAACTCATAAGTCGTTTTTAAACATAAAGCAAAGAAAAACAGCCTATAACTCACAATCGCAGAGAACTTACACAACAATGAGGACCCTAAGAGAGACATACATGGATTTAATCTACATGGGAAGTAGAAAAAGACATGATCTCCTGAGTAAATTGGAAGCATGGGGACCTTGAGAAGGGTTGAATGAGAGGGAAGAGACAGGGAGGGGAGCAGAGAAAAATGTAGAGCTCAATAAAAACCAATAAAGAAAAATAAACAAATAAATAAACAAAGCATATAAATTCTATGGCACAATACCCAGTTGGGCTCTGGCATCTACATTTACATGAATCTACATAAACATGAACAACACACACATCATTCTCTTTTTGTTGCTTAACTGACTATAAGAACAGGAGCGCATGAGTGAAACTGCTAATCTGTCTATCAGAATATCATATTTTAATATTAACAATACTGGGCATTTTGTCTATTAATGAAAAGATTATACCTAATTGAAATAAAACCCACAGAGCAATAAAAGAGGTATCGTTATTTGTATCTATTATTTACTTCAAATTCTAAATTATGCCAGCCATAAAACAGTGTTTTTTATTTTTAGCAACGGATGGGTGTTCTTTTTGGCTCACACTAACAGGGTACATAGTCATGCCAAACATGGGTTTGGAGGACATGATGGCAAACCCATGAGAAATACATGGTTTCATCTAGGAATTACACCAAAAATATGTGCACTATGCTAGTCTCATACTGTCTTTGAGTAGAGTACATAGAAATAGAAGCACATCATTGGTAGTGGCCACACGCAGATTCAAGAAGACATTTCCCCATTATATATGATGATAGTACATTCTCACAGCTGTAATGAAATGGATAAATACCGTGTGATAATTACCACAGTGAACATTACCTATCTATTAACATTCGTTTATGGAATATTTGATTTTAATACTAAAGTACACATAATAATCCTGTTTCTTCTGTTAACTTAAGTATTATTTTAAAAGACAGACGAAACATTGTAATTTATCCTCTTCTGGGCAGTGTTCATCTCAGCTGAATTGTGTGAAATCTTCGGAACACGGCCTTTTAAATATTTTAGGAACTGATACAATATGAAAGTGAAGTCATTCATCATTTAAGACATCACTGTATAATATTATATTTCTACTTCACAGAGTTGGGTGCGTTTTCAATTAATCCTGGATTTTGATTAGTGCATTATAATTTTACTAAATTATTGTACGATCTACTTGTTGCATAGTATTGTGGGCATACTTTAAAGACTTTAAATAGATTAAACAACAATATTTTTGCTAGTTGCATATTAATACAAATTGGATAATCATCATTTTATTAAGCTATTCTCTTGTGGATGGTCATTGTATTTCCTCCCAATTTCATATTCTAAATAAATGTTTTGAGAGATTTTTTTCTATGGATATATCTATTTGGAATAGTATTTTTTTGTATTCAATGTTTTCTGGAAGTGGATTACTGAAACAATGTATGTAATGAGAATATTAAAAATACTGCAACAATAATTTCCCAAAATATTTAGTTATTTGTACTCCCACTAACAGTACAAGTCAGTACCTTTACTCTATAGTCTTGACAAATATAAATACTCTTATTCTACTTTTATTGGGGACAATGTGATGTTGTCTTACTTGATTTGTAGTTACTCCATAATGATTCAAACTTAGAAACTTGGCATCATTGTGTTTTTTTTATGGATGGTTATTTAAGTTCCTTCTAGTTCTTTAATAATAAAAATGCTTTTACAGATTTCTCTCTTCACATGTACATAGCTATGCAGCACAAAATGGACCTATTGGTTTATTAAAATACAAAGAAGCAAAATGAAGTTGAAATGGGGATATCTTGAAGGATGACAAAGTGAATCTGAAGGGGAAATGTTTGTAATTCTGAAAGAATAAAAACAGATAATTTAAAACAATAAACAAGTTTTCTCTTCATATTCTGTGTTCATTCATCTCTTAGAGAATTCTGCTTATCTACTAGTAGAAATATTTTATATAATAGCTACATCAACTTTTTAAACAGTGAAATACATGCAAAAGTATTCTCTCCATTGGTTTCATGAATTTACAGAGGCTTTTTTCTTTAAATATATGAATCTATGCCATGCTTAAAGAATAATAATCAGTCATACAAATATCCTTTTGTGTTATTTCCTAATACTTAGATAGCTTCCCTCTTACGTTGTGGCTTTAGTGTATACAGAATTTACTTTATGTTGCAAATAAGCAGGCCTATTTTTATTTCCTTTTAACACCATATCCTGAAAAAGCCACACTTTACCTACTGACTTCAGCAACACCTTTTTTTCATACAGCAGGTGTCCATATATACTTAGATCTGTATTCTTCGTTTGCTGCCATTGATTTTCTTGCCCATGTTTGTATTGATTTCCTTGCCCGTGTTTGTATTCATTTGCTTATATTTAATTTATATCTAACATGGGAGTATTTTCCTCATTCTTTTTTTCTACCTTAATTTCAAGCAATTCTAGCATACTGGTTCTTCCACATGAATTATATAAATATTATTTAGAGTTTTAAAAATTAAAAAGAGTGTGTCAAGTAACAGTTCCTGCCATGCAGGAATATGGAGATGTCTCTCATTTAATCAAAATCTTATTTTATGCTATGAAATCAACCAAAACTTTTCAAAGATATTATATATTTCAATTAATTCTATTCTGTTGCACTTTTCTTAAGCTATCACCTTATTTGCTAATGTTGCTTCATCCTGTTTCTAAGCAATTTATGTGGGCATACATAAAACCAATTGATTTTCCGTTTCTTTTGTATTGAACTATCCTACTAGATTCTTTTTTATTATGATTTTGACTTTATAAATATGTCATATGATTGTAAGTTTTGTCGTATTTCCTATTTATAAAACTCATTTATTGTCATAGACATATAGTATTAATTAGTGTCTACAAAACAATGCTAATGCATGTTCATAATGTGGAGAACCCTTGTCTTATTTGTGATTTATGAGTAGTGTCATTTGTACTTCCCAATTTACTTTGATGTTTAGTTTTGATTTATGTCAAATATGTTTCACCATGTCAAAAATGAGTTTCTATTTCCCTTGTACTTAACATTAAGCATTCCTTTCAGGTGTTTACACTCCATATTTTCTTTGGCTGTATTATTGATCATATGGCTTTCTTATTTCAACTCAAAAATATTAAGTGTGTTTTCATACTTATAAATTACCTATTGTTGAATCAAACTGTCCCTTGCTAAAATAAACGTAACATCGATGTTGTATTTTTCTGCTGTTCTCTTCCAAGTTATCTCTGAAAAACCATAGACTTAGTTCTACTGACATTAATTGGCAATGTTCAAATCTTGATTTATATACTGTTCAACCATTTCTGGTCTTCTCTGAATAGGGCAGAGTAGTTCCTGCAGTTCTTGGCAGTTTTCAGCAAGCAATATCCAAGAGTTACAAAGGCAGATGGACTACAGAGGAAAGTCGCCTGAGTCTGCTAAGTGGTCTGCCTGTGCAGATGTTATTTCTATCTTGCTGACTGGATGACTTCAGCCACATCTGGCACAGATGACAATGCATTTTAGAATCCCTAGCCATTTCTTCTGACTTCTAGGATCTGTCCATTTACATGATATGCAGTCAGTAAAAGAACCTAGACTCCCTTTTGGATAAAATTGTCCTCATTTGGGAGAAACAGGAAACATTACTTGCCCCATCAATTAAAACTCTATGCTTATATGTCAACAAAGGTCTAGAACAACTCTCATAATTTTCTCCTTTTTTAAACCATTTCCTTAAAAGTTATAAGTGTGCTTCACTTCAGTTATTCAAAGAATATATGCCTAGACAAATTCAAAATTGTGACTGGCACTGAGCAAGCCACCTGAACTAACATGATGGTGTAAATGCACTACATCTAACAGGGAAGAGATATGTGATACAGAGAAAGATGGCACAATAAAAGAAATAAGGATAAGATTTACACTTTGCAAGTCCTTCCACCTAGCAACCATCTCTAATACAGCAATTGATTTTCTTTCTCAGATTTTAACTAAGGGTCTTTCAGAAGCAGTAATCTTTCAAGACTTTTTTTTTAAATTTTATTTTATTGAGAAAAGAAAAAAAAAAGTATCCACCTCCTCCCAGCCTCCCATTTCCCTCCCCCTCCTCCCACCCTTCTCCCCCTCCTCTCACCCTTCTCCCCCTCCCCCCACTCCTCTCCCCCTCCCTCTCCAGTCCAAAGAGCAGTCAGGGTTCCCTGCCTGTAGAAAGTCCTAGGTCCGCCCCCTCCGTCCATGTCTAGGAAGGTACCAAGAAGTGTAGCTCACCACATGTCTCAATCACCAACAGTAAATAATGGAGTCTTCCTATGAATTAGCACAGGGCTCAAAAGTATCAGAGGTTACAGAAATAAATACTAAGGCAGAAATGGGTGAATAAATAGGTAAATAGGTAAAAAAAAATCTGAAAAAATAGAGAAATGTACAAAAGCAATATGAGTGTCATGAAGTCAAGTGAATTAGTGGCAACAGTCTCAAAGGAAGTTCATGGTACTTTAAATGAAATGTATACTATTCCTTCAGTTTGTTTTTTGGGAGGTGATGGATGGTGTATCTTGACCAAATTCTAGAGCCCCAATTCATATCATGTGTAGAAATGTACAGATGTCAAATAGCACTAAGTCACTTTGACCTTTTGTCAATAATTCAAAAACTCTGAAATTAGTAAGTCATGTATAAGATGTAACTAAGTAGCATGTAAGTCACTAACCACTTGAAATTTCTAGTTCTGTCATGAGTTCAGTCCTAAGATTGGCTTCCATGATACAAGCAGATATTATACTAAGTGTCTCACATACTTGGTTTGTTGATTCAGATATCAGAAAATTATGAGATCTAAAGAACTCCAAGGATCAGTTTGTTTGGTGTATTTCCATCTAACTTAGGCTTTAGAACACTTTCCAATGTAGTTAATACTGTTTTGGTATAAAGAACTTAGCACTGGTAATAATGATTATTTATAAAAAATATTCCCTTAAGTTAAAAATAATAAAATCCATATATAAAGATGAGAAATCAATTAATTTAAATTTCTTTTTAATAATGAATAAATGAAGAGTATTGGACTTTGAAAAACTAGTAGAGTACACTATTTGTATCCCTGGTCCACAATCTTATCTTTAAGTGAGTCTCAGAATTAGAACCAAATAAGGATGGTCTAGCACAAACTGCTTTCTGCAAATGATTTTTCTATGAAAAAATGTGTGATCATATTTCACAAGCTAGACACCAAAGATCAAAACCATCACCAAAGAACTAAGGTGGAGTACGTTAGTAGAAAACCACAAAGTGAAACTTTGCTACCTGAACAGCAACTGGAGTGTTAACAACTCCATGTGAGACTCAAAAACAAGATTGTTTCAAGGCAGCTGTCACGTGATGAAGATTAGCAAGTTCGTGTTTATAGCATTTCTCTTAATCGTCTTTGAAAAAAAAACAAATTCCATGAAATTACAGAGCATTGTTGTTATTACAAGAGATTTTGAAAACTGCTAAATGTACTTTCAACATGGAAGATCGTTCTGGGAATCATTTTAATTCAGATTCTCATTTGGTATGAAAGCAATAAACATCTTTTTAAAAGATTTCTTTCTCTACTCTAAGTGGTTATGAGTAATAATGTGGGTGTAAATTTTCTTAATTCTTTGCAAGCTATTTGAAATTCTTAATCATGATCAGAGTATAGGACAGAACAAGATATTATATGTATGTCATTAAAAACGATCTGCTGAAAAGTCATTTTATGTTTTCTTTCTTTGGCTTAAATTATCATAGCCCTAAGTGAGGAAGCAAAATTTCAATGGCAGGAGACTGGCTTTTTGTCTTTAAATTTAAGATCTACACACAGTTTTACCCCCTTTTAAAGTTTCATTTGAATCTCTGAAAATTAATAAGGCAAGGAAGAAAAGATGAGTGAAGGAAGTGCCTAGAAGGGACTCTTAAACATGAGAACTTGAAGTCAGGTATGCTCACTAGGTCCAACTTGACCTGTGTTGAAGGGCCTTAAAAGAAACAGGCCACCAGGGCAAAGCCACACATGTAAACATGCTAAACAAGGATGGCTCAGTTAGGGAGGCTTTACTGTAGCAGTCACCTCTGAGCTCACTTTTGATGGCCCACAGGAATTTTTGGAAAAGATAGGGATATATTTGTTCCAATTAAACTGTTCATTTAAATAATCTAAGATTAGTTAATTTACAGAAGTTAGTCTTGAAGTTGTTTGTCAGTATTATATGTATAGGATGTACAGACATAAGAATGTATATATGCATGTGTGTAAGTATGTATGTATACATGAATGCATACATGAATGTATGAGTAGCTAAAATGAAAGAAAAGCATTAAAAAGGATGCAAAACAACTGAAACTTCTACACTCTACTGGTATGAGTATATCGTATTATAGACACATCCAAAAACAATTTCACATATGCCCTAACAATTATACCAAGTATATTGCTAATCAAGTGCATTCAAGTCATTCAACTTCATAAAACCTATGCAGCAAAATCATTCATAAAAGCTGTGACAAAGAAACAATTCAAATAGTCATAAACTGATGAGTTGATAAACAAATATTAGTGTATTTATATCATGTACTATTATTTGACAAGAAGAATGATGGAGTACCAATGCTCACTACTACATGAAATGACTTTGAAATAGACAAAAGATACATACTACATTATTTCATGTCTATGATATATCATCAATAAATTCTTCAGTGTTCCAGGTTATAGTAGTCACTTTGTGAAGAGAAAATCATACCTAACAAGGGGAAGGATAAAGTGTTTAGGAGCTTCATCTTTTAGATTTGGGTGTTAATTATTCTGATTTGCTCTATTGCACACAATGAAGTACATAGCTATGGTTGGTGGACATTCCTCTAAGAGTGACATTCTACTAAAAATGTAACTTAAGATGTCAAAATAGGGTATTTATAATTCCAATATTGCTGTATTCTGGGTGAATATTAATGCT